>NC_138202.1:121521223-122121223 GCF_964194415.1 Vipera berus | reverse complement strand
CCCGCCTTTATGATTTTTACAAATCACTCAGTGGGGCAAACATAACCAACACACTTTCCTCCCATTTTCCCCACAGCAACAACCTTGTGAGGCAAGTTGGGAGTGACAAGGTCACCCAGTCAGCTTTCATGCTAAGGCAGGACTTGAACTCACGGTCTCCAACTTTCTAGCCTGGTGCCTTCACCTCTAGAGTAGATCAAACTGTCTCTCTCACTTCCTCCAGCTAGTATAAGAGGTGTTTTGCTTATTTATTTCAGTAGGCTTATATGCTGCACTAGACATGCCTTCCAGACTAAAATGCAACAGTACAAATATAATGATACAATAAAATGACAATATACTCATTAACACCCCATGTTCTGAAGAACAGTCAGGGAAATTAAGCAAATAGAACTAAACCAAAACACAGTGCTCAATATCATGTTTAAAATCCATTAATTCAGCTTTCCTTTGCCCAAGCATCTTGACTGAACAACATAATGAGAATTTTCTGTTGCTGGAATATTTGTTTGTGTTCCCTCTCCAACACATGTGCACAATCCAGGTTAATTATAATAGAATTGTTAGTTGTAACCAAGGCCTAGCTTTGCTTTCATTACTGATTACTTGTTGAGCTGGACTGTAACTCAGAAACCATTCTGACAAAAGCTAACTGAGTCCGTTTCTAACAACAAAGCATTTCTTTTTGCTGGCAATGCTATAAAAGCCAGCCTTGCAAAGGACGGCTTAATTCCCATCCTTCGTCCTCTGGGCTCTTCGCTTGCCAGGTCAAAGAAGTTTTGCAAGATGGTGAGTCTTGCTTGGACTTCTTAGCTTCCCAGGAGCTGGAAGGGAACTTTCTTTCTTTTTTTAGTTTCCTGGGTGATTTCTCTCTCTCTTTCTCTCAATATATAATATGCAATGCAATCCCAATGCCATTTCTGTGGAAATACAGGAATGCTTAGATTTGTGCTGAAATATATCTGCATAAAAACAGGGGAAAAAAGTCCATAAGAATGGAGGGGAATAGCTTTCATTAACTTGAGCAGCTCTGGATCTAAGATTGCCTATTCCCAGAATTCCCAGGAAGTTGCTCGAAATTTTGGGAATTGCACATATTTGAAAGGTGTTCAGGATGGAGAAGTTGAAGTTGCTAGGAGGATATTTTTCTTTTCCACTTTCTTTTTTTTTGCTTAGCCTTAGTTTCAATAAAGGTAATATCAACACTATATTTTTGAAAGCACTTTGGATGAGCTGTGGATGCTTAATCACAATGCCCAAAAACAGGTTTGGGTAACCCAGCAAGTATGTCCTCGGTTCAAAGAAGAACATCTCGGTGGGGAAAGAGAGTTTTAGATTTACAGGCTTGAAGTTAAACCACCACCAAATTCACTCATGACCTGAAACTGAATCATCACTTCAACAAGTGTTGTCTAAATACAGGGGTCTTATTTCCAGCTTAACAAATATGGAATAGAACTGTGGTTGTAACACCCCTATGTGCTAGGATTTCAGCAGCATTACTATGCTTGGAATTTACACCTATACATACACGTCAGGAAGAAAGGGTGTTTTCAAGTTTGGTAAGCACAGATGTAAACCAAAAGGCAAGGTATAAATCTAATGTAAATAAATTTATAAGAAAATATTCATAAAGTTACCCTTGATCAGAACAAATTTTAAAATATAAAGTAACATGTTATCTAAAAGCAGCCCTGTGGTTTCCTTCCCATGACATGTTATTTGATGCACGGTACTGACCCATGTCTTCTACCTACAGGCCTCGGGCAAAAATATTACTTCAACTTTTCCAGATAAAGCATGGTTGGTCTAATTAATATCTTTAGCCACAGCAGAGGATAAATTAAAGGGAGGAAGATACATTTTGATCAGTTCTAGGAAGTTTAGCTAAAGACCTTTTTTATCCCAGGTGGCTTTCTACCACTCAGTTGTCTGCATCTCTTGGAAATTTGAGAGAGGAGACTATTCTTTCTTTATAGCCCAGATTATAAACTTTGAACCTGACTGAAGAGAAAATTTTTCCCCAGATACTTGCTGGGATAGTGCCAGGACTGAACTATTGGAAGGGAACCAGGATGTATGCCAGAAAAACCAAGCCAAGCAAGCAGAGCCAGCAAGACTTCAGGAAATGTGTAATAATCTTCCTTACCTAGGAGGTTACGATAACCAGCATGGTTGGCATACAGATTCTAGAAATGCTCCACTGTTTAGAAGATTAATCTTCCATCACTTTGGGGTAGCTCGCCACATTTTGCCATTGCACACTATATTCTGTACTCTACTTCTGATCACAGGTAACTTCTACACTGATAATTGATTTTGTTTGTTTTTTTTCTCAGCGGGAATGCATTTCTGTCCATGTTGGCCAGGCTGGTGTGCAGATTGGCAATGCTTGTTGGGAACTGTACTGTCTGGAGCATGGAATTCAGCCAGATGGGCAGATGCCCAGTGACAAAACTATTGGAGGTGGAGATGACTCCTTCAATACCTTCTTCAGTGAGACTGGGGCTGGGAAACATGTGCCTCGAGCTGTTTTTGTGGATCTGGAACCTACCGTGATTGGTGAGTGGTTAGGAGGGGAACCTGATTCAGTCATTCTGAGATAAATCTGTCTAATTTTGTCTGGGTACTTTTCAGAATCCAGAGACAGCCCAAACCATTGGATTTTGTAGCATACATATAATAAATTAAAATTAACTATTGTCTGTTCCCAAATCTCTGCACAATGAGCAAGGTTAATTGGATAGTTAGGAGCTCTGTGTCTTCTAAAAGGTTTCTCAAAGCTGCACCAGTTCCATACCTCTTAACAATCATAATACCCAAAAGTCTTGATCTCTCAAGGAAAGCAGCTAAAAATACCATAAACAAACAAACAAACAAACAAACAGAAGTGTACAAATTTCAGAATGCAAGAAGAGTGACAGAGAGCTAATTAAAATGGGAATGATCTGATCTTTTCTGTACCTTGAATTCTAGATGAGGTTCGGACTGGCACATACCGTCAGCTTTTCCACCCAGAACAGCTGATCACCGGAAAGGAAGATGCTGCCAATAACTATGCTCGTGGTCACTACACTATTGGCAAAGAAATAATTGATTTGGTGTTGGACAGGATCCGAAAGCTGGTAATTGAAGTTGATGATAAGGAAAGCTGTTGGTAGGATTGAGTTGGATTTGTCCTTAAGAATATAGAAGGAGTCCTGGTTAATTTACAGGAGTGGAGATAATGCATGGCCAAAAGTGTTGGCCATACCTAAGGTCACTCTACATAATTTCCTAAACCCAACTTACTGTTTCCATTTTTTCCCCCATTTTTCCAGGCAGACCAATGCACAGGGTTGCAAGGATTTCTCATTTTTCACAGCTTTGGAGGAGGCACTGGATCAGGTTTCACTTCCTTGTTGATGGAAAGGCTCTCTGTGGATTATGGCAAGAAGTCCAAGCTGGAGTTTTCCATTTACCCAGCACCTCAAATATCAACAGCTGTGGTGGAACCCTACAATTCAATCCTCACCACACATACCACCCTTGAGCACTCAGACTGTGCTTTCATGGTAGACAACGAAGCCATCTATGATATCTGCCGTAGAAACCTGGACATTGAACGCCCAACGTACACAAATCTGAATAGGCTGATTGGCCAGATTGTGTCCTCCATCACTGCCTCGCTGCGCTTTGATGGGGCTCTGAATGTAGACCTGACCGAGTTCCAGACCAACCTAGTGCCCTACCCCCGCATCCATTTCCCTCTGGCTACCTATGCTCCGGTCATCTCTGCGGAGAAGGCCTACCATGAGCAGCTTTCTGTGGCTGAGATCACCAATGCTTGCTTCGAGCCTGCTAACCAGATGGTGAAGTGTGATCCTCGTCATGGCAAATACATGGCCTGCTGCCTTTTGTATCGTGGTGATGTGGTACCTAAGGATGTCAATGCTGCCATTGCCACCATTAAAACAAAGCGAACAATCCAGTTTGTAGACTGGTGCCCTACAGGTTTTAAAGTGGGCATCAACTATCAGCCTCCCACTGTGGTTCCCGGGGGAGACTTAGCCAAAGTTCAGCGAGCGGTGTGCATGCTGAGCAACACCACAGCCATTGCTGAGGCCTGGGCCCGCCTGGACCACAAGTTTGATTTAATGTATGCCAAGCGGGCCTTTGTGCACTGGTATGTTGGGGAAGGGATGGAAGAAGGGGAATTCTCTGAGGCCCGGGAAGATATGGCTGCCCTGGAGAAGGATTATGAGGAGGTTGGCACAGATAGCATTGAAGGAGAAGGTGAAGAAGAGGAAGGTGACGAGTATTAGCACTGAATATTAATACAGTATGAATATTTAATTTCTCTGTATAGCTAACCTATCAGTTGCTTTACGATTTGGGGAGTCCCTTCTCAATAAAATTTTAATCCTTTTATAGAGTTGCTTTTCAATTATTATTTTTCTCACTTGTTATTTAATAATTATCTGCCATGCTACAACCTGCTCCATGCACATATAATTCTTGGCATACTTTAAATCCAGCTTACATTTCCTTCAAGCTGTCCTTATCCTGAGCAATTTGAAGATGCATTTCAGTACAACGTGGTCTAGTATTTAGGCAATCATCAGTTCAGCACCAATAATCCAGTCCAATCAAGGCTTCAGTCACTGAATTCACTCCTTTCCTCCTCCAGCTTTCAATACTAAAATTGCAGGTTTTCTCTTTTCCTTCCTATAAGAAGAAGTATTTTTTTTGCAAAGCATACATATAAACCAGATATTTGTTTGCATGTATTTGTGTGTGTTTGTTAGGTCATATGCAAAAGCATTCTTCCTGATAGAGTGAGTTTCGAATTATTACCAAATACACAGAAATCCCAAAACTCCTCTTTTGACCATGCACAAATATAGCAACTGCTGTAACACATTATCATAACTGTTAAATTACTGACCTTGCAAATAAGCTCTACAAGCCTCTCTCTCTCTCTCTCTCTCTCTCTCTCTCTCTCTCTCTCTCTCTCTCTCTCTCTCTCTCTCTCTCTCTCTCTCTCTCTCTGTGACTGTCTGTCTGTCTTTGTGTCTGTCTTTGTGCATGCATGTTTAAGTGATTGAAACATATGCTGGGAGATGGAGTGCATAGAAAACATAAAGTTCTATAAGTGCAGATGCTAGAATGAACATTCCATTTGACTCTAAAGCAGGAGTAGGATAGAATTTAAAAGTGATATAATCATGAAGCAAAGTTTTCAAACATACAACATTCTGCAACTGCATATTAATTTGTTGCTAATATTGAGCAATAAGCAGGGATATCTGGTGGGACAGGCATGTTAAAATGATTATTGGACAGGATCATATTATAAACTTGGACTGAAGTAGCAAAGTAGTTTAAGAATAGAAGCAAAGATTGACTACATAGAAAATATTAACTTACAAATTCCCAAATATTGTCTTTTATATGATACTTTTTCTCAGATCTTTAAGAAAAGCTTAGGTTCTGATGTCATAATGACCCCAAACTTTCCATTGGCTATGAAACTGTTACACAGTAGGGGAAAGAGCAGCTTTGGGGTGCTGGTAACTTCAAATGCCCAGCCAGCCAACAGGTGGAACCAAGAACGTACAGGCAATCTCTGGATGAGCCAAGGTAAAGAGACAAATGACAATAAAAAAACAAACAAACTCTGCAGAATATTGTGGAATATTACATAGGGTAGGGTTTTTTTCCACTCTGGTTCCCAGATGTGTTCAACTTCAGTTCTCTTAAATCAGGTCAGCAAATTCTCCCTGCTGATTGAAAATAATAGAAGATGGAAGTTGAACACCTCTGGAAGATACCAGGTCCAGGAAGGCTGGTTTAAGGAGGAAGGTAACTTGGATTCACAGAGTCAAGAAAAAATAATGGACTTTCTTGAAAACAGGAAGGAAGGCTGAGACAATGTTTTGATAACCCAAAGTTATATTCATTCTTTAGGAGAGCCCTCTTCTAGTCTCTCAAATAGAAGGCAAATCACATCACTCCCAAGAAAACAACATGTCGCCAGGAGTCCCTTAGATCAAGGGTCCCCAACCCCTGCTCCGTGGACCAGTACCGGTCCGTGGCATGACAGCAACCAAGCAAAGCCCCATCCGTGGGATGCAGGTAGCACACAAAAACACACACCCTCCGGTCTGTGGAAAAACCTCTCTCCACGGAACCAGTCCCTGATGCCCCAAGGTTTGGGGACCTCTGATTTAAGGGAACTAAATATATTTAGCTTAATGAAAAAAAGGCGTACGGCAGGGTCCCCAACCCCCGGTCCGTGGACTGGTACTGGGCTGTGGCATGCCAGCAACTGGTCCACACAAACAAGCAAAGCCCCATCCGTGGGATGCAGGTAGCACACAAAAACACGCACCCTCCGGTCTGCGGAAAAACCTCTCCACGGAACCAGTCCCTCGTGCCCAAAGGTTTGGGGACCTCTGATTTAAGGGAATTAAATATATTTAGCTTAATGAAAAAAAAAGCATAGGGCGGGGTCCCCAACCCCTGGTCTGTGGACCGGTACTGGGCTGTGGTATGCCAGCAACTGGTCCACACAAACAAGCAAAGCCCCATCTGTGGGATGCAGGCAGCACACAAAACCACACCCCCTTTGGTCTGTGGAAAAACATCTCTTCACGGAACTGGTCCCTGGTGCCCAAAAGGTTGGGGACCTCTGCCTTAGAGTCCCAGTTTTTATATAAGCAAAATATTCCTAGATCCCCACTGGCACTCATCTGTTTACCCAAATTTAGGTTTCACTGAGTTGATTTCTTGCAAAATAACTTTCTGAACTTCCAGATACATAATTAAAACTTTAGGAAATAAGTGATGGCATTGACTCAACAAATCACTTCTATCAGCCCAGATACATTGGCAGTAGGGGTTTACCACTTCCTCATGCACCTCTCTCTCCAAGGACTGTGGTTTATTCATAGAGTAGAGTAATAACCAAGTAGTCAATCAGAAATCTGCCTAACTCACTATTGGCAAGAAGTCAGAATTTAAAGGGCTCAGTTAATTTAATTTAATGAGATAAATGACAACCTGGATCTCAAGAATGCAGATAAGATGGACACTGCTTCTAATTACTGCAGGCAGCAACAGCACTAGCACTTAGAATTATATACTGCTTCACAGTGCTTTACAGCCCTCTCTAAGCGGTTTACAAAGTCAGCATATTGCCCCAACAATCTGTGTCCTCATTTTACCGACCTCATGAAGATTGGAAGGCTGAGTTAACCTTGAGCTGGTCAGGATCGAACTGCTGGCAGCCAGTAGAATTAGCTTGCAATACTCCATTCTAACCACGGTGCCACCCCAGCTCTCTAAAATTGGATGGTTAAGATCAAGGAAGAATCTCATTCCATATTGTTATTATAATGGATGTTTTTGCAGATGTCAACCAATAGCAATGTTAATTGTTTGAATTAATCCAATTTTCTGGGTTTTGCAATGGCTTATTAGACTAAATTGTGCTTGGATATTATGCTTTGAACTTCTTTTTCCCCATTAATGTAATATTCCAGTTGAAACTGGTTTATACTTAAAAGGAAACTTTCTATGTCCATATTATTGTGCAAACTTTTTTTCTTTACGAATGAGGGATCTGCAAGCTAAAATAATATACTCCATGAAGCTTTGTATTTAGTTAAACGTGTAGCTGATCTTTCCCAGTGATCTTGATACACTGCAGGTGAGAATACTGTAGCTCTGAACTGAAACCAGAAAGGAAAAAGTAAAAATCCCCCAACTGGCTTGATTGACTTATAGCACTAAAATATAAATTAGTTTATTTACTCTTAACAGGATGTGAGAACCCATCCATTTGATGGCCTATTATTAGAACACTAAATGAGATGGTTGCTGATTTATTTTAGCTAAACCCTTCACTAAGAAACTTTTTTTGTTCCTGTTGTATGCACATGTATGTGTGTATACACATTGTAAACAGTCTATGCCAGGGGTCTCCAAACTTCGCCCTTTTATGACTTGTGGACTTCAACTCCCAGAATTCCTCAGCCAGGCATGCTGGCTGAGGAATTCTGGGAGTTGAAGTCCACAAGTCATAAAAGGGCCAAGTTTGAAGACCCCTGGTCTATGCTATGAGATCACATAGGACCTTAGACTTAATTCATTGTTCAAAATGGTAGTCAATGAATATATGTTGTGAGCGAGGAGCCCAACAGCCTCACTTGTTTTCTATATAACATTGTACATAATAGCAATATTGAACATAGGAACAAACAGCTAAAATGTCACTTCTCCCTTTATATGAGATAATTATTTAATTAAGCCTACAACCACAAATGTATGGCAAATTTTAGCTGCAGTAGGACATGAACAAGAATATATTCATTCACAGGACTCACTGCAAACTAGAGATCCTAGGAAGAGGATCTTCTGATGTACCACAGGCACGACTGACCCACCATCTTAGTGACAAATAAGTAAATTTTTTAGTGGAGGGAAAAAGGTGTGATGATTGGCATTTTCCAAGCCAAATTTGTGAACAATTTATTTTTGGTCAGCCGATTATGTCTTCTCTTGGCCAGTTCCCTGGACTGGATGATGGGACCGTGGTTGGCTATTTGTTGTGGCACATCCTTCTACTTCTTGGCCTGCAGGATCTGTTTCCACAGCACCCACCTTCTGCTGTACTGCTAAGCATGCGGCCATGATCAGCCCCAGAAGCATCTCAGAAACACTTTTCCCCTTGAGGCTGCAAGTTTCCTTCCACGTCTCTGCTACCTGTTTCTGCACAGAACAGACCAATGGCTGCTGTGCCAGACTACTATAAGCTTTTAGAGATTCCTCGGGATGCCTCTGACACCGATATTAAAAAAGCGTAAGTCTTTTCTTTGAGTATCCTTCTCTGTAAGGAGTTTTATTCTGGAGTGTAAACCAAGTTTTAACCAAGTTACAAAAAAAGATCCCAAATCTCAATTTTTTAAAAAACCAAGCACTGACATTTTACAATGTTTATTCTGGTAATTCATGAATAAAAGATGTCAAGTTATTAGTGGTTATGTATGCCTAAATAGATACCCAATGGAGTTTTTCTAACTGGGAGTTTATAGCAATAGCAATAGTACTTAGACATATACATTGTTTCATAGTGCTTTATAGCACTCTTTATAGAGTCAGTCTATTTTCCCCAACAATCTGGGCCCTCATTTTACCAACCTTGGAAGGGTGAAAGGCTGAGTCAACCTTGAGCCAGTCAGGATCGGACTCCTGGCAGTGGGCAGAATTAGCCTGCAATACTGCACTTTAACCACTGTGCCACAATGGCTCTTCTAAGTCAGGGTTTTTCAACCTTTTCACCCATTGTACCACTTTTAGGATATGGCAACATCTGAGTACCACCAGTCACCTAGCAAGGTGTCAAAAACTTGATGACCAAAAAAAATGACCCTAGGACACTGTGACTGTCATAAATATGAATCAGTTGCCAAGCATCTGAATGTAAATCACAAGACCCTGAAGATGCTGCAACATTCCAGCTGATCGGCGGTTCTTCTGGGCTCAGAAGCGCCAGGATCAGTGCCAAGGTCCAGCTGGAGCCTGGCGCTGATCCTGGCGCTTCCGCTGAGCCCTGACAGCCCTGCAGCTCCAGCAGTCTCTCGTCAGGATTGTGTGGAGCTGCCACCGGTTCAGCTCATTCCCCTCTGCCGCTACCACTTTTCTAGGATGGTCACGTACCACCTGCCAGGTGCCAATCTTTATCTTTATCTTTATTAGACTTGTATACCGCCCTTCTCCCGTAGGACTCAGCGCGGTTCACAAGGTTTTTAAAATAACAATACAACAATTACAAAAATTAAGAACAGTTAAAATGATTACATTTAGACCTTGAATAAATATAAAAATATAAAACCCCAATTAAAATCCAATTAAAACCCCAATTAATACTCTCAGTTCAGGCCAGAAAGCTCAAAGAGCCAAGTCTTCAGGTCCCGGTGGAATGAGCAAAGGTCAGGGGCAGTCCTAAGCTCTACGGGCAGCTGGTTCCAAAGGGCAGGCGCACCCACAGAGAAGCCCCTCCACCTGGGTGTTATCTGCCGGCAATCTTTTACCAGCGGTACCCTGAGAAGGCCCTCCCTGTGGGAGCACACAGGACGAAGGGAGCTTGATGCCGGCAGCAGGTGTTCCCTCAGATATCCCGGAGCCAAGCCATTTAGGGCTTTATAGGTCATCACCAGCACCTTGAATCTCACCCGGAGGGCAACCGGAAGCCAATGCAGCTCGCGGAGCAGAGGTGTTACATGGGAGTATCGGGAAACCCCCATCACAACCCGCGTGGCTGCATTCTGCACCAGCTGAAGCCTCCGAGTGGTCCTCAAGGGCAGCCCCATGTAGAGAGCGTTGCAGTAGTCCAATTGGGAGGTCACGAGCGCATGAGTGACTGTGCACAGGGCATCTCAGTCCAGGTAGGGCCGCAACTGGCACACCAGGCGAACCTGGGCAAAGGCCCCCCTGGTCACGGCTCCTATATGGTCTTCAAAACTGAGCCGCAAATCCAGGAGGACGCCCAAGTTGCGAGCCCTATCGACGGGGGGTAACACCTCACCCCCCATCATTAAAGGTGGAATGAACTGGTTAGTCTGAGATGCCGGTATGCACAGCCACTCAGTCTTGGCGGGATTGAGACGAAGCCTGTTTCTCCCCATCCAGACCCGGATTGCCTCCAGGCAACGGGACATCACGGCGAGGGCATCACTGGGTTGGTTCGGGGGGAGAAAAAAAGTTGGGTATCATCAGTGTACTGATGATACCCCACCCCGAAACCACGAATGATCTCGCCCAGCAGCTTCATATAGATGTTGAACAGGAGGGGAGAGAGAACTGACCCCTGAGGAACTCTACAAACGAGAGGCCTCGGGGCGGACCTCTGCCCTCCCATCAACACCGACTGCGAGTGGCCCAGGAGATAGGAGGAGAACCACTGCAAAACAGTGCCTCCCACTCCCAACCCCCTGAGACGCCGCAGTAGGATACCATGGTCGATGGTATCAAAAGCCACTGAGAGATCTAATAGAACTAGGACAGAGGAACAACCCCTGTCCCGAGCCCACCAGAGATTATTCACCAGCGCGACCAATGCCGTCTCCGTGCTGTACCCGGGCCTGAAACCCGATTGGTACGGGTCCAGATAATCAGTTTCCTCCAGGAACAGAGGAAGCTGATGCGCCACCACACTCTCAACAACCAATGTACCACAGGTGGTACCCGTACCACTGGTTGAAAAGCCCTGTTCTAAGTTCAGCTGTTAAACTTTCAAATGAAATCTATGGGAGATCAGAAACCTATTCTCTTGTTAATACAACAAGTACAATCACAAATATTTAGTCAATATTGAAGTAGTCACAGATAGAAAATATTCTTTAAGTAATTCTCAGTCAGCTAGCTGGGAAAAGAGATGGCACAAAAATGGAGTCTACTAATATGGGTCTGTCTTGCCTTCTGAGACAGAACATTGTTCCTAAATCTAATAGCTTCTGTAATGAGGCTGGTTTACTTTTAGTTATTGATTGTTGCATTGTGGATTTCTAATTGCTTTCATTTTGCCTTTTGGGGCTTTGTAGGTACAGGAAAAAGGCCCTGCAATGGCATCCAGATAAAAACCCAGAGAGGAAGAAATATGCTGAACAGAAGTTCAAAGAAGTTACAGAAGCTTATGAAGTGCTGTCAGATAGTAAGAATCTGCCTGGCTCTGTCTGCCCAATGTCTCTCTGTCTCTCCCCCATCCCACCCTCTCTCTTTCCCCCCTCAGCTGTAGAGTGTGAGTGACCTTATTCTATACAATTCAAAAGCACAATAAACTAGACTGAGGAGGAGGAGGAGCTATCTGAGGAGGACATCTTGTCCAAGGCCCTGCTCAAGACCTAGGACTAATCCACAAAGGCTCCTTGCTTAAACTTGAAAATATCCCATTTGCTTTTAATTAAAGACGCATTCTCACAACACAGCTTCTCTCTCTCTCTCCCTCCCTCCCTCCCTCCCTCCCTCTCTCTCTCTCTCTCTCTCTCTCTCTCTCTCTCTCTCTCTCTCTCTCTCTCTCTCTCTCTCTCTCTCTCTCTCTCTCTCTCTCTTGCACACACACATACACACACTCAACCACTAACAATACAATGAAGATATTAATATTAAGCAATTAGTTCAAGATTGAAAGTCTTATTATATAATCAATACTTTGATGTGCATGGCAGTGTTTTTTATGTTACACTTCGGATGAAAGCTTATACAATCTTATGTTTATGCTACAGTACTGACATCCTAAACTGCAGTTATTACTGACAGAATTTTTACTTTTTCCTTTTTATTTTCAGTACATTAAGCCTTCTGAATAATAGGATGTTCATGAGTTTCAGTCATATTACATAACTATTATGCACTGAAATCAGCATTGAAATTATATATATATATAATAAAAATAAAAAATAAACAAGAAAGATCCAAGCCTTCTGCTGTGATTGGTCTGGGCCTCTTGTATTGTTTGTTTTATTCTGGGCTTTGCAAAACGTTTCTTCCCAAAATCTTTCCCTACCATAAAAATCTCAGCCATCTTGAGGAATCCTTTACCACCTGCTAATCACTGCCTTGAAACACACAATACTTTCTGGGCAGGCAGCAACACAACCAGTCCTCCCTTCTCAGGGAGAGGAGGAACTTACATCAGTGCAGGTGTGTGGATGAATCCTAAGTCAGCAATTTTGTGGATCAACATGGAAGAGTAATTTACTCGGGAGGTAACCAAGTACATGACTTTCTTTTTTAGAGACCAAGAGGGAACGTTATGATTGCTACGGGGATGGACTCAGAACAGGTGAGGAGAAGCTTTTCTACCATCTAATTTAGACATGTCAAACTCTTGATGTTACGTGACATATTGGAGCTTTTTTGCCATTGCCAGCAATGGGGTGGGTGCGGTTTCTTCATGACGCATCCGGCCTGCAGGCCAGCAGTTTGACACCCCTGATCTAACTCATGTATCTTTCCAAATGTATTCACCTCCCATACTGCCCAAAGCAATCTTGTACCCAGAAAAAGGGCCAAAACAATTATCCATGCCAATTTTCTTATGATACTAAGCAGGTTTGAGGTGATACCCAGAGGACATAAATAGAAACGTCTGTTTGTATTGTAATATTTACAATATTGTAATGTTTATTTATCAATGCATATTTTATGAGTGTTTCAACGCAGAATACCTGCAGTGCTACCAATAACAAATATTATGCAATTATTCTGTTATTTCCCCCTTAACATTTGCCATGAAATTAAAATAAAAGAATGAGCAATGGGCTCTAAGCATTTATATTTGGCAGCAGTCATTTGGGAAGATGCTGGAGGGAAATGATCATTTTCATGGTAATGGCAAAGACATCATTTCTTACTGCACAGAAATGACAATGGAAAACCATTCCTATTTTTTCCCCAAGAAATCCACATGGACAGATAAGATAAAGCAATTGATAATACAGTACATGGATTGTGGAATCCTTGAGTCTATGACACTCAAACATGATACTGAAGAAGAACTGAAGAACTTTCAGAGTATTAATGTTGTTTATAACACAGTCTTCAGAATGTCTAATTGCTGATATTGCCATGCAGGAAAAAAATGGAAGCTGCAAAGGTAGAATTACAGTGGGTACATAGAACATAAGAAGCATGAACAATGGAAGCTCAACATAATGGAAGAAAGAACTGATTGACTACAGATTTATATCTTAGATGTCAGTGAACTGAAATGGACTTTCACAGAAGATTATACTATTAATGAGAAGACAAAAAGTAAAGAAGAAAGATATTTTTGTAGTTGAGGAGGATATAGGAAAGATTGTGCTTGGGCACAGTTTGATCACTGACCAAATAATATCAATTGTACTTTGTAGACAACCCTTAATGTGATTATCAAACTTGATGCTGATGCAGAAGAGGAGACTGATGAGTTTTATTGTCAAGTTCAATATCATATGGACAGAAAATGCAAACAAGATGTGCTACTTTTGGTTGGAGAGTAGAATTCTGTTGGATTGTATGCCTAGCCCTAGGAAAAGAAAATATTTTTCCCCATTAATTTTCTTAGGGCTCTCCATAGGTAAAGGTGGGACTTTAACAAGAGATCCATTTATCTTAATTACAAATTATTCCCTGGGAAGTGAAAAAACCCAGAGAGGAATCACTAAGCCCCATTTCTGTTTGTATAAATCCCACACTGATAAGAACTCAGGATATTAGTGATATGTTGCAAATACCACCATTTCCCCTTTAGGTCCTGAAGAAGAATTGAGATTCACTTTCCGCAGCCCTTGGGATGTTTTCCGAGAGATATTTGGGACCTCGGACTCCTATTCTGGTAAGCTTTAATACAGGGGTCTTCAAACTTGGCCCTTTATGACTTGTGGCTGTGCACGCTGGCTGAGGAATTCTGGGAGTTGAAGTCCACAAGTCATAAAAGGGCCAAGTTTGAAGACCCCTGCTTTAATATTATTAGCAGTCTCTTACATAGTTAAGATTCAAAAATTGTCACTCCAAGTTATTGTCTTTAAAGAACAGCCTTCAGTCTGACAAAGACATTTCAGTCTCTTCACTGTAAATGCCTTTCTGGTCAACCAAATTTCTCTAAGCCTTTTCTTTTACTAACTGTGTTATTTGGGGCTAGTGAGAATTATAACCCCAAATATCTGGACAACACCTATTATTATGTGAAATTATTACTTCTGCATGATATAATATTTAACTCACTTTCTGTTCACTTTGAGCCTTCTCTCATTTGTACTTTGCAGTGGCATCTCAGGGACTAGCCACTTCGATTTTATCCTTATTTATCTAACACTTTCTCTCTATATGGTCTCCCCTCCCTAAGTGAAAAGACCTTATCTATTCTTTCTTCTTTAAGCCCTCACAGAACCTCCACATTTTGACTTTCCCCTTGGATTTCCCTTGATTATCACTAGTAGATTTTTATAGCCAAATGACATTCACATGGAAAAGATATCTGTACCTTAATAGGATGGATGTAGAATGCACTCTATGAGTTGTGCCTATGTGGAAAACAGTCATCAGGATAGTCTTATCTTCTATCAAAAATTCTGCAGTTTCTGGGAATTCACTTTGAATGTGGATCTGGAGGTTTCGTAGAAGACAGGGCTTTAAAAATCAATGAAAATCCCACAGAACATCGATCACACTGCCACTAAATCAATTTTCTTTTGGAAATAAAAACAATATTTTTGATCAATATTTCCTATTTTTGCAATCCAAGAAATATCAGCTGTAGGTCTCAGATCATCCATACAACCATTACAACCATTCGTTTAGTGCAGGGGTAGGCAACCTTGGCTCTTTTATGACTCGTGGACTTCAACTCCCAGGAATGGCCCAGGAATTGAGAGTTGAAGTCCACAAGTCATAAAAGAGCCAAGGTTGCCTAGCCCTGGTTTAGTGACTGTTTTCAGCACTGAGAAAAAGTGAGTTATGATCAGTCCTCTCACATATGAGTTGTAGCATCACCACAATCATGTAATAAAAAAATGGGGCTTTGCAACTGGTATGTATCTACAACAGCTGCAGCATCCCAGAGTCATGTGATCACCATTTGCAACCTTCCCAGCTGGCCCTGACAAGCAAAATGAATGGGGGAAGCTGGATTCACTTAATTTTTTATTTTTATTTTATTTTAATCCCATTTATACCCCGCCCTTCTCCAAAGACTCATGGCGGCTTACAATCTAAGCACAAATCAAATGTGCTCAGCAATAATAAGCATAATGATTAACAATTGCAGTGATTTGGTTAACAATTGTGGCAAGAAAAGATGAGCACATGATTAACAATTGCAGTGATTTGGTTAACAATTGTGGCAAGAAAAGATGTCATTAAAATTGGGTGTAACTCATTTAACAACCATTTTGTTTAGCAACAGAAATTCAGGTATCAACTGTGATTGTAACTTGAGGTTTAGCTGTACAGTTTTTTACTCAAAGGCAGGGGGAAGGAGATCTGGCGTAAACGAAATATTCCACCCTCCTCTGCTTTTTCAGCCAACAAAGAAGAAGATGTTCCATGGTTCTTAAAAGGCCCTTTATTTTCCATCTCCATTTCAGAAGATTCAGGTAGGATATAGCCAAACCTCTTGCAATAATATATGGAATAACTACAGCACAGTAATTCAATTTATAGAGTGTGCTAAACCATCTGTGGTGATTTATAGACACCCATCATCAAATGAAGCATATTAGAGGTTAAGTATAAGTTCATCTTGCCCTGGTGGATTTTATTAATACATCCTTATCTAACACTTTCCTATTGTAGGGATGACCCTATTTTTTTCCTCCATTCTCACGGCGATCAAACTAGTTGCTGTGTGAATGTATTAATGAGTAGGATAATATAGTATAAATATTTTTTTCAATGATCTTGAAAGAAATTTGGATACCTTTGGTCAGTACTGTAGTCACCAGGAGTCAGATTGAAGCCTTTTAGAGGTGTATATATATATATATATATATATATATATATATATATATATATATATATATATATATATATATATATATATATATATATATATATATATATATATATATATATATATATATATATATATATATATATATATATATATATATATATATAAAGATGCAATATCCATTCCTCATTAGTTAGTGAAGGCATCTTCTAGTACAGGGGTCCCCAATCCTCGGTTCATGGACTGGCATTGGTCCGTGGTATGCCAGTAAGCAGGCCACACAAACAAGCAAAGCCCCATCCAGGGGTTGCAGGCCCCCTCTGGTCCATGGAAAAGCCTCTTTCCATGGAACCGGTCCCTTGTGCCCAAAAGGTTGGGAGCCATTGTTTTAGAGCAGAGGACCTGTGGCCTCAAAGTCGTTTTCTGTGGATGCTGCCTAACAAGACCAGGGTGTTGAGGGTGCCTTGTAGATGTGCAGTTGCTTCACACAGCTTGCTGTAACCTGACTTGGTGGGTTTCTGGGCAATAGCGGAGCTTCCTTGGACGGAGTCCTTTTACAATACTGCTATCTGAGAATCCCTGGCTACTCTTACATTGCAGGACAATTTATTTATTTATCACATTTAGAAACTGCACATCTCCCTCACAGAAGGACTCTGGGCCATGTACAAATAAAAGGTTTAAAAACATAAAAATGAACATAAAAAAATCTCAAATATAGGCAAAGATGGTTAAAATTCAACATTAAATGTTCATTAAAAGGTCTGGGTGAGGGACTTTAAGGTGCTAACCAGCCCCACAGCTGCTTGCTCCTTTGTGAGCCCCAAGCAAGATGGCAGCCGTGTTTTCAACCTTTCCAGAAGGTCAGATGAATGGGGCCAGCCTCATCTCTGGGGGAAGAAGATGCTATAGGATGGGGGCAATGTCAGAGAAGGCTTCCTTCCTGAATTCCACCACTCAAAATTCTTTAATCCATGGGGTTTGCAATATACCTTCCCGGTTTGACAAGGCAGGACACGCTGATGTAATGGAACAAAGATGGTTCCATAGGGCTTTAAAGATCATAACCTACACTTTGGATTGGACCTGGAAGCAAACCGGCACCAAATGCAGCTCAAGGCAGAGAGGTGTTATATGTACCATTCTTTGGGTACCCAAGATTGTTCGCATAGCCTCATTTTGTATCAGTTGAAACTTCTGGATAGTTTTCAAGGGAAGCTCCATAGTAGAGTATAATGTAATAGTCCAAGTGGGAGATGATCAGGACATGAGTGACCAAGCAGAAAGCCTCCCTATCCAGAACAGGAAATGCTTCTGAGATGTTCATAGGAGACAAGGAAGAGGCAGCCAGTGAGGAGGTCTGTGTCTGCCATAATGGTCTTTTTACCAAGGAAGGAATGGGAAAGATATTGAGCAAGCAACTAAAGGAGGAGAAGGAGGGGCTTGGTCAGTGAAGGAGAAAGAAAAGGGACACCAAACAATAATATAGTTGGGTCTCTACTCAAGACAAATGAGAAAGAAGGAAAAAAGAACAGCAGGATTTGGGCAGCTTTTGGTGGGATGGTTTCCTAGATGATTTAATGTTAGATAAAAGCTTGAAAAGTATTACATATCAACTCAGCAATAAAATAAAAAGTAATGGTGTTTTGATGAGTGAAAATTGCTAAGTGGCCAAAGTAAAATATCTCTGATTCACAGGGAGGATTTTGTTTTCTTTTTAAATTAATACTTTTTCATTTTAATTACTAATGACTAATCTTATATAAATTTTAACTGCTCAAAAAAATAAAGGGAACAGAACTCGTCTGTCAATCAAGGTTTGACATAACCTACCAGCCATTTGGAAACCCGCCTTGATTGACAGACGAGTCCCAACCACCAAGAATGATACCAGACCCAAACTCATGATAACTTCACATGACATCACCACCACACAACCATTCAAAAAGCAAATCCGAACCCACAACAATAACGACACACAACCACAGAACAAAAACCTAACTACAGCTGCAACATTAGCCACTTTAAACCCCTCCAAACCACACAATAAGCAAACTGACACCCACTATAAAAACATGGCACCACCACAAACACGGAGCCGAACAAAAGCAGCACAACTCACCAGTTCAGGTCTAAGGCTGGTAGCTGAGACCAGCCCATCCACTCAAAACACATCCCCACCCAATCAGAACACAGCCCCCATTCAAAACACACTCCCACCCAATCAGAACACAGCTAAGCCCCCACCCAATCAGAGCACACCTCCACCCCATCAGAACACAGCCAAGCCTCCACCCACAGAACACACCCCCTCTGGCAGTTTAAAAAAGAAGAAAAAACAGCCACTATCACACACTTCTCCCAGAAGGACGAAGCTGAAGTCACCAGCCTGAGGATGACGGATGAGATTTCGTCGAAACGTTGCCCTGATACCAAAACCCGAATGACCAAAGATCTATATATATATATGGGATGCGGTGGCTCAGTGGGTTAGGACGCTGAGCTTATCGATCAGAAGGTCGGCAGTTTGGCGGGTCGAATCCCGAGTGCCGCGTAACAGAGTGAGCGCCTGTTACTCGTCCCAGTATATATATAAAGTGTTTGTTAAGTGTTTAGAATACCTTTAATTCTTTGTTAGCAATCCCCCCCCAAAAATTAGAATACCTTTAATTCTTTGTTAGCAATCCCCCCAAAAAAAATTACACACACACACACACACACACACACACACACACACATTTATATATAAAGTGTTTGTTAAGTATTTAGAATACCTTTAATTCTTTGTTAGCAATCCCCCCAAAAAAATTACACGCACACACACACACACACACACACACACACACACACACACACACAGTATGTATGTATGTATGTATAAACAATTTTTATTTTCCTCAGTTTTTGCTCACTGTGGATTTTTTTTACCAATGTATGCAAAGTATTCTGGCCTCTGGACTATGAACCAGTCCTGATATGATTATTTGAGATCCCTGTTCTAAAACCCCAACTCTTCTTGTGCTGATAAGCGTAATAAGGACGGTCTTTATGCCTTTATGGCTGAATGGAATGACACTGGAAGAAATAAGTAAAATGATCAAACCAGTGTTACTTACTGTTTACATTCCCAGGAATTCATCTGTCATCTTCCTTTGCAGGTGTTTCAATAACATTTGGCCCCAAAAGATCTTTATGTTTCTTCACTCTTGACCCTAAAGTTTTCAGTTTTAAAAACATCATCACCAAGAAAAGGTAGGAATTTTATCTCAGCAATATAAAACAGCAATGCAGGACAGCTGTGATGTCATATGCTGGGAGGTAATTGGGTAGTAAACAGGAACTGTTTTAATGTCAAACAAGTATCATGCTAACAAAAATGAACACTGGACAGGACTCCAATGTCCTGAGTGAACTTCCATATTAGCCCATGATTAGAAGTATACAATAGGCTCATGTGCAAAAGACATGTTATTTTTGCATTTCCCTGCTAACAGTGAACCACTTAAAAAGGCAAACAAAACCCCAACATTCAGCAGAAAACTGAAGTCCAAGGTTCTAGTTGTCTTTTTGAGCCAAGGGACATCATTTCTCCAGGATTATCTGTCAGAAATTGCATCTCTGATATTTTGTAAATAACACTTAAGCTTGTGCCATCTGTAGGATTATCTATCCTGTCTTTTGTCAGCATCCTTCTTTGTCTTCAATTGTTCTACAGTCTTGTTCAAATGTATTCATCTTTGCTAGCATGATAATTGTATTAGGTCCACAGTATTTCAGTTTTAGCTTTATTATCATTACTCCCGGTGAGTAATTTGGTTTTACTTTATTTAGTACTGATCAATTTGTTCTTTTGACATCCAAGGTATTCTCAACTATCTTCTTCAGTACTACAGTCCTACAATCTCAATATTTTCCTTTCTGATAGTTCAACTTTCATGTTATTATGTTAAAACTAAGAAAAGCATGGCTTTGAAAATAGGTATCTTTGTAGGGTCTCTGCACTTTAATATTTTGTCTAGATTTATAGATTTTCTTCTAAGTAGCAGTCATCTTTTAATTCCATGGCTACTGTCTTGGTGAAATATTAAGTCTGTTACTACTTCCTCTTCTTTGTTGGTATTGAAAGGTGTTACCTGTTGACATAATCTAATTTTCTCAATATAGTTCTGAAAACAGCTGTTGTACTTTCATTACCTTCCTTAAGATGTTTTCATTTTTGCCATCAAACTAGTATTTGAAGTTTTGATGTTTCTCTCAGCAATTTCAATTCCAGTTTTTATTTCTCCTAGTTTAATGATTTTCATGATATATTTTGCATAGAAGCGCTGAGCTTGTCGATCAGAAGGTCGGCAGTTTGGCGGGTCGAATCCCGAGTGCCGCGTAACAGAGTGAGCGCCTGTTACTCATCCCAGCTTCTGCCCACCTAGCAGTTCGAAAGCACGTAAAAATGCAAGTAGAAAAATAGGGACCACTCCAGTGGGAAGGTAACAGCGTTCCGTGCGCCTTTGGCGTCTAGTCATGCCGGCCACATGACCACGGAGACGTCCTCGGACAAACGCTGGCTCTTCGGCTATGAAACGGAGATGAGCACCGGCCCCTAGAGTCGGAAACGACTAGCACGCATGTGCGGGGGAACCTTTACCTTTACCTTTAAACAAAAGGTAAATATTTCAGTAGTCAAAGTTGCCCAATTTACTCATATTTTAAGGGTCATCCACAATTCATTATAGTCTAAAGCATGGATGTCCAACCTTTTGGCTTGCCTGGACTGCATAGAGTGAAGAGGAATTGTCTTGGGAAGTATATAAAAGTATATAAAATCTAAATATAGTTAACGTATATAATAATGTTAAGGATTTACTATTTTGTGGGGCCACATTTAATAGTTCTCCAGGGCCACATGGAGCCCTTGGGCTGCAGGTTGGACACATCTGTTTTAGACATCGAGTATGTAAATATTATCAAGTCCCTATTTCAATGAAATAAAAAAGTGATCAGAGGCTAAGGTGAATGAATAAGGTGAATCCTCTGACATTTTGGAGTTCTTTGTAAAAAAAATTCAGTCAAAGTTTACTTTGAGAAAGACTGTATACAAATGCAATAATGAATCAAACAGCACTGAGTAATTAGCAGTAGACTCCATATGAAACAGAATCCAATATGACCTTGTAATGGTTTTCTTAATACATTTTAATCTAATTTTATTAAGAATTTTAATTACAATAGTAAAAACTAAACTAAATTAAAAGAAAGAGAAAACAAAGAAAAAAGGAAAGAGGAAACAGGAAGAAGAAAGAAGAAAAAAGGATATAATAAAGAAAAAAGAAATGTTATAAAATAGTGACTTCATCACAACAAGTATATACAAATTAATAATACTTCATCACCTACAAGGTTAAACAGATACTTCTTCATCCCATATTTTATTTTTTATCTATAAGCAAATCCATAAAACATTAAATTTCAATCCTGGTGTCAGCAAAAAGGCCATACAGTTTTATTTTAATCTTGATCAAATAAATCATTTTATATTTCTTTCTTTTACCCCTAACAGTCTGAATCTCTAATTCAGTCAATATTGATTTCTCTTCTTTATCCCATCCAACAGAGTTCTTCAAGCCTTTAACAAGCCTCCTTTGTAGATCCAATAAGAAAATATATTGCAGGTCATTGTGTTGTTTTATCATTTGAATTTCCCTTTTAATTTTTAAAACTTCAGCCAGTTTCTTTTGTGTATCCAGTAAAGCATCCTTTTCCAAATCATTGAAATGTCAGCCTGTCCCTTGAAGTTCCACTATTGGTACTTTCTTCTTAGATAAAATTTATTCCATATCTGTCAGAGAGCGTTCTCTGTGGGCGCACCAGACCTTTGGAACCGCTTACCGGTTGAGCTCCGGATGGCCCCCGACCTTCGCTCCTTCCGGCGTGATCTCAAAACATTCTTTTTCGAACAAGCTGGCCTGGTCTGACGGGATGGGGTTGGGTTTTTAAAACTAGTTTTAACTTTAATATGTATTGATTTTATGGGCATGATGTTTAATGGCTTTTTAATTTTTGTATTCGATTTTTATTGTGTATTGCCCTGTTCACCGCCCTGAGTCCTTCGGGAGAAGGGCGGTATAGAAATCAAATTATTAAATTAAATTAAATTAAATTTCTTCATTACTATCTATTAGACATAATCTATACAGAAGCAGACTTCGTTAGTAACAGTGTTGATATTGTAATTTCTAATTTCTGGGTCCATTCATAAAAAAATCTTTTTTTAATATTTTGTGTTCTAAGATTTTGTATCATTTTGGTAGCCCCAATATTAATCGACATCAAGAACAGGCTTGTACTTTCCTTCCACCTCGGCTTACAGTCTTTAGTTCCCTCTAGTGTTCAGTGTCTAAGATCATCAGTTATATTTATTGGGACTTATAATAGCCAGGATAAAGTCTGTTTTCCCATAAGAAGCTGTTTATTTTTTTATGGTTTTATGATTAATTAGTTCCAAAATCTAATAGTAATAAAAATCAATATTCTGAATTTACCTGGACCTTTTATAACTTTCTTTGATGAAAATCTTATTTAGCTTTTTTGCTTTTTATTTCAAATTCTTTCTTGAGCTTACAATTATTTTTTTTAATTGACAGTTGAAGATAAATTCACCCCAAGACTTTTCAAACTTGCCATTTTGAAGATCGCTAATACCTTTAAAATGGTTGACAGGCAATTTCTGAAAGTGATTAAAAAGTGAGGTTTGCAAATTTAATGTCCTTTAAAAGTCTCTGCCACAGTTGCAAGCAAGATGGCTAATCCCATCATCTCCCAGCACTCAAACCCATAGGAAAGGTCAAAACACAGGATTTGGAAGCGTTCACCAAACACATCGACTCTGTGGACAGATTTATCAAATTCACATTGGAAGATGTTAAGGAAAATGGCCTTCCTGGACTGTGCAGTACACATTAAAGAAGACAGAAGCTTTAACATTGAAGTTTACAGAACACCCCACGCCCCCCATGGATCAATATTTACATTTTGATTCTTACCACCCACTGGAGCACTAAACAGGAGTTATCAGAGCCCTACACAGGTCTACCTACCAGCAAAGATGGGAAAGAAAAAGAACTAAAACACATCAAGGAAGCCCTCAGAACGTGTGTCTATCCCAAGTGAGCCTTCATCAAAATCCAAAAAGAAGACCCAGCAGGAACTCCTCCATAACAGACAAAGAAGAAAATAATAAACGAAGCAACACTGTCATTCCAAATGTTGCAGAAATATTTGGAAAAGCTCAGGAGGATCTTCAGCCAACACAACATATGTGCAGACTTCAAACTCATGAATACACTAAGGCAGAAGCTTGTCCACCCCAAGGACAAGACACCCAGACACAAACTGAGCAATGTGGTATATGCAGTACAATGCAGTGAGCCATGTGCAGATCTGTACCTTGGGGAAATTAAATAAATAAATAAATAAATAAATAAATAAATAAATAAATAAATAAATAAATAAATAAATACAGAGCAACAGAGTTGTAAGGAACCTTGAAGGTTTTCTAGTCAAGCGTCTTACCCAAGCAGGAGACCCTATACCAAGCTGAACAAATAGCCACCCAATCTCTTCTTAAAAACACCCAATGTTGGAGCACCTACAATTTCTGAAGATTCAACTCATTGATGTTCTCACTGTCAGAAGATGTCCCCTTAGGTTGGATCTTTCTTTGATAAGTTTTCATCTGTTAACTTCTTGTCTTGTCCTCAGGTGCTTTGGAAAATAGGCTGTCTTCCTCTTCTTTGTGACAGCATCTCAAATATTGGAAGACTGCCCAACATGTCACCCTTGGTCCTTTTCTTCATTTGAGTAGATAGAACCAGTTCCCAGATACCAAATTCTCAGTATCCAAATAGTCCTTGACCCACTACCAGTTGCTAAGATTGTTCAAAATTAATACAGACACCCCCCCCAAATAGTACTTATGACCCAGATTCAAAATTCAAATGGTTAAGCAACACTTCTCCATGTGTCGTGTGATCATATTTTGGGTGCTCAGCAAATGGCCCACATTTACAATTATTTGCAATGTCACATGGTCACAGGACTGTGATTTACAATAATTTTGCTGAAAACTGGCATTAGCTTCCAGATTCTGGCAAAAAATGCCCATTGCAGAACACAGGTTTGTTTAGCAACCAGAGTGTTTGTTTAATGACCACAGCAAAAAAAATGTCATAAAATCGGGTCACTGCAACTGCAACTCTTCTAGATGTGCCAAGTAAGAGATCTGATTAAAAACAGGCCATATAGGAAGTAAAAACTTTTCTTCCAACAGAAGACTCTTTTGGGTAGTGAGATGGGCAACATATCAATTTAAGAAGCAAACAAATACATAAATGGTGTCTGCTTGTCATCTGTTCATAAATACATCGGTTGATTTTCCAGGTCCCCAGAGGAAGATTCTGAACAAGTAGAAGGAAAGGAGGAGAGAGAACTAAAATCTGTTGAAGTTCCTGGTAAGGAGCAATGATATTGAATGTCTTGGATATATATAGATAATACATAATTTTATTGAAAGTTACAGAAGAAATATGAAAAAGTATGAGAGCTGAGCCCTTGCAGCTTCTCAGAACCTGATTGTACAGATAGTTCTCAACTTACAATATTTTGTTTAGTTAAAGTTACAGTGGCACTGAAAAAAGTGACTTATTACTGTTTTTCACATTATGACTGTTGCAGCATCCCCCTGGTCATATGATGATTGGCAACTGACTCCTCTTTATGATGGTTACACTGTCCCATGGTCATGTAATCAACTTTTGTGACTTTCTGACAAGCAAAGTCAATGGGGAGGCCAGATTCACTTGACAGCTGTGTTACTAACTTAAAAACTGCAGTGATTCACTTAACAGCTGTGGTAAGATAGGTTGCAACATGGAGCAAAACGTACTTAACTGTCTTGCTTAGCAAGAGAAATTTGTGGCTCAATTATGGTCATAAGTTGAGGACTTATGTTTAGTTTTATACTCTATATACATTAAATCTTGTTTCTGTAGTCAACAAAGGTGGATGAATTACTCCATAAGCATTCCCTGAAAGAGAATTATAGTAATTTCTCTTTTGCCTCTGAAAAGTCCATTGTTAAAAAATTCCAAAAATGATTTACCTGAATTAACAGAGAATATATGCATCCCTTTTTTGGCATCAAACAAGTTACTTAGAGAAAACTTCAGAAGGAATTGTTCCGGGAAAGAAACAGGGTTTGCTATCAGAGGCAAATTGTGTAAATACTTCTCTACATATTTGCTTTTATTTGACCGGATGTATTCTTGCTTCAGTGTAGACCATGAGTAACCAACCTTTTGATTTGCTCGGGCCACATTGAATGAAGAAGAATGGTCTTTGGGCCATATATGAAATATATAAATAATATATATAAATATCCCTAAAAATCACATAATGTTCAAAGGCTTATGATCTTGGGGGATGCATTACTAGCTGTCCAGGGCTCCAGGTGACCTGGTTTTGTTTTTTAACCCAATGACTTGTGTTTTTATGGTTGCAGATGAGGAAGAAAGCAACAAGGTAAAAGTGGTGGACAACAAAATACAGGCAGAGCCTGAGTCTGTATCAGAATGCAAGGAGGATTATGGATGTGGGTTGGAGGCTAGGTCTGAGTCTACTGATGAAGAAGATGAGTCCCTGGATGAATATGAGTCCTATGATAGATGGAACAGCACTTGCAGGGGATCTGAAACTGGGAAGGAGGAGGAGGAGGAAGAGGAGGAGCCTTATGAATATCCTTCGTCTTCCCTATATGATTCTCAGTATGGATCCAGCCCCTACACTGTTTATGGCATGAATTCTAGAAGTACATCTCCCCAGTACTATGTAAAGAAATATGGGACACGTTATACATATTTCACCTCTCCTATATATGAACCTCAAAGAGCATATGGACTGTACGATTCACAATATGGTTACGAATGGTCCCCCATTGATGAGTCACAATATGAATATGAAGTCTCTCCTCCGCCCGAGTCACAATATATATATGAAGCTTCCTTGGGGCGCAGGTTTCAATATAGCTATGATGGCAATTCTCCATATGAATGGCACTATGGATATGAGACTCCTCCATTATATGAAATGCAAGATGAGGGCAAAACCTCCCCTGAATATGAATATGAGCGTGATTGCTCTCCTACGTATGACTGGCCCACACAGCAGAATGAGTCAGAGATCAAAGATGCTTCAATTCCTGAATATGAGATCCCCACTAATTGGACCAAGCTGCAGAACAATTGCACATCCCCTCTAGGGAATACTGGTTCAGAACACAAACCAGACCCTTCTTTTAGAAGTAATGGTATTCCCCAAACACTGAAGGGATTATCAGCTGGGCATTGCCCAGTAGTTGAAAGCAAGGCTTCTCTGGGCCATAGTGAAGGAGCACCCAACTCAATTACAGCTACCCCTGCAAATTCTCCAACAGTTTCATCTTCTGATGAGCAAAGCAACAACTCACACAGCCAGGCACCAAATGGAGTAAGGAAATTATCATCAGATAATCCAGATGGGCTCCTCAGTGGCATGAGGAAGTTTTTGGATGGAACAAGGAAGCTCTTATGTAGAGGGAACCATCTTCCAAAAGATCAATCACCAGAAGGAGCCAACTGGATCAGCCAACTTCCAAACATAAACAGCTCACCCCAGAGGGGGATGAGGTCATTGCATGGTAGCGGAAGTCATCTTCTGCATGGAGACAACCTGTTTTTAGACATTCTCAACAAGCCCAGAAGGGAGAGGAGCCCAGACATGAGCCAAAGAACCCCACCACTTCTCTCAAGAAGAGGCTATTGTGCACGAGGGGGAATGACACCTCATCTTCCAAATATTTCAAGCAGGCTCCCGGGCTCTGTAAATAGGTTTCCAAGCAGGGGCAACTTCTCTCCCTTGACTCCCCATTCTAGCTCTTCCTATAACTCCTAAACTCAGGAAACTGTTATAAATCTTGGAGATGGGGATAGATGCTTAATAAAGGTTGGAAGTAGAAGGTTTCCTTCCAGTCCGCATTTGCTATAATTTCATGAAAGACTAGGCTCGTAAAAATAGCATAAGCCAGCAACCCTGGAAGTTTTGACCAAGTTACTTAGAGTAGTAAAAAAAAGTTGCATGATCTGTATACCTGTATGTATCTGTATCTGTAGTTGATATTGTATTTCAGATTCTGTGAGCAGATGCTATTTGAGAAGCATTTCCAAACAGAACACATCAGGAGTGTGTGTGTGTGTGTGTGTTTGTGTGTGTGTGTCTGTCTGTCTGTCTGTCTTGTCTGTCTGTCTTGTGGGCCATTTCTGTCTGAAAACTGCTTAGCTCAGAAATTGATATTGAAGCAGAAGATCATAAGAAATTGTTGGTACTATGAGTCAGCATTTCTCAACCTTTATTTGGACCACAGTTCCCACAATCCTGAGTTGTAAAGATTACTACTGTAGAATGATAAACACTGACATCCATTGGTAAGCTGCTTTTTAAGATTTGGGTAAAAATTAGCAATAAAAGCAACAAAGACTATTGGGGAGAACCACAAAGGTTACAAGTTGAACTGTGATCCAAAGTTACATGTTGTGTAGCTTAAGAGCATGAATGTTTATGCAACAGAAAAATTCACTAAATTCAAAAGAATTTACTTCAAGGTGAGGAAGTTTCCATAACATACCATAGCAACTTTTAAGTCCCATATATCTTAACTGTAGAAAATAAAAAAACGTCTTAACTTTCTCACCAATATTAACGGGACATAAGAGTACTTAATCCTACCAAATCATTTTTATATGAAAGTCAAAATACTCAGGATTCTGTTTCAAAGAAATGCAGTTTGCAAATTGCATCCTGTTCTTGCTTGGCATCAGCATGTTATCTTCTATCCTTTCAGGAATTGCACAAGATGCTGTAATTTTCTGAATTTGCACTGAGGAAGCCACTTAAAACATTTTTTTATAATCAAGGCTTAAGGCCAGTTATATGACTTTATTATCTTCATAAGGACCACCGCAATGAACAGTGGGAGAGTGTGTTTGGATAGGTTTTTCTCAGTGGTGGGATTCAGCCCGTTTGCACCAGTTTGGCAGAACCGGTAGATAATTATTTGTTGTCCAGGCCCATAAAGGACTTCCGGAAGTGACATCCACACAGAGAACTGGTTGTTCTGAATGCCACCAGTGGTTTTTCTGAATTTTTTTTTCCAATCTGTTACTTCCTGAGCCGTAACTGGTTGTCTGCCTAGAGTCTGATGCAGATTAAAGTGAAAAGGATGCATTATTAAATATTCATTTGACAGTAGGGGGACATGTGTTGACAGTTTTCCACATTTAAATCAAAGATAAAGAAAATCCATGTAACATATCTCTAGAAGAAATCAGCTGACAGTAACTCTTCCCCTCATAAAAATCACTATAAATAAATGCTTCAATAGTTTATTGAAATCGCAGATTTCTAATCCTATCTTTATATTATCTACATAGTTATAGTATAATAGTGGTTTTTTGTTTTTTTTTGTTTCTAATAATTTTGCTTGTAACTTTCTCACCCACCCACTCAATGATTTTTCTCTTAATATACAGATTTTTTTGTTACTTTTTCTGTGCATGGAACTGTAACACTTAATGGTTGATGGAATCAAGAGTTAAAGAGACTAATTTTAATGAATATTTAAATATAAGACTTATTTTAATAAACATTTATTTTAAAGGAAGTGTGAAGGGCTAAATATTTTGTGTGGGAGACTCCAGGTTTCAATGTGGGATTGTTCCTACGGTTTTTCATTTTCCTTCTGTTTATAGCAAATAAGAGTTTATTTATTTGACTTTAGAAAAAACAAATTCTCTTTTTTGTAGTAAATGTCACCGAGCATACAACTCTCTTAAGAAGGCATTTCCCCCCCCTGAAAAATAGAACATATGGTATTTGGAAACCATCTGGAAAAAAATGAAATTTTGATTTGGAATTTTGCTGCTTAGATAAGTTCGTTGTTATAGAAATGGCTAGCGTATATGTAAAAGTAAAAAGGTAAACGATCCAACCTGAGTTGGTCCCCAAGACTAGGGTTTTACTCTCCTGAGCTTTTGGACTCGTGCTGGACTCCATCTGCAGGGAATTTATATATTTGCCTTCATTTAAGGGTGCAATAAAAGGGATGCAGTGGCTCAGTGGGTTAGGAAGCTGAGCCTGTCGATCAGAAGGTCGGCAGTTGGCGGGTCGAATCCTGAGTGCCGCGTAACAGAGTGAGCGCCTGTTACTTGTCCCAGCTTCTGCCAACCTAGCAGTTTGAAATCACGTAAAAATGCAAGTAGAAGAAGGTAACAGCGTTCTGTGCGCCTTTGGCGTCTAGTCATGCCGGCCACATGACCACGGATACGTCCTCGGACAAGCGCTGGCTCTTCGGCTTTGAAACGGAGATGAACACCAGCCCCTAGAGTTGGAAACGACTAGCACGCATGTGCGGGGGAACCTTTACCTTTACCTAAGGGTGCAATGTTGTTTTCCTATTCCACTGGACTAAAAAGAGTCAGAAGTCAATGGTTTTCTTTCTCCCCCCCCCCTTCTCCCTACACTTCTTTCTCTCCCTCTTCCATTTTCTCACTATTTTCATTGTCATTTGTATTGTATATTTTGATAAGTGTAATAAAGTTATTAAAACAATGGAACACACACTTCATTGTAGTTCAGATGGACAGCTCTTCCTCTAACAACCACCCTCAGGAATAAATTTTAGGGAGGCCACAAGGCTGAGCCCTCATGTTGGGTTAGGCCACCAAGGTAACTGAAGTAATCTAATGTGGTGATAAGAAAGGTAATACTTCTCCTCTCTCCTAGCATTGGGATATTGTCATCCAGCAGCTATGTTTCAGTTAGCCAATTGTCTCTTGGGAAGAACCCCAACATCAAGAACTCCTTTCTAGGGGCTGTGATCAGCTATTGCAATTTTTGATTGAAAAATGCCCTCTGGATATCATTCAAGGCCCTCCCTCACCCAATAAATTGGGCTATGTTGAAAAGAGCTTTGAAAACCTGGCTCTTTTCCCAGACTGTGGGTTAGAATGGGGTAGTTAATCCTCTGTGTTTGATGAGTTTCTTTTCATGGTTGCCTTTCTCTAGGATTTTGAATTTTTATGTGTATTTTATGATAGTTTTTGCTGTGTGCCTGTTGGAGCCATTGTACAGTTGGAGAGCCTTATAAATTTCTAATAAAGAAAAATAACAAAGTCATGTTCACTCTGTTGTTTTCCAAGCAAAGATAATCCATCAGGTTTAAAAAGGCAGAGTGAACCTCACAGCTCGGTCTGAAGTCAGTGTGAGGTAGGCTGAGATAATTAGCTTTCTCCAGGACTGGAGGAAGCCTGACAGAGTTCAGTGGGACATAATTCTTGTAATTAAATTAAAGTTGAACAAAACAGCAGCAATATGGGCATTAATACATTTTTCTTCTCATTTTTTTCTGCTGTGACAAGATCTATGGTTAGTTTATAATGTCCTATATGAAAAATGCAAAGGTGTGACATCATAATCAGGTCAAACTTCCCATTGGTTCTTGTTTCTGCTGCTGTTTTGCAAAAGAAATGGAACTGGATGATTGGCTATTGCTGAGTTCCTTTGCCTTTACCTTCTGATCAGTCAGCAACTGTGTGGGTGCAGGTGTGAACTGACACCTGCAAGATCTCAGAACTGGGCCCAACATGCAGCCAGGGCAGTTTTTTCCTCTACAATAAGGTACCCAACAGTTTTGGGTTTTGATAGGTGGACAGCAAATATGAAACTAGTCCATAAGAGAGAAAGACAACCAGTGGCAGGGCTGTACAGAGAATTTGACCTGTGCTCAGCTGTGTGGATTTTTATTTTTCTCACAGGGAAAGTAATCGTGAGGAATTTCACTTTCCTCAAAGTGTGTTCAATCCTCTTCCTTGTAGAGACTAGTGGAAAAGTGCCCCCTGAAACTCAGATCGAGACTGACAATTCTTTCTAGAACATTGTATTAAGTAGGGATAGGTACTTTTATAATATATATTGTTAAATGCAATAAACAAACAAACAAACAAACAAACAACTAATAAAAATGATCTATTTTAGTACAGCAGACTTTAAAAAGAAAAAAAACCCCAACAACCTGAACTCTCCTTTTCTTGAAGATGTGCTGCTTAGCATGATAAACGTTATCCTTGGTTTGTTTTATTGCGGCTTAGATTATATATTCAAATAGCATGATTGCTTTAGCCTGATTCATTGTATTGTGTGACTCCAGAGAAATTAATTTAGAAGTCAAGTTTAAATAAGTTGTGTGGACTAAGACTATGGAGATTAACCAACAAAAATCTAATATGCTTCTCCCAACTGTTAATTATCACCTTTTTCTCAGCCACACAGTAATATGAAAATCTGAAGCAGCAAATTCAATTAGCCACTGTTCTTATCTGAAATTAACAGCTTCAAAATGGGCAGAAGGAGCAACTAGTAGAACTGAACTGCTATACAAGAGGATGAAAGATATTAAACATTAATGGATTTTTTTAAAAAAATGTTTAATGCTCTGATAAAGACTCATAGAATTAAGAAAGGGTGGAGAGTGAAATGGCAGATGATCCAGTTCATGCCAGAAGTGGAAGTACCTCCCTACATGTAAATGGGGATCTTTGTTTAATTCTAATGTGTCTTAATTCCCCCCACCCGGACCCCCCACTCTGCCCTTTGTTTCTAAGAGATCAGCACTAGGAAAGGATTGGTATCAGCAGTTTTGTAATGGCTTTCTTTTTGATACAAAAATGCTAACATTAATCAACAGGGCACATATAAGTTCATCCCCCCCACCCATCTTTTTGGAGTGCTAATATATATTTGAGTAGCATGACATTTTCTTCTCTGTGTTGTAGGATCAACTATCCAGCCATTTGCGTCTCCATATGGTCTTGCCCAATCTGGTGAATGGCCATGAACACCTGTAACTTTGGTTGAAACTCAAAAATTTTGGTTGAACATCTGGAGTCCTCTAATACATATCTGTTTGACTGTGTTTACATCCTAACCGGTTCTGCAGAAAACCTCTCTTCAACATGGTGGAGTACTATGAAGCCCTGGGCCTTCCCAAGTCTGCTTCCTTAGATGATATTAAAAAAGCGTAAGTGCTTTTATACTTCTGTTGTTATCTTCCCTTTTTCTAAGAGGATGTTGTCTGCCAGCCAATCAGTTCATGTAGGCACTTTGAGAAGCAAGAAATTAGTTTTTAGTGAACTTCTTACTACAAATGTTTCAATATTTAAAGCAAGAAGAGGTAGGTGGGCTTTAACAGTGTAGAGCAGGGGTGTCAAACTGCCGGCCCATGGGCTGGATGCATCACGTGGAAGCCATGCCCACCCCATTGCCGGCAATGGCAAAAACGTCCCGATACATTGTGCGGTGTCACGTTTGTCATGTCTGTTGTAGAGTTTAATTAGTTTTTTCAAAAATATTTTACAGAACAGATATACATTTTAAGAACACTGTAGCAAGTCTAGAAATCCTGTTAATCACACTAAGCATCTTAAATTTTTATATCTACTAAAAATATGTCCTAGTTCAGGGGTAGGCAACCTCGGCTCTTTTATGACTCATGGACTTCAACTCCCAGAATTCCTGAGCTAGCTTGGCTGGCTCAGGAATTCTGGGAGTTGAAGTCCATGAGTCATAAAAGAGCCGAGGTTGCCTACCCGTGAACTAGTTTATCAGGTGGCATTAATAGGCATTATTAAAAAACCCCTCTAAACAATAAAATCTTTGAAGTTACCCCCCCGAAGCTGCTGCATCTGTATTGACTTTAAAAGATTTACAATATGCTTTAAATGATGCCTTAAAAATCCAGTCTGAAAAAATATTTGAGAAGGTGGCAGAATTTATTGAAAAGGAATGCAAGAAAACAAGGGAGGATACTTTGATGGCACTTCAAGTGTTCTCAGACTGTATTGAGAACCTGGATGAACATGTGGAAGAAGTGAAACAAAATAATCTGATGCTGGAAGCTAAAATAGGTGAAGTGGAGAATAAAATGGAAAAACTTGAAGATGAAATGATGATAATGCAATATAGAGATATGGAATTCGCCTTGAGGATCAGAGGTTTGAAAGAGAACCCACAGGAGAATCTGGAAGAGACGTTGGTGGATGCTTTGGCGCCTATTTTGGGGTTTCAACCTGAAGATTTTTTTGGGAAGATAGATAAAGTATTTCGTGTTAAAACTTGGATTGCTAAACAAAGGAAACTGCCAAGGGATGTGGCTGTGTATTTTAGAAAGAGAAAGATTAGAAATGAGATAATTCACATCTCTTATAATAAAAGACTTACAGTGGCTAATCAGGAGATTTTGATTCTGAAAGAGATTCCTCCAAGAATTTTGAGAAAAAGGAAAGATTTTTTCTTTCTGGCAGATGAATTAAAGAAACAACAGCTTCAGTTTAGGTGGGAGATACCAGTGGGGATTGTGGTGAATCATTCTGGAGAAAGATATTGCCTTAATACAGTAGCAAAGGAACGTGATTTTTATTCTAATGTATTGAAAGCAGGCTCACCGTCATCCTCAGAAGTTAAAAAAGGAAAGGAAGAAGAAGAGTGACAGTTACAAGAAATAGTTTCGAAAGCTGTGCAATCCTTGGTTTTATTTAAAGATCTTAAGATTCAAAGAATGACACGGGCTACATCTAGATTCAAAGAATAACAATAATAATAACAGTAGAGATTAAAGTCAAGTGTATGTAAGGAGAACATTGATAGAAACAAGATTTAGTAATGGAATTTGTTAAAGATAGGATAATCAAGAACTAATAATGGTGGATATTTGGGGATGGTATTTACAGTAGATCTTAAAAATTAGTACGTATGTATTTAAATTGCTAGTTTAAATGTTGGAGATGTGGTTGTGATGATGCAATGTATTATTATGTATGGTTGAATTGTACAAGATTACAATTTTAAAAGTTAAAGTAATGGAGATATATTGTGATGTTTAAAGAGAGTCTATGCAGGAGATTTTTCTTCCCTCTTTTTACTTCTGCTGCAGATATATTCAAGCCCTGAAGTGTGTGCAGAGGTGTTGCTACCTGTATTATAAAATGGTTACAACCTACCCTGCTCCAAAATTCAAAATTACCTTTGCAAAATCTGATAATGCATTTCCTTAATGCTAACTACTACGATACTTGTAATACTCAATGGACTCTTCTAACCATATGCTAGACTCTAAACAATTGTAGGGAGATAGCTTTAAACAGTCTGAAATGAGTCTGCCTACTTGAATTCTCATCTAGTAGTTTCAGACTAGTGGACAGGTTGTTGAAGCCTACTTTTAAAAAAATAGGGGAGGAGAAATCCTTTGGAGCAGTAAAGTGTTCCCGGCTTTGTCCCAAAAAGCAGGTGGCAGAATTGCACAAATCCATTGTACTTAAGAAGTGCTGCCCACTTTAGCAACTTTGTGGTTGTCAATATATACTAAGTCATTTTGTATCTGTTTCTCTATGTGTGCATGCACATTAAAGGTACAGGAAGAAAGCTCTTAGGTGGCACCCAGATAAAAACCCAGAAAACAAACAATTTGCAGAACAGAGATTCAAGGAGATTGCAGAAGCATATGAAGTACTTTCAGACAGTAAGTATTCAGGCTCTCTTTTCATGATTTAAACAGTCCCTCTTGAGGCATCTTGTATATTTGCCTCCTTGTTTTGGCACAAACCAATGTTTGGCATCTATTACTGCTCAACCAAATTCATTTAGTGCCTTTAATGTATTTTTCAGAACAATGGGGACCATTGTGACATATTGCCATAGTTACTTGCAAGTAGGTGCATCAATTTGAGCTCTAGACCTTATTTCTTATAATACTAGTGCCTTGAATCCTTAAAGAAGGGTTCATTTTCTCCCACTGAAATCTGGAAGATAAATTCAGTCAGTATCTGCAGTGGGAAGTATAAACAACACATACTGTATACTTCAATATGTGTTGCGTAGACCTCAGGTTCCTAAACCTAGTTGTTAAGGTAATCTCTAGTAATAGAAAAATGGTGAAGTTTTGTGGTTAGAATCTTATATGCACAAAGATGGATAAATTTTACAATGGAAGAATGCATGGTAAAGGTGATGGAATAAGTGGAGATGGCAACATTGATTGTTTTAATTAAAGAAAATAATATTTTCTTTTCTACTTGCAAATTGCTTCTGGACTTTCTGTGCTAAACGAAAAAAAATGAAACTTTGATTTTAGGTTTGGATGATTAGAATGATTTCACAATTATAGAAATAGCTTGAAATGTTAGGAAAGGTAAAGTAAAAGATTGTATTCTTTTTGCATTCTACTGCACCAAAGAAAGTTGGAAGTTGTTACTTTTTTCTGTCTTATTTTTCTAACTTTTGTTACTTCTATATTTTTACGTTATAATGAAACTTAATAAAAAATTATTTAAAAAATTGTGAATTTTGTTGTCCCTTTCTCTCTCATGTATGCCATCAAGTTTTTGTGGAACCTTTTGTGGAACACAGTTTGAAAAGCCCTTTGTTAATCTTAGATCTTATCTCTGCTTCTCCTTAGTACACTTATGTCAAGTGCTTGGAAGTCCTTAATCCATAGGAGAGGTTTCCAAATGCATATAATCACATGGCCTTATGCAGTGCTTTTTTTGTAAAAGAAAAAGGTGCCGGAACTCACACATGTCATACAACCCGCCTTGCCTACCCTACAAGGTTCCATCCAAGAAAGGTGCCGGAACTCCGTTCTGAGCGTTCTATGACAAAAAAGCCCTGGCCTTATGTCTTTCCTACCTGGAATTTAAGCAGCGACCTTTTCAGCTTGTTTCTTGGTCTCTATCCATTTGGCACATTAGTCTCTACCTTCTTTATATGTGAGAAGCCAATGGTAGCTAATCCTATCGTTTATTCTACATCTTTCAATACTTGTTGTTCATTTCATAGAAGCTGGTGCCATTTTAGCAATATTCTGGAAAGTCATTCATTCAACTGATCCCTGCACTAAATTCCATTTGGTCAGATTCCTTATTTTTTCCTCAAGATTAAGTCTCTGAGCTCAGCATGCAAGCAGTGGTTGCACTCTTTGTAACAAAGGCAGTCTGTTCAAAGTGCCATTGCTCTGCACATTCATTCTTGTGTGATTTATGTACCAAGCCAGGACTTTCTGCATTTATTTACTATTTCACATAAGTATAGTGACTAGATGAGACTGTAAAACAAAGCAAGCCAACAAAAAAAACAGGGTTTCTGAAAACAGATGGAGAGCTAGATGAGGTCCTACTTTCCAACATGGGTACACAGTGCTAAGCCATAATAGTTTGGATGAATTTAATTTAGCGTGAAGCAAGAACCTTGCTAGGATTGTTTGCAGTGCTTTTTTTGTAAAAGAAAAAGGTGCCGGAACTCTCATATGTCATACAACCCGGCTTGCCTACCCTACAAGGTTCCATCCAAAAAAGGTGCCGGAACTCCGTTCTGAGCGTTCTATGAGAAAAAAAGCCCTGATTGTTTGTAAGCCACAGTCAGTGTTTCATACATTATGTAAACCCAGTTCAGCAACCTAGCTTAGTGTAAATGTTAACCAAGCCTTCTTTCTTACAGAGAACAAACGTGACGTCTATGACATCTATGGTAAGGATGGACTTATGGGAAGAGGTAAGTGACATTGCAAAGAAAGCAAACGCAATCACAGTTCTAGAAGAAAACACAACTGGAGCCATATTTCTTTCTCTACCTTAGGTGTGCCCAGGAGACATGAAGTTGAAAAAAGGGACAAAACTCATGATTTTAAGGGAAACTCTTTAAAAAGAGTTTCAAGAGACAGATACTCTAGTACGGTGCTGTGATTTCATCTGGCTTGGGTCAACTAATATTCAGAACTTAGGGTTTTTTTGTTTTTTTTTTTTAAAAAAGAGCTGTCCCTGCCTTGTGTTCCCTATCCATCACTTCTTATATTCCAGACATCTTTTAAAAATGTTTTATTAAATTTCAAGAAAATGTAAAATACAAAAAAAGGGAAGGAAGTTCAAAAAGGGAAAAGGTTTAAAAGTGAAAAAGGGGGGGGGGAGGGGAAATGCCTGCAATTTTCCTCAACACAGACAGAAATATTAAACCAGGTAATCTCTTATTTTAAGTTAAACATAACATAACTAATATCTCTAAATTTAATTATTCTGAATGTCTTTTCTGGGATGAAACATGTTTCAAACATGTTCTGGAATTCTTACCTCAAACTCACACAGCCCAGCAGTTCTCTGCCGTTCATTAAAACAGGCCATCTTTTACTCAGGTCACTGTGAGGCTTCAAGAACCACCATCCTTTTTTCCAGGTTTGTGCAGAAAAAGTAAGATGGCTTTAATGAACAGCAGAGAAGCATTCTGGAAGACTGCTGAGTTATTTTTGAAGTGTGCACAGCCCTGATATTTTCCATTTTTTTTACATCTTTCAGGTAGGCCAGGAGGATCTGCTGGAAACAATATTAGTTCTGAATATATGTTCCATTTCCGCAGCGCCCATGATATCTTTCGGGAATTTTTTGGGGGAAGGGACCCTTTTTTCGGTAAGTAGTAATGCTGTTTGGTATTCAGAGAAACCCAAAGCCATCTTATCTGTTTGTACTAATTCAAGAAAAGATAGTCCTTGACTTACAACCACAAATAAGCCCAAAATTTATGTTGTTAAGCAACACAGTGAGTTCTGCTCCATTTTACAACCTTTCTTGATGCAGTTGTTAAGTCAATCACTATAGTTGTTAAGTTAGTAACACGGTTGGTGACTGAATCTGGCTTCCCCGTTGACTTTGCTTGTCAGAAGTTTGCAAAAGGGGATCACATGACTCTAGGACACTGCAGCCGTCATAAACATGGGTCAATTGCCAAGCATCTGAATTTTGATCACATGACCATGAGGATGCTTCAACGGTCATGTGAAAAATAATCTCAAGTCACTTTTTTCACTAACTTTGAAAATGTTGCAACTTTGAACAGTCACTAAATGAACTGTTGTAAATTGAGGACTACCTGTAATCTGCCTGCCCCACAATATGCCAGAATCAAGGATGAGCTGCAATTTAGATCCAAAATGGAAAAGGCATATTGGAATTGGCATGGGCACTCTTATTATTTTTGGTAGTAATTCTTTAAAAAAAACAGTGTCTGTCTTATGCTTGTGGGGTGGCTGTGCAGCCCCAGGAAAAATATGGATTAGATTTCTTCAAAGAAGAAAGGACCAGGCAGAACACACTGAACTGGAATTGCCAAAACATCCAGGGATCAAATCAACTATTAGTTGAAGAGGGACGACAAATCCCTACTGTGTCTTTCTTTTTCTTCCTTCCTTTCCTTCTTTCCTTTCCTTTCCTTTCCTTTCCTTTCCTTTCCTTTCCTTTCCTTTCCTTTCCTTTCCTTCTTTCTTTCGTTCTTTCATTCTTTCATTCTTTCTTTCTTTCATGTACTGGGCTCTTGTGAAACACCACGTGGGTTGCTGGAGCAGCTAACGGCTCTCCAGCAACCCAGACTTTAAGACTCCTGTGCTGCAATTGGCTATCTCCAGGCGGCAATGGTTGATTCAAACCTATTGGCTGCTGCCTAGGGGCTAGACCAGGGGTCGGCAACCTGAAAAAGCAAAAGAGCCACTGGGAACCGGTTCCATCACACACAAAAAAAGTGGAAGCCGCGTGCGTGCATCCATGCACGTGCATGCGCAAAAAACATTTTGTGCATGTGCAAAACATTTTGTTTCTTGCGCGGACGCACGCGCGCGGACGCACGCGCGCAGATGCACGCACGCGGTTGCCACTTTTTTAATGTGTGATGGAACCGGTTGTGCGGCGGCGACGGCCCGTTTGCAGAGCCGACATTAATCTGGCACCCAGTCAAACGGTCACCTCCTTATTGTGATGCCATCTTTCAACCACCCACATAAAATTTTCTGGCAAAGCTTCCGTAATCTTAGAAATACAGGGAGAAAGAAAAGCAACACAGAGCGTGAGCCTTTTGTTTTTTCTTTACGAGAAAAGATCCTGTTGTTAAAGTGCTCTTTTCCCCACGACATAAAAGCCCAAACCTTACAAACTGGCAGCCCTCCTCCATTGCATCAGCTCTCCACACAGCCTAGTATTGTGCTGATTTAATTTAAAAAGTCCCGGAGAGTTCCGAGGAACTTGCTCCCCAAATTCGACATTTTCCCATTTCGACAAAATGGCAGAACCCCACCCCTCTTCTTGGTGCCATTCGATGCTTTAATAAATACGAGAAAGGCAGAAATTTAGCACGATCAGCCCTCAGGCAGCGCTTGCTGCTCCAGTATTTCTGCCTCCCACGCAGCAGAAAGAACACAAGGGGTGAGACTGGGTGGAGGGGGTGGCAGAGATACGACAAAACCTTGAAAGAAGCCCAATTCCCTTTTCCTTACCCGCCGCGATCGCAATCGCGGCCTCGGTCACCGAAGCCTCGCATTCCCCAAAGCAGAAAAAGGGGACCTCTGTGCGCGACTACGTGAAGGGTAGCGCTGAGAGGTCCAACCGCGCCTACTCTGAACTTTCCTGCTGCTTTGTGGCTATAAAAAGAACTCCTAGGACTTAATTTTCCCAGCTAAACAGCCGACGGGTTTGGTTTTTCTGGAGCCTCTGAGAGCCGAGTTGCGTCAGGAACTGCTTGGCGCTCATTAAAAAGCAAACCAGCCTTTCTTCTCCGGCCTCTTAAACGCAATGAAATACGGAAATGCAAGTCCATAGCATTTCCGTTGCCATCACTTAGTTCAGCGGCACATTTTGAGTGGAAAAATTGCCCAGTTTCCTTAGAAACTGGCAAGTTATGTGTGCTCTGCAATATGTAGAGTTTAGTAACGGGCCGTGGCAACTTTCCAAAGGGCGGCATTGCCGCCCATTCGGAGAGGTGCGCGCGCAGCTCTCCAAAGGTTTGGAGAGCTGCGCACGCACCTCCGTCCATTCGGAGAGGTATGGCCGGCGGTGCCACCCATTTACAGACCTGCTGCCGCAGCCTGTTTGCAGAGCTACCGCCTTCTGAAGGCAGCAGCTCTGCAAACGGGTCACAGAAGCTTTCCCAATGAGCGGCACCACTGCCCGTTCGGGCGGAGGTGCGCGTGCACCTCTCGGAACGGGCAGTGGCGCCGTCCATTGGGAAAGCTGCTGCGGCCCGTTTGCAGGCTGCCGCCTTCCTCTGAAGGTGGCAGGTCTGCAAACAGGCCGCGGCAGCTTTCCCAACGGACGGCGCCACTGCCCATTCGGGCGGAGGTGCATGCGCACCTCCGCCCGAACGGGCAGTGGTGCCGCTCATTGGGAAAGCTTCTGTGACCCGTTTGCAGACCTGCCACCTTCAGAGGTGGAAGAGGTGCGCGCGCACCACTGCCCGTTCGAAGAGGTGCGTGTGCACCAGGCGACTGGGAGCCGCAGGAGACGGCTCAAAGAGCCGCATGCGGCTCTGGAGCCGTGGGTTGCCGACCTGTGGGCTAGACTATATATTGCGGCTAGTTGCAGACATTTCCTCAGTACAGTTCCAGGAAAAAATAAACAATGAGTTATCCTGTACTCAGCTTCGCGTCTTCATTCCTGCACCAAAGAACCCGCTATTTAACAGTGGCGATGAGGATGGGATCCTGCTTCACTGATTAAAGAGCTGAAGTCTTCGAGGGAAAGGCAGCACACACCGGAGGGAAGAGGCATTCCCCCCCCCCTCAAGGTTGGCTAGCAAGCTATGCTAGCAACCTCGTGCTTGGTGGACTGAAGCAGGATCCGGAAGCAGGATCCGGAAAACACAGGAACCAGCAAGAAGAATGTCGAAGGTTAGCAAATTGTGAGAATTCAACGTGAAACACCCATAGGAATGGACATCATATTTATTGCAAGTAGCGAACTACTTCAGAGCCAACCAGATCACGGAAGAAGAACTGAAGGCCGCAACGCTACTCTGTGTGTGTGGCTCTGCTACCTTTGATTTAGCAGAGAACCTTTTTGCGCTGACACCAATCGAAGCGGTCTCTTATGCAGATCTCAAAAAGAGGCTAACTGGGCACTTGCAGCCCAAGATGTCTGAGATGGCTTGGCGGTTCAAGTTTGACCAAAGAGTGCAGCTTCCCGGGGAGTCAGCGTCGGAGTTCATAGTGAGCCTAAGGCAGGCTGCACGCCCATGCAAGTTTTCAAATTTAGAGGAGCGACTACGAGACCGGCTCATCTGCGGCCTATGGGACAGAACGCTTCAGCAGAGACTATTTGCTAGGCCAAATTTAACCTTTTCCAAAGCGCAAGATGAGGTAATGGCTGACAAAGCTGCCGGGGGCACCGTTCAAACTGTACAGCCTGCCAAATTGACAAAGCTAGAAGAAATAGTCCACCAGGAGGACGCCAAACGCACCTAAGAACTCTCCGAGGAAGAAGACCCTGATATCAACTGACTCCAAAAGCAACCCAACATGCCACACTGCAATGGCCAGCTGCGAGAGGAAAATTACAAGGCAGCTCTCTTACTGAGATGTAAGGGGAGTGGCGGCAACCATATCCACGCCAACTGCAGATTTCGTTCAGCCACGTGTAGAGCTTGCGGAAGGACAGGCCACATCACGGTGGTTTGCAGAGCCCAACAGAGAGACTGGCCACCCAAACACCAGTCGGAAGAACCAACTAGGAGAGGTACTGGGGCCCAGGGTCCAGTTAGTGTGGGATTCTTCAGAAGCTGGAGAAGTATATGCTGCACTGGGGGTCAATGCCCGCTCAAGCCCAAACTTAAGCTCATGGTAGAGCTACAAGGAGTTCCATGTAAGATGGAATTGGACTCTGGCTCTGCAGTCTCAATCATTTCTCAAGACACTTTTAACTTCCTGTGTAGGTGCAGTAACAATTGGGCCAAACTAAGACCCTCAGATATAATCCTAACGGATTTTCAGAACGCGCATGTTAAAGTTAAGGGAGAAGCCACCTTGTTGGTTAAGTTTAAAGGGTTTTCGGGGCACCTGGATGTAATAGTAGTAGTGGGCCAGAGAACGAGTCTCATTGGACTCGATTGGTTTGATGCCTTAGGTGTTCAGATTACTGGCATAAACCGGACACAAACTGCAGACCTTGTGTCAGTGTGCGAGGAATACGTGGATGTTTTTGATTCAACCCTTGGAACATACACAGGCCCACCTATCTCATTTAAGCTTGGTCCCAACGTAGTTCCAATCAGGGTTAAGCCTCATAGGGTCCCCTTTGCCTTAAAGCATAAAATCGATTCCGAAATTGATAAGCTGGTAAAACAGGGCGTGTTATAGCCTGTTGATGGTGGGGAGTGGGAAACTCCTATAGTCACCCCACTTAAAGCTAATGTGGAAGTTCGCATTTGCACTGACTATAAATGCACACTAAATAAAGCCCTCAAGCAACATGCTTACCCGGTTCCAGTGGTCAACCATATTTTAGCCTCCTTGCAAGGGGGTACTATTTTTGCTAAACTTGATTTAGCACAGGCCTATCAGCAATTGCTGGTTGATGAGGCCACAGCCGTGGCACAAATGATCGTGACTCACAGGGGGGCTTTCGAAGTTAAATGCTTACAGTTTGGAGTCAGTGTTGCACCAGGTATTTTTCAAGGAATAAAGGAGCACACACTCAAGGGTATTCAGGGTGTCTGCCCTTATTTTGATGATGTTCTTATTGCAGGGGAGTCCCCAGAAGTGTTGGCCAGTAGGCTTAAGGCTGTTTTGCAGAGGCTTTGCGAAGCAGGCCTCAAATTAAAAAAGAAGTGTAGTATTGGGGTTTCTTCAACAGAATTCCTGGGTTTCCGAATTGATGGTAACGGCATTCACCCTGCTGATTCTAAAATGAAGGCCATTAAAATGGCTCCTAGGCCCAAATCAAAAGGAGAGCTACAAGCATTCTTGGGCCTCCTAAACTTCTATCACACATTTCTACCTCATAAGGCTGCAATAGCAGAGCCCCTCCACAGGTTGTTGGATAAGAAAGCTCCATAGGAATGGACTAACTTACATGAAAAAAGTTTCCAGGAATTAAAAGCACTTTTGTCAGAAAAGTCCACTGTAACTCACTACAAAGAGTCTAAACCTTTATGTCTTGCATGTGATGCATCTCCATATGGGGTGGAGGCAGTTTTAAGTCACATAGAAAATATGGGAAACAGGTTGCAATAGCATTTTACTCAAGGACATTGTCTTCTGCTGAGTGCAACTATGCTCAGATTGACAAAGAGGCCCTAGCCATCGTTGCTGGAATTTAAAAATTCCATGACTATTTATATGGCAGGGACTTCACGGTCTTTACAGACCACAAACCTCTGTTGGGACTTTTCACAGTAGACAAACAAACACCCCACATACTATCTCCAAGAATGTTGAGATGGTCTATTTTCCTATCTGCATACAATTTTAAATTAATTCACAAACTGGGCAAGGAAATGGGCCATGCTGATGGCCTCAGCAGACTACCACTGCCACTAATGGATCCAGATCCAGCTCCTGCTGCTAAATATTGTCCATACAGGACATACCTGAGTTTCCCCTCCATGCAGGGGACATTGCTGCTGAAACTGCCACAGATAAAATACTTAGTAGAGTATTGTCATGGGTATACACGGGCTGGTTGGAAAAAAGTCCAGGCTCAGAATTTCAAAGCTATTTTGTCAGGAGGAATGAATTATCTGCACATAAAGGGTGCATATTATGGGGGAACAGAGTCATAATTCCCACTTCCCTTAGAGACAGGGTTTCACAATCATTACATGAAGGCCATCCAGGCATTGTCAGAATGAAAGCCTTAGCTAGGAGCTACCTTTGGTGGCCTGGCCTTGTTAAGGCTATTGAGGGTCAAGTCCATGGTTGTTATACATGCTAGCAATCTAGGCCTGAAATGCCACAGGCCCCAGTTCACAGGTGGGAGGAAACATACACTCCCTGGTCCAGGGTTCACATAGACTACGCTGGGCTTTTTCAGGGGCAGCTCTTCCTGATAGTAGTGGATAGCCACTCCAAATGGCTGGAAGTAATTCCAGTTCCTAACATGACTACTGCGCTGAGAAAACTCATTGCCACACATGGGTTGCCAGATGTCTTAGTTTCAGACAATGGGGCCCAATTTACTGCTGCTGAATTTCAGGCCTTTCTTAGAGCTAATCTTATCAGACATACGTCTGCGCCTTTTCATCCATCTTCTAATGGTCAAGCTGAACACATGGTGAGGACAACAAAGGAAGCACTCAAGCGCATTGTTACAGGTGACTGGCATCACAGGTTGGCAGATTTTTTACTCTGCCAGCATTCTACGCCCTGCACTGCTACTGGCAAAAGTCCTGCAGAACTACGTTGGGGGAGGCGTTTGATTACTAAAGTGGACAGGTTGCATCCGAATAGAGTGGCAGCAGAAGCCTTTTGACCAAAACCCCCGAGGGGGCTGCACATGGGTGATTGGGTTTGGGCCAGGAATTACGGTCATGGGAATCTGTGGGTTCCTGGTCAAATCACCAAGGCATCAGGACCCCTATCTTATGAAGTGGGGTTGGAGGGAGGGCGACTGGTCAGAAGACACATTGATCAGCTCAGGAAATGGTTTCCAGAATGGCCATTAAGCGAGGACTGCATCATAAGTCCCTCCCAAGGTCCTCAAACTTGAGGCCAAGCCAGCCCTCAGTTGGACTACCAGGACTTTTCCTTCTTAACTGAGGTGGAACCAGAGGGAGAACTGGGGAGCTCTGGAGTGCAACATGGACCCCCTGAAGGAGCAAGCCAACCAAACTTCAGCAACCGATGTGCCTACTCTGCCAATCAGTCTGACTCTGGGGTGGGCCAACTTGGTGAGGCCAGCCAGAGTGCATCGAATCCCCTTGACTCAGGAGTGCAAAGGGACACAAGTCTACCCAGCCCACTGGATAAGCTGGTAGACCACAAAGTGATGGGAACTCCAAGACGTTCCTCTAGGGCACAAAAGCCTCCTTCATATCTTGCAGATTACGTTGTTAAATAAAGAGCTATATATTGTTGTAAAACCTGTTGCCACTAGACTACAGAAACTAGTGCTATGTTGTAACTGCCTATTTTCTTGACAATTGTTGAGACTAATTGCTTGTCATAGTCTGATCTAAGAGGGGAGTGGTGTTCTTGCGAAACACCACATGGGTTGCTGGAGCAGCTAACGGCTGCTTCACGTCTTCATTCCTGCACCAAAGAACCCGCTATTTAACTCTTTCTTTCTTTCTTTCTTTCTTTCTTTCTTTCTTTCTTTCTTTCTTTCTTTCTTTCTTTCTTTCTTTCTTTCTTTCTTTCTTTCTTTCTTTCTTTCTTTCTTTCTTTCTCTCTCTCTCTCTCTCTTTCTCTTTCTTTCTTTCTTTCTTTCTTTCTTTCTCTCTCTCTCTCTCTCTTTCTCTTTCTTTCTTTCTTTCTTTCTTTCTTTCTTTCTTTCTTTCTTTCTTTCTTTCTTTCTTTCTTTCTTTCTTTCTTTCTTTCTTTCTTTCTTTCTTTTCCAAGACCTAAATTTGGCAATTTATTTTTTAGGAGATCCTATGGCTTTCACTGGCTGTGCTGGAGGAAAAGGATTCAGTTTTTATTCTTCCTCAACGAACTTCATCAATGGCAAACAAATCACTACCAAAAGGTGAGGAAGGGATTATTCAAAGCCAACTAGAAGCTCCAGATGTGGCATAACTATTCCTTTCCCCCAAATTGCTGTCAGTAGTAGGCAGTGGTTATAAATGATTAATTCACGTGACCACAAAACCTGGTAAAAGCCATCTTCCCCACTCTTTCTGTCATGGCTGCCACAGCCCAGCAGACTTGGGGTGCAGCAGGAAAATCCCCCACTCCACTTGTTTCTGATTTTGTGTATGATTGTTTTGTTCAAAGTGAAAGCATCTACCTTTCTCAAAAACAAGCCCTTATTTACAGCCTCTTGTAGTTTAAATAAAAGCTAGAACAGAGAATCTGGATTTTCATCTCTGAAAAAGTATTATTTATTTCCCAGAATTATTGAGGACGGACAGGAGCGAGTGGAAGTTGAAGAAAATGGGGAACTTAAATCTGTTGTTGTTAATGGTAAGAAACTGAAACATAGAATCTTGCTTTAGTCCAGCAGGAGTTATAAAAGGAGATGTATTCTAGCCCAATCCGTTTGAAATTTTTATGCAGTTCGGAAAAGAGCTGCTGCTGTTCTGAGTGAATGTAGTTTATTTGAAATACAGTATTGAAATTCTGCTTCTGCTCATTAAATGTATCAACACTCAGAAGATGTCCCTACATATTTACTGCTTGCACCCTGTTCAACATTTAGGAAATAGAGGATGCTTCATTCCATGTAATGATCCACTTAACTCATTTTTGCGTTCATTCACAGCAGATTGCCAAGATTTTAGACTGGAGAGGCTGAAGGTTGAAGCTAATGTGCTTTCATTGAGCCATGTTCTATTCCTACATGGACAAACATCTCATATATTGTTTCCATTTAGTGTATAAGAAATATGATATGTTAAAGACATGAGTGTAACACATGTGGGTGGGCAAAAATACGAGTTCTGACACAGAAAATCCAAGATGCAGGAGGAAAATACTCTATAAAGTGTTTTAGCAGAAAGACTCTTTAATTGAGCTGTTTGAGTTTTTCATTTGCTTGGAATAAATATTCCTAAATGTATCCCTGAATCAGAGAAGATTTCTCCTAAAATAGTAGACAACAATGTTAAGAAATTTAAAGACTTATTTTTCTAGGAACTGCCAAGTTAAAAAAAAAATAACAATGATCCCATGATATCTAAATGATGGCTAAAATCAGCAATGGTGGCCATAACAGAATAACAAAGTTGGAAGGGACCTTGGAGGTCTTCTAGTCCAACCCCCTGCCCAGGCAGGAAACCCTATATCATTTCAGACAAATCATTGTCCAATCTCTTCTTTAAAACTTCCCGTGTTGGAACATTCACAACTTCTGGAGGCAGGTTGTTCCACTGGTTAATTGTTCTGTCAGAAAATTTCTCCTTAGTTCTAGGTTGCTTCACTCCTTGATTAGTTTCTATCCATTGCTTCTTGTTCTGCCTTCAGGTGCTTTGGAGAATAAGTTGACTCCTTCTTCTTTGTGCCATAATAAACCACATGCTCTCTAAAACAGCAAACCTGACTTGGGAGGTTTGGTTCCTGGCATTCCTAGTAAAAATATGAGTTTTTGGAAAGGATAGACCGCTTTATGCCAGAAGACTCTAGCATAATCTGACTCAGGGCAAGGCAAGTTCCTATGTTCTAATTGACATTTAAAAATGGGGCATTTGTTTCTAGATGAGGGCATGAACTTGAATGCTAATATCAGAACTTCCTTCTTTTTTGCAGGTGTGCCAGCTGACAGAATACCAATTAGGGAAACAGGAGGGCATTTTATTCATACTGTGCCCATCAGGTATAGGTCCTTACCTCAGTTTACTTACGACGAATATGACTCTGATCCTAACCGTAAGGTTCTTAAGGTGAGGCGCATCTTCCCTATTAAAAATACAAACAACACAGCAGGAGGAGAATCTCCTGAAGAGGACAGTAATTCTCAAACAGACAGTGAGTGTCACCAAGATGATGAGTTCCAATCTGAGTATGATGAATCCCATATTGACGAATTCTAGCAGCAACTTGCATATAAATCAGACCTCATATACTGGTGGTAAGTCAGGAGGAACACATCCTGTGACTGGTGTGAATACTATGAAGACCCAGATGAGAAGAATTAATCAACCAATAGATACCAAGTGGATTCTAGATGAAATTAGGCACCAGTGTGCAGGGGGAGACTGGCTAGTAAGAAGATGGTCTTTAAAACAGGGGGGGAAAGAAGAGGAAAATACTGAAGGATTAATGAAACCCTTAATCAGAACTTAAACATAAGTTCTTTGCCAAAGGGAACAGGATCACCCTCACATGTAACAAATCAATTCCACTATGGCTGATGAAGATTCTTGGGCAAAATCAAGTTCCTCTACGTTTACTTAGCTACCAGTATAGAGAGAACATAAAATTATGGGATCCATTAGGAAGGAGACAAGCAAAGGGCAATGGGCTGTTTAATAAAGGTTGGGAACAGTGATTTTGTTTTCAGTATTCTTACGTAATCCATTTTGGAAGAGATACCTATGTTTTTCAAAAGAAAAAAAGAATGTAGTCATGATATTTGAGTGGGAAGCTTCTTATAATATGAATAATATCAATAAAGCAAAGTATTCTATTGGCTTGTAAGGGAAGCCTCTAGATAGGGTCCCCAGTCTGCCAGGAGCCAGGCAACAAACTGACCCATTTGCAGGTATTTGTCAAGGCTTTTTGAATGGACCTTGCTAATTAACTCTTTCATTCCTGTTTTGGCCCGGCCGGGCCAAAACAGGAATGAAAGAGTTAATTAGCAAGGTCCATTCAAAAAGCCTTGACAAATACTTAAACATACATTTGCCTTGCCTTCCAGCTAATATAAGAGAGAAAGAACCCCGTGGCTCAGGAGGTTAAAACACTCCCTGATATACAATCAGCCCGGGTTCGAATCTCAGATAAAGGGTATGACTAACTGATGAGAACATAAATAGTTCGAAATGATCATCTTAGCCTCCCAAATTCTTTATTAGCAATTTGAATAATTTGCACACATATATATATATATATATATATATATATATATATATATATATATATATATATATATATATATATATATATTTGTGTGTGTGTGTGTGTGTATATATATATATATATATATATATATATATATATATATATATATATATATATATATATATATATATATACACGTGGTGGCTCAGTGGGTTAGGACGCTGAGCTTGTCGATCAGAAGGTCGGCAGTTTGGCGGGTTGAATCCCGAGTGCCGCGTAACAGAGTGAGCACCTGTTACTCGTCTCAGCTTCTGCCAACCTAGCAGTTCGAAAGCACGTAAAAATGCAAGTAGAAAAATAGGGACCACTATGGTGGGAAGGTAACAGCGTTCCGTGCGCCTTTGGCGTCTAGTCATGCCGGCCACATGACCACGGAGACGTCCTCGGACAAGCGCTGGCTCTTCGGCTTTGAAACGGAGATGAGCACCGGCTCCTAGAGTCGGAAACGACTAGCACGCATGTGCGGGGGAGCATGCGGCTCTTTGAGCCGTCTCCTGCGGCTCCCAGTCACCTGGTGCGCGCGCACCTCCACCCTCCACCTCTCCGAACGGGTGGAGGTGCGCGCGCAGCTCTCCAAACCTTCAAGGCGGCGCTCGGCCCAGAGAAGCGGGAACTGGAGGGGCCACGATTTCCCCTCCAGAGGAAGAAGGCCCCGGATGCGGCCGGCCCCGCGGGGAAGGGGGAGCGGCGGCAGGGGGACGGAAAAGTCGCAGAAATGGCAGGAGAGATGCTGACTGGCGGCGGCCTCAGAGGAGGCGGAGGGGGGGAGGGAGGGAAGGGTGACCGGGCAGGGGAGGGGGGGTGAGCCAGAAGGAAAAGGGAAACTCATCCCGCAGAGCGGTTGCGAAAAGAGGGAGGAGATAAGCCAGCCCGGTACCTGGATCCGCTTCCTGTGTCTCCTCCGCTCTGTCATGATGTCCCCGTTTGGTCTCCTGGTGACGTGGGGCTGAGCCAGAAAAGGGGGAGGGGGAGACCGAGGGAGGGAGGGATGGAGGGAGGGAGGGAAGAAGGAAGAGAGAGAGAGAGATGGAGCCAGCGTCAGCCAGCGGGCTCACGAGGGGCAGCAACCTTGCGAGAGGCCGCGCGCAAGCCATTAGGTAACATGTGTGAGCCCTTGGGGAGGCGGGGCGGGAGCGCGGTCTGGCCGCTGGGCTTCCTTTCCCTCTTGTCCGCATCACTGCAAGGAATTGCGTTGTTTGGGGACGGCGACGCTCACCCATTCACACGCTGTCCAAACGCTGGTCATTTGCTGCGGGGCTCCCGCTTGGAAGGGAAGGGAAGGGAAGATTTGTGAGGGGAAGATGCCCTATCGGGGTGGACATAAGGATCCTCCTCCTGAAAAATGTTACCCCAAGTATTCGAGCCAGTCTGTCCCAATAACCTGGGAAGCCTTTCCAAATCCCAGGCTGGTTGTAGTCAGGGTGACCTTTGCGCATCTGGAAGGCACCGAGAGAGCGTTTTTTGTTGAATTGGAGCCATGGGCTAGTCATGGTTAAGGCACTTGTAGGCGAAGCAAATCACAAAAGCCCCCAAATCCTTCTAAATGCAGCCCATGGGCGAGCTTCCCAAGTTGTTTTAATTGTTTTATGCTTTGATGGTGGTAATGGTGAGCGCCCTACGCAACTATTTCCTGGAAAGCCTTGAATGTGGTGTCTTTGGCTCCATCCACACGCCCGGTGACAAGTCCAAACGGTGCGGATTTGCAAGGGAAATGCTAAAAGCCATGATTAAGGCATTTATTGCGGCCCTCCGCCGGGGGCTTAAAAGAAGCCAGTCAGGCTTGTCGCGGTCTGATGTTGATGACAAACAAGCTTACATTTCCTTTAAAATAAAATAAAATGGATTCCCCTTCCCCTCCTTCCACTCCCCCACCTCGCCCCCCGAAAGGAACACAGTATAACACTAGACTAGGCGTTTTATGTGAGGGGAAACATCTCTCATCTTCGCCCATCTTTGCCGCCGATGCTGTTTCCCGAGGCGCTTGGCTAAGGAGGAACTTTTTTTTTTGAGCGTGGCTGGGACGGAGGACTTGTCCTGCGCGTCCACAGGGAACGAGGGCAAAACCCCTTGCGACCTGGTTGTGAGAAATGGGGAGAATGAACACCCCCCTCCACACACACACACTCGGCCTCCCCGTCGCCTGGATTCTCACTTCCCCTTCAGGCGTGCTCTGAGACTCAGGCGTGCAGCGCTTTTCGTTTGCGGAGCCGGGGGAAAAAAGTTGCCTTTCCCCAAAGCAACTCCCTTGAAGCGACTCGTAGCCGGCCCCGTGCAACTTCTGGCTATCCCCCGTTTGCCAGGTCTGCAACTAGAGGCGAGCGCCTCGCCTTCAGCCGAAGGGCAAAAGCCCGATCTCGTCCCGCTTTGACCGTTTGACTGGGTGCCAGATTAATGTCGGCTCTGTAAACGGGCTGTCGCCGCCGCGCAACCGGTTCCATCACACATAAAGTGGCAACCGCGCGCGCGCGTCTGCGCACGCACAAGAAACAAAATGTTTTGCGCATGCGCAAAACTTTTTTGCGCATGCGCGTGTGTGGATGCACGCATGCGGCTCCCACTTTTTTTTATGTGTGATGGAACCGGTTCCCAGTGGCTCTTTTGCTTTTTCAGGTTGCCGACCCCTGGTATATATAGTATTCTCTCTGTGTGTGTTTGTGTGTATATACATTATACATTATATATATATATAATGTATATATAATACTGTATACACACACACACACGTGTGTGTGTATGTGTGCCATTGTGTATACACAGGCACACAGGCACAGATATTCTTGGACAAGTGGATATGCAAGAAAAAAGTGAAATGAAAATGAAAACATAAGTTTCAGGAAGTATAGAGTCCTGTGTGAAAAAGTATTAGAAGACAGATTAATGTCTCTAGATATTAATTTGAAAGTAGATTCAAGGAAAGATTTGACATGGAAGCTGCTTGCAACAGTATGAAAAAATTATAAAGTGCTACATAAGTGTGTGGAGTTAATGGGTAACATAAAAACAAATATGTAAAATTATGCTTTGTGGAATGATAAAGTGGAAACAGCTGTGAATGATATAAATATTTATAAAAATGACTACTGTCAAAAGAAATGACAAAGTATTTCATAATATATATGTATAGAGAAATATAATTGTAAAGAAAAGTAGCAGAAGCCCTTCCAGTTTCTTGCCAGACTGGTGCAATATGTTCCTTGCTTTCCCATCCTCTCCTGTACTACAAAGCGAAGTTTCCCATTCCTTTATTTTTGGAAGACATATGAATCTGAACTGTCCACTCTTCTTTGCAACAAAGCTTCCATGAAAAATATTGTGAGATCCAGAGAATAATTTGTTCTCTAGTGCTTTGATTATTGTAACATGAGAGCAATGACCATACTAGAAATGAAAAATTAAAAGAAAGGACCTGTGCTAGTGTGAAGAGATATAGGGTAGGAAAGGTGAGTGGGGCAGAAAGTGAAGACTTCCATGCATGCAAACCTCTGGAAATGCAAAGGTAAGGCACAGGGATTAATGAGAACAGGAACAGACAGCCTTGGTAAATCAGCCCCCACAGGAACTAGCCAGCAAGACTTCCTCAGAAAGAACACAACAGAATGATCCACCAGCTCTTATGGTAGCTGTTATGTACTGGGTTTTTGGTGATACACCACGTGGGTTGCTGGAGCAGCTAACGGTTCTCCAGCAACCCAGACTAACTGTCTCTTGTCCTGCAATTGGCTAGCCCCAGGTGGCAAGAGTGGGTTCAAACCTATTGGCTGCTGCCTAGGGGCTAGACCATATATTGCGGCTGGTTGCAGCCCATGCTTCAGTACAGTTCTAGCAAGAAATAAAGTATGAGTTATTCTGTACTCAGCCTTGTCTATTCACTCCTGCACCTAAGAGCCCACTACTTAACAGTGGGGATGAAGGTGGGATCCTTCTTTGTCGATTAAAAGCTGAAGTCTTCGAGGGGTTGGCAGCACACGCTGGAGGGAAGAGGCATTTTCCCTCCCCCTCTCTCAAGTGTGGGATTCTTCAGAAGCCGGAGAAGCATATGCCACACCGGGGCTCGACGCCCTCTCAAACCCAAACTTAAGCTCTTGGTAGAACTACAAGGAGTTCCATGAAAGATGGAGTTGGACTCCGGCTCTGCAGTCTCAATCATTTCGCAAGACACATTCAACTTTGTGTGTAGGCGCAGTAACAATTGGGCCAAATTAAGACCCTCAGATATCATTTTAACAGATTTTCAAAATGCTCACGTTAAAGTTAAGGGTGAACCTACTGTACTGGTAAAATTTAAAGGGTTTTGGGGGCACCTGGATGTAATAGTAGTAGGGGGCCAGAGAACAAGTCTCATTGGACTTGATTGGTTTGATGCCTTAGATCAGGGGTGTCAAACTCAATTTTATTGAGGGCCGCATCAGCATTGCAGTTGCCCTCAAGGGGCTGGGTGGGTATGGCCTACTGGGTGGGTGTGGCTAAAGTGCTTATGGCCTACTGGGGGGCATGGCCAGCTCTACATCGTTCGCATCAAGGGTGCCTATGGGGGCCTGGGCAGGTGTGGGACAGATCTGAGGGTATCTGGCAGAAGGAGGGTCTCTGGGCCAGGGCCAAGGCAGTGGGAACTGTTCCCTTTCTGTTTCTAGGATGGCTTCGCGGGCCACATGAAACCACTTCGCGGGTCGGATCCGGCCCCTGGGCCTTGTTTTTGACATGTCTGCCTTAGATATTCAGATTACTGGCATAAACCGGACACAAACTGCAGACCTCATGTCAGTGTGCGAAGAATACGCTGATGTATGTCTTGCATGTGATGCATCTCCCTATGGGGTGGGGGCAGTCTTAATCCACTTAGAAAAAAATGGAAAACAGGTTCCTATAGCATTTTACTCAAGAACCTTATCCTCTGCTAAGCACAACTATGCCCAGATTTGACAAAGAGGCCCTGGCCATAGTTGCTGGAATTAAAAAATTCCCTAACTATTTATATGGCAGGGATTTCACTGTCTACACTGACCACAAATCTCTGTTGGGACTGTTCACAATAGACAAACAAACCCCCCACATACTATCTCCAAGAATGTTGAGAAGGTCTATTTTTCTGTCTGCATACAATTTTAAATTAATTCATAAACCAGGAAAGGAAATGGGCCATGCTGATAGCCTCAGTAGACTACCACTGCCACTAATGGATCCAGATCCAGCTCCTGCTGCTAGAATACTGTCCATACAGGACATACCTGAGTTTCCCCTCCATGCAGGGGACATTGCTGCTGAAACTGCCACAGATAAAATACTTAATAGAGTGTTGTCATGGGTATACACGGGCTGGTTGGAAAAAAGTCCAGGCTCAGAATTTCAAAGCTATTTTGTCAGGAGTCATGAGTTGTCTGCACAGAAAGGGTACATTTTATGGGGAAACAGAGTCCTAATTCCCACTTCCCTAAGAGACAGGGTCTTACAATCATTACATGAAGGCCATCCAGGCATTGTCAGAATGAAAGCCTTAGCTAGGACCTACCTTTGGTGGCCAGGCCTTGATAAGGCCATCGAGGGTCAAGTCCATGGTTGTTATACATGCCAGCAAACTAGGCCTGAAATTCCTCAGGCCCCAGTTCACAGGTGGGAGGAAACACACACTCCCTGGTCTAGGATTCACATAGACTACGCTGGGCCTTTTCAGGGGCAGCTGTTCCTGATAGTAGTGGATAGCCACTCCAAATGGCTGGAAGTAATTCCAGTTCCTAACCTGACTACTGCTAGGACCATCCAGATGCTGAGAAAACTCTTTGCAACACATGGGTTGCCTGATGTCTTAGTATCTGACAATGGGGCCCAATTCACTGCTGCTGAATTTCAGGCTTTCCTTACAGCTAATCTCATCAGACATGCAACGTCTGCACTGTTTCATCCATCTTCTAATGGTCAAGCCGAACACATGGTGAGGACAACAAAGGAAGCACTCAAGCGCATTGTCACAGGTGACTGGCATCACAGATTGGCAGATTTCTTACTCTGCCAGCATTCTACACCCTGCAAGGCCACAGGTAAAAGTCCTGCAGAACTTCGTTGGGGGAGGTGTTTGATTACTAAACTGGACAGGTTGCATCCAGACAGAGTGGCAGCAGAAGCTTCTCGACCAAAACCCCCAAGGGGGCTGCACATGGGCAATTGGGTTTGGGTCAGGAACTATGGTCAGGGGAATTTGTGGGTTCCTGGTCAAATCACCAAGGCATCCGGACGCTTTCTTATGAAGTGGGGTTGGAGGGAGGGCGACTGGTCAGAAGACACATTGATCAGCTCAGGAAAAGGTTTCCAGAATGGCCACTAAGTGAGGACTGCGTCATAAGTCCCTCCCAAGGTCCTCAAACTTGCAGCCAAGCCAGCCCTCACTTGGACTACCAGGGTTTTTCCTTCTCAACGGAGATGGAATCAGAGGGAGAACCGGGGAGCACGGGAGTGCAACAAGGACCCCCTGACAAAGCGAGCCAACCGAACTTCAGCAACCGCTGTGCCTACTCTGCCAAACAGACCGACTCTGGGGTGGGCCAACCTGGTGAGGCTAGCTAGAGCGTTTCGAATCCCCTTGACTCAGAAGCACAAAGGGACATGAATCTACCCAGCCCACTGGGTAAGCTGGTAGACCGCAAAGTGATGGGAACTCCAAGACGTTCCTCTAGGCCACACAAGCCTCCTTCATATCTTGCAGATTACATTGTAAAATAAAGTGATGTATATTGTTGTAAAACCTGTTGCCACTAAACTACAGAAACTAGAGTTTGTGTAACTGCCTATTTCCGCAAATGGAAGCCTGATCATTGAGACATTGTTTAATCTCATTGTAGTCCACAGTGATTATATTATTTTATTATTTTTATTATTTATCACTTTATTGTGTGTGTTGATTAATAAGTCTTGACAACTGTCAAGACTAATTGTGGTTGTCATAGTTTGATCTAAGGGGGGAGGGGTGTTATGTACTGGGTTTTTGGTGATACACCACGTGGGTTGCTAGAGCTGCTAACGGTTCTCCAGCAACCCAGAGTAACTGTCTCTTGTTCTGCAATTGGCTAGCCCCAGGCGGCAAGAGTGGGTTCAAACCTATTGGCTGCCGCCTAGGGACTAGACTATATATTGCGGCTGGTTGCAGCCCATGCTTCAGTACAGTTCTAGCAAGAAATAAAGTATAAGTTATCCTGTACTCAGCCTCGTCTATTCATTTTTGCACCTAAGAGCCCACTACTTACCAGTAGCCATAATTTGGACTGAGTCCCAGTCCAAGATTATTGGCAGTTGTGGCAATCCAGAGTGGATTTTTTGAAGCTGTCTTTAGAAACACACATACAACAAACAATTGTATGGAATTTCCCTTACACTGTGTTTATTACTTGTGGACAACCAATCACAAAACCTGAATGCAAGTGATAGTGCCCCTGACATCACAATTAACCCCTCCCTGTCATACCCCAGGAAAGTAGTCTTCAGAGATTATAACTCTGCCTACATGAGAAAAAGATAATACACAGGAAAATCTTTTTAGCACCGTAAGGTAGGACATAAATTTCATCAGTTCGGTTGTTGTAAATTGTGGCTGAAAGTGTTTGTCTTTAAAACACTGGCCTTTCAATAAGGCTCCACTCACTGTTTCTGTAGGAGAGGGCCTTAATACTCATTTGAAAGCAAGGGCAATCTTCATTCACAAAATACTCAGGGCTGTGAAGATCTCTGCTCATTTTTTCTATTGGATTACAGTGGGAAATGGATCACTGATTTCCTCTGCCATTAATGGCAAGAAATCAGTAAACTGGTCTTCACTAGCAAGTTAATTATCTGACTAGGAACCAGATCTTTGGTTTCTCATTGCTAATGACAATATAATCTTAAAATGTGTAATAATCTATTGTTTGGAAAAAAAGGAAATTTCACTGCTTCCTCTTTTCCTTTCAACACTCCTACTCAAGATTCCTAGGAAAGATGAGAGGAGACATAAGTGACCTTTGGCATGGAAAACTGTTGCCGTCCTTGTCCCATTATTTAAAACAATTTTTATGTGTACAAGGGCTTTATGTTCTTCTAGCAATCTTTAAAATTCTAACTAAGAAAAAAACATGGCTGTCAAACAGGAGGAGAGATAAGGTTATGGCTTTTAAGAAAAGACGATACTGATACCGGTACTTTATTATCACACTTGATTTTGGCAAAACAATTCACTGCTAAAATACCCTACTTTTTGTTTTTATGATGTGGCTCTATCTGGCAGATTTTTTTTTTCAACCTGTCGAGATTTCCTCCGATTCTCAAACTTTTCTTTGACTTTTGTATTTTCATCTGCTTTGCAATTGCTCTGAGTGTGGACCAGCTACAGTTAAATGAATGAGCCAAGCTGATTCAAGAAGTTCAGAATTTAAATAAGTCTTTGAACTTTATCCCCCTGTACCATGGGTGTCAAACTTGTTCGTGTCACGTGACATATCATGACGTACTATAACGTATCGTGACGTATTGTGACTTTTTTGCCTTTGTGGAGCCGTGATGGGCATGGCCTGCGCATGACATATCTGGCCCACGGGTTGCCAGTTTGACACCCCTTACCTATACCTAACATACTGCAGATATGCCCTGATAATAATTCTTTTTCTGTATCATCCTGTGTTTTTTTAAAGATTTGTATGACTGCTCATCTTAAACATAACTCTGGGTGGCTCACAGCAATAAACCCAAAAGGATAAAATCATAAAAACCCACAAAAACCTGGTACCTCCATCATCCTCTTGATGGTGGACTTTATTTCCAAGAGCAATCAGCTGTCAAAAATGGCCACAAGTCAATTTTCTTGTTTTTGTAGGCACCCCTCAAATATGGAACACTGCTATCATGTCTCCCTTAATCCTTCTTTTCATTAAACTCTAGGCATATCCAATTCCTATAATCGTGGTCTTACTAAGACTTTGTAAAGCGGTACTAGAACTTGACGTGATCTTGTTCTATCCCTCTATTAATGAAACCTAGGATTTTGTGCTCCCCCCTCCGCTTATTTATCATTTCAACTGGCTTGCTGTTTAATTCACATTGTGATAAAAGTGGCAGTCACACAGAAGGAAGAATCTCCTCTTCATTAAGGGTGACATCTCTGTCATCTAAAAGAAACCTTCACCTGAATGGGCTGCTGCTTTTGGCCAATTTCGACCTTTTTGTCAAGTTTATTACTTTTCGTTTTAGCGTAAATTTTCACCTTTTGCCCTGGAAGTGGCTGTGAGGTTGGGGTGTGAGGAACAAGGCAAGGCTGAATGGCAGGGAAGGCTGGATTTCCTTTCCATAATAAATTTGTCACCCGTTGCCTTGAGAGGAGGCAGCCGCATTGACTCAAGGCAGAGACAATAGAAACAAGGTAAGTATGGCAATATGGATAAAAGACATCATATTATTGTAGTGTTATATTGATTTCACCATAGGTGGATAGCACTTAAAGTTCAGCAGTGGGAAAAGATTAATAGATGTAAAGTGTACCCATTCATTCAAAGACCGTTATTTTCTTTTTCTTCCCAGCTTACATGAGTTTGCCAAGGTCTTCCAGGGTGCCTTCCATCCTCTTTGAAGGATGGACAAAAGATGGAATAGACTATTACAAGATCCTGGGGGTCGCTCCAAATGCCTCCCATGATGATATTAAAATGGCGTAAGTTGGCCTTCCACATGCTCAGCCGTCCAGCTTTTAGTGCCTGCTGTGAGCGTGTGGATCATTCCCAAAGCCACCAGTTTCTCCATGTGGGCAGATAGCATTTGTTTATACTTTCTGGGATCTTCTGTTTTTATCAAGAAAATTAACAAAGCATATACAATTTAATTTGTTTAAATTTAAATTTCAGCAAGCATAAACTCCCTGTATCTTTCAATAGCTTTTGCTTTCTGTTTCTTTAAATTAAAATTAGAGGGTGGGGAAGGAAATTCATTTGAGGATTAAGCTTCTTAATTCTGAGCCAAAAGTCTGAAACGTTCTTTTAAAATAAGGACCAGCAATCTCCACATATTATTGAACCAGCACCCATCTTTCCTTGTCAGTGTGGCCATTAGTGAGAAATTGTGGGTGTTACAGTGCAATTATATCTAGAGTACCATGTCTTGTGAATCCTTGTTTTTAAAACTTCAATTTAGCAAGATCACCTTCTTTACTTATTCACTGAAGCTGATTAAGAATTAGGCTTTTTTTCAAGTTTACATCATCACCATTAAATAGTAGGGTACAATAGTGACAATCCCCTGGTATAGGGGACATCATGAAAAAATATATGTGGTTGCTAAGGTTCAACAGTGATTTGATGGCAGATAATCAAAGTACAGGGGAAAGCAGGAAATAAAGCAGGAAATATTTGTAGGTTTTTGAAAACCGTAAGTTTGAAAATAGTTTTTAAGCAATGCTTAACCCAGATAAGACTGCTAAAAACCCCAAAGCTTGGAGTAAATAAAAGCATGGATTTGGTTTGATTAATTAGTTATTTAGATGGATACCCCATGTTTCTACCCTGAAGTGATGTTCATGGCATCTAATAACAAAATAATAAAATGCTGAATTAATCAAAATAAAAAATAAACAAGCATTATAGCATAAAAAGTAGTAATAATCTAGTAATATAATCACTAAAACTATTCAGAAGACTACATTGAAAAGGTGCATCTTAGCTTGCTTTCCAGAATTTTTGGCCTGAACCCTACATTCAGATATAGTTTCTTTATCTATGATGATACTATTCTCATAGGAACAGAGGAAGTCCTATTTGGAACAGCCTAGGATTCTGTGTAAAAAAAACCCCTAAATGAATTTATTCGGAAATGATGCATTCTCCTAATCATCTTTCTCAGTTGTTCTTAAAGGGTCATCTGAGAACCTTTCAGAGGCCCCACAAAGTCAAACAAGTAAACACTTTTAAATTTCAAGTCATTTTTAAGAAAGGTTAGGATTCTATACTTAGATTTATAATTTTGACAAAATTTTCTGCTGGTATGAAAAGCATTATGTGTAGGATGGAAAATTTCTTTGCCACAAACATAGAAAGCAAGAATGCCTCAGCATGGTGGGACTTTTACTTTTTCCTGTTGTCCCTTTACTGTAATATTTGAAGAGAGCTGTGTTGTGTTTCTGCCCGAGCATAGAAATAATGGATTGAAATGTGCTGAGAAAAGCCAACATTAGCATGATAGTCCTTGTTTATGAAGTCCTTGTTTAGCATTGGTAGTCCTTGTTTTGCAACCACAGTTGCTAAAGTTGCTAAGTGAGATGGTCCCCAAGTGAAACCATCTGTGTTTACGATTTTACTTCAGCTTTTCTTTGTATAACTGTGAAATTCATAAATGGAAAGATTAGTTAAGTTACTTCTTTGTCACCATTGTAATGACAAATGATTGCTAAAATGAGGCAGTCACTAAACAACTACCTATATTGTCCTTGTTACTAGTGGGAGTATCTGTCCAATATGCTTGCTTCTGATCCTTTGAGAAGTATTCCAGAATGAAAGAAAGCTTAGAATGGAATTAATAGTTTGCTCAAGAGACTTATTATTTGTGGCCTTCCCTCTAACTGCAATAGGTACAGAATGCAGCTGAAGAAGTGGCATCCTGATAAAAACCTGGATAACAAAAAAGAGGCTGAAGAGAAGTCAAAGGAGATAATGGAAGCATACAAAGTGCTGTCAAATGGTAAAGATCCAGCATCTTCATCCTTCTTTGATTACCTTCCTTTCAGGGGTGCCCTTGCTCAGCATTACCAACACATTGATTCAGCATCATTCTAGATGGATAAGTCCTAGCAGTAACTGTCATGAGACCTTTTACATCTAATGAGGGGTTTTTTTTTAAAAAAATGGAAATTAAAAAGAACAGAGCCTTTAGGAAAATGCAAAGGCTTGCAAAGGGAAGACATTATGTTTGCATGCACATAAGATGACAGGATGAGAATATGACAGTGTGTTACTGCCCTCCACTTCTTCATAATGCTGAACATGGATTAGAAAAGGGAAAATATTCTTTTTATCCTATGATATGCCTCAGGCCACTGATTTAGAAGTTCACATCAGTTGCCTTCATTTTTTTTTAAAAAAAATTTCTAAATTCCTCCTTAATTGAAATCTACAAAATGAGGGCCAGTTTTAGTTTTCTAAATACTGTATTTTTTACTTGTATAATAGTCTTCCCATTTATTCTTTTTTTTTACAAGTAATAAAACTGCACCCTCTGAAACCCCGCTCTTTCATGGGTGCTTCTTAGAATAAAAAGATCATTTTTTTACACACACACATACACAAAAAGAATATTCTGGAACTCCTACCTCAAAGGAAGGATAAAGGATAACTGCCCAGTTTTCAGAACTTGAAATACAAGGTATAAAATTTGGGAAGAAATTCTGATAATCTCCCATCTTGAAATGGCAGATACAGTATTATTATTCTTGATATACAGCAAACTTCTGTATTTCTCTAGATGTGTTTGCGTTACTTTAATAATATAGTTTAAAAATCTTCTTCCAAGAGAACCTCAGAAAGTAAGTCACACGCCCTGAGGTTTTATTCATATGACCTTTGGGAGACTCATGGGAGACCTGGATTTTCCTTTTGGGCTGTGTGTTTTGAGTTTTTGTTTTGATTTTAGCTTTTTTTAATGGATTTTATGAGATGACATCATACAGCATATTCAGCTTTATGTTTTATGGATTTTCTTTATGGTATTTGATGATTCTCTAACATGTAAATGTACGAATTAAATAAATAACATTAGACAGAAAACTGAAATACATAGTTTGGCTGTGATATAAGTGAAACAACGAAAGCCACGTAGTTTGCTAGACCATATGCAGTTTGGCATATGTACTCTATTATCAGAGAATAGAAGGGGTGATTGTGGGAATCACACCTTGAGAACATCTCTATAGTCAAATAAGAGGCATGCTAGGCAGTGTCAAGGAAGGAATGAGGAGTCAAATCAGGGAAGCAGATTTTCCATCCCATTTGCTGATTAATTGTTCTAACTCAAAATTAAGAGTGCACATGGAATGGAAAATATGTTTTGTTTTGAAACTGGGAAAAACATTCCTTTCCAGAAGTTCTGCTGATTCAGATTGACCTGGTTCAACAGGAAAACAGATCTGAATGCTTTGGCAATTCTGGATTTTGAATGAACACATGTGGAGAGATCCCCAAAGGATCCTGGAATGACTTTTTCAACTGAATAGGGTGAAATCAATGCACGTCTCCCTCCCTCTCCTGCCCTGCCCAGTGCAGCCTCCCCAATTGGCCTGCTTCCCAATCTTCTAGCATCTTCTCTTCCTTCCCTTCCTTCGACTGCTATGACTGTCCATGTATGTCATCTCTGTACTTAAGATCCTAGTTCATTCAAGGAAGACTACTATTAAATCACTATACATTCTCTAATTACAAATACAAACAAATAAAACACTTAACTGAAATATAATTGTTACTTATGTATGATAATGGCTAAATTATTTTGGCGCTACATGCTTATATATTGACTTCCTTAGCTAGTATTTTGTTTAACTGTAATGTATTGGGCTTGCTTTTGTTAAGGGAACACCACGTGGTATTTGCTGGAAGGCTGTTTGAGCAGGGAGGCTAGCTAACGGCTCCCAGCTCCTCAGACAACCCGTCTCCAGCGCTGCTATTGGTTGCCCCTAGGGCGGCAATAGGTTGCTTCAAATCTATTGGCCGCCACCTAGGGGCCAGGATATAAATTGCTGCATCTGCAGCCCTATTCTCTAGTTCAGATCCTGCAAGCAATAAACCATGATCTTTGCTGAACTCACTCGCCTCATCTTCATTCCTGCGCAACGAACCCAGTACACAACATTAACCACCACAAAGAGCAGTCTCCCTATTTGTCCTTACACAACACTGGCGACAAAGGTGGGATCCTGCTTCTCCGTCGAAGCTGAAAGTCACTAGGGGAGAGGCAGCACACACCTGGTGGGAAAGCTAATTCCCCCCCTATGGTCGGCTAGCTCAGCCAAGCTAGCGACCACGCGCTCAGAGGACCAGTCCCTGGGCAACGGAGGAGCAGGATTCGAAGACGCTGGAACCCAGCCGCGAAGACCAGCAGAATGCCTAAGGTCGGAAAGCTGAGAGAATTCAACATCAAGCAGCCAGAAGAGTGGCCCTCATACATGTCCCAGGTCGAGAACTACCTTCGGACAAGCCAGGTCTCCGAGGACAGACTGAAGGCCGCCACGCTACTCTGTGTGTGCAGCCCAGCAACGTTCGACTTAGCCGAAAACCTGTTTGCGCCAACGCTGCTGGAGTCCGTATCCCACGTGGACTTGAAAAAGAAGCTTGGGGAACATTTCCAGCCAAAGACATCGGTGATTGCATGGCACTACGCCTTCGAGCAGAGAATACAGCAACTGGGTGAAAATGCATCCGAATACATCGCGGCCTTGAGGCAGGCCGCATGCCTGTGCCAGTTCTCCGACGTCGAGGAGACACTATGGGACTGGCTTGTCTGCAGCCTTCGCAACCGAGAGCTACAGCAGAAGCTTTTCACCCGAGAGGTCCTATCATTCTCGGACGCACAGAAGGAAGTCATGGTGGACGAAGCTGCCGGCGGGGCCGTATGAGCCATTCGGCCCGCCAAAACCGTGCAATGCGAAGAAGCCGTCCACCAGGATGCCGAACATACAGAAGACCCTGAAGAAGACACCACAGTCAACAAAGTACACAGACAGCCCGACCATCAGCGTCTGTTTGAATGTTTGTTCATTCTAGGGGGGAGGGGTGTAATGTATTGGGCTTGCTTTTGTTAAGGGAACACCATGTGGTATTTGCTGGAAGGTTGTTTGAGCAGGGAAGCTAGCTAACGGCTCCCAGCTCCTCAGACAACCCATCTCCAGTGCTGCTATTGGTTGCCCCTAGGGCGGCAATAGGTTGCTTCAAACCTATTGGCCGCTGCCTAGGGGCCAGGGTATAAATTGCTGCATCTGCAGCCCTGTTCTCTAGTTCAGATCCTGCAAGCAATAAACCATGATCTTTGCTGAACTCACTCGCCTCTTCTTCATTCCTGTGCAACGAACCCAGTACACAACATTAACCACCACAGACAAAGAGCAGTCTCCCTATTTGTCCTTAATTCTACTGGAGAATTATGCCGTAGATTGTATCAATTTCATCTCCTTTAAAAAAAAATTCTGCACAAAGGTCCATAATTCAAGAATGTGGAACAACCTGCCCAGTTGCTGCTGTTTCAATTATTCTACTATTTGCTTTTATTCAATACCATTGATGTTCAATTGTGGTGAGAGTTTTGGTGCGCTGTCATAATACACTTTCCTCCTTTGTTTTGTTTTTCCTTATTCATTTGAACACAGCATGTGATGGCACTCTTACACAAAGTTTTCTTCTGAAAAACAACTTTGCAGAAAGTTACCTTATTCTAGACATGCTAACCTGCCACATTCATTTTAAACAAATGTTTGTTTCTCCAGCATTCTGCAATACAAGTTTAATAATTGTATTCCAATTTATTTGCAGCTATTCTGAACTTGATATAACATGCTGTGGATCTAGCCAGTGCTTATGTATCACTTTTGAGAAATTCTGGGGAAACTAGTGGACTGCCATATAAAAGGAAAAGAGCAAATGTTCCTTATCAAGTGTTCCTTTTTTTCTTTTTTAAAAAATTGTACTCAGTTAAATTGATCCAGATTCACTGGACTCTGAATAGGTAGATATTCATATCTCCCTATAAGGATGGGGAGATGTTTTATTTTGGGGAAAAAATGGTACAAAAGTGAAATGTAAACTTACAAGTCTATATGTGACTCTACTCTACTCTACTCTACTCTACTCTACTCTACTCTACTCTACTCGACTCGACTCGACTCTACTCTACTCTACTCTACTCTACTCTACTCTACTCTACTCTACTCTATTCTATTACATTCATTCCACTCCATTCCATTCTGCTAACCACTAATTTTATAACAATTATTGCACTCTTTATTGTACTAAAGGTAAAGGTAAAGGTTCCCCCGCACATGCGTGCTAGTCGTTTCCGACTCTAGGGGCCAGTGCTCATCTCCGTTTCAAAGCTGAAGAGCCAGCGCTTGTCCGAGGACGTCTCCGTGGTCATGTGGCCGGCATGACTAGACTCCAAAGGCGCACGGAACGCTGTTACCTTCCCACCGGAGTGGTCCCTATTTTTCTACTTGCATTTTTACATGCTTTCGAACTGCTAGGTTGGCAGAAGCTGGGACGAGTAACAGTAATAGTAAACTACTGGTTTACTATTCAAACAATATTAGTATTACTATTACAATACTATTACGTAGCAATGTTTTAGTTGTATGAACACTGCACTGTCTCTCTCTGAAATTTCTTCTTTTTGTTACTGGCCAGCATGTAGAGTACTTGCAATTTTCCACACTGAGCTTTTATTCCTGCACTTTCCCTTGCTGTCCTTCTATACTGCTTTTCCTTTGGACCATTTACTCCACTGAAGGAAATATGCCTTATTTTATTGGGCTGCTTTACTCTGTTTGCTGGTGGCTCCAGAGCTTCAAAAACAATGCCTCCTCCATTGTCCTCCCATACCTATTTTAAAGATTGCAGCTTTATTGGCAATTTTGCCGTGCTGATACTGGGAAGAAAGGTCAAATAAGAGGGGAAGAAGGCAGCATAGGTTTGTCCAGTTTTTCTAAGCAGCCTATTCTTCTACATTGCTATCTTCAAAAAAAAAAAAAAAGGAAAACAGTGAATGCAAGGATTAGAGGCTGGTGCATTTGGCACTGATATCTGGGAATTTTCCAGAGAAAATCTTAAAGTTCACAAACATATTGAAGACAATGTTTGAAACTACCAGCTGCCAAAGTCAGCATGGTTTTATGAAGAACAAATCTTGTCATGTAATTTTTTGAGACTATAATTTCCATAAATGGATTGTGGGAATGCTGCCAACATAACGTAACCTGACTCCAGCAAAATATTTGACAAAGTACCTCATGATCTGCTGATTAGCAAGCCTATTAAATATGGGCTACATGGCATCCAGTAACAATGAAGTAGCAGAGGCATTGTTGTTTGAAAATGTTATTCAGAGTGTGATTCTCATCAAATTGGAAGGAAGTATTGAGTTAATTGCCATAACATTCAGTCCTGAGTTTTCTGTTCTTCTATAATTTTAATAATGAAGGGTAGAGAGGTAGGGAAAATAATTATTAAGTTTGCAGGTGACACAAACTTAGATGGATCACTGGGAATTGAGCAGCATATAGATTTAATATACTAAGGCTGGTCATGCAGTCAGCCAGATGTTTACACTGGATTTAGCATTTTTTTTTTATTGAAAAGTTTTAAAATACAGTTTTCCTTGGATTTAGCATTTTTGTCGGTGTAGTCCTTCCTAAGAACCTGGGATAGCAGATGTTTAACAATATTAAAGGTGTTGGGCAGGATGTAAGCTGTTCCAGGTAAAAATGCCTTTTGTAATTGACTGATGATGATTTTATTGATGCTGATGGTGTTCAAGTGTTGCTTCAGATGTTTTGGTGCCTATTACTATTGCTACCATCCTGGCTTTCTTTTGCCACAGTTTTTCTACTGCAAATCTTGTGATTTTCTCCAGTTCTTTCTATTCTCTTCTGCTGTCTCCAGATATTGTAGTGTCTACTTTCCAGACTTTTTTTTTGTCTTTCTTATCAACAGTTGTTAAATTTGGGGTGTTGTGAACCAGGTGCTTGTCTGTTTGAATTCTAAAGTCCCACAGCATTTCATTTTCATTTTCTATTACTTTGTATATAATATTTTGTGGTCTCACAATTCTTGCTTCAGGTAAGTGGCATTTTCTGCAGATATTCCAATACACCAGGGGTGTCAAACTGCCGGCCCGCGGGCCGGAGCGTCACAAAGAAACCACGCCCATCCCATTTTCGGCAATGAGAAAAAGTTCCGATACGTCGCGCGACGTCACATGACGTCGTGAGTTTGACATGCCTGCAATACACCATTGTTGCTACTTTGTCATGCCACTGTTTGCAATCAGTCTGTGCAGTCTTGTTCCAGCAGCTAACTAACCTTTATTATTATATGCATACAACAATGTGAGGTCACAACTGCCAGTTCTTTAGTTTGTGTTAGCCTTCATACACATCAGGTTCTCCCTAAGAATCTAGGATATTGTAATGTATCAATGCAGTATATGTGTGGATCCAAGTACATTTAGCCATTAACATGAAATCTATTTAATTAATTAAAACTATTTTTATTTTATGAATAATGAATCTAGAATTCAGTATATATCACATATTTCTGGGTAATGAATCTAAATCTAATCTAAAACCAGTAAAGTTGTTGCCTCTTATATTTAAATTAATTTACTGCAATTTTAAACCAAGAGCTCAACAGATTCTTTATAGATGAGTTAGATTTAGATTTTATCATCTCTCTTTGTAATACCAACAATCCCTTATAAAATTGTTTCTATTTCCATTAATATCAGGACAATAAATGACTGTGTGAACATGCCATTTTCATGTTTAATAATTAACTATCACTCAGGAATGTACTTCAAACATATCCTTTGTTCAAAGAATGATTTTCTCATGTTATATCTAAAATGTAACATCTATTACACATGTTATAAACCTCTTGTACACACTTTCTCCTATGATCGCATTATATCCTGAAAAAACTTGTCAGTTTTCTGGAGCTTTTTGCTCCACAAATAGGATCAGAAGCTGGAGTTAATGTATACAGTTCATAAATATGAATCTGCTTCTTTTCTGCTCAGAATCACCCCTACCTCTAAGGAATGTTGAGAACAGAATATCATCTATGATTAACTTGCTGCCAAAGAGAAAGTCACAAATTTACAATGAAAAAAAAAAGCTTTTGTAGACAGTCAGATCTTTTTTTCATTCATTGATCAATAAAGGTTCAATCAATAAAATGAATAACACAAAACTATTCTCTAACAACAAGAACTATTAGCAACCATTTGTGGGCAAAGCAAAGGGTTTTTTTTTACTTTTAGGGAAATAAATTGATTTTGATTATTTAACAGTACAAATAAAAGTTATCAGAGTGCCTTGGAAATTTAAATAAAAGAGGGGTAATCAACCATTGGTGAATGACCCTGTAGAACTGGCAGTACAGAAGAACATGATCTGTGGTTTCTATGGTACCCATCTCACGGGAGGGGGGGCAGTCTTGGGTTTCATATAAAGTTTCCCTATATTTCCTTTCCAAGAGCACTATGAGGAGGACATTAACTGGAGTTAACGAAAATGCTCTCCTAAAGGAGTTGGTTATAGTCTTTGTGAGCATAGAAGTATATATATATGAAACGGGACTTCTTTAAATACTAGCTAGAGGCTTATGATCAATTTCCGCAGCAACCAACTATAAACATATGCAAAATGTTCTCTATATTTTTGTGGCAATGCTGTTCCTAACTGATATTTATGCATTGATATTCTTTGCATTTGATACATTTTGTAGCATCAAAGTGTTTGAATGTTTAGATAATTACTGTTTCTTTGTATAAACACATGGTATTGTTCAAAATCCTGAATAACTCTACTAATTTTTGCACCAGGTAACTTCAGGGTACATTTTTCCTTTCAGAGAACAAACGTAACCTTCCCTGTTCCCTCAGCGATAAACAGAATGAAACTGGTGAGTAATTTAGCAACTTAGCTGACTGTTGTCCAAGTCCAAATGGAGGAACATTAAACTCACAAGTGTCTCTGTGGCTCTTCTCCTGATTTACAGAGTCACACCTGAGGATAAATATCAGAGGATACTTATGAGGAACTGCTGGTCACCAAAGACATATGTTTCCTTATTACAACATGGTATAATGACATTTAGTTAATGAAGACACTAATGGTGTCATTCTGGTCAGTTTTACAATCCCCACTCCACTCTGTTGTCTTCGTTTAGGGACGTTGAAGAAGGCAATAGCAATACACACTACCCAGCCTTCTTTTTTACTAAATATTGCCAGAGAGATGCATGTCAGTGTCTGACAGTTTATCTTCACAACCGACATTTTAACCCTGAAGCAGAACTGAAATGGCAAAGTAGCTTTCATGCTTTGACTCCAGCCTTGTCCTACTCCCTTGGAAATTTTAGGTATTGCTAGACTGTAGAGTCCTAGATCATCAAGGCAGCAGCAAAACAATTAAAATACAGAATGTGTTTTGCTTTCAAGTGATCTGGCAGATATTGATAAGGACACAAAGTAGTATCAGTTTGACAAGAGCAGTACATTTTTCTCTTCTGTACCATACTGATTACAATCCATGTATTCCAAAAGTTCCTACTGAATAAAATCTGTCCTCTGTGTTGCATTTGTGATGATTTCATGACTATGAGCCATATCTAATGAAGTTGAACACAGAAAATATCATTCTTGATCCTCCAAAGTGTAAACAACTCCTTCTGTGGTTCCTAAAAAAATTAAGTTGTTATCCTTACGCTGAATATTTTTGTGAGGGTGTTTAGGTTTGATTTTAGAAGCTAGCAGAAACAATAGGAAAACAATTGTGGTACAAGTGATCCTCGACTTACAACATTTCATTTAGTGACCATTCAATGTTATAGTGGTACTGACAAAAGGGACTTAGGACTCTTTTTCACACGTACGACTGTTGCAGCATCCCCAAAGTCATGTGATCAAAATTTGTATGCTCGGCAACTGGTTCATATTTATGACAATTGCAGTGTCCCGGGGTCACATGATCACTTTTTGCGACCTTCTGACAAACAACGGGGAAGCCAAAGTCACTTAACAACCACGTTACTCACTTAACATCTGCAATGATTCACTTAAAAATTGTGGCAAGAAAGGTTGTAAACTGAGGCAAAACTCACTTAATGACTGTTTCACTTAACACCGGAAAGGTTGGGCTCAGTGGTGGTTGTAAGTTCTAGCTCTACCTGTATTATCCACAATGTATATTTATCTAGCTCTGTTTCCTACACTGAAAGTCCAGAGTAAGTTAAACATAATAAATGAAATACTTTGAATTATTCTAATGTCTTAGTGCAGTATACTATATTTTCCACTTAAGCCTTTAGGTATGGAATTCCTTCAGGGGTGTATGAGTAGGTAGTCAGATGTGGTCAGGAAGAACACCACAAATATTTGTATCCTGGATGGCTGGGATTTTTTAATGTTCTGAGATGCTCAGTTAGTCTTTTAATTAGATTAAAAATCCAGTTTCTTCCAGGTGTGCTGTCTGCTCGCGAGAAACCCAAGAACAGTAGCCCAAGAAAAGAGGAATCCCATACAAAATTGGATAAACAGAGCGTTCAAGGAACTGAGTCCACTTCAGAGAATGACAGCGGCTCGTGTTATGAATATGACGACTCAACCTTTGAATCTGCTGATGAGTCATCGCAGTCGGAGGATAATCTCAGTCTTGAATCTAGAAAGTCACATAGCGAATCAAAATCTGAGTCCAGTTCTGAAATTAGTGAGTCCACTGAACTTAGTGAAGACCCAGAATCTGAGTTTAACCATTCAGACCCTGCCAAGTCCCTTCCCGTATGTGTGCGAGAGAAGTCCCAGACAAAGCAAAATAAATTATTTGCCAAAGAAGCAGATTTTCAGGCCAGGAATTATCTCAGGAGACGAAATGGGTTGCAGACTGAGATGAAAAGAGGGTCTGGTGTGAAAAGCCAGCTGCGTGCTAAGAACAGGAAGTTCAGCCGAGAACCTCTTAGTGAGAATAGTGAGCATTGCAACGGAAAGAGAAAGGCTCAGACAGAAAAAAGTAGGCCAGACAAAGAAAAAAATGAACAGGATGAAAACCAGGAGATCCAAATTGGGAGAGCAGAATTGGAAACTGAAGAATATAGTGGGGAGAGAAAGAGGCTTGCCATTAAGAAAAAAGAGCAGAATGAGAAATTTGAACATCACAGCAAGAAAAAGTTTCAGAAAGGGAAGGCTGACGGTCTTCCTGGAAAGCTGCAAATTAAGAAGCCTCCAGCACAGAAGAGCAGATCTTGCCCCAAAGAGGAGCTGGATACCAGAACTGGGCAACCAACTTTGCAGAAACAAAGATTTGACCAACCTGATTCAGTTCCTGGATACATGAGACCTATCAGAAAGAATACTGTTTCATTGTCCCCGCAAAAGGGAGGAGAGAATGGGAAGGCAGATGTGCAATCACAAAAAAGTGAGCTGAAAGTTGGTGAGGCAAGATATCCTCAAAAGAAAGAGATTCAGACTAGGAGAAGCAAGTTGCACGCTGGGAAGAGTGAGATGAACATTGAGAAAAATGATTTGCATGCTATAAAGAACAATGTGGATGTCCAAAGAAGAGAACCACCGGCTGGGAAGAGCAAGATAAATGTCAGGAAAAGTAGATGGCCTGATGGGAGAGTGAAAAAAACAGCCCCTGAGGCCAAAGAGAGGGCTGTGGAGAACAGCAGACCATCTTACACATTGAAAGTACCAGCTACTGTCTGGTTTGGCCCAGCAGAAAATGCAAGCAGCTTTCCATTCGGCGGGATGACTGAATTACTGTATGGCCAAACAGTTTTATCAGATAAAAGAAAACTATATGGAACAAATCCAACATTGCGTAGTAACCAGGGGCCAAACATCCAGTCATGGAATAGAATAAACCAAATGCATCTGAAGAAGAACTACCTTCCACATATTGGTGTCTCTTTTCAGGAGAGGAAGACTTGGCCGCCGCATATAAACAATCCCACTGAAATATATACTTCAGATGTCTCATCTTCCTGTCCAAGATGTTCCCAGTGCTGGTGCAAGTGGTTTCACCATAGTCTGTGAAAATATGCCCAAGTGCTGGACACTTGTTGCAGAGAACAGAAGTTTCCACGTACAGCAGCTTTTCAATAAAGAATGGTTTGAAAGTCAAGTTTGGTTTCTATTACATGTTTCTACTTAAGGAGATAGGAAGATGATTACAGATGCAGCAGGGAAACTCCTGGTATTTAGGCTAATGTGAAGAGGAATGAATGAATGAATGAATGAATGAATGAATGAATGAATGAATGAATGCCATCTTTGAGTGTCCCTGTTCTCCTTGCTACTTAAACTAACATTAAAACAATGCTGCATTTTTGAGACATGGGGTTCACACAGAATGCTCATGTCTTTAATTCTGGAAACCTACCCCCACGTACATGCAACGTAGAGAAGTGGTTGTGTTGATAGGCCTGGATCTTCTCCCTCTCTATCACCAATCAGAAGTCCCCAGGTGCGCCTCCTGTTCCCCCATCTCAATTCATTGCACTACAGGATGCCTTTGAACGTGGATTTAGGTTTAGTTCTGAGTGGATATATTACATATCCCAAGTTAGAAATGTGCTCTTCACTATATTTCCTTGAATGGAGGTAATGGAACAGAGTAGAAATGATTATCAAAGTGATAAGAGCAGGACAAGAAGCAATGGATGGAAACTAACCAAAGAGAGAAGTAACCAAGAACTAAAAAGAAATTTCCTGACAGTTAGAACAATTAATCAGTGGAACAACCTGCCTCCAGAAGGTGTGAATGCTCCAACACTGGAAGTTTTGAAGAAGAGATTGGACAGCCATTGTTGGACTAGAAGACCTCCAAGTTCCCTTCCAACTCTGTTATTCTGTTCTATAATAAGATCTCCATCAAGATCTATTAGGTTCTCATACAAAAGAGAATGATACGGTGCCTTCAGAAATAACTCATGTGATCCAGTAGGTTCACAGTCTATTCTGTCTTTCTAGTCTTCTAACTTGTATACTGCTTTGAGGGGCAATAGCTCTGAAAAGCAGATAATAATAATAATACATTCATTTTTGGTCTGACAATAAGCCCTACATTGGCCAGAATGCTTACTTGCATTTTTAAATCTGTCTTCTGCTAGTCTCTTCTTGGTCATCAAAGATCAGCATATTGTGCATGAGAAGGGCTAAATGGTTAATTTAGTTCCACATCTGGAAATGATATATGACAAATTAATGAATGCTATTCAGGTAGGTCATGATTAGCGCAAGTTTGAATAGTGTGATATTCAATTTAGTACAAATTATAAATTGATAGGATGTTGTGTTTAATGTGAGCCCAAATTCAGTTACATAAGGCTCACATGTGTGCAGCTGAGGCTCATGCATGTACAAGTGTTATTGGGGTTCTAATGATTGTGTTTGCAATATGGAGAAAAGGTTCTGTTTGAGGAAAGCTCCAAAAAGAAGTTCATCTTGAAGAACTACAGCAGAATATAGGAGATGGTAGGTATTTATTTTTATTTATTTATTAAATTTATGAGGCACCTATCTCACTCTCCAAAGCAACTTTGGGCAGTTTACAAAAGGTATGCTTTGGATATGAGTTTATCCTCTTTTATCGTTGTAAAGGATATATTAATAAACATACTAAAATTATGTTTAAAAAGCGTAATTGTCTATTTCCATCAAGATGGAACCAATTACCCAATTTTCCATAGAAATATCACTTTCAATTGTACAAAATTGAATAATGCAGCCATTTTGTAGGATTCATTAACCACACTAATTGAGATGTACCTGTGCCTTGCACACTGAATCAAAGCAGGAGATGCTTTAAGTATTGTATTTGATAGGACACATGCAATTCAGCAACATGAAAATTTAAAAGAAATATCTACTAGTTTAATCCACAAGGAGGGTACAGATATATTTTTCATATGACAAACAATGTGGATTCAGATCCTTTAATTTTATAATTAATGCTTAGAAGTACAATTTGTATTCAGTCTTATGTCTTAGTTAGTATTAGACTCAGGGCTTTTTTCCTCATAGAACGCTCAGAACGGAGTTCCGACACCTTTTTTGGATGGAACCTTGTAGGGTAGGCAAGACGGGTTGTATGACATGTGTGAGTTCCGGCACCTTTTTCTTTTACAAAAAAAAAGCACTGATTAGACTAATTCCCAGCTTCAAAAGAAATATTGTCCACCTGGTCATAAAATCCTTTGAAACACTGAGCAACATTTTGAGCAAGCTGATTTTGCCATGTTGGCAAAATGACTGACATATTTAGTGCATGATCAGAAGGGAAGTAGAAAAACCCAAGTAGAAAATAAAACAACTGTGCAAAAATCAGACACATGGACACCATGCCTGACAATTCTGCCATAACCTAGTAGTCAAGTAATTACTGCCATACTCCCACCTTATAATCATGCACATGGAAAGAACATGCATACAGTCATAGCTGCATGCCTCTAGCATCGCTACATAGATCATATCTATGACTGCGCTCTAGCCATGACCCAGACATCCTTCCAGGAAAGAGTTCTTGCATGATCAAAACCAAAATAATACAACATAACCAAAGTAACACATGCCAAGAAAAGAAAGCACTCAATGCATTACCCATTTTACTTATCTAATGCTCTTGCCAAGTACTTGCAGAACACATACAGCTCTCTGTTGATGGAAGTTCCAGACTTACTCGGGAAGGGGAAGATTCTTGATAAGTAGCCAAAGAAAGGGAAAGCACTGAAACATGGGATATATGACCTCACTCTGGTGGAGATGAGATTGGACAGCAGGAGTCTGGAGTTCTCCAGATCAGAAGAGAGGCAAAAATAAGCTCCCAACCGGTTTAAAGCCTCTTTAAAACAACAAAAACAAACAAACAAAAAACCACCACCACCACCACCAGCAGCAACAACAACAACACATGCATGGTGTTGTGTCTGTAGATTAATTAAAAGGGGCCTTTCTGGAAGCGGGAAGCTCTGAGTGCAATTATTGGCTGATGCAACTTAGGCGGGAGTTTCCGGGCTGGGGATTGGCCACTGTTTGAATGTAGCTAACTATATAAGGGGGAGTTAAACGGTTAATTGCCAGTTGACTTATGCTTGTGTTAATAAACGTTCTTGCATTAAACCTCACGGTGTGATCGTCTATTCGAACCTAACAATTGGCGACGAAGGTGGGATAGACGACAGATCGGTGAAGGAACGGCGGAATCAGCTGTGCGCGAGGCGGGAAAATTCGAACGCAGTCAACCGAAGTACAACGCTGCCGAAAAATTCACAATGGCACAAGTTGGTTCATTGAAAGAGTTTGACCCGCGATTTCCAGAAGACTGGGAAGAATATGTAGGCCAGGTTGAAGGGTTCCTGTTAGTAAACGGCATTACGGACGACAGGAAGAAAGCCGCGGCTCTTCTGACCATTAGCGGGACGCCTGTGTATCGGATTGCCGTCAGCCTGTGTCAACCGCTGCCGGTCTCTAGCGTCTCGTATGGAGACTTGTTGGCAAAATTGAAGGTACACTTCACGCCAAAAAGGTCTGAATTATTTTGGAGACGGATTTTTGAAAAAAGGAATCAAAGACCTGGCGAATCGATTACGCAGTTCGTGGCAGCGGTTAGAGAGGCGGCTTTGAGGTGCAAATATGACAACCTCGAGATCCGGATCCGAGATCGAGTGGTGCTCGGCTTGCGGGATGAGAATCTACAAAATCGAATCATCGCTAAGCCCACGGGAGATCTGCAGGAAGTCCTCGATGAACTATTAACGTATGAATCAACCGGAACGCGAGACCCCCCCCCGAAACAGCATGGCTTCTGCAGCCGAAATCAACCTAGAAAGCCATGTGGACAGCGGGGAGGTGGACCAGCAATGGGAGGCCGACATAGCTGAGATCTCCAGACGATTTGGTAAGATGGCAGCCAGACCACCGCGGACCGAAGCTCTTGACCAGGCCCGAAGACAACAACCACAAGCGGCGCAAAGAGTGCCTCGAGACAGCCTGCCCAGATCTAGAGACCAGGACACCAGATGTGGTAGCTGTGGGGGCAACCACCCCAGATCAACATGCAGATTCCGCACAGCGAAATGCAGATCGTGTGGAAAGACCGGCCACATCCAGGCCATTTGCCGCAACCAGACGCGAGACAACCGAATCCACGAATTGGACGTCTGGGCCGAAGGTAAGGTAACCCCCCGGGAGCATGGCGTAGAGACCCTTAGACCTAGGGCACAATAATCCAACCGCGGGGAGGGGGCGAGAGTCAACCACATAAGACAACAAAAAATAAATCACGTACTGAGGCCTAAATTAAAAATCGTAGTCCAGTTGCAAGGAATACCCTGCAAAATGGAGGTAGACTCAGGGGCCTCAGTATCAATAATTTCATGCGAAACCCTGAAGTACATTGAACGGGAAAGTGGTCACAAAATTCCGCTTAAACCGACAGGAATCCAGCTAGCCGATTTCCAAAAATCCCCCATAAGCATTAAGGGAAAAATCTCCATTAGGGTTAGTTATAAGGGGTTCAATGGATCATTGGACCTGCTAGTGACTGAGGGCCAAAGGACTAGCTTAGTAGGCCTTAATTGGTTCCCTGCTTTAGGAATTTGGGTAGGGGGAATAAATACAATTCAAAGTAAGACCCTCAAATCTGTTTGCGATGAATTCGCAGACGTATTTGATGGATCTTTAGGCAAATATAAAGGCCCCCCCATTAATTTTAATTTGGACCCCGCTGTAAAGCCGATTAGATTGAAGGCCCGGAGGGTGCCTTTTGCCCTTAAACAAAAAATCGAGGCCGAGCTTGATAAGCTTGTAGGCCAAGGCGTACTTGAACCGGTCGAGGGAGGCCTGTGGGAGACACCAATCATCACACCCCTTAAACCTAATGGGGATGTGAGGATTTGTGCCGATTATAAAGCCACTCTAAATTTAGGAATGAAAAAACACGCTTACCCGGTTCCAACGGTGAAGCAGGTCCTCGCGACGATCCAGGACGGCGCCATCTTTGCCAAGCTCGACTTGGCGCAGGCGTATTTACAGCTTACCGTGTCTAAGGAAGCCGCGGAGGCCCAAACGATTGTAACCCACAAGGGGGCGTTTCGAGTTCACAGGCTTCAATTTGGAATTGCAGCAGCTCCAGGCATCTTTCAAGAGGTGATGGAGAGGACCTTAAAGGGCATACCTGGTGTATGCCCTTACTTTGATGATGTCCTGATTGCTGGAAAAACTGAAGAAATCTTAGCTGACCGACTGGAACAGGTACTGGGGAAATTTAGAGCTGCAGGACTTAAATTAAAAAGGGAAAAATGTTTTATAGGAGTTAAATCAACAGAATTTTTAGGGTTTAGAATTGATGAGAAGGGCATTCACCCAACAACTGAAAAAATTAAAGCAATTAAATTGGCACCTGAACCAAAGAATAAGGCTGAATTACAAGCCTTTTTAGGATTAGTCAATTTTTATCATACATTTTTGCCACATAAGGCTGCCATAGCTGAACCATTACATAGACTCTTAGAAAAGAAAACCCCTTGGCAATGGCAGGAAAAACATAGAATCAGTTTTCAAACGTTGAAGGACATTTTGTCTAGCCATTCCACTGTTACACACTTTATTGAAAATAAGCCAATTTATTTAGCGTGCGATGCTTCACCCTATGGTGTGGGTGCTGTCATTAGCCATATGGATGACAAGGGTCAACAAAAGCCAATTGCTTATTATTCGAGAACACTTACAAAAGCCGAAAGAAATTATGCCCAGATTGACAGGGAAGCCTTAGCAATAGTGGCAGGTGTAAAAAAGTTCCATGATTACCTTTATGGTAGGAACTTTACTATTTACACTGACCACAAACCCTTATTGGGTTTGTTCACCACGGATAAGCAGACACCTCAAATCATGTCCCCTAGGATGCTTAGGTGGTCCATATTCCTCTCAGCATACTCATTCTCCCTAAAACATAGACCTGGCAAGGAAATGGGCCATGCAGATGCCTTAAGCAGGTTGCCACTGACTGACACTGAGAGGGATCCTGCTCCAGTGGGCCAGATTCTGTCATTACATGAAATACCGGAGTGCCCATTGACTGCAAAGGACATTGCCATGGCCACTAAGAAAGATCTCACACTTAACAGAATTTCAGCATGGGTTCAGGGGGGATGGCCCAATAAGAATCCAGACCCCAAATTCACACCTTATTTTAGGAGAAAAGATGAATTATCATCTCATTTGGGATGCTTGTTGTGGGGCAGCCGAGTGGTGATTCCTGAGATTCATAGGAAGTCAGTATTAGCTGAATTACATGATGGCCACCCAGGAATAGTACGCATGAAGGCTCTAGCTAGAAGCCATTTGTGGTGGCCTGGGTTAGACACTACAATTGAAGAGTGCGTAGCTGGTTGTTACCTATGTCAAAGATCTAGGCCGGAACAGGCTCACATTACTACACACAAATGGGAGGCGGCTAGAAATCCATGGTCACATATCCATATTGATTTCGCTGGCCCATTTCAAGGCCTAACATTCCTAGTTGTGGTAGACAGTTTCTCCCGGTGGTTGGAGGTTGTGCCTGTTCAAACCATGTCATCAGCTAAAACAATTCAGGTTTTAAGGGGCCTCTTTGCCACCCATGGGTTACCTGACGTGATTGTCTCTGACAATGGGCCCCAATTCACCTCTGCTGAATTTCAGGATTTCCTCAAGGCCAATTGGATTAGGCACACGACTTCGGCACCCTTTCACCCATCCACCAATGGCTTGGCTGAACGCAACGTCCGAACAACAAAAGACGCTCTGAAACGCATCATCCGCGGCAACTGGCAACAGAGATTGGCACAATTCCTTCTGTCACAGCATACTACACCCTGCACAGCCACAGGGAAGAGCCCGGCTGAGATGAGGTGGGGAAGAAGATTAACAACAAAGCTGGACAGACTTCACCCTGACAGACTACCCACAGAAGCTGAGGCGGCTATACCAACCCGGTCTCTCAACATTGGTGACTTAGTGTGGGCCAGGAATTATGGTCCGGGAGACAAATGGGTACCGGGAGTGGTCATCGATGTCACGGGGCCTTTGTCTTATTCTATTGAGGGGGAAGGGAATAGAGTAATGAAGAGACATATCGACCAATTAAGGAAAAGGGCCCCAGAAATTGATATTGTAAAAAATGATGTGGGCAAATACACACAGGCTCAAGATGTCATACTCAATCCTGACCGCCTGAGCTCGACAGTTACCAGGGACGGTGAGGGTGGAGTTGAAATACAAACCAGGCTACCCAACGTAGTGCCTCAGCTGGGCAATGATGACGGGGAGTTGATTCCAATGGGTAGCTCAAGTGCATCTCATAGAGGTCAACAACAACAAACTCAACAACAACAGAACACTAACATTGTGTCATCAGAGCCCTTGGCCCAAACATCTGGGACAGGTGCCAATAGCCAGACAGCAAATGAGACGGTTGCCAACAAGAGTAATAGATACCCCACCAGGGTTCACAAGCCACCATCATATCTGAGAGACTATGTTAATAAATAACATTAGTGGGGGGGAAGGGGTGTTGTGGTCTGTAGATTAATTAAAAGGGGCCTTTCTGGAAGCGGGAAGCTCTGAGTGCAATTATTGGCTGATGCAACTTAGGCGGGAGTTTCCGGGCTGGGGATTGGCCACTGTTTGAATGTAGCTAACTATATAAGGGGGAGTTAAACGGTTAATTGCCAGTTGACTTATGCTTGTGTTAATAAACGTTCTTGCATTAAACCTCACGGTGTGATCGTCTATTCGAACCTAACACATGGCCAAAACAAAGCAATTTCCCAACACTACCACCCACCTGGTGCAAACTTCTTTCCCTACCTATTGGCGATAGGAAGAAGTAGCAGATAAGTAGATGCATCTGGTGGCATTTTCTCCTCTCATATCAAAGATTTCAAGATCCTACAGGTTGCAAAAGGACCCGTGGTCTATCCCTAGTTCAAGTCCAAGATGTTTATTTTATTTTATTTATTTATTAAATTTATGTGCCACCCATCTCACTAATACAGTGACTCTAGGCAGCTTACAATATGTTAAAAAGCTTTGAAGTGTTAAAAATCAATTAAAATTAGAATAAAAAATTAAAAATTGAATGCCAGGATGATGGGTAGCCTGACAGTGAGATTCCTCTCTACCCTGTCAGCCACCCCGTGTAGTAGGTCCCTATCGGGGGCCCAAGCCAATAAGCGACCCAGGTTTTTAGGCTCTTCTGGAAGGCCAGGATTGTAGAAATGGATGTCACCTCTTACAGGAGAATATTCCAGAGGGTGAGGGTCACAGCAGAATAAGCTCTTCTCCTGGACTCTGCCAACGGGATCCGTAGTAGTCCTTTTCCACTGGAACAAGAGGGACAGGTTAATCCCATCAAGATAAGGTGGTTCCTCAGATACTCTGGACTCATGCCATAAAGGGCTTTAAAGGTAACGACCACCACCAACAAGCTGTTACTCTGTGCCATCACATCTGCCACACCAGAACCAACAAAGAGTAGTGATGCATCGATCAATAGACTGGCTCACTTTATCTCACTGGCAATCCCAGTGGATTGTCTACCCGCCATGCTCTCCACTTCCTTTATACCCACACCAACATACATGGGCACTCCATTCCTGCTTTGACCACAACTGTATCTCACTTCAGCCATTTTGCTACAGTTCAAAGCCAGTGGATCTGGTCTGCCATGGAATTGCTTGAAGAATGCTGGTAACATTACTTGTCTTCTCCTACTGGAAGGTGGGTTTCTACTAAATCCAAGACCTCTTTACTGCATGCAACATTCAGTGTAATTTTGTATTCCCTGTTTCTCATGTGAAATCTATTTTTGCTTAATGCTGTTCTTTTTTAAAATTGACTTTAATGGCATTAGAATCATAATGTCAGGGACTGTAACTTAAGAGTGTCATTTATAATTTTTGCAAGTACCTCTATTTTTAAACGGAGGTTGAACATTATTCTTTTATCACAATATCAATGTTTCCTTATTCTATTGTTCCATTACTTTACTACTGTTACGTTTACACTTCTTTTCATTTCTCCATTTTTGTTGTGAGTTGCCTAGAGTAGCCGCACGGCATGACAGGTGGCAAATAAATTTAACAAATTAAATTATATCATTTGTGGATACAATAAAGTACATAAACTGAGTGAATAAATAGTGTGCCCGTGTGTTATTTTGCATGCAGAAATCAAGCAGGCATCTCTAGGATGTCTTTGTTAATTATAATTCTTATACCTTCAAATACAGAAATTAATAGACAAGGCCCACACTACCTGTTCATTATATCCTCCTATTCATTACATGATAATCAACACTTATGAACATCTAAATCTACAGTTTGGCTTGTGAATATTTATATATTTTCAACCAAGACACAAACAGGAATTGAAAAGGACTGTGTTTTGTTCTTGTTTAATTTGTTGTGACATCAGCTGTTATCCCTACAAACAGGAAAGACTTGTCTTGTTTCCTATCCAAACTGCAGCTCACATTGATTCCATGTCTATACTCATTTTGGAAGACAGACATCCCTAAAGAAAGGACTATTACTAGTGCTCCTGTTTCTGTTTCTACTATTTTCCCAAGCATCACCTTCTGGCAAATTTATTAATTTATGAATGAAACTCTCCAGCTATTGTGTTCTATCAGAAAATGCATAAAATATTCATTTAAAAATCCAGAGAGCTGGGATCAGAGATGGCCTTCAAGCTGCTTGCTGGAAAGACTTGCCCCACAATTCCACGAGGTAACACCTCAATTTAATGAAAAATAATAATATGCTGCACAAGCTGCCAGACAGCTTAAATCCAAGTCAGGTCTAAGCCCCCTGAATCCTAGCAACCTCAGCAAACAAAAACACAAAACCGCATTACTCAGTGCCACGATTATGACTGTTTTACAGTTTCACTCATTCTTTTTTTGTTAGACAGCATTACCTTATTTCTAGTTACACTTCTAGCTCACTTATTAAACCCTGAATGTAAACTTCGATTAATGCAAATTCAAGTAATGCAATAATAAGTTTAGAGTGAACTGTAAATTGATACCAGGTCATGTTTAGTGCAATTCAAAGTTCGGTTAATGAAAGGCTAGTTTGTACACTGATGTGGTTGGGGTTTTAGATGCTGCTACTCTTCTTGTGTGCAAAATGGAGAAGAGGAAGATTCTGTCATGAAAAAAACGGTACAAGCTCAAAAAACCAAGAGACTCATTATTAATTAGAGCAAAAATTTGATGTAAATAAATGACATGAAGGTGGTCACAGCAAAAGTAAACTAGGACAAGATCTTGGAATGCCTGAATTTATGATGTGCAATGCTATAAAACTCAGAGAAGAAAAGGTAAAGTTGCACAACCTTTTTTGGAATTTGCAAACATCTTCAAGGAGTTTGAGAGCACTAAAGATGTTTTTAGTTGTGTGAAGGAATGATATTTAGAAGTTTTTTTATTTATTTTGATTTCAATAGCTACTCTGTCCTTAGTTAACAATAAATTTAAATTATAAGAATTTTCTTTTTGTCCTTTATGTGTGTGTGTGTTTGTGTGTGTGGGCACGCACGCACGCACACACACACACACACATACACATTTATGTTTAAACATTCTCATAGCCTATTGGGGTACCTCAAGTTGGGACCAATTACCCTATTTTGCATAGATACATTACAATGAATTTAAATAAAGTGATCATTTTGTGGGATTTATTAACTGGATTAATAGAGACCTAGCAGTACAACATTGTGAGAGCCTCTTGCTGACCTAGTGTTCCCCCCTCTACTCCCATCTCCCTTGACCAAGACCGGAAGCCCTGGCTCACACCCCTGACATCATAATCTGCACAAGCTTGCCATTGGCTGCAGCACCTGCTGATCAAAAGAGGATAAAGGTAAAAGGGTGATGGAGGGCTCCCACTGTCCTTTCCTATATTGAAGGCAGTCAAGAGGCAGAAACAGAGGCCTTTACAGGTATGAAGAGCCCAACACATATGGCATGGTTTCATTTGTTATTGTTCTCAACCTAAAGCAATAACTAAGTCGAACGAGGGTGTCCTTGGAAACAGGTTCAACACTTTTTAAGCCATGGCTTAAATATCCAAGGCAATAAATGGAAAAAAGTAAGAGTTAGAGACATTAGAATACAAAGTGGAGAAGGAAGTTTTGGTTTAGTTTGATTCTTGACAACTGCATTATTTCACCTTATATTAGCAGTTCTGTGATGGATGGCTGTGGCTAACTAATTCAGATATTTGTGAATTGTACAGATCTACAAAGCATATCTTTGATATTCTACAACTCAACTTGCATGCATTAATGTAAAAGAAAAGCTCGCTCATTTCAGTGAAATTTACAGAAAAAATATGTATCGTTAGTGCATTAATTTCTAAGAACTTCTAGCTGACTTTGCAGAGATTCTAAACCTATTATAATACCGCATCCTACTGTTTCTCCAATAGCCTCCCTCTTTGACTCAGTTCTTTTAACACAAAGTGATAGGGAAACTGATCTAGCTCAGTGATTGAGCTCATATTTTATTAGAGGGTCCCAGAGTCAGTCCTCAGTATTTCCAAGTAGGACTGGAAAAATGTCCTGCCCCTGCAGCCAGTCAGTGTTTATAATACAGCATTAGATGAATCAGTTTGATTCAGTGTGAGACAGCTTCCTACGGTACATGAACTATTATTGCCAATTATGGACAATGTGTGGCAGAGGTAGGATAGACAGGTGCTGCATAACTCCTGCCAGCAAAATAGAATATGGAGATCAGCAGTGATATTTCCCCTACTTTGCAAAAGGTGGCAGCTTTCTTCCAGGTCTCATGAGTTTGCAGTGGGCTTACTGACTATTGTTTTGAATCCAAAACGGGTTCCTACAAGCTAAGAACCTTTGTAGAATGGTGAGAGAGCAACTCGTTTTGAACTCAAAGTAACCATTTCAAACTCAAAACGGAGCATTTTCAAATGTTTCAAATTCAAAATGTTTTCTCCACCCCACTATTTCAAGATAGTGGTGTGGTGCTTCAGGAAGGAAAACTCAAAGGTTGTGGCGCCTGCTAAAAGGAGCACGGTGGCTCACCTGTTTAAGACCCTGCGGTGACAAACAGCAGGCTCAGGTTTGAGATCTGGTTGCTGCCTCGTGGCAGGGTGAGCTCCCATCACTTGCTCTAACTCCTGCTGACCCAGTTGGAAAGTGGGCAACCACGAGTAGATAGATGGGTACCACTTCGGTGTGCAATTTAACAGGGACATGAAAGGAGCTCCCAACTGGGTGCCCCCCAGGCAACTGTGATAATCACCATTCAGTTCTTTCAACCTGGAAGCACTTCAGTGCTCCTGACATAACTGTAGTAGTAGTAGCAGTAGCTGTAGTAGTAGCTGAATGTAGGGTTGTATCTGGAGTGTCTTTGCTGTAGAATTCTTTTACGTCTGGTGACTGCAATCTGTTCTTCTGCAAATTTCCCTTTCATCTTCTTCAGGAAAGGGACTGATGTTTTTGGTATAGTCTCCCAGTATTGAGACCTATTTATTTAGAGCATGAGTGTGTACTTGTATACCTGAACTGCCGGACAGCAGTGTAAATCTATAACACATATCACAGTCAACTCATTTTCTTTCTTGATTTCCAGCCAGCCTCACCAAAAAGAAATAACACCATGGTTGATTACTACCAAGCACTCAACGTCCCACAAACTGCCTCCCCAAATGAAATTAAAAAAGCGTAAGTAGTCCTTGCTCAGAGCTCCCTTTGCCTATCTGTAAAGCTAAAACTACCTTCCATTTGTGTTGGGCTACACAATTACAGTTTTCATGACCTAAAGCCAATACGTATCACCAGTGCTTTTTTTGTAAAAGAAAAAGGTGCCGGAACTCACGCATGTCATACAGCCCGCCTTGCCTACTCTACAAGGTTCCATCCCAAAAAGGTGCTGGAACTCCGTTCTGAGCATTCTATGAGGAAAAAAGCCCTGCGTATCACTGTTTGTATTGTGTTTGTTGATGGTGGTTGGAATCCAACATCTCTGGGAGAGTTCCAGTTTGGAGAAGACTCTACAGAAACTTGTCATTTCTAAGCATTCTGAATTGAAAGCTTGAATATACACCTATTTTGAATGTTTGAATGTGCACTCATTTCAACTGCATAATGGGTATCTCTGAATTTTTTGGAAGTGTTTTGAGGTTAAAATAGATGTTTCAAGCTCAAACACTTTCAAAATGCTATAAATGGCCTGTCAGACACATGAACTAGCACAGAGTAAGGTGTAGCATTTCAAACCCAAACAGTTCAGATTCAAATAGTTTGCACAACCCTACTACCTATTGTATGAGACAGGAACAACAACATATAGTTAAACATTCTTTAGTGTTCTTACTGACATTTGGAGTGAGATGCAAGGGAGGTTAATATTTGACTTTTTGTGAGAATGCAGAGAACTTGGCTTTTAAGCTCCAAGAAACATTGTTTAGCCATACATATGAAATAATAGGTACAATGTGATTATCTTTTGTGAGGATTCTGCTTGCTGTATTGTTACTGTAAGCACCCTTTAACAAATATATAAATTCGGATAAAGTTTGAAAACTGAAATTGGTGTAGTTATGAACCATTAGTACCTTCTGGGAACATTGTCAGAGAGGCTTTTCAATTTTCATTTATTTGGCTGTCAATTGATGGCTGTCACACTGTGATCAAATATCTCACTGTTGGCTTAGCATGAAATGGTTTATCATAATTAGCTCTGTCTCTCTCTCTCCCTGGAACATTCTAGGTACAGGAAGAATGCACTGAAATGGCACCCAGATAAGAACCCAGGGAACAAGGAATATGCCGACAGAAAATTCAAGGAGATAGCGGAAGCATACGAAGTGCTGTCAGATGGTATGCGCTCCATCTTGCTTTCAACATTGCTCTTCTCTGAACTACTTCCTGTATATTTTAGGATGGCCTCTAGCTTTCGTTCCTTGTGTGACACAATAGTCCTCACCTACAGAATAATTTGTTACATGCCATTTTGCTGCGCAACCCCCATTCCTTGATTTTTCTTCTTCCAAGTTACCCACAGTGCTTTCCTTAGATTTCCCGGCTACCCTTTGTCTCTTGCTAAGAACCAGAAGACTTTTGTCTCTTGCTAAGAACCAGAAGACTTTGCCAAGGATCCAAGAGTAGTTCCATGTTTTCTGATGTTGAATTATAGCTATAGCTATTGGGCTTCAGTGTTGCAGTGGAAAGCTTAGATCCGGGGTCTTCAAACCTGGCTCTTTTATGACTCGTGGAATTCCTCAGCCAGCATGCCTCACGCTGGCTAAGGAATTCTGGGAGTTGAAGTCCACAAGTGATAAAACGGCCAAGTTTGAAGACCCGTGGGTTAGATACCCAGGTGGGATTCTGCAACTAGTATAGTGAAGGATGAATGTGCTTAAAATAGGAATTTTGACCCTTTACATTGTTCTTCCAGATTATAAACGTGACCTTTATGATCTCTATGGAGTGGAGGGTCTTCTAAATCTAAGTACAGGTAAGCATCCTATTTTGGTTGATTCAGAGAAATAGTTGAAAAGAGGCCATATTCTCTGTGCATGTATTGGCTGTGTTTCATGCATTAATGCTGGTGCTTGTCATAATTAGCCTAACCTATAGAGGTTAGTCTTCCCCCTACTACCCTGTAAGGATGTGAATTCATTTAGCACCTCAGGGCAGTATCCATCCTGTACATGGCACCCCATGTTTGCATCCAGGCAGTTTCTATTCTATCGGAGATAGAATTTGAACAATTTCATGAACATTCCCCTGTCAAAAAGGCCAAACTGTTCAAAATGAAGAGGGATTTCATATTTGATCAATGCTTCTACAACTATCCACGTGTGTATATGTGTGTGTGTGCACGCGCCCATGTATGATGCCCTCATTTTACAGTATTCTAAATATGCATTTTTTGTAGTTAGGAGGTCTTCTTCCCATCCTTCCAATTCAGCAGAGGATTCCCTCCCTGCTTATGGCTCTGCTTTCAACCTGCTGTGGGCAACACGATCATTCCCAGCCCCAGCTGTCTTTAGCAAATCATCTCCTTCCTTTCTTTACTTTGGGAAAGTTGGAATTTATAATGGCCAGGTGTCTGATTTGTTTTCTGCTAGGAACGGGAGCATGCCCGAGCTCAACAGCGACCTCCGATCTCCTGTTCACATTTCGAGATGCTGATGAGGTCTTCAGAGAATTTTTTGAAGGACAAGACCCCTTCACTGAAATCCTTGGTAGGTACAGCAAGTACATAGGGGATGTGAGATAGAAACCAGCTGTCTTGAAAATTGCACTTCTAGCTTAGTACTACCATTGTTGATGGGCACCATTTCTTCAAAGTTTCACTGAGGTAGTCTTGGCCAGCCCAACCAGCCCAAAGCCAAGGTGTGTACAGGTAATAGATAACTTGTGCATAAAGATGTTACCATGCAAATGCCACTACTTAGATAATTGTATGCGGTGTCATAACATAAGTAAATAAATACAGCATTTGTGTGACGTCATCATTATAGATTTGCCATTTTGATGCCACGGGTTTGTTATGGATGCCCTTGGTTTTCTTAAACAGGAATTATCCTAAACTTTAAATATTCTCTAGCCAATGCCCACTATTTACTAAAGGAACAGACCTGCAAAGTGAAATTAATTAGGCAAATGTCTTACTAATTAAGAAGTTGTTACCAAATGGTCACATACTAAATAGAAACAGTCGTCTCATTTGTTAGGCAAGAACTTCAAATAAGCAGTTGGCAGCACAGGGGACAAATTTGTGGTATGTGTATCCCATAGCCTGCTCTCTATTCAAGGCCAAGTTCTGTTCTTGGATGCAGTGGGCTGCAGAGGGAATGCTTCCTTGCCATCAATTACCTTGCCATCAAGATAATAAGAGTCTTGGACTTTAAGAGAACTAATTTCAATAAACTTAAAGAGAGCTTGGGAAGGATTCCATGGATGAGAATCCTCAAGGGGAAAACAACTCAAGAAGCTTGGGAAATTTTGAAAAGTGAGATAATAAAAGCCCAGTCTAGCACAATACCAACAAAGAGGAAAAATAACAGCTCTCAAAAGAAACCAGCATGGCTGCATAAAGAATTCTCTGATAAATTGAAAGATAAAAAGGACAAGTATAGAGAGTGGAGAGAGGGGCACATAACTAAGTCAGAATATCAGCTAATAGCCCGAGCTTGCAAAGACGAAGTCAGGAAAGCTAAGGCTCAAAATGAACTAAGGCTTGTGACCAAAGTAAAAAATTACAAAAAAAAGTTTTTTCAACATGTAAAAAACAATAAAAAGTGAAGAAAATGATTGGTCCATTAGTGGGTGAAAGTGGCAAGAAGGTGACAAGCAACAGGGAGAAAGCAGAACTATTTAACTCGTTTTTTGCATCTGTCTTTACACAAAGGGGAAAAAACCAGACCAACCTATTAAAAATAGTGCCATAAAAAACAAATAGAAACACAAGTTAAGATAGGCAAGAAAATAGTAAGTGAGCACCTGTCCAGCCTAGATGAGTTCAAATCACCAGGACCAGATGGATTACACCCCAAGGGTCTCAAGGAACTGGCAGATGTGATCTCAGAACCACTGAACTATATCCAGGAAATCACAGACCTATCAGCCTGACCTCAATACCTGGGAAGATTCTGGAAAAGATAATCAAACAACGAATCAGCGAGCACCTAGAGGCAAACAAAGTCTTTACTAAAAGCCAACATGGGTTTGTCAAAAACAGATCATGCCAGACAAATCTTATTGCATTCTTTGACCAAGTGACAAAATTACTGGACCAGAGGAATTCTGTGGATATAATTTACTTGGAGTTCAGTAACGCATTTGATAAAGTAGATCACAACCTACTACTTGATAAGATAGAAAAATGTGGGTTAGACAGCATCACCATCAGATGGATTTGTACCTGGCTGACAGCCGTACTCTGCATCTACATGGAGGGAAGTGTGCAGTGGGGTGCCCCAGGGCTCTATTCTGGGCCCAGTGCTCTTCAACATCTTCATCAACAATTTGGACGAGGGGATAGATGGGGAACCCATCAAATTTGCAAACTACACCAAGCTGGCAGGAATAGCCAACGCTCAAGAAGATAGGCTTAAGATACAGGAGGATCTTGACAGACTTGAACACTGGGCGCTATCTAACAAAATAAAATTCAATGGTGAGAAAAGTAAGGTTCTACATTTAGGCAGAAAAAACCAAATGTACAGGTATACTACACGGGGGTACCTTGCTCAATAGTATTAACTGTGAGAGGGATCTCGGAGTCCTAGTGGACAATCACTTAAATATGAGCCAGCAGTGTGCTGCAGCTGCCAAAAAAGCCAACACAGTGCTAGGCTGCATTAACAGAGGGATAGAATCAAGATCACGTGAAGTACTAATACCACTTTACAATGCCTTGGTAAGGCCACACTTGGAATACTGCATCCAGTTTGGGTCACCATGATGTAAAAAAGATGTTGAGACTCTAGAAAGAGTACAGAGAAGAGCAACAAAGATAATTAGGGGACTGGAGCTAAAACATAAAAGGAACGGCTGCTGGAATTGGGTACGTCTAATTTAATGAAGAGAAGGATGAGGGGGGACATGATAGTAGTGTCCCAATATCTCAGGGGTTGCCACAAAGAAGAGGGAGCCAAGCTATTTTCTAAAGCACCTGAGGGCAGGACAAGAAGCAACGAATGGAAACTAATCAAGGAGAGAAGCAACCTAGAACTAAGGAGAAACTTCCTAACAGTTAGAACCAGTGGAGCAACCTGCCTCCAGAAGCGGTGAATGCTCCAACACTGGATGTTTTTAAGAAAAGACTGGACAGCCATTTGTCTGAAATGGTATAAGGTTTCCTGCCTGAGCAGGGGGTTGGACTAGATGACCTCCAAGGTCCCTTCCAACATGATGATGATGATGATGATGATGATGATGCAGGAACCAGTATGGTATAGTGGTAACACTTCCTTCAACTTAGGTGCCACCCAAACATGTGAATTTTGATTTCCAAGATTCTTAGAAATGGGCATGCTGACTAGGAAGCCTGGAAGTTAAAAGCCATATGGAAGAAGTGTTGGATTAACCCTGGAGAAATCTAGCTTAAAGGTTTAGCCAAAGAAGCTCATGATCATGAAGGTTATTGTTGGGATAAAAATTAATGGAGAGAGTGCTTTGTGGGCTCCCAGCTCTGAAAGAAAGATGGAATATAAATATAACCATTGAATAATAAATATATCAACAACCAGTCCAGTCTACCTAGGCATACGGGAGGGGGGGGGGAATGAGAAGCTCCAGTTTGCCATTTGCCTCTGGCAGCAAAACGTTTGGTCTGGCCTTGGAATTCAAGCATATAGCAATCAACAGACAAGTTGGAGTGTTTGTGAAAATTAATCACACAGCAGGATATCTGCCTGCTGTACAGAACTGGAGAATAGTATTCCTTTGCTTCACAAACAGGGCTTTTTTTCTCATAGAACGCTCAGAACGGAGTTCCGGCACCTTTTTTGGATGGAACCTTGTAGGGTAGGCAAGGTGGGTTGTATGACATGTGTGAGGTCCGGCACCTCTTTCTTTTACAAAAAAAGCACTGTTCACAAATCTTTGGACAATGACCAGCCACTGCATGTGATTTTCAGCCTGGGATTCAAAAAAGTTGTTTAAAACATTAAAAGATGAAGAAAAATCAATTGGGAGAGAAGACAGTGGCGTTATTCCTTCATTTAAGTTCTTTTCCTAAAGAAAAGGAGCACAAATCCCTGCTTATTCTCTACTGCAGGAAGAGTGGATAAAGCGCCAGAAGAATGGCAGGAGAAGAGTTGCAGCCCTTCCTTGGTTGTATAAAGAAAGGGGGGGGGGAATGCCTGCTGCTTCCTGTTATGTATTAAGCTTTATTGCAACACCTAAAGCTGTATATAAGAGTCACCACCAGGAGGCGTTGAACTGTAACTGTTTTGGCGGGAAGCATTTCGGCGGGAAACAGAGGTTCAAACCGATTAGTTGGTTGAGTACCTGGCCAGGTACTGGCCAGGTATATATGAGTGCAGGTAGCCCCTATTCCCCAGTACAGTCCCTTCACCTAATGAAGAGTTGCTATGCTGTACTCATCGTCTCGGCGTCCTTCCTGCTCTCCAGGACCCACTACACAACACTTCCCATGTATAGACTCATAAACAAGAAGAGCAACACAAAATCTGGGATTTGTATCGGTGCAATGCATGTCTTAGTGCCAATTCCAAAAACATGTAGCCATTGAACCAACAAACTTTTCTCATTATAGCATGGTTGCCCAAAGCTGTCAATATCCATTATTGTTGTTGTTGTTGACCCTGTTGTTTTTATTCGTAGTTCTATTAGTTAAAGTAGTATTTATTAAACTATTTTCATGTATTAAATATTTGAGCATCAATGAACATTCTGAAACTTAATGAAGGGATCAATAAGCTGAAGAGCCCAGGTGGCCCTGAATACAACCTATTATTTTGTAGAGGTTTACAATGAAAATAACACAATAATTAACATACAATACCAATTGTTCTTTACACATTAATGAAAAATACAAGACAAGGTTGAAGGTAAGCTACTTTCTACTGTAGTCAGCTATTAATAAAAAATGCAAAATGTGCCAACCACAGCAAATTGCAGCCAGATTATTTACAGCTGCCCATATATCATGTCCTAGATACAGAGTCAAATCAGTCATAAGGAACAGCGAAAACATCTATATACCATATATAGAGATGTAGGTAACACATGAAACCACTGTAGCGTACAAATAATATTTTGTGAATCCAAGGGGTTATTTTGTAAATCATGTTGTGTGAATTCACTCAAATTCTAGTTTATTCGATAGACTATGTGTGAACATAGTCATGGTTTGGGCCATCTCCAAAAAGAAGCTCACCTGAGTGGGTATTTACAACCAACCAAGCTCCACCTTATCTGAGGTTTTATCAGGCCTCCATTTAATTAACAGACATTCCAATGTTAGGAAGAGGCTTATTGTATTGCAACATATGCAACTATTGTTATAGCTAGCACCTGCAAACAAGATCTTTGAAGTTATGTGATCTCATGCATTCTTGCAACAATCCGCCTTGCCCTGTGAGGGCTGAGCAACAAAAGCTTAGCAAAGGTGCCTTGCCTAGGAACTGTACTCACCTTTAGTATATAAGCTTAAAACCAGGTCTTTCATTTAGTGGGCCACTAAAGGTCAACTTTCTATGACCAGAAATCTCTTTCCATGCAATGTATCTATCTATTAAAGAAACGGTTAAAGAACTAGGACCGCAAGCCTTGAGGTTTTCTTTTTTCTTTTTTTACATGAGTTCACAATGTGTGCCAATTTGTGCATGGGTTACTTTGCATAAACGGCGTGTTTCAGAACATGCCCAACATTCTTTAGAAGTTGTATGCTGCAGTTCAATAAAAACAAACAAACTGCTGGGCCACTTGATTTAACTTTTTGGATCTACCACTTATGTGAATCTAGATAGTGACATGTCACCCAAACAGTTCCAGATAGTCAAAAGCTGGAAAAAAGTGAAACTTTCTGAAAATATCCTTCATCAGTTCTTGCAAATATGGGAGTACCTGTCTTACAAAAGTACTTCTGTATTCAGGGTTGTTAAAGTTTGACATCGTTGATCATGAATATTCTCCCTTAAGAGGTATGTGGGAACCAGTAAGGTAGCATACAAAAAAACCCTGATACCTAACAGCTGAAGCCTATTTTTCCCCCTTTTAGCTTTGTTAATCACAACTTCAATTTTCTTTTGAGTACAGTATTTGACCTCCTTAGCTATAGGCTTAGCTATCTGAACCCCAAACCTTCAAATGCATCAAGGATGCATTTCATGAAAAACAAATTTCACTCTCGGCTGAAGCTTATTTAACATAATTGCAGATTTTTATTATTTATATATAAATAATCTTCAAACATTGGAAGGCATACAACAGCCACACTAATAAATCTACTGTTTGAAACAACCACACCTAGTGCAGTATGTCATGATATTTATTAATCTTTTTTTTTCTTTGTAGAAGACTTTTCATCCTATACTGATGCACCTGGAGGAATATCTACCTGGACCATGCCCGGAAGTGCTACTTTCTCCTATTGCTCCTATAATGCTCCAGGCCAGACAGGTAAGGCTTTGCATTTCCCCTTCCCTTGCTTTCTCAACCAGCAGAATAGTCTTTGTGCCCCGATTGTTGTGTATGGTAATTCCATGATTTTCAGAATCCATCATTGGAGGATGGGCTCATATATTGCACCAGGCTAGAGTTTACTCAACATGGTTTGTTGAATAATTTATAGTTGAATGAGTTTATATATCATACTAATCCATGAACCGTGATTTCAAAACCATAATGGCTGGGTTCATATAATATGCTGCGCCAAGGCAGAGAAATGACATTATGGCAAAGAAACCAGTTTTTGCTTGTTCCTTATTTAGCGAAATATTTCCCATTGACTTGGGAAAACTTCTATCATTTCTTAGGGGATTAGTCAAACATTTTTATTAATGATCTAGATCTGGGGTGTCAAAAGTGCCAGCTCATGGGTTGGACGCGTCACAAGGAAACCGTGTCCACCCCATTATGATCATGTTCAGATACATAAAGAAAAGATGAACAAGAATATTTTCCAGGGCCCAAAAAACTAGGAGCAGAAATAACAAATAAAAAGTGCAGCTATCTAGATTTTGTTTAGGTTTGTTTCATTTAAAAATATTTTTGATAGTAAGAGTGGAACAGTTTATCTATAGAAGCCTTAGGGTCTCCAGCTCTGGAGAATATTTAAGAGGTTAGACAGGATGGTTTGATTGGTTTTCCTGCATCTTGCAGAGGGTTGGACTAGATGATCTTTGTGGGGCCATTGCAACAATTCTGTGATTCTATATCCTTTATCCCGCTGTCTGTTTCTGTCTCTCTCCTCAGCAATAAATGTTGACTCTCCTCCACCACCTCCTCCTCCTCCTCCTTCTCCTCTTCCTCCCTTTTCAGATTTCTACACAACTTTTGGGCCTGGTGCTGAATTCGGAATAGGATTTCGCTCCATTTCCACTTCTACAAAATATGTCAATGGCAAACGGATAACCACCAAGAGGTGAGGTGATGAGGATAACCCCATAATTCTTGGGATAGCTTGTCCCCTCAATCATTCCCACTAAAGCTAAGGAACTTTTATGAAAAGATAGTAGTAGAAATAATGCTAGAGATTAGAAGCACAAACATACCGTACTTCCTACTCAGAGGTAATAAGACATTAATACCACCGTGTAACTTAAACCTGCTTTCTTCCAAAAGATCGCTATTTTTGCCATGCTTATTCCCATACCTTTTTAAAAATGTTGTTTTTTTTTTAAAAAAAACATTTAAAAGTTATCCAGGAAGCTTTTGGCAATGAATATTCTCCCACTGCAACTTATCTTTAGTTGGTTTGAAGATTTCTGGATGTGGACTGTTTATCTGTAAATAGCCAAAAGGAAGTCTTCAGATGTTTAGATTTATCCTTGTTCGTTTTCATGTTCTTCAGGAACAGATGAATAGAACTTTACTATTTATTATATTCTTTTCCCATGGTCATATTATTAGTTTAAAGTTAATCCATCAATTCTTGCAAATTTTATATAAGTGTAAGCTATAGACATGAATTAAAAGCTATTTATATGTGATTATAAATACCTTGAAACCATACACCCTGGGCCACATTACTATAGCCAAGTCAAACTAATAAGCTTGTAGGACGCTTTTGAAGACGCTATTGGCTGATCATTCTTAGATGGAGAAAGCTACTGATGAAATAATGTTGCCCCTTTGAAGGGACAGGCCCGGGGACTTGTGGTAATTGACGAAAATATTCTGGGGTTGACGTTTCAGTTTCTATAAAAGAGGAAACTGGGTTCTTTTGCAGGATTCTTGAGCATGGACAGGAGAAAGTAGAAATTGATGAGAATGGATTTCTCAAAGTGGAAGAAGTACAAGGTAAGACACCTGATTTGGAGAAAACCACTGAACATAAATGCACTAGGAGGGGAGATGAAAGGGTTTTGGCATAAATACCTGCAACAGAGGAAAAGAAGTTTATTTATTTATTTATTATTTATTATTGGGACTTATATGCCGCCCTATCTCCCGAAGGACTCAGGGTGGCTAACAACAATAACATACAATAAATACAGAAGTTAAGATAAAATTAAAATTAAAGGCCTCTGTACAATAAATTAAAATTAAAATAAATTAAAAATTAGAGTTAAAAATTGTAAACATAATTAAAATCCATGTCAGTCCAGGTCAGCCAGGTGGGAAAGGAATGTTTTGAGGCCGCGGCAAAAGGACCGGAGATCCGGGACCACCCGGAGCTCAAGGGGGAGCTGGTTCCAAAGGGCTGGCGCTCCCACAGAGAAGGCCCTCCCCCTGGGGGTCGCCAGCCGACATTGTCTAGCCGACGGTACCCTGAGGAGGCCTTCTCTGTGTGAACGTACTGGGCGATGGGAATTCGTTCCCGGCAGCAGATGGTCCTGCAAGTATCCCGGGCCTAAGCCATGTAGGGCTTTAAAGGTAAGTACTGTTCTGAACCAGCCCTCTTCTCGCAACCCCTATTCAAAAAGAAGAGTCTGGAGAGCGTCCAAGGCTAAAAGGCTTCTGCCAAGATTTAATTACGCAGTTAACAAAAACACTAGAGCTTGTCTTCTCAAGCGGAAAAGTTGCTTTCAGCAACCAGCCCCTCCCCAAACACTCCTTTTATAGAGAGCTCAGGGCGTGGTCTCCCTGTGCCTCCTCCCGAGGAGTCCCATAGCCTTTCTTTGTTTGTTCCTGCTCGACTGCCTCCTGCGTCGGGCGTCCTTGAACAGGGCCAGCTGTGGGTCATCATCCTCCGCACTCTCGGGCTCACACAGCTGAGAAGAGGTCCCCGGCTGAGGACTCTGCAAAGCCTCCAAATCATCATCAGCCGGTTCGTTTCCCTCCTCCCCCACATCTGAGTCATCCGATACATCGGAGCCGGCTGTCGGACCCACAGGCTGGCCCTGAGTCACAACACTATCCCGCACCGCAGGGCCCTTCCCCCGGGTCTGCCGATCCGGATGCGGTCGGGATGGGAACTGTTCGTGAAAAGCAGTCACCAACGCAGGGGCATGAACGGCGGTCGCGTCTTCCCATGTGAAGTCCTCCGGCCCGTACCCTTTCCACTCGATCAGGTACTGGAAGCGACCTTTCAGCCAGCGGGAATCCCTGATGCTGGCGACCTCGTACTCGGGGGTGCTGTCGCCATCACGAGGTCCTGATGGGGGAGGTTCCGCTTGGCGAAGTGGACAAGCCGGTTGTTCGGGGACCAACAAGGACCGATGGAAGACGGGGTGCACGCGCAGGGAACGTGGCAGAGTTAAACGATAGGCGACCGGGTTGATGACGGCCTCGACTGGGAACGGTCCAAGGTAACGGTGGTCCAGCTTCCTCGCCGGCCGAGTGGATGGTAGGTTCCTGGTGGACAGCCAGACCCGATCCCCCACCGATAATGGAGGCGTATCCCTTCTCGACCGATCGGCGAACCTCTTGTAGTCGGCCTTGGCCTTCTCCAGCTGCCGTCGCACCAACCGATGGATCGCCTGTAACTCCGCCATGAATTCGTTCGCTGCCGGCTCCGGTGAGTCCACGGGAGAAAGGGGGAAAAACCGGGGGTGATAACCCACGTTGGCCAAGAACGGTGTCATCTGCGTAGAGGTGTGCTGCGAGTTGTTAAAGGCAAACTCGGCTATGGCCAAATAGTCCACCCAATTGTCCTGCTGCAGGTTAACGTAGCAGCGCAGATACTGCTCTAAGATGCCGATGACCTTCTCAGTACCCCCGTCGGTCTGAGGATGATGCGCGGACGAGAGGCAAACCTTAATGTCCAACGCCCGCATCAACTCCTGCCAGAAGCGGGCTGTAAACTGGGCCCCCCTATCGGAGACGACTCTATCGGGAAGGCCGTGCAGCCGGAACACCTGTTGGATGAACATGCGACTAGTGGCGCGAGCTGACGGTAAGCCGCGACAGGGGATGAAGTGCGCCATCTTGGTCAACATGTCCACCACCACAAACACTGTCGTGAAGCCGGAGGATGGGGGTAGATCCGTCAGAAAGTCCATGGACACAGCCCCCCAGGGTCTCTTGGGCGTTGGCAAAGGCTGCAGTAAACCAGGCGGGGCCCCTGTCGCTGACTTGGCCTGCCTGCATGGGACGCAGGAGGTGACATAAGACTGGACATCGTGTCGGACTCGGGGCCACCAGAATGTACGGGAGACCAGGTTCAGAGTCTTGAACAGGCCAAAATGCCCCGCAGCCGGGTTATCATGACATTGGCTGAGGACGAGTCCCCTGAGTGGCCCTCCTGGAACATAGAGCCGGTCACGATACTACAGGAGTCCATCCGTGACCGACCAAGGCGAATCTGGCCCCACCTCTCCCTTCCGCTGAGCCACCCACGCCTCCTGCTGCTGCGCCTCCCAGATCCGAGCCCGTATATCCACCGGCTCCCGCACCGCAGCAAAAGACTCGACGGGGATCACTGTCCTGGGCGGAAGCTTGTCTTCCACTCGGGTGTACTCGGGCTTCCTGGACAGAGCATCCGCTCTCTGGTTGTGCCCGCTTGGTATGTACCGCACCCGGAAGTCAAACCTCGCAAAGAAGAGGGACCACCGGATCTGGCGTTGGTTCAAATTCCGAGCGGTCTGCAGGCTTTCCAGATTCTTGTGGTCCGTCCGGACCTCGATTTGATGCCGCGCCCCCTCCAGATGATGCCTCCAAGCCTCGAACGCCGCCTTGATGGCCAGCAGCTCCTTCTCCCAGATGGTATAGTTGCGCTCCGAGGGATTCAATTTCCGAGAGTGATACGCGCAAGGGAAAAGGGTACCGTTGGGCGTCGCTGCCTGGAGTAACACGGCCCCAATGGCAATGTCGGAGGCGTCCGCCTCCACGACAAACGGCCGTTGCGGGTCAGGATGCTTCAAGATGGGCTCCTTCATGAAGGCGTCCTTCAAAGCTTGGAACGCCTGTTGTTCGGGGGCGTTCCACTGGAACCGAGTCTTCTTCTGCAGGAGCCGGGTGAGGGGGGCTGTCAAGGCAGCAAAGCCAGGGATGAATGTCCGATAGTAGTTGGCAAATCCAAGAAGTCGCTGAACATCCTTCACGCGACGCGGGGGTTGCCAACTCTGCAACGACTCAACTTTACTCGGTTCCATGGCGATGCCCTCAGGAGAAATGCGGTGGCCCAAGAAATCAATGGTCACCTGGTAGAACTGGCACTTCTCCAACTTGGCAAACAGCCGATGTTTCCGGAGGCGCTGCAGGACCTGACGGAGATGCTGATGATGCGCTTCACACGACGGGGAGTAAATCAGGATGTCGTCCAGGTAAATCACAACAAACTGGTCCAACAAATCCCGAAAGATGTCATTCATAAAATGCTGAAACACAGCGGGGGCGTTGGTCAGGCCAAACGGCATCACCGTGTACTCGAAATGTCCATAGCGAGTACCAAACGCCGTCTTCCACTCATCACCCGGCCGAACCCTGACGAGATTGTAAGCTCCACGCAGGTCCAGTTTCGTGAAGATTTTAGCCTCCCGGAGTCGGTCCAAGAGCTCGGGGATGAGGGGCAGCGGGTAGCGGTTACGCACCGTGATAGCGTTGAGTTTCCGGTAGTCACAGCAAAGCCGTAACTCGCCCGACTTCTTTTTGACGAAGAGCACGGGCGCAGACACTGGCGAGGACGAGGGCCGGATGAAACCACGAGCCAAGTTCTTTGTCAGGAAGTCCCGCAATGCAGCCAACTCGGGCTCCGACATGGAGTACAAACGCCCCACTGGGAGAGGCGCATCAGGGACTAGGTCAATGGAGCAGTCGTAGGGCCTGTGCGGGGGTAATTGGTCCGCCTCTGACTCACTGAACACGTCAGCAAAGTCGGACAGTTCGGGAGGCAAGGAAACCCCTGGGGAACCCTCCACCTGGCCGGCACAGATATGGCGGGTGTGGTCCACGCACTGCAAACTTGGGAAGGTGACCAAGTTCTGAGACCAATAGATCTGTGGATCATGTGCCCGGAGCCACGCCAGTCCCAAGACCACGGGGAAGTGCAGATCCGAAGTGACGTAAAACTGAATGGCCTCCACATGGGTACTGATGGCCATACACACGGGTTGCGTGGCGGCCGTGATAGGCCCGGACAGGAGCACTCGACCATCGATGGTCTCCACAAGCATGGGCGGATCCACTGAACACTGGGGAACAGCCCATTTGGCCACAAAGGCCGAATCCATAAAGTTAGTGGTAGCCCCAGAGTCAATTAAGGCATGGACCGGAATCCCCTCTGGCTTGCCAGGAAGGATCAGTCGTGCCTCCAAAATCAAATGCCGTGGAGGTTCACAGGCACCGTCGGAACGGCGTCGCTCGGCGTGATCGTTGTGGGTCGCCCGATCTTTCACACCGTCTAGATCGGGCTCGGGCCGTTTCCCGATAGCAAAGCAGGGGACTTTCTCGGGGCAGGCTTGGTCACTGACGCCCGCTGACGCTTCTTCGGGCAAGAAGCAGCCAAATGTCCAGGGTCCCCACAGTAAAAACACAACCCCTCCGATCGTCGTCTGTCCATTTCCGTCACCGATAGACGGGACCTGGCGGCACCCAGCTCCATTGGCTCCTCCCTCTGGACTGGGGGCTCACGCACAACAGGGGCGGCAGGGGTCTGTGGGGTGGCACGGCGACTCTTACGCTGCTGCAGCCGGGCATCGATCCGCAGACAAAGATGGATCAGCCCATTCAGGTCTGAGGGAATGTCCACGCGGGCCAGCTCATCCAACATCTCCTCTGACAAGCCATCCTGAAAGGCATCCACGAGCGCAGCCTCATTCCAGGCGGAATCCTGGCTAAGCAGCCGGAAATCGCTGATATAGGCCTGTAGAGGGCGCTGACCCTGCCTCAAAGCTTTCAGGCGTCGGGTGGCAGTCTGCGCCTTAATCGGGTCCTCGTACATGAGGCGCATATGGTCACAAAACCCCCCAAAGTTATCCAACAAAGGGCTAGGCTGTGCCAACAGAGGCGTGCCCCAACGAGCTGCATCTCCCGACAGAAGGCTCAACACGAATCCCACCTTATCTCGGTCAGTGGGGAAATCAGCTGCTCTCACGCTGATATAAAGCTGGCATTGTCCCAGGAAGGCAGGAAACAGTTCTGGTTTACCAGCAAATTTATCCGGCATAGCTATCTGACATTTCCTCCTGGGTGGGGGGGCAGCATGTACCTGAGCCTGCAGTTGTGCCACCTGAGTGGCCAGCAAGGTGAGTTGCTGGTTGAGCTGGGCATTCTCGGCAAGAAGCTGCTCCATCGTAGTAATAAGGGGTGGGTGGCTGAAAGCAAACTGTTCTGAACCAGCCCTCTTCTCGCAACCCCTATTCAAAAAGAAGAGTCTGGAGAGCGTCCAAGGCTAAAAGGCTTCTGCCAAGATTTAATTACGCAGTTAACAAAAACACTAGAGCTTGTCTTCTCAAGCGGAAAAGTTGCTTTCAGCAACCAGCCCCTCCCCAAACACTCCTTTTATAGAGAGCTCAGGGCGTGGTCTCCCTGTGCCTCCTCCCGAGGAGTCCCATAGCCTTTCTTTGTTTGTTCCTGCTCGACTGCCTCCTGCGTCGGGCGTCCTTGAACAGGGCCAGCTGTGGGTCATCATCCTCCGCACTCTCGGGCTCACACAGCTGAGAAGAGGTCCCCGGCTGAGGACTCTGCAAAGCCTCCAAATCATCATCAGCCGGTTCGTTTCCCTCCTCCCCCACATCTGAGTCATCCGATACATCGGAGCCGGCTGTCGGACCCACAGGCTGGCCCTGAGTCACAACAAGTACCAGCACCTTAAATCTCACCCGGAGGGCAACCGGTAACCAATGCAGCTCACGCAGGAGGGGTGTAATATGGGAGTATCGGGGTGCTCCCATCACTACCCGTGCAGCCGCACTCTGCACCAGCTGAAGCCTCCGGGTGGTCTTTAAGGGCAGCCCCATGTAGAGAGCATTGCAGTAATCTATACGGGAGGTAACGAGTGCGTGGGTGACTGTGCGTAGGGCATCTCGGTCCAGAAAGGGGCGCAACTGGCGTACCAGGCGAATCTAGGCAAATGCCCCCCTAGCCACGACTCCAATATGATCTTCAAAACTGAGTCGTGAATCCAGGAGGACGCCCAGATTGCGTGCTCTATCAATGGGAGGTAACATCTCTCCTCCTATAACCAAAGATGGAACCTCTTGGACTAAACGAGATGCCGGTACGTAAAGCCACTCAGTCTTGGCCGGGTTGAGCCAGAGCCTGTTCTTTCCCATCCAAATCTGTACCACTTCCAGGCAACGGGAATCACATCAAGGGCATCACTGGGTTGGTTCGGGGTGGAGATGAAAAGCTGGGTATCATCTGCATATTGATGATACCTCACCCCGAAGCCACGGATGATCTCTCGCAGCGGCTTCATATAGATGTTGAACAGGAGGGGCGAGAATACCGACCCCTGAGGCACCCCACAACTAAGGGGCCTAGGGGTTGACCTCTGCCCCCCTGCCAACACCATCTGCAAACGGCCGGAGAGGTAGGAGGAGAACCACTCCAGAACGGTGCCTCCCACTCCCAACTCAAGTCGACGCAGCAAGATACCGTGGTCGATGGTATCAAAAGCCGCTGAGAGATCTAATAGGACCAGGACAGAGGAATAACCCCTATCTCAGGCCCACCAGAGATCATTCACCAGCGCGACCAATGCCGTCTCCATGCTATACCCGGGCCTGAAACCCGATTGGTACGGATCCAGATACTCAGTTTCCTCCAGAACCAAAGGGAGCTGCCGTGCCACCACACTCTCAACGACCTTCGCAAGAAAGCGAAGGTTGGAGACAGGACGGAAGTTATTTAAAATAGCTGGATCCAATGCAGGTTTCTTAAGGAGGGGCCTTACCACCACCTCTTTCAAGGCGGCAGGGAAGTACCCTTCATTTAGTGAGGCATTGATAACTGCTAGGATCCAGCCTCGTGTAACCTCCCGAGAGGCATAGACCAGTTACATAACTCACTCTAGTCAATGAAATTTAGAGAGACAAGAGGAGACGTCATCTCATTATCCAGTGGCCCCTATGCAAGGACTAGACTAGAAGTGGGCCACATTCTAACCTCCTGGAACTACATGCTGTTCCATGTTCTCCTGCCTTTCTCCCTCTGCATAATCATATTTGTCACCCTTTCATATCCCTGCCTGACTCTGAATATACAAAAACATGTGGCTGATTCCTCATATTTTCCCCACAGCAGTTGATACTGGGAGAGTAGGAAATGTTGTTGAAGTCCAACAAATAAGACTTTAAAGCCATAGGTTACACATTTCTGGGTTAGACTGCCATGAGCCAGCTTTCCTTTATACATCTCTTTCTTGCACCAGAATCAGGACATCCTGTAATGGTAGGTGTATTCTTGTTCTAAAGAGAGAGCTTAGGATTTTTTACACCTGCCTTCTTGTGGGAAGAGGTAGCCCTTTCCCTAATTCTGTTCCTACCCAGCTCAGAATTGTATATTTATTTGCAAAGTAGGCCAGCCTTGTGTTGTTCAGCCAAACTAGAGTAGATGGACAGGCTAGGACGGGTAGGCAACCTCGGCTTTTATGACTCATGGACTTCAACTCCCAGAATTCCTGAGTCAGCTGACTCAGGAGTTCTGGGAGTTGAAGTCCATGAGTCATAAAAGAACCAAGGTTGCCTACCCCTGGCTAGGAAAAGGAATCTCAATATCTCACATTTTTATACAAATGCTATTTCAGTTATCTTTTTTTCCATTTAATACTATAATATGGAATCTGTATTGGGGTGTGTGTGTTAATGGCTTCCTGAACCACATAGGGTAAAATTGAAGAGAATATAAAGGAATATTGTTCTTTTCACCCCTTTTCTCTTTCAGATCCCAGCAGCAGCTTGACAGCCCCAATAGAGCCTATCCAGCAGGAGCATCCTGAGGTCTTGAGCTCTGCAGCAGACATCTGTGCTCTACCACGATCGCAGAGTGCTGACTTCTCTTATGCCTACCCTACCAATGAAGACAAACAATTGCATCGGGCAATGGCCTGTAGTCTATCTGAAATGGAGAATGTAGGGCAGTACTTAGCACTTGCCCAGGGCTCCAAGAAGAGACGGGGTACCACTCGACGAACACACACAAGAACTTTGGGACCTAGTGAGGAAGTGGCTTCTGCTCCATTGGCCATCAGAGCCAAGAGTCCAGGTGCAGGAGACAACATTGAGAAAGAGAGGAAACACAAGCCACCTGAACTGCCAAAAGTAGAAATCATTGCTGAGGTACCAAAGAGCCCAACAGTGAAAGACCACACTGCCCCTAATGATGTGCAGTATGTCTTTCCTGAAATTGTTCCTTCCCGCAGAGAGAGACAATCTATCATGTGCATCATTCTCTGAATTCAAGAATGCAGGAGGGGAACAACCTGTCTCCATTAAAGGTAACAATCTGGCTATCGGTCTCCATAATTGCATTATTCCCTGGAGAAGTTCTCTAGATGTTCCTCTGCTATGGTCCTTCTAATTGGGAGTTACAACAAATGTCTAAACTCAATGGAATGTATAAATCTGCATAATTTGTCCAGAACATAGAAGCTAGCATTTCATAGTGTACACATCTAAAGAATTCTCAAAAGAAAATGCTTTAGTTAAATCGTGGAAGAGTCTGGATTCCTGAAAATTTCCTTCTAACAAAAAAAACGAAAAAAACAAACAAACAATATCCTCCTGCTGAAAGAAACCAAAAGCCTGTCATCTCCAGCGTTTTAATCTGCCCCCAATATATAAAAGGAGAGACATCATTCACAGGTGTTAGCATTTACCCCAAAATACATTTTCCACCAATATTTCCAATAAACAGGTTGTTTTAGATCCGCAGAGAATATGATAGTGAAAGCGGGCAACTGTTTTCCTCTTTGATGTTCCTTTTTCAGGGCTCTTAAATTCAGGGTTATCATCTTTTTTCATGTAAACTCTGTAATTAAATGATGTTGCAGGTGGTGTGCCTGTGACAGGAAACAGGCTGAATAAAAATTCAATGAAACTAAGGAATCTAGCTGAACTTTTAAGGTAGTTTGGCCTTCCACCATCAAATTCTTTCACAAATAAATATTGTACAGACATTATGGACCACCACAGACAACATGTACAGTTGGTCAGGGTTCTGCTTTTTAAAAATTGGTTAGAGAAGGAATTAAAGTATGATCCTGTAACCAGGCCTGTTAAACCACTTTGATACAATCACTGAAAATGCTGATTCTTTTTAATTCTAGTCATCCTAGAAAAATACAGGATGAGTAATTTCAAATTCTTGCATATAAGAAATTCCACTGCAGAACATGATAAAACTGTAGATGCAGACTAAAAATAAACAATAAAAATTTGTAGGTTATAAACTACCAAGTATGGCTTCTATTTTGCTACGCACTATAAAAGGGTAAATCTGATATTTAATCCATCTGTTTGAAAGAAGGCAAACTATTTCATATTATCAAAATTCCAGAAGTTCAATTCACCTTCAGGAAACTTTTACTTTTTATCCACTTGGAAGAGACGCCATAATTTATTTAGAAAAGGACCATAATTAAGGGTCAAGAACATTAATCTTGAAAACCATGAGATTTGCTGCTATAACTGTTTCAGAGATTGTTCTAAAAATAAAAAGAGGCATGTACATTTATATGCTACTAAATTTCACATTCTTTTGCTAGGCATATGGAAAATTTGTCAGTGATACAAGCCTTTATCCTGTACATTATTAAATTCAAAGAAAGATTGTCCCTATTGATATATGATACATTAGGTCAATAAAAGATAAATCTGATGATTGAGCTGATACGTAATTTCCGTATTCCATGATACTCTCGAATAAAAACAACTATGAAGGCAGTAGTCCAGCAGACTTGATAATTTCTAATTACCTGCAGTAACCAACAAGGCAATTGTGCACTGTGACTGATCTATAATTTATATGAGACTTTCCAATTGTCTCAGCATGCAGGTCAGACTGCTGATTTTGAATAAAGCACAATTGACATGTGAAGCCATAGCCGGATTCACACAACACATTAAAGTATTGCTAAGCACATTGATTTGTGCTTTAGATTGTAAGCCGTCCTGAGTCTTCGGAGAAGGGCGGGATATAAATGGGATTAAAAAAAAATGTCCACAACCCTTATCCACTTTTTTTCCCCTCAGCTCCCCAGATTTCTGGGGCATCACAGCTCAGTCCTTCTATTGCCGATTTCAATCTTTCTGCAAAACAAGTTATTTATTTTTTTATTTTAATTCCATTTATATCCCGCCCTTCTCCTAAGACTCAGGGCGGCTTACAAGCTTAGCAGTAGCCTTCATTCTATGTATATGCCTGCTTATTAGGGCTTTCACACACACACACACACCCCAAGCGGCATTATTACAAAGTCAGCTTATTGCCCCCAACAATCTGGGTCCTCATTTTACCTACCTCGGAAGGATGGAAGGCTGAGTCAACCTTGAGCCTGGTGGGATGCGAACCTGCACTAATTGCAGGCAGCTGGTGTTACTTAAGGAGGCATTAGCCCACTGCTCCACCAAGGCTCTGAGTTCCCCATTTTGTTTTTTAACTTTTAAGATTGGGAACTCTGAAGTGTTTGGTCTGACAATACTACCATATTATCAGTAAGAACTAGTTTGGAGTTCTAGTGAAAATGCTGTCTTAGAAACCAGGAGACTGACTTCTAGTCCTACCTTAGGCATGAATGCCAGTTGGGGGACCTTGAACAATTTACTCTTTCTAGCCCAACTCACTTCTCAGAGTTGTAGTAGTGGAGAGAAAAAAATAGAGGAAGGAACATTAGGTATGTCACCTTGAGTTGTATATAAAAAAGGCAAGATAAAAATTTAAAAACACCAGTAACTTTTAAGCAGTAACCCCAAAAGGTGAGTCTCTATTGCCAATTTCTGCCATCCAATCTACTGCATTCATACGCAAGCAGATCTGCAGGTTTTCACACAACTCTATAATAGTAATAAATAAATCTTAAGCCAAAAAACTTAAGGATTCTGTCAGACTATCTTAAAAAAAGTCAATCTTTTGATTCAGTATATTAGATTGTGTAGGCTGCTTGAATGTCAGGGTGATATATTTAATTGGGTTTTAGTTTAACTTCAGGGATTGTAATTTAATTAATAGTTTTGATTTTGTATACTATGTATTTTAATTTTCCCTGTAAACCACCCTGAGTCCTACGGGAATAGGGCGGTATATAAATTTAAATAATAAATATAAATAAATAAATAAATAAATAAATAAATAAATAAATAAATAAATAAATAAATATAAACATGCTCCAAAATAAATCCCTCTCCCTACTCCTACTGCGCATTATAAAGTCCAGTCGATAGACTTTGGTCCCGGGCAGTAAATTCAGAAGAGAAACTAAAATCGAGATCCGTGGGGAATGCGCGCAGGAATTTCAATCTTTTTTTTTTGTTTTTTGTTCCCCCCCCCCAAAAAAAACAAAAACCCAGCGCGGCTTCTGACTGCAAATGCTTAGACACGGTGATGCAGCAAGGATGCCCGCCTGCGGCGGCCAAGGTGCGGCTCCGCACGTCCAGTCGAGAGAGTTCTAGCGGGCTCTTAAAAGCAGCTGTTGTCTGGGTCGGGTGCCCTTACCTCACCAGTTCAAAGGGCGACGCTCCAACGTCACAATGGGGCTGCGCGTTCTATTGGTGGCGGGCCCCGCCAATCATCGGGCGGGACCAGGCAGGAGCCGGCCTCTTTCTCACTTGACAGCAGCAAGAGCTAGGCAGGAACGTAGAGGGGGAAAAAAAATCGCGTTGGGCCGCGCGTAGAGCTGCTCGTGGCCATGGTGGAATCCGGACGGAGCCCCCTCCGGTGTTAAGGTGAGTCCCGGCCTTGGTGCCTCCTGAAAGAGAGTTAGCAACCCGCTGCATCCTTCTACCCCGCACGGGTTGGCCGTGCAGTAGTAGTAGTAGCGTTAGACGGGGCGCCCTCGGGACCTTAGCAGTAAGGAGACCCCTGGACGTGCAGATCTGCTCCCCCTCCCCAAGATAGGAAAAAAAAACAAATGCAGCAGCAGTCATCGGTCAAGAGAGAAACAGGGGCTCCTCTTTGCAAATCTATGGGCGAGGTGACTTTAAAAAAAATAATAGTAATTCACAGATTCTGGGGTGACTTGAAATGATGAGCCCCCCCCTTCCCCCCCCCCTTTTCGGAGCAAGTAGTGCCAGGGATGGCTCGGTTCGGTTCCATTCGATGTGCGCGCCAGTGGATGGTTACTATTCCCGTGCAGTAAAAGGGAGAATGAGGAGCGTCCTCCCCTGTTACGTACCCGTACTAAAGGGGAATATTCTGAGCTGGTGGAAAGGGGCTGCGGGCCCAAGACAGCCGGCGCCTGGGTTTGCGTCGATCTCCAAATGTATAGGTAAGAAGCCCCAGCAGCCCAAAGTAAATGCTGGGAGGGGGGTGGTGGTTTATTTTGCCACCCGGGAAATCGAGTGCACGGTGCCCGGTCTCATTAGTAGGGAGAAAGGCGGCATCCATTAGAATCCTCGAGAAGCTGAAACGCGATCCGCCTCTAAGGCCGGATGCTGTCTCTCGGTCCTCTGAAGCAAACAAAAACAAAACGAAAGCAGAGCAAGATCCGCAACTCTCCTTTTTAGCAAAATAAGCATTTTTCATTAGGGAAACCGATGCAAGTTCCCTGCGGGAGAGCGCAGGGAGTCCCGGTTTTTTTCCGTCTGAATGCAGCAGGTTGCTACTCCGTATTGTAAACTGGCGTGAGCACGATGGAGCTGCCGCGGAGTATTTAGGTTAAAATAAATAAATACACATCCCTGAAATGAAGAGTTAATAAGAAAAAATAACCGGGACGAATTGAAAAGGCAAGGCATGCTTTCATGATTTGGAACATAGGTTTGGTGAGATTGGTAGAAGGATTTAATTTCCAGAAAAGTAATCTAATAAAATTTGTTTAGATCATGATGACTGGTGACAAGTGACATCTTAAAATTGACATAACAAGGGGTGGTGTTATTATCATGCCTTTCTGGGAAGGCAAGGTTCTTGGTTAGAGAATCTGACAGTTCAGCATTTCCACATATTGAAGCCTGGAAAATCATTCCTAGAACAAAATAGATGTCCAGGCTGTCATTATAGAGCTAAAATATCCATGGACGGAGACAAAACAGATCCTAGTATCATTTCTTTGCACACTGCAGAGAACTAGCCATGAGCTCTGAAGCTCCAATTTAATTAGTGTATGTGGTACATTGGTGCATGTGGGGAGGAGGCATCATGAAGAATTTATAGTGCAAAGGGATGCTGAATGAGCAATAAAGGATGAGATTGTTTCTGCTTCTTTTCTAGAGGAAAAGCTGTTTCTGTTAGCTCATCACATCAGAGAAAAAAAGGTAAGGAAAGAAGCAAAATTTGGGGAAAGGTTGTTTGATTATTGATTATCCGTATTGCCATCACATAATAAAAGACTTCTGCATCTTTATATTTTATTTATTTTTTTATTTTAATTCCATTTATATCCCGCCATTCTCCGAAGACTCAGGGCGGCTTACAAACTTAGCAGTAGGGAAAGAAAAGAGTCACATTCCTTTTTTCCCTAGACCAGGGGTGTTAAACTGCCGGCCCGCGGGCCAGTTTCATCATACCGAAGCCGCGCCCACCCCATGCAAAAAGGCAATGTGACATGTCACATGACGTAGTAAGTTTGACACTGTGCCCTAGTTAAAAGTCCTGGAGTGCAATCTGCTTTAAATTATTCTTTGAGGCAGAGTGAAGTAAGAGAATGCAAAATCTAGGGATCGTCTGAAATTTAGGGTGGGAGCATTTTTGCTTGTTGCCCCATCTATTCAATCTTTACTTATTTTGTAGAAGAGACATTGATGGAAGAGTGGGAAATCATAAAGGAAATATCAGCAAAGAGGAAACAATGTATTTTGTGTCAGATGTATTAACAGAGATGCAAATGAGCTAACTGGTCATTTTGTTTAGTCCAGGAGATCATCTTAGTATCTGTACTGCAAGGAGTATGAAATGAATATTCTGAATTCAGGAGCAATCAGTTGGGTCCATATGACACTTCATTGTAGGATGTAACTCCTTTGCAGACTTCTGATTGCAAGTTTGAATGATGAGGCTAGGAAGAGTCTAAACCGAGCTGAACTTTCGAACAAGGGTGCAACTTTGCTGGATCAATAGAGGTAGTTCTTCTTTAGCAATTGCAGTTGGGACCTGCAACTTGGTTGGTAAGCAAAGCAGTTGTTAAGGGAACAACAACTGTGCTTATGACTTTCAACTTTCCTTGGCTTTACAGAGCTGCAGAAGGCCATAAATATAAGGCTTGGTCATAAAATTACTTTTTCATCACTGCAAAGGGTTGCTAAATGAGGCAGTTGCTAAACAAGGACTACCTGTATTCTCCTTTCTTGTCTAGTGTGGTCAGAGTGGCTGTTCTTGTTCTTCCTGCAACCTTCTGTCTCTTAAAGATCTAGACATACTTCTCAAGACTTTATGGACACATCCATGTAGTAATTTCTTCCAAGAGTCTGGACTTCCCAATTTAGTCTGCAGACCTGGGATTTCCTGAAAGCCGCCTATCCAACTATTAAATAGGCCCAGCCCTGCTTAGCTCCCAAGGTCAGCCAGGTACTGCCATCTGTCGAGACATAATTGTTAAACTACTTAATGATACTTAATGAAGAAGATCTGAGCCAACAGCAACCTACTAGAGACTGCGTCATCTTGGGTGCTCTTCTTTTCTGCCTTTGAGTTGGAATGGGTCACAGCGAGATCTGGGATTCCCCATCTCTGACACCCAGGACAGAATACGGGTGGGTTTTTTGGAAAGGAACTCCCCATTAGTTGAGGCAATTCTGTGGAGTAGATGTTAGATGGCAGTGGCTGAAGTAAACAAAAGCAGCTCCCCAGATGGTGCTTGGTAACGCCATGTTGTTGGGTATCAAGGAGTAAATGATTGTGTGTCTGAATTGGGCACAAGGGGCCGAATTGCAGGTGGAAAGACCAGGTGTTAAACACAGGCATTTTAAGTGCCTCCAGAGGGATCAGAGAGGATTGTTATAGGAACCGAGTCCAAAATATAGTTTTAGATCCTGATGCAGGCCAAGCAAAACCATTCAAAAGATCTCTGTGATATATATCATTTTGCCAATGCAGGTAGTCCTCGACTTACAACAGTTCATTTAGTGACCATCCAAAGTTACAGCTGCATGAAAAAGTGACTTATGACCGTTTTTCACACTTATGACTGTTGTTGTATCCCTATGGTCACATGATCAAAATTCAGATGCTTGGCAACTGGTTCATATTTATGATGCTTGCAGAGTCCCAGGGTCATGTGGTCACCTTTTGCGACCTGACAAAGCCAAGCCAATGGGGAAGCCAGTTTCAGTTTACAACTTTGTCACTAACTTAATTAACACTGCAGCGATTCACTTAACAACTATGGCAAGAAAGGTCGCAAATTTTTGTGGGACAAAATTCACTTAAATGTCTCACTTAGCAACAGAAATTTTGGGCTCAGTTGTGGTTGTAAGTTGAGGACTACCTGGGTTTGCACAGCTTTGTCAGACCCGTTTGTTCTGCAAATTAGGGCTGATCTGCACTTCCTTCTTGCCACAGCACAAGGCCAGGCCACCTATTATTTAAGGAGGGCAAGACAGGTGATGTGGTCTCAGCCTACCCCCTAGGGAAAACCTTTTCTCCACGTCACAAGTGAGGTGTTTCCTCCTCCTGCTGATATGAGCTCAGCAACCTAGTCTGCCTGCTGGGCTTCCTTCTGTCCTACACAAATCCCTCCATACCTATTGGCATACCCCCAGTCTACCCTCCCTCTCCCCACTGCCTGCATTTGACATCCATTGCCTGCTGGGCTGGCTGCTTTAAAAGGCTGGTTAGCTGCTCAACAGTGTCTTTCCCTTCTTTGACCTGGTGGAAATGGACAAGAGTCTTACCAAATTTCCCTTTCTAGGGAGGGGACAGGAAGGCCTGGAGGAACGTTGTCCATAGGGTTGCGATGAGTCGGACACGACTTCGCAGCTAACAACAACAACAGGGAGGGGAAGAACTGAACAATTGTGGTATTTGTTTCTTCTAATGGTACAGCATATGCACAGGTTTCAAGCACCTGAAGGCTGCAGTGTGGAAAAAGCCCATCTTAAAAAAAAGAGGAAGCCTTATATTAACCAGGGGCAGAGTTGTGTATTTTTCCTTTAGAAAAGCAACAACTTTTAGACCTCTGTAATTGGAGATACCATGTTATCCTCTCCCTAAGCCATTAATCCTTTGTAAAGTAGATTGTGGCCCTATAAGGAATTATGGTTCTTTCATTTTGCTGGCCAGATCCAGATGGCATGAGAAGGGATATAAGAAAGGAGTTTGGCAATTGAGTACAGGTAGTCCTTACCACTACAACTGAGCCCAAAATTTCTGATGCTAAGTGAATCAGTTAAGTGAATTTTGCCCCATTTTCAGTTGTTAAATGAATCACTGCAGATGATAAATGCAAAGCACCAGAGGGCAGGACAAGAAATAATGGACGGAAACTAGCCAAGGAGAGAAGCAACCTGGAATTAAGGAGAAACTTCCTAACAGCGAGGACAATTAACCAGTGGAACAACTTGCCTTCAGACATTGTAGGTGCTTCATCACCAGAGTTTTTAAGAAGAGACTGGGCAGTCACTTGTCTGAAATAGTATAGTATCTCAAGCTTGAGCAGGGGGCTGGACTAGAAGACCTCCAAGGTCCCTTCCAGCACTATTCTGATTCAGGCGTTATTAATATGGTGGTTAAGTGAATCTGGCTTCTCTGTTGACTTTGCTTGACAGAAGATTGCAAAAGGTGATCACATGATCCTGGGACACTGCAACAGTCTTAAATATGAGTCAATTGCCAAGTGTCTGAATTTTGATCACAAGACTGTGAGGATGCTGCAGCGGCTATATATGTGAAAAATGATCATGTCACTTTTTCCAATGATGTTGTAACTTTGAACAGTCACTAAATGAATTGTTGTAAGTCGAGGACTTATTGACTGTATTGTGTATGGGCTGCATCTCAACCACTGTATCTTCTGAAGGGCTTCACGGGCCATCTGGTGACTCTGGTCCATCACCCTATATGGCGCGGCTGACATTTCAAAACTTTCGTAGCAGTTCTGAGGGTGGGGATTGGAATGCACTTGCTTTGCCCTTTAAAGCCACCCCTGAGCCACAAGCTGCTTTTTTAGCTTCTGGGTGAGATTTAATTTGAGAATGGAAACAGGCGGCATCCTAGAGGCAAACTGTTCTCATTCCCAAGTTTGGGATTCCTGTCCTCTTGTATCTCATCACCTTATTTCATATGTGACAAGTCATTCACTATTGAGGTGTTCTGTTTGGTTCTACTCAAATGTGAAAGGAAGTGAAAGAGAAACATTGATACAGAAATAAACATCTCAGATACATGAGTTTCATTTTTACTTTGCAACAAGTCAAACTATTTTCTTTTCAAATAAAGCTTCCTGTGAAAATAGCTAAATATTGCTGGCTGATTTGATGGTTTTGGAACTGATCTGCTGGCCTGTGTCATCTTCTCCCTATCTGGTCATCAACATTAGGCTTGTTAAACAACAGCTTTTGTCACCCATGAGATTTATGAGAATTGTGACACTGACATCTGGCAGCTGTGGGTTGATTGGGGAATGCTAGCCAAAAGGAAAGAGTGCCATTACTGGGCAACAGTTCTTGCTTAAAGAGCATACTCTACTTGGTAATGCTAAATTGCTAACTTAAAATGGATCCATTATAATCCTGTCTAATAAAGATTATAATATTTGCGTAATTTCATTTAGGTAGATTAAGTATTAGAGATGTAATAGTTCTTAATATTTAAGAACGAGTTTGGTAGAGGCAAAGGTGATGCCTATCGTGTCCTGTTAGAATAGAGTTGCGAGTGATAGACAAGTGTTAAGACTTTGGTCTTTGAATTATTTGAAATTCTTATCTAAAAAATTTCATTTATAAAGTTTTTTTTAGGAGGATCTCAGGTTTTTAGTTTAGAACAAGATGTTTAGTTTACAACAATCCAGGAAACAGATTGAATTATTTTTTACCCACATAATGGATAAGCTATGAGATTAATTATAATTTTAAAAATTCCTTTTATATTAAAAATTTGAATAACCTTGAAAACTAGGTTTATCTCAGTTATTTACAATACACCAATTTTATCAAAATTATTAACACAATAATTAAAATGTACTACAAGAGTGAAATAATCTGAGAGAAATGTGTGGTTCAGAAATATTAAATATAAATAAAAATAAAAACAGTCAGTAATTAAAATGCTTCTAAGAACTACAAATTAATATATCAATTGGTTAAGATTACTGAAAAAATACAGTAATCTTCACAGACTGTCTCGTTTAGTGACCATTCAAAACTATAATCCTATAAAAATAGCTTTGTGATCACTCTTCACATTTTATTTATTTATTTATTTAGATTTATATACCACCCTTTCCTGAAGGACTCAGGGCGGTTTACAGGGCATTTAAAAGAAAGTCAATACAAACATTAAAACAAATTTAAAAAGATTAAATAGAACCCTGAGAAAATTAAAACCCAGTTAAAATTAAAATTAAAAAATTCTCAGCCTGGGCCAGAGAGCTCGAAGAGCCAGGTCTTCAGGTCCCGGCGGAATGAACGGAGGTTGGGGGCAGTCCTAAGCTCCGCAGGCAGCTGGTTCCACAGGGCAGGCGCACCCACTGAGAAGGCCCTATCCCTGGGTGTTACCCGCCGGCAGTCTTTAACCGGCGGCACCCTGAGGAGACCCTCCCTGTGGGAGCGCACTGGACGAAGGGAACTTGATGCTGGTAGCAGGTGTTCCCTCAAATATCCCGGACCCTCGCCATTTAGGGCTTTATAGGTCATCACCAGCACCTTGAATCTCACCCGAAGGGCAACTGGAAGCCAATGCAGCTCGCGGAGTAGAGGTGTTACATGGGAGTATTAGGAGACCCCCATCACAACTCGCGCGGCTGCATTCTGCACCAGCCTCCGGGTGGTCCTCAAGGGCAGCCCCATGTAGAGAGTGTTGCAGTAGTCTAAACGGGAGGTCACGAGCGCATGAGTGACTGTGCGTAGGGCATCTCGGTCCAGGTGGGGTCGCAACTGGCGCACCAGGCGAACCTGGGCAAAAGCCCCCCTGGTCACGGCTCCTATATGGTCTTCAAAAGTGAGCTGCGAATCCAGGAGGACGCCCAAGTTGCGAGCCCTATCAACGGGGGGTAACACCTCACCCCCCATCGTTAGAGATGGAATAGTCTGGTTGACCCGAGTCCTGCGGCCACTTGCATGCTTCCCAATTGACTTGCGGCAAGCAGAGTTAAGGCAGAACATGGAAGTAAAACCGTAAGTTGTGGGTCACACAAATTACTTCACATAATGACTGAATGGGAAGTGATGTTGTAAGCCTGTCAGGGTCAAGTGATTTTCTGGTTAGTGACCGTGGTGTGTAGCAACGGAGTTGCCAATCCTAATTTTAGCTGCTAAGCAAGGAGTACCTGTAGAAAGATCTGAATTCAGAAGAGCAACATACTTCACTAATAGCAGTGTCTCTTGAGAAGGGCAGAATTGGCAAGATGGCGGATAGAACATTGCAAATACCAGCCCCGCCCTGTTTGAAGGCAGATACAATACACATGCAAAGGGGAAAGGAGAAGCTTGCATTCTAATACCCTATTCTTATTTTTCCTAATGTTGATACAAACCATGCATCCCAGTACTGCCACTCAGAGGCAAGACATGCCAATATGGAGGGGGCAGTGGCGGGGTGGTGGTGGGGGAAATCCCATGGAAAAGGCCTGCTTCCAAGTAGCCACTCTCTACAATGCATAATATGAAAGTACTCGATGCAGGGCTTTCAAAGATGATTTCAGGGAAGGACCCCTGAGAAAAGAAGCTCCACTAGTTCCTCTTTGTCTTGGGCCATGAAGGGCTATAAATTGAACTCAGACTGGATAGAAATTAGCCAGTCGGTGGTGGTGGTGGGAAAACAGGCTGAAAAGAGAGCCGATATTTCAGCAAAACATACTTTATTGGAACGAAAGATAAAGGTTTTATAAAGCCTTCGCAATTCCTAGACTTGAACTTTACTGAAAATCAATAAGGAGATCTCAAACATGCAATGCATGCAAGGAAATCTAAGACTGTTTCTGAGCTAGAAAGCTACTCTTAGCTGGAAATAGGACACATGTGACACTTTTTATTTTTGCCAAAGGAGGATTTTCAAATAATCCCACCAGCCATTTCCACTGTTTTCTTATTTGAATCTGTAAGCAACTGCATGTTTCCAGAAAGATGTTTCACACAGAGGTTTGTATCACTTTCCGTTCCTTCAGGGATTCATTGAAGCATCAGGTTTCTTCAGACTGCCTAAGCCAGGGGTAGGCAACCTTGGCTCTTTTATGACTCGTGGACTTCAATTCCCAGAATTCCTGAGCCTTTGCATGCTACTGTTTGGGGGGGGGTGTACATACACTTAAGATGAGAGGTCTCTCTTGTGCTCTTATTCCCATTTTAAGTATATTTACACACCCTACATAATTAATATATGTTCTGCCAACTTATTTTTAACTTGTGAAGAAGCTCTGAGATAAATTGGTTAGAGAAGCATACTGCAGGGCTAGAACGGGTATGATTCCATATGCTGCTTTTAGGTTATTCACAGAATTCCCTCTTGCATGGCTTTCTGGTTCAGATGTCAATCAGTCTGAAGTGCAAAATGAGCTGTGAGCTACATTGGGTGATACTGTCTTAGAGAGATTATTTTGGGAATTTCATTGACGGTGTGTTTCTGAAAAAACTGATGTGATAACTCATTCTCCTTGGCTTGTTGCAAATTATCAAAGTTATTCTCTGGGCTTCCCTACTGCAAACTGTTGAGAAGTGCCTTATATTCTCCTCTGTCTCCTAATCTAGTTTCCCCACATAACATACGTGGACACAATGGTGGATTATTATGAAGCGCTGGGGGTGCCCCGCAATGCCTCTCCAGATGACATAAAAAAGGCGTGAGTTGCATTCTTTTTATTTCTACCAGAGGCTATCCACATGAGTGGCAAGATAACAATTTTCACAACCTTGTGCCTGGTGACTGTGTTCTACCGTAGCCTTGATAATAGCTTGCAAAGGCACAAGATAGCCAAGCAATAGATTATGTCTTGTGTTAGCAGTGAGATTCACATTGAAACCATAGCCACATGATTCACTTAGATGGCATCTGTTGATCTCCCAAACCATATTGCTACTGTTGTCATATTAAAATAAATCCCCAAATCTGTGCGCTTGCCAAATTTTGTAAAATCTCTGTTTCCAACGTGAGATTTCATCAAACTTTAGCTTTTAAATCTATGTATGTACATTTATTCCCAATGCATACACACACGTGTAACCTGACCTCTGTTCTAGATTAGGCAGTAGGAAGCTAACCAGAATGAAAAGGATTGGGAGGAAGTCCCAGAGCCAGGAAAGAGAGGTTCTGCCAACGAACAGGGGAACTGTGCTGTATTAGTTGCATTGCTAGTGTGTAAGAAAAGCTTCTCTAATTGAAAGAACAGAAGTATCTGTTTCTCCTAGTACAAGTGGAAGGGATCTTAAAGCAGATCAGACAGGCTGGAGGTATCTCACCAGCTCTTAAAGTAAGTTACCAGATGAACAAATAACTTGGCTACTTGCCTGTCCTCTGTGCATGCCAGTTCATCCGAACCTTTGAGAAGTTGTGAGCAGCTCCTTCTGTCTCCTAGCTGCACAAGTGATGTAAGTGAAGAGATGATCTCCAGGCTGACAGCAGGATTATTTACAAATTATTTACAGTGCCTTTGAGTACACACACACACACACTTTCCTACGGAAGTGATTATGTACTGTACGGAGCTAAGTTGCCTACTGCAGAGAATTGTGTGGTAGGTCTGGAGACCATTTCTATGCTTACAGGCTGGATCAGCTAGGAAAGGGAGAGGTTGTTTACTTTTGTCTGGATGTTGAATTAAACATATGAGGGAATATCTGAATAGAACATATGAGAAGCCTTGACAGAAAACTTAGCCTGAGGGTTCTATGATCTCTGTCCTTGATCGTGTGATCAAGAGTATCTGCTGGAAACTGGAGTCTTAATAGTATTAGACTACACATTCGGGGAGAGAGACGTTCCCTGGGGATGGGCTGTAGCACGAGTCCATGTCTGAAAGCTTGGAAGACTAAACCTCTAACCCTGGTGACTGACCCAAATTGGATCCTGTAACAGTATGCTGGGACACATATATTTCCTTTCATAATATTTAGAGGTTCATAGCTTCCTATCTCTGCCACAGAAAAGCTTTTATGGATCATTTCTGGAAATGTTATATTCAGTGCTTTTTTTGTAAAAGAAAAAGGTGCCAGAACTCACACATGTCATGCAACCCGCCTTGCCTACCCTACAAGGTTCCATCCAAAAAAGGTGCCGGAACTCCCCCATTCTGAGTGTTCTATGACAAAAAAAAGCCCTGGTTATATTTAAGCAACTGGAGGGGATGTAGGTGGGAGTCCAGGACTGGCAAGAAAGTGTTCACTTTTTGTTATCTTATGATGCCTGGGCTCTTTGGATAACTCCCTCAGAAGAAATGCTTCTAAATGGAAATTTTCTGGTTCTACCAGTCAAAAGGCCTGGTGGAGCTATCCATTCCCTGAGTATTTTTGTCAAGAAAAAAAGAAGAAAGCAGCCATGATAAAGCTTGGGAGAGTTACAGATAGAAGACCTTTTTTAAACTGACCCATTATCAGCCTCAAAAAAAAAAAAAAAATCCCAGGTTTGAAGCAGGGCAGTTGCACAATATACCATAAGCTTCATACAAAGAAGGAACCCATTCATGCCACCTGAGGGGAATCTGTTCTCTTGAAGGCCCATGGCTGTCAGCAGGAAGAAATCACAGAGAGATACAGCTATGATAGGATGGTTTTTAAGGCATTTTGGAATCTCATGGAATGGGATCCCTCGCAGGTATATACTACCCTCTGTGTTGTTATCCACAGGTACAGGAAGAAAGCCCTGCAATGGCACCCAGATAAAAACCCAGATAACAAGGAATATGCTGAGCAGAAGTTTAAGGAGATAGCAGAGGCCTATGAGGTTCTCTCTGACAGTAAGCAAAATGCTTTTGGCTTTCTTCCCTCATTCCTCAGCCATTTCGACTGCTTTGGTCTCTATGCAGGATACTGGCCAAATAGGTGGGACTATTTACTTATTTATTAGATTTTCATACTGCCTTCTTACTTTTCAAAGCAGCCAACATACCTAATACTCCTTCCTCCTATTTTCCCTACAATAACCCTGTGAGGTGAGTTGAGCTGATAGTTATCTAATTGGGACTAGAACCCATAGTGCCCTGATTTCTAGGCTGCTGCCTTAACTACCAGACCAAACTGACCCTGATTTCTACAGTATAAGGAAATCTCCTCTTAATATTAATTTTATCAATGAAAAGCAGGTTAGAAGTGAATAGAGCATGTTCCCACATCTAGTTTGGGGACTTAATTATTAAATGAAAGAAATGTATTTAGGTTTTGAAGGAGAAAAAAAAATCTCCATGACCTAATTTACGAGTCAAGACGACAAACCTACTTAAGCCAAATTTATCTGAACAGTACTGGCGATGAACTATAGTATTCTGTTCACCAAAGGAGGATACGTACAAATTCAAATAATTGTATAATAAATGTCAAATGCCAATCAAAAAATGGGTTATATTTTCTGCTTATAGATGGATAAGCAGAATAGTAAAGTGGAAGTCGGCACTAGTTAGTTTTTGCAATTATTTTCTAGTTCCTGTTTTAAAAACACAAGTGCTAATTAAAAATAACTTACGAGCCAGCATCTGCAAAGCTTAAGCAGGCCATTATTTTTGTTTAGGGAGCTTGGCAATTTGGAGATCTTGGTCCAGGTATTTGTTTTACTCCTTCAGTTTTAAGTGTGCTTATATTCTAGAAGACTTTTGACTTTGGGGCAAGTTGTCCAAACAAATGTGGACTTTTTAAATGGAGTTCTTTTAAGTTTAAAACTCCATTTGACAAATTTCTCTCAGTTTCATTTCTCAGCTGCACTGCGATTCTAACTTGGGCTGGCTTTTTCCAGGATGAAATGATGTAAACATTAAGGCAGCATCAATTCTCTTTGTGAAAAATAGTCATAAGTCACTTTTTCCCTTGTAACTTTGTATGGTGACTAAGCGAAGTGTTGTAAGTTGAGGACTACCTTTTATTTCTTGAATGGATATCCTGGCTTTGGCAGGAGCTCAGACCAATTTAATCTCAACAATAGTTCTTGTGTCGAAATTGATGTGTTCGGCCAATGGTCAGGTTAAGAGAAGAGATGCTTGTTCCAGACCCACACGTTTCTAAAGGGGGTAATTATGAACTTGAGTGGTTTATTCTTTCAGAGAGCAAGCGCGAAGTCTACGACAGATATGGCAAAGAAGGGCTCATGGGTGCAGGTGAGTACTGGGGTTTTGTTGAACTAAAGTGAATGTAAACTCTGTGCTTCAAGCTGGGTGATTAAAAGAAACATAATAATGTACTGCCAAGAAGGGTGGGGATTGATGGGATGAAAGTTCAACAAAAGGTGAAGGAAGTAAGTCACAAACCTCTAAGTAGTGGGCAAAATGTTTCAAGTCCAGAACGTTTGGAACTCAAAACATTGTGTTTTAAGTTTGAAATGGCTGTTTGGAGTTTACTAAAAGTGTCCAAAAGTTGTTATGACCATCCTGGGATGGCTGTTTCTTCCAAACATGCACAGATAACACATAAATGACAAACAGTTTTTCATGGGCACATATATGGAGACAACTGGGGAGAATCTTGAAATCAGTTGCACCGGTGGGTGCGGATGCTCTAACACTTCAAAGAAGTTTGCTTTATGGATACAGATACACCTTGCAAGAACACCCCTTTCAAATGCCTTGCACAGTTGTTCTACACAGATTGAGCAAGATGGAGGACGACTTGTGTGCAAGTTTGAGCCTTGGGAAGAGAACATGAGAGAGGTCTTTAGCTGCTGGGACAAAATGAAGGCACCTTTTGTGCAAATCTAGCTTTGTAAAGTTTGACTAACTAAAATCCCCCTGGTCCAAGGGATTTCTATGAATTATAAGCTCTTCATGTTTTTGTAAATGGGTTTATCCAACGTTAGGTTTTTGCCTTGTTCTTGGCTGACCAGGTACAAGTCGCTGTTTTTACAAGCTGTTTGCTTGGGCCCGCAAAAACGGCTAGTTGCAATCCACTGCTAGCCAACTTAGGAGCCAGGATGTAGCGTTCTTAATTTTCCAATATTTCAACATCTTTGCTTTCTTACACCTACAGCACATATTGCAGCTTTGTCACATTCTTTCTTTGCTTTTTAAGCAGACATATTAATATTGTTTTTTCACTTTTTCCTAGCTGGTTCTGGTGGCTCCAGAGCTCATCCAGGACCAGAATTCACTTTCACTTTCCGTAGCGCCCATGACGTTTTCCGAGAGTTCTTTGGAGGGCGAGATCCATTTGCTGACTTTTTTGGTAAGTGGCTGTTTGTAATGTTCAAACTAGTCTTTTTTTTTCTTGGAGAAGAATGGGAGAGAAAAAAGGCTCAAATTTAATTTTCCCTTGATGCATAGCTGAGAGTACAAGTAACCAGATTCTGAAAGGAGATAAGGGACTGTATCAATAGCAATAAGTCTTATATACTGCTTCACAGTGCTTTACAGCCCTCTCAAAGTGGTTTACAGAGTCAGCATATCGCCCCCAACAATCTGACTCCTCATTTTACCGACCTCGGAAGGATGGAAGTCTGAGTCAACCTTGAGCCGGTGAGGATTGAACTCCTGGCAGTGGGCTGAATTAGCCTGCAATACTGCCTTCTAACCACTGCGCCACCACAGCTCATCAAAACAAGAAAAAGAAATTGACTAGGATTAGACCAAAAGCACGGAGGATATTTTTCTTGTTTTCCTTTTTTTGGAAACTCTAATCCTATAGATTACTTTTTCCTATAATATGGAGGAGTTTTCTCATTCACCTTAACTCCTGTAAAGCAGGGGATACGACTTGAGAAGGCTGCTCTGTGGTGGAATGTCCTGGGAGCTACGGATGCTTCCACCTCTTTGTTTCATTCCAGATGACCCATTTGCAGACTTACGTGGACCTGTGCCCCGGCACCCTGCAGCAGGGCCTTTCTTTGCCCCTTTTCCTGCGTCATCAGGTAAGAAAAAAACAGCTGGAATATAGACAGCGTATTTGGAACCAAGATTGCCGTTACTAAAGGCGGTTGTTAAATGAGTGGCATCCAATTTTGTGACCTTTTTTTTGCCAGTTTGTTAAGTGAATCATTAAACGTATTCCCCCATTGACTTTGCTTGTTGGAATCCAGCTGGGAAGGTCACAAAGGGTGATCACGGCCCTGGGAACACCACAACTGTTGTAAACCCATGCCAGTTGCCAAGCCTCCGAATTTTAACCGTGTGACCGTAAAGATGCTGCACTAATCAGAAGTGCGAGGAGCAGGCATAAGTCACTTTTTGAGTGCCATTGTAGATTCAAATGGTCACGACATGAATGGTTGTAAGTCAAGGACTATCTGTTAGCTTCTTCCCCCTTTTCGTCTCATTGGGTTCGGCCAATTGTCACTTAACTGGTTTTAAGCCCCTTTTTGTCTCTGTAACTTCTCCAGCATTTATTTATTTATTTTTTATTTTAATTCCATTTATATCCCGCCCTTCTCCGAAGACTCAGGGCGGCTTACAAGCTTAGCAGTAGCCTTCATTCTATGTATATGCCTGCTTATTAGGGCTTTCACACACACACCCCAAGCGGCATTTCTGTTTGCCTACTCTGGAATCTCAAAAGAAAGCTTTTGTGTATTGTGTATCAGTTCCCTTGCTGGAGTACTTCCTTTTCCTTGGTGCCGGGGACCACTGTGCCATCCCTTGCAAGTTATTCTGGTGCTCTCCCTTGTAGAGTTCTTCGCATCTTCGCTTGGTCCAGGACTCAATGCAGGGATGGGCTTCCGCTCTGTCTCCACTTCAACGAGGTTCATCAATGGCAAGCGCATTACCACCAAGAGGTAAGTTTAACTTACCGTTTATTTATTTGTCACATTGGAACCACCCGTTCTGGACAGGGAATCTCTTTGTGTCTTAGTGTTTGATGGGCATTTTAATCTGATTTGTTCCTTGTTTACCTTTCTGTCAACTTCTGGTCTTGTAGGACAGATTTGTGATCCTCTTCGAGGATGTTCGGGCCCATTCTTTCATCATGTTTCTGGAGCCTACCCATTTTTTTTTGCTTCATTTCTACTGTTTCGTTTCTGTTTCCTCTTAAAGCGCCTCATATAACTCATCTCTTATCCGTAGTGGAGGCTTACTGCTTGCCCAGTATAAAAAGCCTGCAGCGAGATACAGACTTGTTCACCCATTCTAGTGAAAAATAATGTAGCTTGTTTTGTTTGGAGCCCAAACAATTTAGGTTTAGCATGCTTTGTGCTCTCAGACCACCATACTTCACATTTTAAGTAATGATTAAATAAACTATAATTTAGTGCAGTGTGGAATCGGATCATATTGTACATATTGACTTGGACCAATAGCCATCTAGCCCAACAACACTGTTGGATACTGGGATATAGCTGTATTTCAGAGTTGGGTGTGACAATTGCCTTGATCAAGGGCTGTCCTGTAAATATGTTACTTTTTTAATGTCAATATTTTGGAAATTAAACATTATGGAGTGCAGGGAATAGAGAGACAAGAAAAGTGATGGGGGGTAAGCTGAACTGTGCATAGCTCCTTTCTTAGATGCATCAGTTTATGTATGTATGTATGTATGTATGTATGTATGTATGTATATAACTGTATTGTGAGGTTGCTCCATAATGGAGCCATGCTCAAAACATGGCTGCATGGACTCAGGACGGAAGTGCACTTGAGGCCCTTGTCTTGTTTTAAATTTGAATACTGCATGTCTCTAACTGCACAAGTGTGATGCTCTGTAACTTTTTTCACATGGTGGCTGGGAATTCCATTCTGTACAGGGCTGCAATTGCTCTTGAAAAAAATTTACATTTACAGTTCAGGTGTGCTTCTGAATGCTGACACGACAGCTTTTGCCCAGTCCAGCTTTTCTTGGGGCATCATTGTGCCCTTAGTTTTTTTCCCTTTTTTAATAACCACTGTAGGGCTCATTAGATCAGAAAGCAGGAGGTAAGCTTACAAATGATTACAAGGCATTCTAAGCTTCTGAGTAAGTTTTTCAGTTAAGGCAATTGACTCTATTAGCCCAGCATTACAAAGCAAAAAACCATTTTCAATGTTTTGGCCTCGGTCACATTTTTAATCAGCAATTAGGAGTTTTTGAATCTTGTAGGATTTCAGTGGTATGCTGTGCCACTGGTGTTAACAGGTTTAGAGTTGCTTCTTTAATCTGAGCAGAGAGAAAGGAGTAATCTCCCTGGATGATTGGTAAATCAAGATCAGTTTCTCGGATTTGCTGTTACATTTTTATTTTTATATTGGAAGGCTTGTATGTTTCTTTCTATGTAAGCTGCTGAGAGTCCATTAGATTGCAGTGACACAGATGTGTTTTATTTAAATTTATTACTAGTTTATTCATTAGAAGTGAAGTAACTTCATGAAGATAGCACATCAACCAGCTTTGAGCCATGTTGAGTTGATTTTATTTATCACATGGACTCAACATGGTTCAAAGTAAGCAGATACGCTGTCTCATGAAATAACTTCACTGTTTCCCCTCTCTCCTATTTATTAGGATGATTGAAAATGGACAAGAGAGGGTAGAAGTGGAAGAAGATGGAGAACTGAAATCCATCCAGATTAATGGTGAGTAGCTTTAGAGGAAGAGAACTGTGAATATCTTAAGAACTTCTATATTAGACGGTCAGAATATTTTTTTGGCCTCCGGAGTGAAAGGGGGTTGATGGTTTTATGACTGCCCATTTCACAGCAGCGTTTCTGGGCTGTGTACAAAGTTAAAACAAAACAATTCCAATAATAAATGTCTGAGGTTGTAAACAGCTTGCAGTAAAACAAATAGCTGGCTCAGCAAACTTAACTTCTTGGCCCAAATGCCTGGAGGAACAGCCATCGTCACCAAAGTGAGCAGGACTGGAATTGGGTTTTTTGGAATAATTGCCTCGGGCAAAAAGCATGCATTAAACTTAATGTTAATGTGCCTGTTTTGCCCCTTATGGTAGCCACCTCTAAAATATGTCCTTTTTATTTGTTTATTTATAATCCTGCCTTTTTTATTTTTACATATAACTCATCATATCCAACTTTCCTTCTTCTATTTTTCTGACAACCCTGTGAGATGAGTTGGGCTGGGAGAGAGAGAGAGTGACTGGCCCAAAGTCAACTCATCTGGTTTCATGGTGAAGGCAGGACTTGAAATCAGGGTCTCTTACTGTGCGCTAGAGGAAGTCTGGGGAACATAGCACAGGCGTTGCCGCTGCTTCTAATTCTGCAGATCACATAATCCCAGCCTGCCTACCTGCAGAAATCTGGGGTCTTTATGACAAATGGGATGTCAGCATACATCACCTCACATAGCTATATTTGCTGGGAAATTTCAGGCATCGTAATCCAGCAAAGATTTCCTGGGCTGTTGACTTTTCTGATTAATGCTGTGTCAAGATGGATATAGGCACATCTGCAGTCATATGTGGTGGAGTGGGGGAAAGGGATACTGGAGGATGACTTCTGCAGCTGTCGGCTGAAACATGTCCCTTGCAGGGATCCCAGACGACTTGGCATTAGGCTTGGAACTGAGCCGGCGTGAGCAGCAAGCGCTACAGAACCGCGGGCCGTCAGCATCTTCTCCAGTGACATCACCTCAGCGCCCACCGCCCAAGCGCCCATCCCCAAGCTCCTCCCCAGTGATCTTGTACACAGACAGCGATGAAGAGGATGAGGATCTTCAGCTTGCTATGGCCTACAGCCTGTCTGAGATGGAGGCCAAGAACCAGCACAGAGCAGGTGCGAGAAGCCCCACGAAAAAGCAATCCAAAGGAAAGTCACAGTTGCCACAAGGGAGTCTTGTCACGGACAGCCAAGCGGGTGGCCCATCCAAAAGCCCCGCAGGGCCTGTGGGAGGGGATGGAAAGGGGAGGGGCAAAACCAGAGACCCTTCACCTAAGAAGAAGAAAGACACCCAGTGCCGCCTCCTGTGAGCTCACCAAGACTGTATTTCATTGGCTGGTACGTTCTGGACCTTAGCCAATGGAGGGTGGGATCTCGAGGACGGCTCTGATTGGTTGCTAACAGGATAGCCTGCAGGCCCATCCAGTCACTAAGCTGGTACCACTGAGTAAAGGGCAGGAGCAGATTCTGTAACTTGGTATGTGTAATTTGGCACAAAAGCGGGGGGGGGGGAAAGGAGGAGGCTTGTCTAGGCATCTCCTGGGCTATAGAGCCCTGGTTCGTTGTACAAATTCAGGCTCTACCCTCTATTTTGCTGTTTTATTGCATGGCTTAACTGCATGGTCTGACTGCGTGGCCTTGCTGTTCCGCTGTACCAGAGATATTTGTCTTGGGGAATTATTATTGGCTGCTGCTCCTTGGTTACTGTTATAGTTGAGCCCTGGGTAACATGAGAAGAAAATGAGATATTTAAAGCCCAGGGTTTTTTATATTTGGTGGGAGTGACTGAGTTTGGGCCTGTCCTAAATGAGGATGATTCTAGAGCACACTTAGGGGGTTGGGGCCTTTTTCTGCCACCTTCTCCTCATCCTTACTACCAACACTGTGCCTTCCTTAGCTAATAACTGTCCAGTTGTGTTTGCACAAAATACTTAACCAGATCAGTTAAGGACCTAGTGGTTGCAGTAGCATACGACAGACTTGATTAATTCTAATTGTGGTTTCTTTAGTGTGTTATGTGTGAACCCAGCACATTTCACTAGCTCATTGGGTGAATCCTGAAATGAATTCAATTTGTCGTCAAGCATATTGTGCAGACAGAGTTGTAATGTACAGTATAAAGGAGATTAAAAACTCAATTCAATTTTGCTTCAAAGACCATCCCAGGATGTTATAAAATCAGAGCATCCCTTCTCTATCGGCAGTTTTCACAGTCTTCCAATAGCCCAATTTGTGAATGTTTTGTCTTGGACAAGTAGAAAGTGGGGACAGGGAGGCAAGGCAAGAAATTTGCTATGCAGATCTATTCAGGTTGTCGTTACCTCCCACTGTAGGTCTTAGTCCCGTTATTTTATCTGTACAGGGGGCAAGGAATCCTAGATAGCTTCACTGCTTGCATGACCCTTGTCCCCAGATTGTGATCTTCAAATCGAATCACTAGTTGAAGAGACTGTACATCTTTTTATTTATTGGCATGGCGTTTTCTCCTGCAGACACCACCCGCTCACTGCTCACTTTATCGCTTGTGGGTAACTTGCACCTGCTATTTCCTTCCCGCCACCCCCACCTCCCGTCATCTGCATCAGGGTCGGAGGGTGGGGGTGAGGGTACGGGATCTGGTGGGTTTGCAGTCCTTTGCCTTTCTCTTTCCTTTTGTCTACCCTTGGTGGCAGGCCCTGGAAAAGGCTTCGGTGGATGCTTGATGTAGGAATGTAACTTGTTGGTGCCCTCTTTCTTTCTCTACTGCTGCCGCCGCTTGTCTGCTCGCCTGCCCATCCTTCCCTTCTGTGCTTCCCATGCCACAGACCCTGAAGGACAGGCATATTCTGTCTGACACCCCTCCATGCTGGCTCCCTGCAGGTAATCCTCCAACATTTATTTTACCTGATCAGTTGAAACAGCATTCACCAGAAGGGCTGTGTATATTTGTAATACCCTTGGCACATACCATAGTCCAAAATGATTCAAACTTTTAAAGAAAACTCCAGGTTGCAGGAACGCTATGAGCTTTCCTTCCATTCTTTTTTTTTTAATCCCCCCCCCCCCCCCGTTTATGATTTTAAAGTTTATTTTGAAAAATGCCTTGTAGAGGCAAGAACAAAGAACATTTACAGAGTTATCTGGATTATTCTGGTTGCAGATGCATGTATTTGCTCAGGGAAAATATAAGAATATACCCCACCCTGGTTTTAACTTGCTTGTCTCTGTGCAAACTACCCTGTGCTTGTGTTCCCATTTTCTTTGCTTTCACCCTGACAAGGAGGCAAGAGGTTGGGGGAGGATGACAGAGAAAGAAAAAAATGTTTATGAGGGATCTATTGGCTTGGTTATCCTTTGCTGTGTTAGGCCAATTCACCAAATCCAGATGATACTGTATGAAGGCAAGATTAGAAGTACAAGCGTAACAAAGTGGAGGCAAAATAAATATTTCATTAAATGTTTCTGGTAACATTCACAGATGCACAAAAAGTAAATCAGGATCTAGCAAGTGATGTGAAAACTTTTGCTGTAAATTCGGAAAGATTTTTGACACCTCCTCCAAAATACCAATAAGGACTTGTTACTCAATTATGTAGCCAAAATGGGAAGGAAAGCTTGAGATTAATAGTGAGTAGGTTTTGTGTCTGTATACGCATATAGACAAACAGTGAGCTCTGTGCAAAGGTAGTAGATAAATATGGGTGAGGCGGAGAGAATCTGTTTCACTGGTATGTTCATTACAGGGCTCCTCTTCACAAGTGTAACTCCAGCTAAAGTTTTCATCTCTATTTTGCTGGGTAAACTGCATCTCTAATTTCCTTCATTTGGAGAAAGCCAGTGGCAAGATTTGGAGGCCTTGCTGCCTTCTTTCCACCCACTCCTACTCCCTTTGCGATAGAGTCTTGGTAGAGCAAATATTGTGATCAATAATAGACAAGGCTTAGTAAAAAAAGGTGGAAATCTTCTTTACTACCAGTAGTTCATTAATAGTAACTCTTCTGGGGTACACATTCCTTATTTTTGTAAAAAATTCCATTTATATCCCGCCCTTCTCCGAAGACTCACGGCGGCTTACAAGCTTAGCAGTAGCCTTCATTCTATGTATATGCCTGCTTATTGGGGCTTTCACACACACCCCAAGCGGCATTATTACAAAGTCAGCTTAATTGCCCCCAACAATCTGGGTCCTCATTTTACCTCCCTCGGAAGGATGGAAGGCTGAGTCAACCTTGAGTCTGGTGGGATGCTAATTCCCCTAATTCCGGGTCAACACCAGTGCACCCCCTCCCTTGCCATACCAAGGTTGGAACAGAGTGGTTCTGGCATGATCTCACGGGGTTGCAGCAACTGTCTTGATGCTAAAGTATCCACCCCGCTTTCTTTGGAGAATACGTCACGGTTCAGACACTGCTGGCTGCTACCCACTTTTCACTCTTGTCTAATTCACTCGTCTGTATTTTTCTCTCCCTGCCCCTCCTTCTGTCTCCTTGCTTGTTTCCTCAGGTGTCTTCTGAGTCTGGAAGAGCCATGGGGATTGCCTCTCCAGCATCCGTTCTCCTTGAAGGCTGCTCAGGACTGGACTTCACTTTCTCTTCTCTCCCCCTGAACCTGCAGGGGGGGATTGGGGTCGGGGGGGGGGTCGGGGGCGGCGGACTGGCAAGTGTGTGATTTTCCTCCCTTTGTTCTTTCTGCTGCGTAGCATGTAGCACTCACTGGCTCAGGCAGGCTACAGCCTGTTTGCTGTAGAAGGAGCTGTCTTGCTGCTCCAGAATTAACATAGAGCCCAGGCCTTTGATACTCGTGAGCCCTCTTCCCTGCTGCTTGTTGCCCTCTTAAGAGAGCCTGGCTGAAGAGTGGGGGGTGGTCTTGAATGGTCTGTCCAGAGAGGAGGTGGTGGGTTAAGAAAGCCAGAAGCTCCTCAGAGGCCTGGGCTGCAGCATCTTCTTTAGCTGCCCAGGAGCACATTGCCTTGGCACCTTCCCCAACCCGCAGTCATGTACAGAATGATATCTGGACTCCCAGAATTCCTAGCTAGCGTGATGGCCCTGCTGCGAGAGAATTGGGGGAGTTGCAGTCCCAGCAAGGCTGCTCTAAAGGCAGGGGTTGGACATCAAGTTTCTCCCTTAGAGCAGCAAGGACTCTTCCAGACCAGTAACTGCAAAAAAGAGTAAGTTGGACTCTCTTGGTAGCAAGAAGAGGTCTAGGCCTGTGGCTTACCCCCCCACCCCCCCACACACACACCGGCCCTTCTAGCAAAATTTTCTTGAAATAATGACTACAGATAACACAATCCTGTTCAACATGTCTGTAACTTGGAGTGGATCTGGTCTCTTTTGTAATGCAGAGTGCTGGCCTGGTACAAAATGGAAGACATTTATCAATAAACTCATTTGCAATTAACGCTGTCTCAGAAATGTTTGGAAAGAGGTTAGGGAGGAATTATTTTAACCTTTCTGAAAAATCGGTAAAAAGGCTATCAATGACAGGTAATTCAAAGACCAAATTCTCCCATTTGGTATCCTGCCTGTTTCCACAAAGGGTGAGCATTGTATTTCACCAAATTGCAGTGGTATTTAGGTTATTCTTTTTTTTACCTCCTTTAATTTATTACCATCTTAACAGAGGATAAAATCAAGCCTGAGTTGGATATTTTAAAAAGATTGCTTCCTTCCTTGGTGTTTAGGGTTACCATCTCCTATACCAGGGGTAGGCAACCTCGGCTCTTTTATGACTCATGGACTTCAACTCCCAGAATTCCTGAGTCAGCATGACTCAGGAATTCTGGGAGTTGAAGTCCATGAGTCATAAAAGAGCCGAGGTTGCCTACCCCTGCCCTATACACTTACATTTAGATAAAGCTTCTTACAGCTTTAAGGATGAAGAACAAAACTAGCTAGAGGAATTGCCTTGTGAAAATATATAGAACAGGTTAAAGAGTTTAGGTGTATAACTTTTTTAAAAAATAATTTCAACTGGTATGATCCAGAGTGCTCGGGAAACAAAGTGGTATCCTTGAAAGGCATCCACACATGGCTGGCTATGGCAAAGAGGGTCAGAGACAAACTACCTGTTTCACAAAAGGTAGTCCGCCCTCTCCCATTCCTGACCACAGGTTATAATTCTACGGTTGTATATATGGGGTAGTGGTGGTGATGGGTTAGTTAAAAACGTTTTCATTGGACCTACTTGAAATTGGGTTGCACTGTTCTCATGTAGACTCAGATAACATGACTGCTCAGATCATGGGTGCCTATGTAATCTGGGGGGGGGGAAATCAAGCCGAGGAGGCAGGAAAAGATGGCAAGGCTAGTGCTTAGGTGGGCTGAAGTGTGAGCAGAAAAGGCTTAGGCACGGGCAGAACATGCCTGGTGTTCCTTCTGCTTGTGAAAAGGCAGCAGATAGAAGGGCAGGATGTATTATATTTTTAAGCATTTCAAAATTGGATATGTGCATGTATGTGTTTGCACATATATACCCATACCCATTCCCAAGCACATATATAACAAGGACTGGGGTACTAGGGTACCCTTTGGCACCACATGGGCAACTCTCTGACTCCTCTATGTGCCAGTCCTTTTGAAGCTAATTCTACCTCCAGGAAAATACCTGGCACTCCAAGTTGTTATCTATAAAGCTTTTGGCATGAGCAGACGATACATTTTTCTGCCTGGTTGTACACAAGATGGGGAGGCTGGGCTGCAGCTGCACAAATGCGACACAAAACCTTTATTCACATCAAATACAAAATTAGATTCTCTAGAAATGTCTCTTTGTGATAAGTAACACCCAGGAGAAAGTAGGGAGACAACACAGCAATTAGCAGCTGTAGGGCCATCTCCCTGTGATGTTCCCTTCCTCCGTTTAGGGAAGGGAGCAAATGGCTGTGACTAGGCTTGGCTCCAGGCCTGCAGGAAACAGAGAAGGAGGACAACAGTGGGACAACAATGAGCGCAGAAGCAGCGTTAAGTTCTTCCCTTGCTGTGGGCACAGAATCAGGAGGTGAAATTTAGAGAGGGAAGAATGGAAGAAGGATGAAAGTCGGCAAGTGACGTAACCTAGCTTCTGCTAAGGCATTACCATTTCTACTCATTTCATTTGGGCACTAGGGCTCAGCAGGATACTGGAGAGAAAAAAGAAATGGGCCCACAGCCCGCCCATTGCAAATCTACTTGCTTTGACCAATGCCCATAAACATAAAGTAGGCACTTCAGAAAACTGGTCTTTAATGCATCTCACAAGGAGGCTAACTCTTCTTTGGACTACAGCCCCTGTATTGCTCCATGGCACATCCTCTCACGAGAGAGGTGACCTGGCTGTCCAAAAAGGGACCCACTCTTCTATCCACCAAGGGCTGCTTCCAGAGAGACCAGGGTGGAGTAGGCCTTAGCAGCATGAGGGTTATAGGATGTTGGTTGGATGAGCCCCAATTGAGCAGGTAGGTAAGGGGCCAGCATTTCCACAGGGCAATTAAATGCAGCCATGGTGAACCACATGGAGATGATACATGGTAAAGGGAAAACACCCCAGGCAAGAACACAGCAACAGCAGAGGCAAAGGGTCAGGTTGGGGAATCACCAAGTTGGGATATGCTGAATAGAGGCTTCATTGTGGCAGAGCTTTCAGGATGGCATTCACTTCCTCTGCCACGGCTGTCAGTGCAAATTCAAACTGGTCCTGGGAATACAAAAGCCAAGTGTGTAAAGTAGCATGGGCATAATCAACAGTAACAAGGATTTCGGTCCCTTTTTTTCTCTTCTCTACCCCCTTTCCCTTAGAACGAAGAAGCACTGCCCCCTCTAATAATATAACAATTCTAAAAAAAAAGTCCAGTTTCTTTTTAAACTTTAGCTTGAACCCTTTATACATAAGCACTACCTCTCTTCTCTCTTGGCCAAGAGCCTCCTACTTCCCCCAGAATCGTATGATGCACTTAAAAGACAATATTTGATATTTACATATAGCCAGGACATTGATTTGTTCTCCTAAGTAGTCAGCTCTTCCATCAAGAGGACTGCATAGAACTCTTTGTGAGCAAGGAACCATCAAAGACGTACCTTAATCTGCACCACACCTAGTCTCTGGTCCCTCACGTGCTCCAAGGTGGCTGCAATATCTATCTCCTTCACACCTAGTATAGAGGTGAGGAGGTAAAAATCAGAAATGGGTGAATAAGAACTGTTCTATGGGGGACATTCGTATCTGCATAAATCCCACATTCAAAATACGTGAGTAGACACAGAAGAGGTTAAAACAGATGTAGAATAGATGGCAGATAGAAAAGACGTGGCCTTCAAAGCCACAAAGCCTTCAAACGGTGGTGGTGTACAGTATTATACTTGCACTCTTATGGAATTAGTATAACAATCTCTAGGGAAAGAGAATCACAGTAAGAAGAAATTCAGCCAATATATAAGTTCATATATTTACTAAGTATATAGTAAATAATTTTAATAGTAAATTTAATCTAATTTAATAATTAGTAAATGAACAGCTACATAAATCAATGAATACATACTTTATGAAGATAGTGAGGAGGATACAGGGGCTATCCAATATATAGAATGGGGCATTACTTTGTTTGCTGGACAGAATTTATGCAAGATCTCTAAAAGAACAAGTTCATTTCTGCAAGTTTGTTGAGAGCAAAAAGTTGAGAGAAGCAGAGAGGCTTATGACAGATGCCGTTCTAAGGTCTTTAGAAAGTTAATTTGCTGTTATACAGAATTAATCTCTTGTAGAAAAAAGATTAGTTGGAGTAAAAGGAAAATGATCAATTGGAAGGAATCAATATCTTGGGAAATGAACTATTGAAAGGAATATTGAAAGAGTTGTTTCTATTTCAAGAGCATTATATCAAAATACACATTTTTTTAAAAAGGGCAGATTGTTCCAGGGAAGAGATCTGATGTGGACTCCAAAAAATAATTGCTATTAGTGCTCAGGATGCTCTATTTATTTTACGTATTTATTAACATTAGGAATTTTAAGGAAAATGAAAACAAAATGTTCTTCAGAGAGATGTGTTTAAGAGGTGATTTCAATTATTTTCAAATAGCCTGAACAAACTATTCTGACTGACAAGTTATTTCTGAATATCCTAAATTAAGGTTGTACAATTTTCTTTGGGTTGAAGGTTTGAACTTGACCTTAAATGGTATATCAGGAGCTGCAAAAAAGTGGATGGAGTCAAGAAAAAAGATTAAATTCATGAAATATATATAAAAATTAAGTACAATAATATTGTCCATGCAGTATGACAATTTTCTAATTCCTTCAAGTTAAAAAAGCCAGATTTTGAAGGGGCAAAACTTTCACAGAGACATTCATTGTCTGGCTAACTGGTCATAGAATCAATTAGTAGGAATGTAATCTTTTCTTGTCAAAATAATACCTCAGGCATTAGAACATAATATTATGAATGTTTTAGACTTTCTATTACTGTAATGCTCGGTATTAAAAAGAATTTAAGAGGATTCAGAAAAGTCTTGCCTAGCTACCCTAACCCTAATCCAACCTGAACATCTGTTTGGTAGTAAGCATTATTAAATAAAATATTATTTGAGAGTTCTTTCACAGTATGTAGATAGGGAGGGGGGGGGAAAGAACATTATTTGAATTTTCAAATGTTGACTTTATTTTTGGTTTTTGCTAATATTCCTCATTAAAGTTTCCTGAGCAAACTTAGCAATTAAAGAATAAGAGAATGGTCAATTATGGATGAGCAACTGGCTGTGCGACATAAACATAGATTAGGAATAGTGATCAGTTTTTGTGACTAGGTTGTCAACAATGGAACCAGAAAGGATCTATGCTGGAGTTCATGCTAATGTTCATGTTAATTTTAAATAACCAAATTTAAAGGAATGAGCAGTGAGGTTGTAATTTTTTAAATAACATTACTTAGAACGACCGAGAGGGAAAAAAAAGCTCTGGAGTAATATATTTATGATGTCAGTGAAGGTAGATTTTAAGCTTAGAAAAATGGAAAGTATGATGAAATATACATACATATATTATGTGAGGAAAATACAGAGGGAAAGCTTTTTGACTCTTATAATAACTAGAATCAGGGATCATCACAGAAGTTAAGTAATGGGTGGATAAGTAAATGGAAACATTTCCTTACATATCGGTAGTTAAACTACCCACTATAGCAGTATGCAGTAACATCCATTAATTGGAGTAGCTTTAAGAAGGCTGGAAATGGCTATCAACAGCAGGAATTAATAATCTTGCTTCCCATTTCTCAAAGGCTTGTTGCTATGGGAACAGACTAGCTAGGCCATTTGTCTGCTGCACCAGCCTGTACCTTCTTATGTTGAATTGACAACTGTTTGCAGAAAATGCAAATCTCTTCCTCACACCATCTTACCTTTTGCCATTCGGTTTAAAACCATGTCAATAAGAATGTATGTTCCAGTCCTTCCTGCACCATCACTGTAAAACATAAGGAAACACACCTGAGGTTTCAAACAACAGCAGGCTACATAATCTTCACCAAGTTCAACATGAGGAAGGTCTAGCTCACAGAAATCTGCTGAAACTTGCTATAACTTAGCCTTCAGTTTTGACATGCCATATAACAACAACAACAACAACAATAATAATAACAGTAGTAGTAGTAGTAAAGTTGGAAGGGACCTTGGAGGTCCCTTCTAGTCCAACCCCTGCTCAGGCAGGAAACCATACCAGGGATGTCAAAATGCCATCCCATGGGCCGGATGCGTCATGCAGAAGCCACACCCACCCCATTGCTGGCAATGGCAAAACTGTCCCAATATGTTGTGTGAGGTCACGTGACGTCGCAAGTTTGACATGTCTGCTCTACACCATTTCAGACAAATGGCTGTCCAGTCTCTTCTTAAAAACTTCCAGTGTTGGAGCATTCACAGCTTCTGGAAGCAGGTTGTTCCACTGGTTGATTATTCTGTCAGAAAGTTTCTCCTTAGTTCTAGGTTGCGTCTCTTTTGTTAGTTTCCATCTGTTGCTTCTTGTCCTGCCTTCATGCGCTTTGGAGAACAGCTTGACTCCCTCTTCTATGTGGCAGCCCCTGAGATATTGGAACACTGCTATCATGTCACCCCTCACCCTTCTCTTCATTAAACTACACATACCCAATTCCAGCAACTGTTCCCTATATGTTTTAGCCTCCAGTTCCCCTAATCATTTTGTTGCTCTTCTCTGTACTCTTTCTAGAATCTCAACATCTTTTTTACATCATGGTGACCAAAACTCGATGCAGTATTCCAAGTGTGGCTTTACCAAGGCATTGTAAAGTGGTATTAACTCTTCACGTGATCTTGATTCTATCTCTCTGTTAATGCAGCCTAGCACTGTGTTGGCTTTTTTGGCAGCTGCAGCACACTGCTGGCTCATATTTAAGTGATTGTCCACTAGAACTCCAAGATCCCTCTCACAGTTGCTACTATTGAGCAAGGTACCACCTATACCAGGGCAAGGTACCACCTATACCAGGCCCACGGGCTGGATGCATCACAAGGAAACCATGCCCACCCCATTGCCGGCAATGGGGAATGTCCCGAATTTGACGTCTGACCTATACTATACCTGTGTATTTGGTTTTTCTTGCCTAAATGTAGAACCTTACTTTTTTCACCACTAAATTTCATTTCGCTAGATAGCACCCAATGTTCAAGTCTGTCCAGATCCTCTTGTATCTTAAGCCTATCTTCTGGATTGTTGGCTGTTCGTGCCAGCTTGGTGTCATCTGCAAATTTGATGAGTTCCCCATCTATCCCCTCATCCAAATCATTGATGAAGATGAAGAGCACTGGGCCCAGAACAGAGCCCTGGGACACCCCACTACACTGTTCCCTCCATGTAGATGCTGTTCCATTGAGGACCATATGCTGAGTACGGCTGGTCAGCCAGCTACGAATCTATCTGCTGGTGATGCTGTCTAACCCACATTTAGTTCTTGGAAGGATGTTTGTGAACCTGAATGGCAGGTTAACCTGCTATCCTTTTCCTGACCAGATTTTTGAACTTCTGGAATGCATTTGCTATGAGGGACAAAATTCTAGCTCTTTGTCCTGCCCAGCCACAACAATTTTCATAACTTATTTATTTGAATGCATTACCTCCCAACTCCAATGGACCCTTATTCTTGTCACACACCTCTGACAAAATATCTCACATCCCTTGTCTGCTTGAAAAGTCAACACCAAATGAAGTAGTTTTTTTCTCATGACATCTGTTCAATCCCCTGACCAGGTCATTACCTGCAGTGCACGACGATTGGGCATGAGCGGCCCCGGTAGCATTTGTTCACCTTCCTGTGGGAATAATGAGAGGATGGGATCAGACAGGGTTTCAGATGAACTCTTAGGGAGAAGCCATGTGGATTAAGCTCCCTTTTTGTCCCTGAACAGTCAAGCAGGAACAAGTAGCAAGGAAAACATCCAGGAAATGAAAAGTATTTCACTTACAGCTGGTGGTTGTAATCTAACATATGAAAATTGCATGTGTGGGAAACGTTATAAAGTCACCTGGAAAACATTCACATATCACCCAGACAGAGCAACTGGAACAATACCTAAAATGGCCAAATTATGTATAGGGTAGAAATACAACAGGAGGCTAAGGAACTAAGGCAAAATATACCATATATCAATGTTCAGCTTATTTCCAACTAAACCAAGTGTGGATTTTCAATTGAGTTTATCACACAGGAGCCCATTTTTGTTTATTCATTGGAAATACTTGAAAATGTCAAATTATCAACTGAATCAAGAGTAAATGATCCATGTGTGAGCCAATCTTATTTTTGTGAACCCTCTGAAATTTGTCAACAAGCTGAATGGATTTGCGACTTCCCATTCATTCTCAGAGGAAAACAAAACATACCTAAGGAAAATATGTGTGTGCTCTGCTTGTATGACTGTCTAATGGAGAGAAAAGGTTATAATATGATCCCTTCCCTTATAATGATACCATTATGTCACATCTTGTTTGCAGGTTTTGGTCACAAACATCATATTAGAAAGAAAATATTGCTCTTGATTCATCAGTATGTAACTTACTCCTGTACGAAATGACAGAATCTACAGTAAAATACCCTGTTACTTGATCCACTTGTCAATCTATCCATCAATCATCTTTTGTGATGAGTTGCTATTTTGGGGCATGGCATCATGGTGTCCTCTAAAGAATCCAGAAAATTGATTTCATGCCAAGAAGAGACAAAAGTCATCCATTATTTCCCTGAAATCTGATGTGTTTAATCCTTTCCATTCAATAGCCTAATGAAACCTGACAATGCCTTCAATAGGGTGGGGAGGGGTTAACCCACCGGATATGGAATATTTTTGCTTGGTTGACCATTGTATTGCTCCATATCCCAAGGAGACCCTCCACATTCTATAATATTGGAAGGCAAAAGAGGCAAAGAAAAAAAAATCTGCCAATTGACATTTAAACAGAAGCCTAATTTAGTTAGGCTGCCTAGACTAATTTTACTAGGAATTTGGTTATCTGGCTGCTTGCTTTCCCTTATTTTTCCTGTACTCCCTCCCCCTAATAACCTTCTTTTCCTATCCGGACAGTTGGCTTCTTTAGTTGAAAAGGTTTCATTGGTGCCTTATTAAAAGCTTTCTTTAATGGAAGACTGCATGGGTGGATAACTCTGCTTCTCATAATGTTCCCCCAATTCAGATCCAAACTAGACCTGTTTCCCTGGAGCTGGGCTGAATGGAGGCCTTTGGAGGAAGAGCTAAGAATCTCCCTACTGAATGGACTACAAATGCATGCGGCAGGAAGGATTTAGTCTATTGTACCTTTTTTTTTTTTTTGCAAAACATGGTATAATTATTTTGGAAGAGGTTTGTTCACCACCCCTCCTAACATATGTACCACAATGAAAACTAATATGTACAGATTGTTCCGACAACTAGTAAAGTTGTTGGCATTATCTAAATGTTTTATTATGGACACAATTTAAGTGAACAGTGTTCCATTTCAATATCAGGGTGCCTATGATGGTGCTAATGATTTATTTGTGGACTACTCCGCAGGCTGTCAGAATATATAAGAGCTCAGTGGGTGTAATCAGGCGTATGTAAAACCTTTTACAGTTGAATCACTTCCAGAATGCTCAAAATTGCTTGTTCCAAGACCAGAATGGCCCATTGTGAAGTCAGAACATTCTCTGACAGAACATTCTGCTCACCCCAGGGTGACTCCGCTGATACCACACACCCTTTATTTCTGTCGTGTTCTTTGCTAGCCGGCTGAAAAAATCTTTACCTACTCAGAAGAATCTTCCACTCATACATCGCCTGAGTATTGTCCATTCACCCATATCAAGTCATACGGGCAACAATAAGGTATATATTAAATGAAACAAAAAAAATTGAAAGTGATATTTCAGTTGTTTGGCTGCTGGTTATTCTAGGACAGTGGGTTTAGGATGAGAAAGGGAGGCTTAGTTCTACTGTACATTGTTAAAAGTGTTGTGATATCTTTTGAGCACTGTGATATACAGTAGGAACTACTGAAATTCTGGGGCAGCATGCCACATTTCAAATTCAAAGATGGTCTTTTGAGTGATTTGTAGAACTACCATCCAAAGAAGCAGCGAATAGCTGAAAATATATACCTGTTTTTGAACTACCCATGCTACTGGTAACTAGGCTATAAAAGCAATCGACCAACTCCATGTCACTTGCTTTTATAGGGATTGACAGCTGGGTTGGTGGAGACTTCAGGATTCTTTGCCCACACAAACCCATCCAAGATTTTCAGGGCACCTGTTGCTCTATGGCTTAGAACCTTTATTGATCCCTAACTATTATCCAGTAGAAATCTGTATAAGGGAGAGTACCAGGATCTCCCCTTTTGGCCCTGTAGGACAAGAGAGCAGGTAATGGACACAACAGCAACCCAGGCCCTTTCCTGTTCCATGCCGCTGGCACAGCAGCCAATGATCACTTTTGTGACTATGCAACTGGGCCAGGATTACTAGCTGCAAATCACAAAAATGACACTGGCAGCTGTGAAGAATAGAGGAAAGAGAGGAAGAGGAGAAGGAGAGGAGGTGGTAAAGGAGAGAAAACATGGTACAATGCGGTCAGAAAGACCTAGAGCCTTGGTGGAGCAGTGGGCTAATGCCTCCTTAAGTAACACCAGCTGCCTGCAATTAGTGCAGGTTCGCATCCCACCAGGCTCAAGGTTGACTCAGCCTTCCATCCTTCCGAGGTAGGTAAAATGAGGACCCAGATTGTTGGGGGCAATAAGCTGACTTTGTAATAATGCCGCTTGGGGGTGTGTGAAAGCCCTAATAAGCAGGCATATACATAGAATGAAGGCTACTGCTAAGCTTGTAAGCTGCCCTGAGTCTTCAGAGAAGGGCGGGATATAAATGGAATTAAAATAAAATAAATAAAAATAGTGTATGTTCTACAAATCAAGACTGAAGAGGAAGAGGTACCAAGAGGGATAAACAGCAGTTAAATGAAGATCCTCTGGTTTTAATTTGCCAAGTTATGTGCCCTGGGCTCCTCAACTGCTCAGAAGAAGCTATTGTACCTCCATGCCATGAGGTCCTCACCTACCCATTGATTTCCAAGCCTTGAAAGTCACATGCACACAGAACAGCACATTTCTAACTTGTTGCAATTTACAGATGTGGCATTATGTTCCAGAGTTGTTCTTTTAACAGCTGCCTGATAGAACAAGCCTACGTCTCACCCAATCCCAACTTCTCCCTGCATAAGTATTGAGCCAATTGCTGGCAGAGAGGGGAGGGAAGGAACAGGTGAATCCAAGAAGAGAAGGAGCTTATGAGAGTACCTGGAAAGGACAAGATAGGGAATAAAAGAGATTAGAATAGTTTTGAAAACAGGAATCTAATGAGAGACCAATCACACCATCATTTTGTTCTAGGTTAAAAAAAAGGAATAAACCAGTTCTCCGATTCCTGTTCATGTTTTCTGAGCCTCCTTTTTCTTATATGCTTCTCAAAGGTAGCACAATCAGAGGCTTCTAGAGCAATGGGGACAAATATTGCTACTCTTGTGATCTTGCAGGGATCCTGAACGGTATGCAACCTACTACCTCTACCGTACCATTCCCTGTCCTCAGAACCCTCTAAATAAAATTCAAATTATGCCACCCCACATGAAGATTTCCTTTCCTTTTATATTAATGTGGTGGTATAGCATCTACATTACATAGACCACCTTGAATTGTGTTATTGAGTCTGTTATGTAGTGCCTTTGTTTAGTATGGTGTTTTGTGACGCCTACTCGTAAACACTATACAACTGAGCAGTCGAAAGTTCTTCATCTGTGGAAAAAACAACAGCAGCAGCACCAGATTTATCTTCTGCCTCTCTCTCCCCAGCATGGGGGCCATACATCTATCCATCTTGCAGGGCTCCAAGCCGGATTTTGCTCAGCTCTACGGCAATTGCCACTTCTAAGCAGAACTGAATTAATTGCAATGCATAGTCCCAGGGGGCCTAAATGTTCTAGCTATTACAGGGGCTTCCAGCAGCACTGGTGCCCAGCTACTCGTAAGACTTTTTTTTTACAGCAAAGATCAGGCTATTATTTCAGCTGCTGATGGTTAAAAGGAAATCACGCCCCATGCTTCCAATTGCAATCGTGATTGAATGAGACCTCAGAGATGGGAGGGAGCTCTTTCAAGGCTCTAGAAAGATTACTAAAAGAGCCTTTGAGGAAGCCCTCTGGGAAGCAAGCAATAGAAGGGGTGTGAAGCAAAATCGGCATCAAGCTATGGTAATATTGTGGGTGGGGAGAGAACAAACTTTCATCTTATATTAGCGACAGCCCCAACTCCATACCACCATACTCTCTCCAAAGCTCACTGAAGCATGGCTGCCTCAACAGAAGGGACTCAGCTTCTCTTCCTGGCTACTTGTTTTCAATGAGTCAATACACAGGAATATTCTGTCTTTGCGACCAGCTCTTCTTTCATTTTACAGCAAGACTCCTAATATTGTCTAGGACCTTTCCCAGGATGTGTTTCGCAAAAGGAAATCAGTGACGGGGCCTGGAGTATCTTCTGAAACTCGGCCAAATCCCCATCTTACCCTCACAAATCATGTCCCTTCCAGCTCCCAATAGGAAGACAATATTTTCTACCTGCGGAAGTCAAGAAGAGGCCTAGTGGTGGTAGGGATGCCCTCTGCTGGCCAGCTCAGGAAGTGAAATTGCGTCAGAGTCCGTGTCTCCTGTGATTGCACATTCTTCAAGTAGAAACTGCGCACCAGGAAATCCTCGCACCAGATGTGCTCTGAGACCAGGTTCACCTGAATGGAGATATTAGGATTTGGAAAGGGAGAGAAGAACAGCCAGCAGTCTCCTTCACATAATAAGTCTTGCCATCTATATAAAGGTAAGGTAAAGGTAAAGGTTCCCCCGCACATGCGTGCTAGTCGTTTCCGACTCTAGGGGCCGGTGCTCATCTCCGTTTCAAAGCCGAAGAGCCAGCGCTTGTCCAAGGACGTCTCCGTGGTCATGTGGCCGGCATGACTGGACGCCAAAGGCGCACGGAACGCTGTTACCTTCCCACCGGAGTGGTCCCTATTTTTCTACTTGCATTTTTACGTGCTTTCGAACTGCTAGGTTGGCAGAAGCTGGGACGAGTAACAGGCGCTCACTCTGCTACGCGGCACTCGGGATTCGACCCGCCAAACTGCCGACCTTCTGATCGACAAGCTCAGCGTCCTAACCCACTGAGCCACCGCGTCCCACTATATACAACCTATATACAACCTATTAAATCCTCAACTTGTTTTCCCATTCTTCTCTAAATATTTGATCATCTATTGCAGGGGTGTCAAACTGCCGGCCCACGGGCCGGACGGGTCACGAGGAAACCACGCCCACCCCATTGCCGGCAATGGGGGAAAAGTTCTGATACGTCGTGCAACGACACATGGCGTTGCGAGTTTGACATGTCTGATCTATTGGGTCAGTTAAAATGCCTTTTTCTGCTTTTCTTTTCATAAGGCTAGAGCAAAATAGATGCAACATGTGCCCATAATTTTGCTGCCTGCAATCAGAATTCACTATGGCTTATCTATGTCATCAGGATTCAGCTTTTGAGGATGCTGTCTTTCAGTGAGGCGTGGGCCATTCAGTGTGACATTTTGAATCAATCTTCCTCTTCTACAGAATGGGGAATTCCAGCCACTGGGATTCAATAATCATGTAATGTCAAATAATCTAAACATATTCCTGCTTTCTTCATATCATGAGTAGCACAATTTGATAGATATCCCACTTCTGGCTTCCAACACTAAATGTAAAACAAAAAACAAAAAGCAACCAGCTATATTGCCTAGGAAAGCTTCATAGTTTATATAGATGGCTGTGGGGCCCAGGGAGAAAGAGAAAGAATATTCCCATGATTTTTTTGTGGACTGCCTGAAAATGATGTATTCATAAGAATAGAGGGGATTTCATTAATCTTCCACAGGAGATCAACTTGCACACCCAGCTGTGTTTAGCCCAACTGCAGAATGCTCTCACACTGCTGGGAGATGCATCGGAAAGGACATCATTGCTACCTCAGATATGACCCCATTCTCAGTGACTTCCCCACCGTGAAAGAGGAGGAACTCTTGCCACTCTTTGCTGAGCATTGCAAAGACATAATTGGGCAGCCTTACCTCATAGATGTGGTAAAGTGAGGATCCCTCATCGGGCCAATAGCGGTCACATTGCTTGACGCCATCCTCCACGAGGGGGGTGAGCATGACAATGACTGTGCAACCATTCTCCCATACCATCTACATAGACAGAATAGGCAGGAGATTGAGCAATTATAATACTGTACATTCCAACTTCTCCACATTGAAAGAAGTGCAAATGCCATCCCCCCCCTATGAAAAAGAGGCACATGGGAAGAGAGTGTAGTCCGTGGAATGCCTCTGCCTCCAATTAAAACAAAGCAAACACAGAGATTTAAATTTCCTTGGGCTGCAAAGTCAGCTTGGAAACGTATTTTTTTTTATTTAAAAAGTTTTACAATACATTTTGACTTTAATCCCCCCCTCCCCCACCCCTATCTAACCCTCCCTATCCCTCTCCCCCATTCCCTCCTCCCCCCCCCGACTTCCCAGAGCTAAATACAGGGTATAAAATCAAAAAACAAACATAAGCACCCCTATGTTATCAACAATAAACTATTAATTCTATCTCCCTCTAGCTCATATAAAATGAATACAAACAATATTAATATTACAAATAAAGTAAAAAAGAAAAAGAGGAAAACAGAAAAAGAGCTTTACTCAGAATAGATTTTCTTAATCCCAGTCCTTATTCATATTAATTTAAAAAAAAAAAGAAAAAAACTTTCACCTACTATTTACATTCTCCAACCTTTCTCTAATTTCTAAACAAATTCTCAGTTACGCGCCAAAAGCGCCTATCTCTATTAACCTTAATAATCTCCAACCAAACTAAACTATGATCAAAAATAGTTCTTGCATGTATCACGCCAAATGTCTCGCAGTTCCAAATCATCCTTGAGTTCAAATAAAAAGAGTAAAAAAAAAGGTTTAAGCAGTCTGTAAGACAACTTGTTGTTAATTAGGAGCTTGCATACCCATTCTTAGTTCAACACATACTTTTAGTCCATAACCCTAATATACTTTTCTAACAAGCAAATAACATCAATCTTAAATTGTGTTAAATATTTAAAAAAAACTTTCTTTCTCCTCTATGATAAATTTAATCCATTGACATTCTAATTTAAAAATTTAATCACCAATCTTGACGCTCCAAAGCTTTTGGAGCACGTCTGTCATGACCCCCAAAACTTCTTTGGACCGCGCCCCTCCCACAGCTTCACTGTAAGTACACTTTGGAGATTTCATAACTTTCTGCTGGTCTTGCTCTTGCTCTCGTCTCGCTCTTCTTAGGGCGGCACGCGTCATCCTCTGGCCTCCTGCAACAACCGATGAGACTGTATCTTGATCCCCTCCAACACCATTGTCCTCTATCTGTCTATCTGCAACATCTTGAAGCTTTCCCTCGCCGTATCCCTTTACAGCTTCCAAAAATGATAGGGGGGTTGCTTTTAACACATTGCTATAAAAATCACGTGCCTGGGCCACAGTAACCAGACGATGTCTTTTACCTTCGTGCGTCACCACCAGTCCAACTGGAATCTCCCATCTAAACTTAATATCACATTTCTTAAGTTCCTGTACTAGAAATGCAAAATCTTTCCTTCTCCTTAAAATCTTCGGAGGATTCTCTTTTAAAACCAAGACTTCTTGCTCAGCCACTACCAATTTAGTATCATAAGCAGCTTGAATGACTTCATCTCTAATTACTCTCTTTGTAAAATAGACCACCACATCTCTGGGTAACTTCCTCTGTCTTGCAATCCATGAATTTACACGAAAAATTTTGTCCATATTTCCCTCAATTTCAGATGCTGGCTGGCCCAATACCCCTTCCAGAGCCTCAGAAATCAGCTGCTTTAAATCTTCTTTACAATTCTCCTTTAAACCCCTGATTCTAATAGCATACTGCATCTGATGATACTGAACAAGGCTCAATTCTCCGTCCATTTTATCCCTTATATTTTCATTTTCTAATACCTTTGCTTCTAATATAGAGTTCTTTTGACTGAGATCCTTCACTTTTACATCCAGCTGTTGCACACATTCAGCTACAGATTCAATCATAGACAACATGTCCACCCTCATTGCTCTAAACTTCTCTTCCATCTTCTTCTCCAATTTCTCCATTTTCTCCTCCATTTTCTCCTCCAGCTTTTTCAACTTTTCATCCATCATGTCAGACATCAATTGTGAATGCTTTCCAAGAGCATCTTGTAAATCCTTAAGCGTCAATGCCGGAGGAGGTGCAGGAGGAAGCAAAGCTTGCAATGAGGTCTGTTGCACCAGGGAAGACCCCGCACTACGAAGAGCTTTAGAAGTTTTAGCCGCCATCTTCCCCCACTTTCACTTATTGCGCACTTTCACTTTAAAGCTATAAAATCCATTGAGCTAGAGAGTAAAGATAAGAGTCCACATCACCTTGACCTCCTGTACCGCTCTGCCTGCATCTTGATAATCAAAAGTATTTCCTTTTGGCAGGGGTGGTTGCTAACGCCTGGCTCTGCTCCATAAATCCCGGAGCAGGGGCGCTGCGCAGCTCGGAGCAACCCAGGCTTCGGGGGGGCTCAATCCTTCAGCCGCCCAAACTCTCAGCTCAGGTGGCCCCGGAGAGTTCAACCCCTACCTGGGGCCTCACCCCCTCCTCTTCTCCCGAGGAGGGGGCTTCAAATCCATCTAAACAGCTGATCGGCGCTGTTTACGATGGAAAAACACAGCTGCGGAGTGGGCAGCCCGAAAACGACTGTCTTCGGCGTCGCATCGCCACCGGAAGTCCAGCTTGGAAACGTATTGAGTATGTCTAATAAATGCTAAATGGGAAGAGAGGAACCCAGCAGCTTCTCAGAATCAAGTGTGACAATCTTATCTTTCTGATGCCTTACTTCTTACTCGTTCTCTACATAGCTTAGGCCCGGGGTACTTGCGAGACCACCTGCTGCCATTATCAACCTCCCATCGCCTGGTTCGCTCCCACAGAGTCGGCCTCCTCAGGGTGCCGTCAGCTAAGCAATGCCTGCTGGTGACCCCCAGGGGGAGAGCCTTCTCTGTGGGCGCACCGACCCTCTGGAATGAACTGCTCCCGGAGCTGAGGATGGCCCCTGACCTTCGGTCCTTCTGCCGTGACCTGAAGACATGGATGTTCCAACAGTCAGGCCTGGACTGACTGTAGTTTTAAATTTGGTTTTATTGGGTCTATTGTTATGTATTTACTTCATTGTTTAATTCTTTTTTAAATTTTGTATTTTATGTTTTTAACTTTTTATTGTTGTGAGCCGCCCTGAGTCCTTAGGGAGAAGGGCGGCATATAAATTTAATCAATTCAATTCAATTCGATTCATAACATAATTCAAATAAAACTGTACATTCATACATTCATGCCTCCAGGAGCTTGCCACTGGAGATGATCTAGCCATAGTATTTCATTTTGTTGATATGGAGCAGAAACCTGCCTTTGTTTCAGAATGGGAAGATGGACTCCATGCTCTTTATCGTCTGTCCGCCTCTCTTCTAAAGGCTTTGAATATAATGCCAGGAATAACAGAACCCCCTGTGCCAGAGAAATATCAGTCCAAATGTCTATGGAGATTCTGAGTCATCCAGGTCATGGTTGTCCTGAAAGTGCTTTTTTTCAAAAGGCAACTGGATTTTGTTTTTCCCTGAAGACGTTTTGCTTCTCATCCAAGAAGCTTCTTCAGTTTTGGAGTTCAGAACTGAGGAATCTTCTTGGATGAGAAGCGAAACGTCTTCAAGGAAAAATGAAGTCCAGTTACCTTTTGAAAAAAGTATCTTTGGGACTATCAGTCCAAATGCTCTATCAGGCAGCACAAGAAAGTTATCCCTTTAGAATAAACATCTCCATGGCTGTCTTACCTGCCAAAAATCAGCAATGGTGTGGGATAATGGACCTTGTGTTGCAATGTATGCTGGCATCCGTGGATCATGGTCAATCTGCAAAGAAACAGAGTATGAAGTAAAATAACTTTCCTCACCCTAATGCTCTCTGACGGAGTATGGACTACAGTTCCTAGTTCTTCTATGCTAGCTGGGAATTCTAAAAATGAAGGGACAGAAGAGAATTAGACTTGATAAAGTGAGCTCAAGAGAATGAGCTGTAGATGAATCTACATTAAAGATCTACTACCACCCTCCAGATGTTTGGGCACACACCCAATAATCTCTTGAGACCTATGGAAGTTGAGGCACAACACCTGAATACAGTTATTTGACTTTGCTTATCAAGTTAATTCTGGATAAAGCAACCAAACTTGACTGTGTGTTATTAGAAGTGCAAGGTATTGCTATGAAATGGTATTGCCTATGGTTAAATTATCCACAAGCAGCAAACTAGGTGATCAAGATGAACTTGGATGAATTAGACTGAAGAATAAATAATCGTGGCCAGGTTGGAGAAGAGAAGGGGAAAGAGAGGAAAACATCTGAGCCAGAGAAATAAATGCTGTCCTGAGGCACCCACCTATTACCCTTAACAGAACACAGAACACTGTGGAGAGACACCGTTTAAATATTATATCCTTGATGGAAGGTAGGAAGAAAGACACAGAATATCTCTCTAAGGTGAGAAAATATGCAGACAGACTGAAAAAAGGAGAGACTAGTTTAATGGATCAGTTGTCCAATTGGGACCCGCAAGACTTCACACCAGGAAGTGAGGAAGTCTATCTGCTTCTAAAAGGCAGGTGAGAGACAATTGTGAGGCACCGCTGACAAATACGTCCTGGGAACAGAAGGTAGAACTGTTGGCTGAAGAACTCTGAAAAGAACAGATGGCATTACACCTTCAAAAAAAAATGATGAGTGTGGCATGTTTAATCCAAAGTGGCAGGGCTGAGGGGGCTTTGGGGGTGTCCTTTCTAGCTGAGCAATGGCTGCTACTAGACTTGGCAGGAAAAGTGGCAGAGGCAGCCTCTTTAAAAAATGAGCCAGTGAGGCAGCATTTGGTGGGATACGGAGTGTAATAGCAAGGAGAGGAACGTGGGTGTCTGTCACTCACAATGGGGCTGGCATTAATGAAGTCACTCCGCGATGGGTTGCTTTCCACTTTCAACTTGATGCGTGCGTGATCATCTAGGAACAACAGAAAAAACAAGGAGCCGATGGTCTAGTCTAGAGATGCCGGAGTAGCAGGAGGCTGGAATTCTTGTGAAGCTGCAGCATCATCTCCCCAACGCTGAATTGTTGGTCCCAGAGATGAATCTCTAGACCAGTGTTAAGGAATTCACAGCCCCAGAATTGCATGTGACTACAAATTCTTTCCAAAATGAGTTTGAATTTCAGGGTTGTGATTGCTAAAAAAAAAAGCAGTAATGTGACTCCAGCTTCCCTCTATTTGCAGATTGGAAGCTTGTGAAAAGAGCATTATCCTTTAAATAGGTTGAATGTATTTAAGGAAAAAAACAATCCACCCCAAGTCAGAGAAAATAAGAAAACATGGCTCTATCTGCCCTTTGGTGTGGCTCTACTCACTTTGTGTACTGCCCATTTTGTACTGTTGTCCCATATACCGCAGTCTTGCTGCACTCCCCTCCCTGGTTCCCAGTTAAGTATGGGCCTGTAGCCATCACCGTAGAAACATGCTCTGGCCACACTCCAAACCTTCTGCTAAGGCAGCAAGGAACAGGAATAAAATGGGACAATCACGTTCTCTAGTGCCCATAGGCAGTGCTTGTATGGACTCACAGGGCACATAATCTGGATTGCGGTTCTTCTTGACATTGGCTTCACGCTGGGCAGCATCACAAGTGTTTGGTTCTGCTTGGTATGCACACAGTGCTTGCCACTCTTTAGCCAACCTATCACGATTACGTAGATGGTCCTCCATATATGCCTGTGGTGGCAACAGAACAGTTGTCATATCCTGGACTTAAACATATACCTCTCCATCTCCCTCCCCGCCCCCCCAAAGAGATTACTGAAATCTATTGAAAGCGTTCTCTGACTTGATACCTTCAAGAAGTTTGGGGACTGAATTCCCAGAATCGACAATCTCACTACATCTAATGACTGTCATAGTGCTGTCAAAATCTAGGGCACTGTTTCTTAACCTCAGCATCTTTAAGAAGTGTGGGCTTCAACTCCCAGAATTCCCCAGCCTGCCATGTTGAGTTTACTATGAGTTTACTTACGTTTTAATTTCATTAAAAAAGGAAAAAAGTACAGCCTCCTAAAAGTCATACTTAATTCCTGATGATCTCGTGTATACCACCATGCAATCATCAGGGAGCAGTATGGAACTACTTTGCACTGGCCATTGTCTTCTCAATCTGGAATTTCCTCTTGGTCTCCAATCAAATCTATCCTCAGATCCAATCTTGCTTAGCTTTTGGGATCGGCCCCGGTTGACTAAGTGGGGCCACTTAGGTTGGTGTTTCACTTCAAAAATGACACCAAGCATCTATGTCTTCTGTAAAGCTCCATCTGGCAAGCTTGCAAACCTCCGTCAAGCTGTCCCAACAACACAAATGTGTAGGGTGTGGGTGTTCCTCACCAGAATCATGTGTCCAGTGGAGATATCCATGTTGGACTGCACAGGCTCTTCACACCAAGACGGCGTGCTGCTGTGGGAGCTGGGACTGGCCTGGGGTGCATCGCTGAACTGTGATGAGACACTGCTGACACGAGAGTTTTCGGCAGGAGCAGGGGGCGGAGGGGTTTCTGCACGGCCAAAGAGCGACTTGGCAGCCATGTGCTGTCGGCAGAGCTCCTGTAGAAAGATGACCCAGCTACAACACCCATGCACACTGGTCACTGAGACCAGACAAAAGATAGGAAAAGCAGAGAGTTGGACAGAGGCAAAAAGCATTCCAATCATCCAAAGATCCTTAATTCTTCCACTCAGAGATGCAAAAGCAGTGGGAAAATAAAGGCATAACTGAGTTCACCTCAGTCGAATCCTCCCAAGGAGCTAGGAGCCATGCCTAGCGGCCATCTGTCCTTGCACTTGTATTCTGGCACTGAATGAGAGGCCAGTTTTAGGAACGTGTTTACCCAACACTCTTAATCACACCAGTTAAAGCCTTAATGGATATCGCTGCATAACATGCTAGGCTAGTTAGGGCTTGTTTGGGGCTCTTGTGCAATCTCAGTCAATTTTGAGGAACTCCAAAAATGGCTTCAGTAACTAAATGGAGAATGCCGGGCATCCCAGCCTATGATTTTCTGATAAACCATGGCGCTACATGTAGAGTGATCTTGACAGACTCAGTGATGTCAAAGTTCCTCCCTGCCATCAATCCCACTGGTACCTGGTATTCATAGGTGCTGTCAGTCGCTCCCTCTGGCCCCAGCCCTGCCAACCGCTCTTTCTCCCGCTGCTTGGCATGCTGGCGCAGACAAAAGACCACAGCAGCAGCAATGACAATGCCGGCCACACAGGCCAGTAACACAAAGGTGAGCAGCACCGAGTGGAAGGTATTGCCGAAATGGGCAGGATGGGGGTATGTTGCAGCCTCGTTACGCTGTGGAAAGACAGGCACAGAACAGGTGAGCTTAGGATAAAGAACCACCTGCACCAAAGGCAGATGGAGCACAGAGTCTAGCCCAAGATGGGAGATGGTAGCTTTTCAAGTGTCACTGGAATCTATTTCCCAGCAGCCTCTGCCACAGCATGGCCAATGGCAAAATGGGAGAGGCAGCAGTAGTTCCACCATATTTGAACAGTCACCGCCATCACTGGTTTAAACTACATGCTTTGCTATTAATTGCCATTCCATCATCCTGGCATTATGGAGCCTTATCAAAATTGCTATTGCCCATTGCTGTCTTCTGACATCTCCTCAGGCTTTGTCCCACCCCTTTACTAAAACCTGGAACCTTTGCTGAATGTTCATTCTATTCTTTCCATATTTTGCAGCCAATGCCTTTCTTCTTCTAAGAGCTGGTTAAATTTTTTAGATCCATCTCTTCTCCTGCTCCCGAGTCTTCTTTAGCGCAAAAGCAAAATTTCCAAACGGGCAATTTGAGGCCTTGGCTTATGAGTCAGAATTCTCAGAACTCTCTCTTGGCCAAACACTGCCCAAGCTTTAAAATGCCACGAGGTCAAGCATAGGCAAGTCTTACCTGTCCTACACCCATCTGTAGGATCTTTACTCCAACCTCCAATTCCAGCTCTGACTTCACCAGGGCTAGAGGAAAGATAGAAATGAACAAGCCACACTAGAGGACTGAACTTGGGCACATGCAAAGCAGCAAATGAGTGAAGAACAGAAACTGGGAGGAACTGAGTGAATGGAAGCTAGGGGAGCATTACTTCAGGGTTGGTCTGTCTCTGTTTGGCATGGTGGGGTTATTACACGAGTAGAAAGGATAATACTATGATAGAGAGAAGTCCTTTGCTCCCTCTTTTATTTTTTTATTTTTATTTTTATTTTTATTCCATTTATATCCTGCCCTTCTCCGAAGACTCAGGGCGGCTTACAAGCTTAGCAGTAGCCTTCATTCTATGTATATGCCTGCTTATTAGGGCTTTCACACACCCCCCAAGCGGCATTATTACAAAGTCAGCTTAATTGCCCCCAACAATGGACCCCAAAATCATCTTTCCAAACCAAATTGATTTTTACTGAAAAAAAGGGGGGAAAACGATCACCGTAACAAGCAAAATAAAGTAAAAGAGCCAAGCAAATCTTCTGATAGGCTGAATATACCTTCCTTGAAGGAGAGAACATTCTAAAATGATGTTTACAGTAACACGGACAATAAAAGTAATAGAAATAATAATGGTATGGCTCCAAGTTCCAAAAAAGTATGCCAATACCTACGTTAGCATAGAAAGTATTCTGCACTTATTAAACTGGATATTTTAGTGTCCTGTTAAGGCTAGGACACAGAATTGGTATAATTGGGACTACTGATTTGCTCTCAACTTACCTGCCCTATTGGCGACATCATTCAGAGACAAATTTTGGTGGTTTTGACGGATGCGGAATGTGAGAGCTGGACCCAACACACTACATAAGGAGAGATTTGAATTTAGGATTCTGCTTTCACTAACCACATCATTCAGTCAACAAGTGTGCTTTCGTTGACCATTCCTGTAGGATGTCTCTGTTATAGCTACCCATCACAATTCTTTACAATGCCCTTTACGTAAGGTTATCTTAGTTTTCTCTTCACTCATGGTTCTGCTAATGAACCATGGGACCCCAGAATGACATGGAGCCCACCAAGTGGTTCATATGATTGCTGTTGCCAGGGGGATGGGGGGGTGTTGTTATTGGGGAGCTTCTGTATTATTTTTGCTTTGGGTTTTATCCTAATAAGCTGCCTGGAGTCACCAAGAGTGAATTGGGAGGCCATAAACATTTTCTTAGATAAATAAATAAAACTCAGAGGTTTACAGTTTTTACTAAATATGAAAGACCTCAAGTTGTGCTTTAAAGCCCAAAGTATGGTAGTTCAAAATCCAGAGCAAATACATAGTTGCTAAAAAAAAGGTCCCTGCTCATATGCACAAGGGTTCATCATTTAAGAAAATAAGGAGTCCTGTTGAGATGTAACAAAGAAAAGACTTTGTGTTAGCCACCCAATAATGAGAACTCAATAGGATAGGAGATATAGGATAGGAGATATAATTCATTCCAAAGCAATATGGCGCCCTACAAGTATGTTGGGATAGCCAATTGGCTACAGATTCTGAAAGTTACAGTCCTAATGTATTGAACAGCATTAAATTGGGGAAAGTTACCTCAAGAGTACAAGGAAGTCCTTGTAAACTGTTCATTATGAGAACTGCATCACACTCTGGCTAACTATGTCAGTGGTACTTCCTTTGATTGTTTCTCCTTAGATTCCTCCCTTTCCAGAACCACTGCAAATAACAGCACACTTCAGATTCTCCTGGACCTCTAGACCTCAACTAAGCTATATCACTTACCTAATATTGATGAAGCTGGCAGTAGATAAGTGAACACGTTCAGCCAGGGTCTCAAGGAGATGAATGCCATCAGCCAGGCTTAATGGCCTGCAGGTGGTAAAAATGCAGTATGTCAAGACTTAATGGAAAAGCATGTAGAGGAGTGGGTTAATAAACAGCAGATAAATAATACCTTTAGGTAATTAATTTTAAGATGTGTGAACTTCAGCTCCCAAAATTCCCCAGCTGGATATCAGCTGAGAATGCAGGAAGTAAAGTCCACACATCTTAAAGTTACCGTGGTTGGGAATCCTTGCTGTGGGTGTTCCATCTTGGATATTAATCATCACCTGGCACATACCTGACATAGTCATAGATCTTCTGCTGGTAAAAGTACCTCAACCATATCAGCCATTTGTTGGGGTTCATATCTGATTTATCCAAATACCACAATAAAAAAAAGAAAAATCTGTATAGTTTGTGATAAGTGAATCAAACATAATAGGGTCACTCATTAACCTCTACAACCTTCAGTTTTATCACAGGATGTCCCAGTGTGTAGAGAGTAAAGAAGATAATCTTTCAGGAATTGTTACTGAGACAAAGGGAGCAGAAACACTATTTTTAAGTCCAGAAAAATGAGACAACATTTGGAAGTGACTCAGACAAAGACCTCCCTAATTTACTGAAGGGGAGAAGGTACAATACAATCAGATTTGCAAGGGTCTGTTATCATAGCCCATCTCAGTCAAAGTAGACATCCATCGTATGGATTTGATTTTGTAGTCTGTCCTATCTACTGGGGCTGACATCTTGACTTCCAACACACCCGCCCTCCCCTTATTCCACCTTATACCACTCCTCTAATTTGCTTGAATTGTCCCACCTATGTTAATTATATGTATTCAGCATCACAATAACTGCAGTTATCACACTGAACCATACTTGATTTTAACCATGATTTGCTGGACAAGCTACAAATGATCAGAGTAAGTTTTTTTTAGTAATTTTAATTAATCAAGACATGCTCATCCTACATTTGCTGTCTCTTCTTTTTCAATCAGTCTTCTTTGGATATCTTTTTGAATTGGGTAAAGGTTTGAGTGGAACTAAAATGCCAGCCAAGAACAAGCCAGAAAATCCAACAAATCCCGTGCTCCCAAGTTATAGGTTATATTAATCCACAATTGCAATTAATAACCCAATATGCACCCTGACTTTGCTATTGCAGCAGACTGCTTTATAACAAACCATAATTTATTCATTGATTCTCTTTTCCATGTCACACCAAGTGAAAAATAAATCAACCATAGTATGGCTGGACATGCATGTATCCAACCACTGCGTGGATGCAAATGAGGGTAATTATTATAAGTATCACCCTATTATCTGCTGGAACTTGTCAATGTATGGCTCAGGTTGCCCCAACCTTGTTCACTCCAGATAAATTCATTTTTAATTAGCCCCAGACAGCCTGCACAAGCAGCCAGCCTGGCATAGCCTAGCCTAGCATGGCTTTGGGGTGATGTAAGATGCACTTGTCTGATCCAAAACCAAGCCATACAGGTAGTCCTTGACTTATGGCCATAATGGAGTTGTAAAGCGGGTCATTCACTTCACCAGTCTGATTTTACGACCTGTTTTGCAACAATTGTTCTGAAAAACCACAAGTAAATGCTAGGTTTGCAGCAAAAAGTGCAATAAAATATGGTCATGACTGCAGGATGCTGCAAACAGCTGTGAATGCAGGCCAGATGCCAAGAGCCCAAAATACAGACATGTGATCATGGGAGGGGGGAGGGGGATACAATCATTGGAATTTCAGACCTGGGGAATCTTTTGTAATTTTGAATGGTCGCTAAGTGATAGGTCATAAGTTAAGGACCATCGATACAACTTGGCTCTCTGGATCCACCCATTTATTTTGCCCCTCCCTCATTTCCCCAGACACTTCCTTTCTCTCACTTCTGGTCAGTGACAACGTAGCCATATTCCTCTGCCGCCAATGGTGTCTCTGGCTGCTCCCCATCCTTATTGAGCACACCTACTGCCACGCGACTCTTCTTCACCATCACCCCCTGCTCCTCAGGACTGCTGGTATCACCTTCCCTGGGGCTTAAGGGCCTCTGTGAGTCTGGGGGAGATGTTGTCATTGACATGGGGGCCCCAGCTGAGCCAAGAGTCTCCCTGTGTGCTTGAATTTGCCCCTCTGTGGGAATGACACTGACAGAGTCTTCTTGAGAAGGGACTGGCTCCGGCTCCTCCCTGTGTTGCATTTCTGCTTCTGTCACCTGAATAAAGATGGAAAGGTCACCCATCAGTGCTCAACACTTCAACCAACAACCCACAGCTATCTTGATAACTCCTGCTTATTACTATAGGCAGCCTTGTAAATTCCCTTCTCAAATTCTGCCTCAGGCTGCTGGTTCCATCCTAAAGTTTGAATGTGTAATGATCTCTTTTCTTCCTCTTCGCAGGAGCCACCTATGTAAGAATTGGCTGGGGATGGTTGTTCTCTGATGGTACGGGCAAATTATAGTCTAAACGTGGCCCCAGAAAATCTCCAAAGTCCCTGCCCCAAGTGGACAGGGCCAAATTGTTTGGTCTTATTTCAGGGGGAGAGAATGAATCGGGGATTTAGATCAAAAATATGAAGTGAGCTCTTTGAACTCGCTCCACCCCCCCCTACTAAACTGTGCAAGCCCCCCCCCCCCACTCTGGCTATGTTCAGAAACAACTTCCATCACCCTCCATGTTTCCTGTGGCCTTTGGAGACTAACAACTCCTCCCCCAACTCACAAAAACAAAAATGACTCTGCCTCACGTACATGCAAGTAGCCCAGTTGTGTGCTATGGCAGGAGAAAAAAACAACCACCAAGTGCAGCTTAGTGGAATCTACTTCTCATATCCAGAGGTTGGTTCAAGTACAGTGTATCTTCCAATGAGTAAGAGGTAAGCACATTTCAATGTTTTGGGACGAGACATTGTAGAAACCCAAAGGTTTCCATATATATCAAGAAACTGGTGAACTTACCCGCGTGGACTCCAGAGCCTCTTGTTCAAGCCTACCAGCTAAGGAAAGAATTAAGAGAAGGAAAGTGCTTATTTTCTAAGATGAGGGGGAGAAAAACCTTAAAGTTTAATGTGTTGATTTTCAAAGTAGTGAAGTAGAAGTTAACAATCTATAACTTTCTTCATGTTGTCAAAGTCCCATCAGCCCCAGCCAGCCTGGCCAATGGTCATGGCAGTCACAGTCCACCATTAGAGAGTTACTAGTTTCCTACCCTTGCACTTAAGGGAAGACATTCTGCGGAGGATCAAGCATGTTCTCTGATTGCCATGTCATAGGCTCCAGAGCTAAAATACCAACAGAGGAAAAACAGATCCTGGGGTGAAGCCAGCACACATTTAAGCCTGGATTGCATGAGCTAGCACAGGGACAGCACGGAATCTCCTCTCTTCAGATTCAGTCCACAGAGTTCCTATTTTACACCCAGACACAAGCTTTCCTTCAATCGCTCTCCTCCAGCTATAACCATCCCTCCTGCTGCCTCTTCTGTTCCAAGTCTTCATTCCTCCACTCACCATGTTTATTGGGACTCTGAAGGAACTGAATCATGTCCTGTGGTTTAATCCCATAGTTGGCAAATATTGCTGTAAGTCTCTGTACGAGTCTGTCTGTGGACAGAAAGGAGGGGATGGTGTTGCTTCTGCAGCCGAGTCATCATCCAGGCTTTCAAACCAAGATGAATAAGCTAAATGATTCTTAGAGGGCCACTGAAAAATAAGAAAAGTCTCACCTGGCTCGGTTGAGTGTGCTTGAGACTCTGCTCTGTTTTCAAGGTTGTTACCATTGTCCTGAAGAGGATAATCTATCTTGGAATCTTGCTTGTTCTCAGCCCTGTTTCTGGATTTACCTGTCTGTTCCTGGGTTAAGTAAAGTGCCCCCAGGTCTTGGAAAAGTTGGCTTCCATCCAGCCCCTGCTGTTCCCTATAGAAAGGAGCAGTGCTGGCACTCATGAAGACCTTGGAAGGAGCAGCTTGGTCTAAGAAAATGGGAGACTTTGGGTTGTGACCACCAGAACTGCCCTGGAAGGTGCCATCTGGATAGCTGAACTGAAGTAGAAGTACACAGAAAGGCGATTTAGAAACAAATGAAACCAGTTGCCTTACACTGAGTCACAATACTAGACAATCTAGCTCATTGTTTCATTTGCAAGGGCTCTCTGGGTTTCTGATATGAAGCTTCCCCAGATTTTCTTGGAGGTAGCAGGAGCTATGCTGCCAAATTAAAGTTTTCTTCGCTGAATCTGAAGTCACCAACACACCATATTGGCACAACGCTGCTGCTCTATTCTTCCGCTAAAGTCTCCACTCTCTTTTTCTTCTAGAGATGGTGGTATACTGATTTAGCTTTTCAGGATATTGTTAAGCAAAGCCATCTGAGAAACGCTCTGGTTTTGCTCCCCTCCCCTTTTTCAACGCTGCTGTGATGGGTAAATGAATTAAGACAGATAGCTAGACTTTAGCCATCTGTCAAAATCTGGTACTGAGACAGATGATCTATGAGATCACAGAGGCTGCCTGTTAAAACAGGAGAGGCTTCCCTGGGCAGCCCCTACAGCTGCAGGGTGGCCCAGGCTGTCACACTTCTCCTGCCTTCCTTGTCAGCCCTAGTTAGATGCAAATAGGGAACGGACCTGACACTGGTCCTTTCTCAGACAACAATCTTTCTCAGTTTACCTTGAGAATCCTAGGAACTGAAGTTGATTTATTGGAGTGTCATAGCTTAGTTACAGAGTGCCTTGCATTTATAGCCCCCATAATCAATTCCTTGTTACAAAGAGGGATCTCAGATAAGATGAGATAATCATAAGAGCCGTGGTGGCACAGTGATTGAAATGCAGTATTATAGGCTAACTCTGCTCACATTGCCAGGAGTTTGATTCCCTCAATCCTGACCAGCTCAAGGTTGACTCAGCCTTCCATCCTTCTGAAGTCGGTAAAATGAGGACCCAGATTGTTGGGGGAGTGGTATGCTGCCTCTGTTAACCACTTAGAGAGGGCTGTAAAGCACTGTGAAGCAGTATATAAGTCCAAGTGCTACATGTATTGCTATAAAGAACCATGAAATGGTCCAATCAGTAACTTGACTCTTTTGTTCCGGCGTTCTTCTGGGAAAGAGCTATTATTTAAATGGAACTATTTTTAAAAGGAAAAAAAGTGGGTGGGGAACCTATGACTGTCTAGATATTGTTCATTTCCAAATCTTATCAACCCCATCCAGCCTGATAATGTAATTATTGTGATTATGAGAATAATAGTCCAATAACATCTGGAGGGCCACAGATTTCCAAGCAATGGGAAATAAGCAAGTCCTATAGCAACATTGCCTAACTCCGTGCTCTCCAAGTGCATTGAATCCAATTCTTTCACAGCCAGTAAGCAGGCTGAGGCCATTCTCCTTGATGCTCAGTAGCTTTATTGAAATACACACACCTGGTAATGAGGATAAGAAGACAGGAACGCATTCTTGTGACTTAGCTCAGGCTGAGAGGCCAAAAGCAATTCCAGATACCTCTGCAGGAGTGCTGGGGGCAGAGGAGGCTGGTGAGCTCCCTGAGGGGAGGAAGGCTGAGATGACAAAGAGGGTCTCCTGGGAACTAGGTGATGAGCTGGCAACCTGTAAAGGGGACATTCCAGGGTAAAATGTCTGTCCACCTACCTACCCATCCATTAGCTGGCTTGTATGTCACTCCATTTGGGAAGATTCTGAGCAGTTTGTTGTGGTTAGAGGTAAACTGGGGATCAAAAGTTCCCTATTTCTAGTTCAACAAGGGGCAATTTCTGCATGGTAACTTACGGTCATACCCAAAGCCCTACTCTGCCAGTGTATCTTTCATATGATTATAGTTATAATAGGGCCAGAGGAGTCCTTCTGGCTAGAGGGCACAATTTAGTTCTGCTTTTTAAGTAGCCAACAAAACATCTTTGATGCAAGTGTGGGAATTTGAGCTGTGAAAAGCTTTGCATCTCCCTCACTGTAATACTGATTAGATTGTGATCCAGGCACCAGCAGTGCATACTGCAAACATCGGCTGTGACAAAAAGATTATTTTCTGGCAGGTGTGGAACTGGATCACAATAGGGAACAGCATAGAAACTTCCCTTTCTTTCAATCAAATCCTCATCTTGGCAATTTATAACAAAAGCAAAAAAGCATGGCTTCCCATGGGAGATCCGCCCACCTCTGAATTGTGTGTCTTCTGGAAAAGTCTGGAGACAGAGCTTGATGCCACATACAGGTAGTCTCCAATTTACAACCACAACTGAGCCCAAAATTTCTGTTGCTAAGCAACGAAGTGAATTTTGCCCCATTTTATGACCTTTCTTGCCACAGTTGTTAAGTTAATCACTGCAATTGTTGGATTAGTAAAACATTTGTTAAGTCAATCTGGCTTCCTGCTTGTCAGATGGTTGCAAAATGTGATCACATGACCCCAGGACAATGCAACCTTCATAAATACATACTAGTGGCCCAGTGTCTGAATTCTGATCACATGACCATAGAGATGCTGCAGTGAAAAGCGGTCATCAATCAATTTTTTTCAGTGCCACTGTAAGTTCAAATGGTCACCAAGCGAATGGTTGTAAGTTGAGGACCACTGCATTTTATTTAGGGTTTATCTGTCTCAGCTTCTACATTCATGGTATTTTCATGCCTTATTATCTGACAAGAGACTTTGACTGCAGCAGCATATAAATTTGATAAATAAATAAAAAGGAAAAAATGTGTACTAAGGCCTGATAATATATAAGGTGATTCACTTCTTGGATAACTAGAAAGAGCATAAAGAGGGTTCTTCCATTTTATAATCCTAGTTCATTCTATACTGTGGTTTGGTGTGTTGTTTCTTTGTTCCATTTTTTAAAAATATTATATTCTCTCTCTCTTACCTCCAGTTGATATTTGATTCACATCTTGGTTGTCTTATTAGTACAATCCAGTATAACCCTGCCTTCGTTCAACAGTAAACTCTACTGACTTCAGTGGAACCTTCTCCCAATTAGGTATACAGCAGCTTATCCTAAACTGGTTGCCTTCAGCTGTGCAGACTTCAACTCCCAGAATCCCCCAGCCAGACCTGATAGCCATTGATGAGAATTCTAGGGTTTGAAGTCCAGGTATCTGAAGGGCAAATTAGTGAAGGAAAGATCTGGATTGATTCTTGGCTTGATAATTAATACACTGCAGCAGTTTTTCAAACTATCTTTGTGTATTGTTGTGCTTTACACTCTATGCATCATTCTGCTGAACAGGCAAGTGGTTGTACTAAAGAAGGTAAGGGAGAGAGTTTATTGTTGAGTAGAACCTACAACTAAACCATAGATATTTGCTAAGAAATAGCGGCAGCTACATCTCAAACTATTCTTCCTACCTATCCTCAGCTGCAGAATTCCATGAAGAAGGAAGATAAAGCCTAGGGATGTGTTCCATCTCCTGGGCAATCACATTCTGTGTAAAGTCATCCTGCCATGATAAACCTGATATGGAAAATAGAAAGTTAAAATAAGTTAGTACATGGCTACAAAAACGGAATATTGACTTGAATGCTGAAACGATACATATCCTCTGATTCAGGAGCCAGCAGTCCAATAACCTTGAGATGTTTTGCATTATACTTCCTATCTCTTGCAGTTCTCCATGCAGGCCAAGAGTTTAAAAGTTCAAAACATCTGGGGGAAACTAAATTGTCTAACCCTACTCTAATCACTGAAGAAAGCTGAACTCTAGCTAGGGTAGATTCTAGCAGCTTGGAGTAAACATTTTAATCAGTGGCATACATTCATATGCAAGGTTTAAAATAAGAGATATTTCCAAAAATTGGTAAGAGGCATAGTTTGAATATGTCTCTGTAGAAAACTGCAGTTCATAAAAGTTAATGCTTTTAATAACATTTGTAATTTTGGAAAGGTGCCAGAAGATTCCTCCTGGACCTTGTGTTATGAATCTGATACAGAGAAAAAATGTTTCTGACTTTAGTATTAAGGATGGAAGGAGGCACTCAAAATCTTGCCTGTTGCAGGGATAGCTCACTTCCCTATCCTATCCTTAGCTCTTCTCCTCTAACTGCTGATATTCACCTTGTGCCATAAGATGCCGCAGAATAGCTTGCAAACGCTGGAGCACTGATGCAGTGACTTGAAAGTAGGGCTGGTCTCGCAATGAACTTTCCTGGCACTGGCCAAATAAACCATCTGGAAAGATAACAAACTCACAGGATAGTTGTCTACATGTACCAGGAATGGCAGGGGTGGAGTGGGGAGAAGAAGAAAGGAAGCACCCAATAATACCAGGCATACTAGATATAATTTGCATGGTGGGTTGTATATGGATCTTCTCTGATGATCCACTAAAAACCAAAAGGGTCTGAACAAATTATACACTTCTTCAAGCTTTGAAGACCCGAGGCTTCAGACTTTTCCAGAAGTAAGCCCTCTTGCACTCATAGGGACAAGCATTTAGGTCAAGGTGCACAATGTGAATAATTAACAATGGAGGGCTTCAAATTGAATTGTCACTCAAAAGAATGCTGTGATAAGTAGCCTAGCAATGTGGGGATTGCACAGATTCCCCGCTCCCAGTACATTGTGAAACAGGAAAAGGAAAATCATTATGTTTTCAACAGTTAAGCATGTACTCTTGGACTCCTCTTCATTTATTTACCCAGGGAGACTGATATTTCTATATAGCTGTAATATACAAATATGTATGTAAAATAATAATAACAACTGCCTATATACTCAGACGCTACCTTAACAGCTCTTAGGTCCTTGATTAGGACTTGAACTGTTAAGTTTTTACCAATCCCAGACTGTGAATCGAACTGAAGATTAAATCAATAATAATAATAATAATATTTATTATTATTATTAATTTTATTTGTATACCGCCCTTCTCCCGAAGGACTCAGGGCGGTGAACAGGGCAATACATATTAAAAAACAAGATACAAAAATTAAAAACGATTAAATAAAATGCCCATGAATAAGTTAAAACACATTAAAAAATAGGTTAAAACAGATTAATAAAACCCCACCCCATCCCATCAGGCCAGGCCAGCTTGTTCGAAAAGGTAGGTTTTGAGATCGCGCCGGAAGGAGCGGAGGTCAGGCGCCATCCGGAGCTTGACCGGAAGATGGTTCCATAAATCCGGCGTGCCCACAGAGAACGCCCTCCCCCTGGGGGCCACCAGTCGACATTCTTTGACCGGTGGCACCCTGAGGAGGCCCTCTCTGTGGGAGCGTACTGGGCGGAGGGAAGTTGACGCCGGCCGCAGGTGCTCCCCAAGGTATTCCGGACCCATGCCATGTAGGGCTTTGTAGGTCATTACTAATAATAATAATAATAATAATAATAATAATAATAATAATAATAATAATAATAATATGCAATCTCAAGGGCAGATTTAATATCAAAGGCATCCATCAACACTGAAAGAAGTTGTCTCAATCAATGAGGGGGGAGACCAGACCTACTGTTGACTTCCTGTCTCCCTGCACAAAACGTGAATTCATAGGCTCAGGAAAGGCAGCTCACATCTTTCCCCAGCAACAGGAGTTACCTCCCCCCACACTATTTTAACACTTTTGATTGTCTTCTAGCCACAAACCCCCTGTGCTATATTAATTTACCTTGCACACAGACTTCCTGCTGAGAGCATAGCCTCCTGTCAAATAAGCAGCCTACAGGAAAAAAAAACACAGAGAGATAGAAAGGAAAACAAAGATGAGAGATTTTCCTTAAAACATGGGATAGTAATTTAGAAATGAGGTTATCTCAGATGACTGCCATATACTCAGTAAAGGCTGAATTCAATTAAGCAAGTTAAACAAGTACCAATTCTAAGCATTAAAATTAATAGTAAGAATGTTTTTTGCCTTGTTTTTGGCACCACTAGTAGCTTAGAGAATTCAGTGATGCAGTTTTCTGCAATAATGTGATAGAAGTAGACAGAAAATCTAGAATAAACCTAAAATTCCCCAATGTCTTCAAGAGTCCTCACACCAATCTAGTATTTAATTTTTTAAAATACCCACCATGGCAGCTAATCTGCCCATCCGTGTGCAGCCATGGTCTCTGAGTATCCACATGTTTTTTAAAATGTCGAAGGAGCTATTGGCCCTCCCAAAACAGGAACCCAAGATATAAGTTCTGAATAAATTGAACATAATTAAACAATTGTAAAAAAAAAGTGCAAGTAATTCTTAAACCCTGGAAAGTCCTGGCTTGCTCATAAATAGATCATAGCACCATCTACCTTTGACAATCCCTAGGAAGGTTGTGATTCCATGAAAGCTATCAAAGGTTACTGTACCCTTACTTGAACTAATGAAGATCACAGAACACATATGAGCCTCAACAATTCTTTTCAATTCCACTGTAAAAACCCTTGAGAAGTTACCCAGTGAGAAGAGTGAGTTTCAAGCTGTTCTATCCACTTTACATTGAAGTACCTGAAAGGCATTCACTGAGGGATAGACAAAAATATGCTTTCTGCAAAATCTCATCAATCATTCAGAAAAAGAATATAAATTCACCTTAATGTTTACTGCAAACTACGTAAGCACCAAACAATGCAGAAACTGACAGACGAAGCAAGCTGAAGAAATTGACTTCCACTCTCATTTGATGGAAATAATTTTTAATGGGGGAATAATGAGACAGAATAAATAAATGTCAACATATGCTCTCCTACCTTTAGTTTTTTTATATCCATTTGACTTCTTGTCCATACTATACAAAGGCAATGTATCTATCAACCCACATAGGGTTGAGGCACATCTATAGTTAGTCATGTATATTATTAGTATAATGAACAACTGACTTTTTTAAAAAAGGAACCATTACTAATTCGTATAAATGTCTTTTGAGATTTAAAATAGAAAAAGAACAAGTTAAAGAATAAATGATGAAACAGGTTAAGAATATTGGTTATAATATACAGATGGATCGATAGAAAAGTGTGTTTAAAAAGACTGAATTTCACATTGCGTTTTAAAATTTAAGAGAAAATGTCTATGAAATGATGTTCCACTGGTATATGATACCAGAGATATTACGTAACTTTTAGATTCTAAGATGTATAAAGAATGTATAATTCTAGTCATTGTTGGAAATATGAAAAGCACGAAGGGATATTTTACCATTCATGGCAGACTTGCAAAAGACTAGAAAAATATTGATTGCTAATACGTATGATGAGGCTATTTGAGTAGAATTCACATCTTAATAGAGAAGATTCTCAAAGTGAATATAAAGATGAAACCAGAAATTTTTCTTCTGCGTTTAATGGAAAAAGACTTGGAAAAAATTTGGAACTTTGATGTTATAAATGTTGACGGCAGCAAGATTACTTTACGCACAAAAATTGAAAGACACTTTGATTCCTACAATGGATGAATGGTTGCAAAAGTTGATGAAGTTAGTAGAGATGGCCAAATTGACTGCTTTGATCAAAGAAAAAAATACAATTTTGTTTCTACTTGGAAACTGCTTCTGGACTTTGTGTTTGAGATGGGGGAAAAATGAAACGTTGATTTGGGGTTTTACTGATTAATAGGTTTTCTGTTGTAGAAATGGCTAGCTTATATTATTATGTAAAAGTAAAAAGCTGAGGGTTGATGTTACTATCTTATTCTATTGTACCAAAGGGAGTTGGAAGGTAAAATCTTTTTAGTGCCCCACACTTCTCCCTTCCGTTTTTCTTCCCCTATTTTCCTACTATTTTCTTTTATATTTTTGTATTATATATTATAAACTAATAAATAAATAAGCAAATACATATGATGAGGCAAAGAATTTAAGTAACATTCTGATGAAACCAGATTATTTTTCTATTAGGATTTATGAGTAGCCAATTATAAAAGACGTATGAAAGATTGGCTTTATACATGGTAACTGCAGAGGAGCTACTGTATATGCAAAGGTAGAAAAATACAATAATATAATAATAACCCGCTATGGAGGATTGGACTGTGAAGATGACAGAATAAGCAGAATAAGCAGAAATTGTTTCAGAGATGAAACAATAAACATTTTCTTAAAATACTGATAATCCTTTAGTGACTTTTTGCTCAAATCATTTTTAAAAATGATTTGAAAAAACTGACATGATGATTTCAGAATTTGGTGATTGAAAAGGGTTGAATAGAGGAAGAAGTGAACTATATGATATAATCTTGATTGGGAAGGAGCAACAATCAGTAGGGTCTGTGGTAGGGAAGATCAGAAGTTGCTTCTTTAAACATTTCTTCTCATTTTCTTCTCTCATCTACTGCACTTTTTTTCTTAATTTCATTTCTATTTTTTCCAATGTTTACCTTCTATGTTTTTTTAAAAAATCTAATATAATAGAAATAAACAGCAAATAATTGCTTGTTATTAATTTAAGAAATGTATCATCAGTCCAAATATTCTTTTTCTTGTTACTGGAAACAGCTCCATACAACCCTTAAAAAACCCCCTCCTTATTCAAAGGGAGAATTAAACATGCAGAGAATGGAATGTCAGGATGGAAGCATATGAAGTAGCATATTAAAAATGATAGATACTTAGAAACTTAAGTTCAGTTTTTGAGTTTTAAGTAATTTTAAAGGAATGATTAGCACAGTATCTATCTATAGTTTCTAATAAGGTATTGAATTACAAGATGAGTCAACACACACTTGGCAATCAGAAACCAAAACAACTTTGCTTTCAAGCTTAAGAAGATGGATAAGTAAGAACTATTCAGGTTTTGCCTTCCTGGCATTATCCTGTTATTAAACCTGGATAACAATATTAATCAGTTTTAGTAAACAGATTTCTAAAAATTGCCTCAATCATGAATAGAGAGATCCGACAGAATACAACTTGGCTTGGTACTTGACAAATTACACAGTAATCGAAACGCCAAAACGTCATTTTCCCTTCCCTAATAGCATACAAATCACATCCCATCAAAAGGAACTTGATCCTAACCACCAGTGAACTGCAGTGTCAGAGCAAGTAACCAGAAACAACAGCTTAGTTCTCTGTTTTGGGTTTATTACATGCTCCCTAAACATAAGAATCTGATCTATTAACTCTTAAGGCAATTTGGCACTAAATAAGAGTCAATGGACTTCAAGGAGGGCCGGACAAGTCTCTTTATGGGAATTGAGCTACTCCAAATTGATGATGTGTTTGACCCCACCCTCAGGCCTGGTCATCTCCTACAGAGTGGACTATAACTCTGTTCATTATAAATACTCCTAATTGGTTTGGATTTTAATTGAAAAGGTTGTGCTGGCTCTCAAATGTGAAATTTAAACCATTTCCCCCCCAAACTGGGATCTATCCAGATGTGTCTGGCTTTCAATTTTAGAAGTTTAGAGGGACATATAGTGGGGAGATATAATTATGGAGAAGAATGTTTATGAATCCAGCAAATTACATATGGAAACTGGATCACTTTTAATCCATTAGACATCTGAGGGAAGAGAAATTAGCCTCTCTGTACTTTACTTTCAAAGATTTCCAACTCAGGAGTCCAAAGCAATCAGCCAAATACAAATGTAACACTGGCTCCTTGTGAGTTAGCTGTCCCAAAGCAGCCCCAAAGTGTTCTGACTTGGTGGTATATCCATTTAAAATCAGTGTTTTTCAAACATGGCAACTTGTTGGGGGAACAGCCAGTTTTTTAAGGGCAGCTTGTATGAGGCCAGACTAGGGGCCATACAAACCTCTGGAACGATGCTGTTCTAGAAGATGGGTGCACCCTAACACAGCCCGCTCATACCAGGTGACCGTATGTGAAGTGTTAGTACTGCTTTATAATGTTTTCGTAAGACCACACTTTGAATACGGCATCCAGTTTTGTAGAGGCTTTTCAGAAGAGTTTGGACAGCCATTTGCCTGAAATGGTACAGGGATAGCCTGCCTCAGCAGGGGGTTGGACTAGAAGACTTCCAAAGTTTCTTTCAACTCTGTTATTCTGTTATACCATTTCCAGTCTATCATAAAAGCAGCTTTCCATTGGGAGTATCATACAAACTCAGGAAAAAGATGCATCTATTGCATGAGCGAGCCAGGGAAATTTCTGCTTTTGTCTGCTAAAATATTCTTAAAATATATTGAATTAAAATTCCCAGAAGCTTCAACCAGTTTAGTCAATAATTACTAAAGCTGAAGCCCAAAAGATTTGGGTGGCACCACCAATGACAATAAAAGATGGGGGGAAAGAAACAAACTCTCCTGGAAATTTTATGTCAAGAAGATTGATCTACCTGTTAATTACTTGATTCATGAAGATGACAGAACACTAAGCATGGATCCTGTATATTTATTACTGAGAAGCTCTTCTTAGGTTCAACCTTTGCAGTCTCAGACAACTTGATTCCACAACGGAAGACTTCCACATTGCTGAATGCAGAATTAAGATGATTACCACACAGTTGTTAATATTGCCTCTGATCAAAAGGTGGTAAACTCTTTTTTCTCTTTCCTCCTCCCTGCCCATAATAATCCACAATAAATTACTGAGCAATCATCCTAATCCCTCCCTGAAAGGTCTCCTAATTTGTAGCTTTCCCTGATTTTTCTCTCCCCCTTTTAAAGAAAGCAATTGATTCTCATTTGAGCGATATGGACATTCTGGATTGTCCTTAGTTGGTTCTTATTCCCTTTAGGGACAAGAGGAGGAGATTATAATTACTGGTTTCCTCTCTGCAGTCAAAACATTTCTTTACCTTGTGGGATCCTTGCAGAATCACTGTTTGCAATCTCATAAATATAATACAAATAATTTGTAGAAATTATTCAGGTTTACGTAGAAATAGCCAAAATATTAGATTCCCTGCTTGCAGGAAACAGGAACAAATTAATTAAAAGCAATTAAGGGATATCATAGCAACAATCACTAACCAAACATGAATTTTTTATTATCTTTGTTTCTTTTTAAGGGGAATGAGTAGAAGTTGGTGTTCTCAAGACAAAAAAACATTTGCATAATAGAAAAAAAACCCAAGAATGAAAATGCCTTGAATGCAACATTATGGCATTGATGTTGTACTTCCTTTTAACACTGAGCAGGGGATAAAAAAAACTTATTCTAAGCTTAATTAACCATACAATTAAACAAAGCCAGTGACAAAATGACTGTCAGGAGCTAACCATGGTGCTGAAACACACCACAGCCAATCTCTAAAACTGGAGCCAGCAAAAGATGCTCAGTTTACAAAGAAAGAGCAGATCCTCCATTCCTAATGATATAAGAACGAGTCAGGGTTAGTAAATCTAGGGCAATGGTGACAGAGCCTTGGTGGAGCAGTGGGCTAATGCCTCCTTAGGTAACACCAGCTGCCTGCAATTAGTGCAGATTCGCATCCCACCAGGCTCAAGGTTGACTCAGCCTTCCATCCTTCCGAGGTAGGTAAAATGAGGACCCAGATTGTTGGGGGCAATTAAGCTGACTTTGTAATAATGCCGCTTGGGGTGTGTGTGAAAGCCCTAATAAGCAGGCATATACATAGAATGAAGGCTACTGCTAAGCTTGTAAGCCGCCCTGAGTCTTCGGAGAAGGGTGGGATATAAATGGAATTAAAATAAATAAATAAATAAATAAATAAATAAATCTTACCTGGGCCCTATCACTTTTTTTAAAAAGAAAAAAGAGAATGATAAAGAAGTGTCCACACGTCAAAATACCTGTGCAAATTTTCTTGCAAACCTCTCAGATGAGATGCATCAAGCCCAGTGTCAAATACTTTTCAATGGGATGGAGAAAAAAAACCCTGTTTGTGAAGGTAAAGTCAGATGTAAGGGAGCATGGCAGTGTTGGCTGCTGTGTCCTTTCCCTATGTTAACCTGGCAGTTTCCTACTTCCCTCCCCAAGACGGCAACACACTTTTCTACAGTACCTATAAAAGGTAATGCATGTGCACAGTGACCAAGAGAGAAAAGCGGAAGAACACAGAAAATTCATTTAAGAGTAGATGGCTATTTCCCAGAGAACAAATGTTTGCCAAGTGTGCTATGATTCTTTCAAATATATCATAAAATGTATTCTACCCATTTTCTATTTACACAGCCACATTATCTTCAGAGCTTATTGCACTGAGAAGGGGAAAGTGTGCAATATTTTTATTTTATTTTATTTATTTTATTTTAATTCCATTTATATCCCGCCTTTCTCCGAAGACTCAGGGCGGCTTTACAAACTTAGCAGTAGCCTTCATTCTATGTATAAGCCTGCTTATTAGGGCTTTCACACACACACACCCCAAGCGGCATTATTACAAAGTCAGCTTAATTGCCCCCAACAATCTGGGTCCTCGTTTTACCTCCCTCGGAAGGATGGAAGGCTGAGTCAACCTTGAGCCTGGTGGGATATAACTCACCTACACATTTACTATCTAAAATTTGGACTTCTCTCATGGAGGTTTCTGTGTATGGCACTGGATCTGGGAGAATCTGCCACATGCACCAGTCATCCAACAAAGATGTCCTCAAATACTTCTATGCTGATAATCAAAAACTAACAGCCCTAACCATTTAGCCTAGACTGGAAATTTAATGTAATTCTTGTCCACTTTTATATACTCTTTTTGGTTCAAAGGACAGAATTGCCCAAAGTGATTGCTCCAAAGATGTACAGTATTCCCTAGAAAGCTTTTTTTTTTTAACTATTTACATTCCCATCACTGCTGAAAACCTTTTCTAATTCTAAAGATACCTGGAGATGGGGATTTTTTACTTTTTCTTTTTAAAATACAATTACTGCTTATGCTTTTGTTCTGCGGCTGTTGCTGCTATATCTTGTTGTTGCATGCAATCTTTTTTTGTTTCCTTTTTATTAAAATACGTGTGCCTTTTAAATTTTGCAAGTTGCCTTCTTTTTACTAAAGAACAAAAATGCTTTAAAACATGCACATTCACAAGGTGACAGACATGATCAACATGCAAAATAGAATTCAACTGTAATACGTAAAATGAACCAACCAAAATAATTAACAAAAAAAACCCAAATTAATCAAGGACAACAGCCAAAATAGGCAATTGTTTCAACTCTCAAAAAAGCAACTTCCTGGAAATGCCAGCAAAACCATGGGAACATCATAGATAGGCTTCTACTGGATGCATGGAGAAATATACTAAAAATATTTATAGCATGAGGGTAGAATTATGCCATGTCTGCTCCTACTGCAGTTGTAGGAGAGGGTTTTTTTCCTTCATCAATCAAATTAAATAAAAAAGATGAAGGAAAAGAACCATGGTCTGGGTACCAAAATAAAGCTTACATTGTAACTACAAACAAATATATTCAGATTCAGGTATTCTCTTTCTCCAGAGGACAGGAATAAAACCAATAGGTGGAAACTTCAGAAGCATATTTCTGCTAAAGAACCAGAGCAACATTAAACAATACAGAACACTGGGACATCTCACCTTAAGATTTGGTAAAGAATTCTGCTTTATTGTAAGATCATAAGGAGAAGTCAGTCTGCTTTCTACTTGGGATGTACCGGTAGTAGTTGCAATAATTCTTGCACTGGAGGGAATATTTAAGAGTGAACGACTACCACAGGGTTTCCACACATGGATAGAGGATCAGTTTCTCAACTGATATGAATGGGGAAGAAGTCAAGCACCTTGCTCTTATATCTCAGACTTCAAAATATCTATTTCTGAGATTTAGAGGCAACCTGACTCCAAAATGATTCTAAGCAGCTTCCACCAAATAAGTATAAATAAAACAATTTTAAAAAACAGTAAAAAAATGCTGTGTCCAAACAAACCCAGTCCTTCTATCAAGTACACAACACTCCACAAATATCAGACCCCAAATCCAGAAAAATAGAGAGAGGCCTTTCCCTAAAGGGCTTTCATTATACATGTGGACTTGTGGACTTCAACTCCCAGAATTCTTGAGCCAGCCATGAAGTCCACAAGTCATAAAAGGACCATAATTCTCCACCTCAGTTATACATCATTTGTATCACTTGAACTCAGCTTTGCCAACCTTAGTCTACAGAAAGATCAAGCAATGTCTAAACAGCCAGCTACAACTAAGAAACTCCCATTCTGCCCAACTTTTTCATAGTATTCCAAGTGCTGTTCACATTGCAAAAAATAAGAGGGAACAACCCAGATATAGGACAGATCTTGGCTTATAAAAGGTAATCTCAGAAACAGGCCAGCAATACACATTCATCTAAAATCCTGGACACATTTAATTAATGTAATTATTTCCCCAATAAAAATTAAAATTAATATAAAAATGTTTGTCTTATACTAAAAAGCAGCCTGAGGGTAATATGGATTCACTAAGGATGACTTAGTAATGTGCTGTCCTCACCGTTGCTCCACTCCAGCTATTGTGTTGCTACGCAATGCAGGCCTTTGCTGCGTGAATCTCCATCAGGAAATATAATTGTGAATTCATGTTATGCAATTAAAACAGTTTATTCATACTGATGTCTTCCAAGCAGGTTCTGACAATAGTTTCTTCCTCTCTCCACAGCCGTTTGAGTATTTTTTTCTTTTAAGAAAACTTACCTTTTTCTTTTAAAGCTTCTGCTGTTTTTAAGTGTTTGACCCACCTTTTGTGTATTATTTTAGATTGTCGATGGATGTTTTGAAGAAAGGTGTAAAGATCACCATCTCTCTTGTGAATTCAAGATTAATGCAGGAATGGCTTCTGGTGATTGATACTTTCTTCCTCTTTTTATATAAGAAGCAGTTTTAAATATGGTACAATTATAAATTTACCCTCCTTCTCTAAAGTTACACACTATATTGAAAAACTGTTGGAAGTATTTTCATGCATACATTCACAGTTACGTGAAAACAAATTTAAGGTGCTAAATATCCTCTAAAACAATCCAATATTGATTTTCTAAACATACCATCTTTTATTCCCTCATTAAATAGACTGATAACTTTAGAGTACGAATACACACGTGTGTGTGTGTGTGTGTGTGTGTATATATATATATATATATATATATATATATATATATATATATATATATATATATATATATATATATATATATATATATGGCAGTGCAGTCATAGCAATATATATATGTGTTTATTAAAAGCTATCTGAAATGGAAGCTGAAAACTATAAGCAATGATTTTATTCAGTTTTTTTCCTAAGCATTTCTATCCTTACTTATCAAGAGAAATCAGAATAGCTATGAGTCATACATTCAACTGTCAGTGTTTTGATATTCCCATTGTTCCAAAGTTTCAAAATCACATAGCCCATATTAGCTGTCATGAGTGAAGAAAAAAAATCTAAGGAATCATTGAATCTATCAGGATAAAATCAGAATCTTGTCAGATTCCAGATGTACAAAAACAGTCCACCCTGGTTGCGAAGGCCAATTTGCTGCTCCTCTAGGAAACTTTGGCTCATGATAGCAGGTATTTTAGGTGTACAGCCCCAAGCACATAAATATAACTTGGGATTTTAACCCCATGCATTTATTATTCCATAAAAATACCAAAGAAGATAAACTAGAGAATACCAGAGAATAAAAATAGATCTTTTATCTTCACCCACCTCCATATGAAATATCATTGCGATCTACTCTGAGTCAGAGTGGGCTAACATAATACACGTTGCACTTCCTCTGACGTCTTTATCAGTGTGACTCAGAAGTCTCCAGAGAAGTAGTATTCTGCAGCCAACCATAGCAGCATCTGTGGCCATGTCAACTCACCTACGAGCTGAATTCTAGCAACATATTCAGCAAACCAGGCAATCAGGATGCACCTAACCATAGATCAGATATAGCAATGGCCACCACTTGCAGTTTAATCCAAAACAGCAGAAAATATTGGATAACTGGGCAAAAGTTTCAACTATTAAAATGATAGATGCCATGACAGTCCCTAAAAATCCATCTGCCTCTCCAGTACATTAATTTGGTCAGCCTGAATAAGGGCTCAGTTAATTTTTTTTAGAAAAATGTTATTTTGTTTTATATTATTTTTGTTTTTATACCTAACTGACTAGTAGCTGAAGACAGATTATAAAGAGGGTTAATATTAATTGACAAAGCAGTAACAAAACTGTAAAACAGCTACCCTGAAAGGAGACAGAAAAACTTAAATCACATTCACTCTGGCAGGTTCACAAATTGCTCTTGTCCAGTGCCTGCTGGAAGAGCCAGGACAGCAGGGCTTGTGAATGGGGAATGCTGTTCCAAAAATCAGGCATGGCGATAGAAGAGATGTACTTCCTGGGTCCCGTAAAATGACTCTCTTATTGATGGGAGCTGGAGCATGCCAACCCTATCAGATTTGATAGGATGGATAGAGATAATGGAGATCTGCAGTCCCACAAATACCAAATCCCTAAGTTACCAAAGTCTGCATAGTTGACCATCAGCACCTGGAAATGTACTTGGAAACCAACTGACAACCAGTGGAGGACATGAGCATCAAGGCATGTGCATAAAGAGCCATGGTGATACAGTGGTTAGAATGCAGTACTGCAGGCTACTTCTGCTGGCAGTTCAGTTATCACTGGTTCAAGATTGACTCAGCCTTCCTGATAAAATGAGGACCCAGATTGTTGGGGGCAATGTGCTGACCCTGTAAACCGCTTAGAGAGGGCTGTAAAGCACTGTGAAGTGGTATACAAGTCTAAGTCCTATTGCTATAACTGCACTGCCATATTCTGCACCACCTACAGCTTTCAAGTGGTATTGAAATGTAATTGCAGAGTGCATTGCAGTAATCCAAATGAGAAATGATTAAGGCCCGAGTGATAAGAGGAGGCCTCTCAATTCAGGAGAGGGTGCAATTAGTGCACAAAGTGGAATTGTGCAAAACCCCTCCTACCCGTGGGTGGCAGCTTGTAGTTGAGTGGAAGCAAGAGTCTAGGTTACTGACACACACACCCTCCGTCAGCTGCATGCCAGTTCTGTCTGACCAAGTGTAGCCTATCTGTTACTAAAGTGGGAGATTCTCTAATGTTGGGTAGTCCCACATGCTTGATTTAAGGAAGGAAATCTCTCTCCAGGGTTGGTAAAATAGCAGAAATTATATCACAATAGAGCTTTGTTCCAGTTAATCCCCATTGTTTCCATCTGCCAATTGATCAGGCTGCCTTCAGTCATAAAATAAGGCGAAAAGACAATAATGTCCCAGTATTGTAAAGCAAGTAAGAACACTATACTTCTATCAAAACTGGCTCCAAGCTTCATGTAGCATCAGTCCTGTATTTTTCAACTTTCCCCAGATTTCCTGTTTATTCTTTAATTTCAATCATGCCATAATTTTCCTCTTGGGATTTCAAGTGCCTGCAGCAAAACTGCAAAATTCAAGTAGAAACTGGTATATGCTGTTTTTGGTATCCCCAAACGTCCACAGGAATAACCACCATCACGTTAAAAACATACAAAAGCTTCCCACCAGTCAAGACTGGTTCATACTTTTAAAAAATAAAATTGCTGTGTATTGCCATTTTTTTAAAAAAAAAATTAACATCTTGAATTAATTTGGTCAGCCTGACTCGGTAGTTGGCTATTATTATGTGGGAGGGAGGGAGGGAACTATTAGAAGAAGGTTCCCCAAAAACCTGTTCATTAAAATGAATGATGGAAAGAAGCCCACATTTCTCAGAGTCAAAAAAGGAAACATGGAATAACTGCACCCAGCTCATTTGAGAAGAACATCCTCTTTTTTTATTTTCGCTTACCAGTCAATTTTTATTTTTTTAATTTTAATTCCATTTATATCCCGCCCTTCTCCGAAGACTCAGGGCGGCTTACAAGCTTAGCAGTAGCCTTCATTCTATGTATATGCCTGCTTATTAGGGCTTTCACACACACCCCAAGCGGCATTATTACAAAGTCAGCTTAATTGCTCCCAACAATCTGGGTCCTCATTTTACCTGCCTCGGAAGGATGGAAGGCTGAGTCAACCTTGAGCCTGGTGGGACTCGAACCTGCACTAATTGCAGGCAGCCGGTGTTACTTAAGGAGGCATTAGCCCACTGTTCCACCAAGGCTCTAGGATCTCATAACAGAGCTTGGGTTTCCTCTCTCCAAATTCTGAAATCTATTGGACACAGGAAGAACTCAGGGCTAGAGGCTAGAAAAAAAGCCCCATCTATACAAAGGTGAGACTTGGTACAGTGCAAGAATTCCTGGTTTACTGTATCCGCCATTTCTCTTTGACTGCTTGGACTGCTTTAAATCACTAATGAAAACATTTAGAGGCAGCAGGGTTTTAAGGCTTCAAAAGCTATGGATTGCCGATTTGGGGTCTCCAGCTTCAGCCCTGTCCTTCCAGGGCTCAAGACAAAGTAGCAAAAGGCCTTTAGGAACCCTTCATCCGATATCTTCTATTTAAAGCATTTTGCTAAAACCGTATGTGCTTGAAAAGCAGAACGAATTTCCTGGTTTTAAATCTGGCCTTTTTGCCAGAGATGCTATCCACTGAAATGGAATGGAAATCAAGGCAAGGCATCAATGTAGCAGCATAATATTATATTATATTATATTATATTATATTATATTATATTATATTATATTATATTATATTATATTATATTATATTATTATATTATATTATATTATATTATATTATATTATATTATATTATATTATATTATATTATATTATATTATATTAATATTACTGAAGGGGTTTTAGCTTTTTATATATTGTTTTAATTGTTGGGCTTAATTAATTTTATTTTAATTTTATATTATCTTTATATTGTATTTTATGCTGCCCTGTAAACCGCCCTGAGTCCTTCGGGAATAGGGCGGTATAAAAATTTAATTAAATAAATAAATAAATATAACCAAACCTGCTGTTGATATATACATTAATGCTCATATTCCTTAGTGGCAATAGCCTTTCGTGCAACCACCATGCTGAAATGTAAACCCGATAGCACATGTGTGAATATGTATGTGTGGCATTTACATAATTGCAGCCAATGGATTGGGGGAAAAATATGGCTTGGAGTCAAAATGTTGAAGGCCGTGATAGCATTTACCAATGTTTGATTAAAGGAAAAACACTTGTTCAAGAACTAGTCATCATAGAAAAAGAGGGAAAGCAACTTGTCCATTTTTGGAATCTGACCCGTATTATTTCCTATTAACTGTGGCTGCTGTAGCTCATAATATTACTATATCATTTGAAAAATTACTTCTTGTTCCTCTTCCCTACCTGACTCTCATCACCAGTGAATGTAATCTGATGAAATAGTAATCTACTATTCAGGTCTGGGTTACTCAATTAAGCATGCTGAGGTTCAGCGTCCCTCTTACATGGGTACCAAGTGGGTATCAAGATTATTCTGTTTATCTAGTAGTTATGCAGAAATCACAGCAATTAACCACTTAAAAGCTATTTGCAATTATTATTTTTGCCTAAATCATTCTGTGTAGAATGCAGTTGTCAGATGTAACTGGCCTGGTTAAAGAATAATGATGCCATAAAGAATTAACATCAAGGTCTTGTCAATAAGCCATTCCAAGAAAATTTACCCAGTAAGAGTCTTGGCCTAAGGACAGCAAAACGATGTTTACTCTCTTTGGGAGAGTATGAAATAATATTTAGAAAAGTAAAAGGTTTCTCAGCCATCTTAAGTTAGAATAATACCAATGTTGACCATAAATCTTTCAGCAGGAATAAAAGGTATGATTCTGCCACATGCATGCTACCAAAAGTTCTTTCATTTACAACAGAGGTCCCCAACCTTTTGGGCACCAGGGACCAGTTTCGTGGAGAGAGGTTTTTCCGTGGACCAGAGGGGGCATGGTTTTGTGTGCTGCCTGTATGCCACGGATGGGGTTTCACTAGTTTGTGTGGCCTGGTTGCTGGCATGCCGCGGCCTGGTACTGGTCCATGGCATGCCACTTTTTTACAACATCCACCTTTTTTTTCTTTTGGTTCAGTAAAAGTATGCAGAATAAGGCTGTGATCAACCATGAAGGTTCATTATCTGTATTACTTTTTTTGTTATCAGTATTATTACTACTAGGGACGCGGTGGCTCAGTGGGTTAGGACACTGAGCTTGTCGATCAGAAGATCGGCAGTTTGGCGGGTCGAATTCCAAGTGCCGTGTAGCAGAGTGAGCGTCTGTTACTCGTCCCAGCTTCTGCCAACCTAGCAGTTCGAAAGCACGTAAAAATGCAAGTAGAAAAATAGGGACAACTACGGTGGGAAGGTAACAGCGTTCCATGCGCCTTTGGCGTCTAGTCATGCCGGCCACATGACCACGGAGACGTCCTCGGACAAGCGCTGGCTCTTCGGCTTTGAAACGGAGATGAGCACCGGCCCCTAGAGTTGGAAACGACTAGCATGCATGTGTGAGGGAACCTTTACCTTTTTATTATTACTACACTCATCGGGCAATAACATCAACCAATCTGCCACAAGCAAAAAAATAATGCCCACTTCTTAGTCCTGTCATCATTTTCCAATCCAGATCATTACTTCTGCGAGAGAGAGTTTGGATAGAAGCATAGGTCAGTTTCTCTGCAGAAAATATAGCTATACACAATCATCCACCCTGCTGTTATATCCAAGCTGATGGTTAAATTTCTGGATTTATGGAAGAGAAGAGACCAAATGGGACATATATCTTCCCACGAGATCTAGTCAATATTTATATTAATGAAGAATTTCAGCTCTTGTCTATTTTACTTTTAGAAGCCTGCTCCTTTTGTTTCTCATATTACACCAACATTTCTGTAAGACTCCATTGGAATCTGTTTCATAAGATGCTGTGGAAAGAAAAGTATTTGCTTTTCAACATTTTTCTCCATCAATACAGCATTTTCAATATAGCTCTCTTCAAAAAGGAATGTATTTAGCACCAAAGTAGGACTTTAGGATTACGTATATTTGATTTAGTACATCCTTCCTGAATGTGATGTGGTAGCTGGGGCCCATCTGCTAACATTTTCTTCCTTGGTAGACAAAATCTCACCCTCTTGCTAATTCTAAAACTGGATTCAGATTTTTGAAATGATTTCTCTGTCTGTACCAGTTTTATATAATGGTTCATCCGTGCCTCTTCAATCATAGTCACTGTAGTTTCTAAGGTAAGAGTAGGACAACTTGGTCTTTCTAAATATTTTGGACTACAGCTCCCAAAATCCTAACCATTGTCTACACTGGCTGGAGCTCATCACAGTTAATATTACAAAATCCCTGGAGTGACTTTTTGCACTAGTGACCCAAACTGAACAATCCTAAACCAAAGAGCATGGATTTGCTTGCAACAACCTCATGCAAGGGATCTATAGGATACCTACAAGGTAGCAAAGATGAACAATCAGACATGGAAAAGTACCAACGTCAAAATCCTTCAGTGTTTCATAGTCACTCTGGCATAAGTGAGGAAGGGAAGAGATGCAGAACTAATTCCAAACAGGAATTCCCTCTCAATAACAATTGAGCCAGCAGCAGCAGCCGCCAGAGAGAAAGAGAGGGAGGGAGAAGCCGGAACAGCTGATATTTGCAACAGGCAGCTGGGCCAGGCTGGAAAAGTGGAGGGGGAATGAAGAGACCATCAAGAATGACGTCAGTGAATTGACTGAGCAGGAAAACACGGCGTATGCGGGAGTGGGTGGGTGGGTGGGTTGAAGGGATCTGCTCTATAAATGAATACAGAAAGCTGCGTGTGCAGGGGCTGGGGGAGACACGCAGCTAGCCAAACCTGACAACGCTGTGACGCGAACATGACAAGCAGCCACGCAAAATGGTGACAATATTCCTTTTGGAAGGAGGGGGCCTGAATCCGCACTTGGGAAAACTCGCCCCAAAAGCGGAGGGGAGGGGGAATATATTAGCCTATGCAACAGCAAAAAGGAGAGGGGAGATGCAAGGGGGGGGGAGGAGGAAGCTGCGCGGTGCTAACTCGCCTAGCGGGAGAAACCCCCCCCCCCAATATTCTCAGGGCAAAACAAGATGGACAAGGGGTGGGGAGATAGCATGGGATTCAGCCCACCAGGACCGGATAAGTGGTTCGGTTCCGTTTCCAAGGAGCTGGTGCCGGATCTTCTGACGGATGCATTTTTTTTTAATAGAAGGTGCCCATTTGCCGCCCCTTCCAGGAAAGCAGCAGCCTGCAGAAAAGGGGAGAGGTGGAAGACTTCCCCGCCCTTCTGCCCAGTGAACCCTCTTTTTCCCCAAATCCCCACCATCTTTACAGCTCAAAAGCACCGTTTCATCCCACCCAGCAAAAAGACGCTTCCCAACGCCCCCCTCCCCAGGGAAAAAAAATATATCCCACCAAGTTTATTCTGGGGACGCAGATAGAGAGGGAGGGAGAAAAATAACCTCTGTCCGGCGTGGAATAGATAAGGGCGTGCAAGTCCATCCAACCATATGGAAGCAAAGGAGCTATGGCTGGTCGCTAGAAAGGGCAAAAAGCGGAGACACGGACCAGGCGACTGTACAGAGCCCGGGGGTGGGGTGGGGGGCGCGATTCATCCTACCAATTCTAGCTCCGAGCATCCCAACCAAGTCTATCCGGTCCCCTTTTGGCATCTTCCCTCCCTCCCGGCAGCCCCTTTCAATACGCATCCTCATCCTCAATTCTCACCGTGCAGCACTTGCAAGGAGCGATCTCCAGCAGCGCCGGCCGCCAAGAACGGAGGCGGCAACAGCAGCAGCAGCAGCAATGAAAGGCAGAGACCGTCCAGTGCCCGAAGCGGACTCCGCCACCGCCCCATGCCGGCCGCTGCCCCAGCTCACAGCCCGGGCAGCCGCCACTTCCACGGCCGCTGCACCATCCCTAATCAGCGCCCCCTCCAGACCAACACTGGCACAGCACCGCCCCGCAAACCAACCAATCTCAAGACCCGTGCAAAATGGATTCTCGGCCCCATTAGCCTATCAGAGCCCAGGAACAGGACACGCCTGAATTCGAAACGCGGGGCTTAACTCTCCCTGGCCACGCCCGACTTTTAGGGTTACGCCTCCGTATTAAAAATGAAGCTTCACCTCTCCCACCTGCTATTATACCTAGCGCGTCCCCAAGTCCTGGCAATGCCTCTTCCAATCAACTGCATTAATATTCTAAGTTGACGCCCTCCTGATTAATAATGTTTCAGCCCTGCATCAACTACAATGCAGGGAAATGGTAATTATACCTCCTGCAGGCAGGCATTAAGCACAGCCTAGGTTTTGCTCATTTGAAGCTTCAGTATATACCTGTAGCTCTTCTAAGCTTAGGCAGCCCTGAAGGTGACAATATCTACCATTTCTCACATGGCACACAGCTAGAGGGTGAATGTCTTGTTCTTAGGCCCTAAAACTGGCAACCCCAGAGCAGCAATATTAAATGCATTAGGCTTAAGGTGCCACAGATTAACATCTAAACATTCTTCAAGATACTGAAATGCAAGGATTCATATTTTTAGCATTTTGCCTGTTTTTAGCCCTTGATAGGATCCTTTATGAATCTGCTTCCTTTTTAAACTCCTTCAGTATTCATTCAATACATTGGTTTATTTTACCAATTTAGTGATTGAGAGGAACTGGAGGGAAGTTTTTTTTTTAATCTTCAGATGATCTACTTTATATGAGACTGGAACAAACTATTGTCAGTTATCTGTTTTGCCATGCCCTCAAATTGGGTTGGGTGATAACTCAATTGCAGACATGTCTCTAAAAAGCACCCAACTTCTCATTTAAACACACTTAAGAAAATGATAGCAAACAAAATATGACATTGCCCAAGAATGCTTTTGGCTTCCTGCCAACTGAAATTTCAACCATTAAAGAATTTTTTTCCATCTATTCAATCCTGAAGTAAGAAAACAAATTTCAAGTCAATGTTAGGAAACTCATTCTAACTCTAGAAAAAGGTCTAACAGGGGAATCAATTGCAGAGGACAATCAGTCATTGGGACTAGACTGCCACCATTTCTTTCAACTCTGTGCTTCTAAGAATTTGATAGGCAACTAAACAGGGTTCCTTGCAATCAATTTAATTTGACTTTGAAAGGCAACAGAGAAACAGCTGTAAAAAATCTCATGTATGCTGAAGAGTTCATATGTAGTACCATGAGTGATTGGAGTAACTCACTTATTTATCCTTGTGGCTGTGATATCTAATGGTTCTAATCTGAAATCATTTATAATTACTATTAACAGCTGCCTAGAACTGCCCAAGCAGTAAGATGGACACTATATCAATTTAACAATAAAAGTGTGTAAAAGTAGAGAAACTTATCCAAGTAAAAAATGTAGTATCAAGGATGAAACTATGGCAGCCACATGCCTCTGCATTTCAACATGCCTTTAGAGTAAGGGGGAGGTGTTACTTTTGAGTGGTATAATGGTTTCGATAGATGAAACCATTTAAAAGAACTTCAAGGCAAAAAGTCTTCCTTAAAGATATATTTTATTAGGAAACAAAATATCGGCACATGCATAGGTGAACCCAAGACTAAAAATCCCCTCTCCTTGGTTACAAAGTTACTATTGCAATTCCCACCCCAAATTGCTGTCATAAATCACATTCACTGATTGTTGCAAAATGTGGGTCTCCTCCCAACTCCCCAAAATGTTATCAGCACTGACCTTGTTTCTCACTGAGAACTACACATCCCCTACCCCTCTTCCTTCATCTAAAATCTCTAAACTAAAATGTGGCAACAAAGACAAAATGAAAATGGCCTCAGTTTGGTTTGTCACAGCATTGACAAATGGGTTAGATAGAGAAAGAAAACAAAAGAAAACAGTACGATTCCACTGAAGACTGTTAGAACCTGAAACCTTTTCAAGGACACTATAACAAGTGTGGATTTGAAGCAGACGGTTCCCATAACAAAGTGAACTTGTTTATATGAACTATGTAAGATGTTGGGGGTTTGGCTGGGAAAATTATTTTTTAAATGTGATTTGGTGTTGGAACCTCAAAGTTAGTTTTACTTCAACAATACCATGCAGTTTATTCAATAAACAGATTTTCAGAGATGGAATGAACCTGGAGTTTTATTTGTATTCTCAAGCTGGATGTTGACTTTAAGGTAATGCATACCATATTGGCTTTTTACTCTCAATAGTGGTAAAATAAAAAATCATAAAGGTCATAGAAATTTTCCTTCAATCTTGTATGGCACTTAATATCTTCTAGAGGTCACAAACACCGATCATAAACTGGTCGTGATACCACTAAATTGTCCAGAAAATCTATTTCTTTTGCTGGCTAGAGAACTAGGGAGTTGGATCAACACACCTAGAGAGTATCAGGTTGGGGAACGCTCTTCTGTGATAACAGATGAATAGAATGGGGTGACAGTGACAGGAAATGTTCCGCCAGCATCTTTGCTGCACTACTTCTGCTAGTATCAGCCAGGTTTGTGACTCTGGATTGCTCTTTTCCCCACATAGCTATATTTTAAAATCTTTTGATATGCAAAGAATATGCAATAGCCTCACCCTCCCATTACGATCTGATTGCATACTTAAAATGGTCATCTAAGAACGTAATCTATGTGGAGCAGTTCTGCATACGTGACCTTCGTATGTTACTTGAGAAGCCAGCATCGCCTTGCTATCTTCACAGAGCCTGTGCAAGCAGGGGGTGTGGGAGAGGAAGGAGAAACTGAGATCTGCATCATTCGGCATTTACCAACACCAGAAAGTCATCTGTAATTTTACTTCCCACTTGAAATAATTAAAATTATTCCGGGGCCCAGTATTTAAATTTCACCGTCTTACTGTTGACAGAAAAAAAAGAGTTCAAAGGTTATTTTACGCCTCTTGGGCTCAGCCATAATAGTGTAAATATGACTAGGAGGTAATTTCTGTTCTGAAGCGAGACAGAAAAACAAATGAAAACTCAGCAAGCCTCTGAACTGCACAGAGGTCACTGGATTAAAGCTGCTTTAATTATTATCCAGCCTAAGGAAAAGGGAGAGCCTCTTTCAGCATTCAGGCTGCCCATCAGCTGCTCAGAAGTGCCTGATCCAAGGTGGGAAACAGATTGAAGAAGCCCTGGGAAGGAGAAAAGAGAGAAGTCAGGGTCAGAGGGGATGCAGAGAACGGCTCTCAAAGGGAAAAAAGCAGGCAGCTATCAATACATACAATGGCGTCACCATGGCAGCCAGAGAATCGTGAGGCACAGTGTTACCATGGAAACCCATCACTGATTCAAGGCCACCATTGTAGCCATGGCAACATGAAGACAAGATTACAAAGAAGAGCTAGCGAGTTACAAGAACCAAAGCCCAAACCTCAACCCAGGAACTGGGAGTGGAGGAAGGCAGGGATTAGGACCTGCTCCCATCTCACAAAGAACCCATTTGCTTCTTTCCTTTCGCGCTCTCAAATCTGCTACCCGAGTCCTGATTGGAGGGTGCTTATCTGCAAAAGGGCTTTGCTACCCTACCTAGGTGCTTAGATCAACCAGTCTTCACTGGGAGGTGGAGGGCAAAGGAAAGAAGAGGCAGTAACTTTGCATGCTGTCTTCAGCCCCCTTCCCAGGACGGAAGCACCCAAGCTGTCGCCTACCTTGAAGAGAGTGATGGTTTGAAGAACCCCTGAGGTGCAGCACATCTCACGAATGGAGTGCATAGCTAATTGTGGGCAACCCATATCAAGAACACGCAAACCAAGGCGGGAAGCCAGGATGGGTCCAATGGTTGTGCCACAAGGAGAATCATTTCGAACCATAAATTCCTGTAACCGACATGAGAGAGAGAGAAAAAAGAGCAGACAGCTGACAAATCTTTTTGATAGCAATGAAGGAGGGAGAGCAGGCTATAGAACTGAATCTTTTGAATGGGGTTCTCAGATCCTTGGTACTGGCCAGTCCAACTCTACAATCAAGCTGAAGTTTCTAATGTGGACTGAACCACCAAATGAAAAGGGAACATCTTCAGAGGGAGAAGCCCTTCGTTTAGCATTTAACTATAAAGCCCTGGCCTTATCTCCCGTTCCTGGCAGGTCGGATGATTTACCCCCAGTGGAGTGTACAGTGATGTAGCGCAATGGCAGTTCGTAACGGCTGAAGCATCATGCAGCCATTGGCACCATGCAGCCAACCTTCTGGAAGCCTGGAAATTAAGTGGGTCAGGCCTGCTTAGTACTTGGGACAGAGAACCCCAGGGAGTACCAGAGATACGGGCTAGACTGGGAGTCTGTGTAGTGATGCCAATGAAAGTGCATGGATAAAGGGAATCTTTACTTTTTAAAATGCTTACTTGTAAAGGAACGTTGACACGAGTGGCAATCTCACGAATCAATGCCTCCGTGACAGCAGTGGAGGCATAGCGTTGGTTGCTGTTTATTTTCAGAGCAGGTCCCTGCACAGCAAATCACCAGACTGAATTTCCAGTTTGAAAATTTGTTATTTGTTAATTCTACTTGGGCTTTCTTGAGATGTGCAATTGTTCCACCCTAACAGGAAGGGTTCGACTGGTGCTTCCCACCAGATTCTGAACTCTTAAAACTCTTAAAAATGATACATCTCTTCACATAAATAATTTACTGATGTAAGGTACAAAATATATAAAAAGAGAGCTTTCCTTCCCATCTGTGTGCTTTTCTCCAACTCGCCTTCCATCTCTTTATCTGGGCGAAGCACAACTGTTTTGCTCAACAGGAAGGAAGATACAGCTTCCAACAATCAAAATAATTACCTTTAGTATACTTTCCCACAACTAGGCCACCAAAACAACAGCATAATCTCCAGAAAGCGCTTTTCCACTAGTCATCTGCCATATGGAGTATCTCCTGAGCCCTCCCCAATCCTGAATCTATTCAAAACGGTTATCATTGTTTTGAGCACTCCCACAGCTGGCTCTCAAATAAGAAAAAGAAATCTCCATTTCAAGAACGGGTTTTGCATTTGAATCCGCCCCTTAGTGAGTTGTTCCTGTGCTGCTTGCCTAGCTTTCAAAAACACGCCCTGGCCAACTAGTCCGTGTTACCTACCTTGTGAAACTGTGGCCGATGGTTCTTATCATGCTTATCCCTGCAAAAAGAACAGCCTATAGTAAGCACTTCCACTTGGGCCTGAATTTCAAAGATCACAGGACAGAAGGAAAGAGGAGCTGTCGCCGTAAAGCATTCAAACCATTTTTAATAGATGAGACAGACTAGCCCTTTCGACAGAACCAAGGAAGAAGTCTCTGTGCAGAGATCTTTCATTAGCACAGAACCTCTGGCCTGGAGAGAGAAGTGCTTCAAACGATTAGAATAAAATTACTTTATTCTGCAGCACATCAGCAACAGGAGGAAGGAGGCCATCTCAGCACCAGTTCTGAAAGATGTTTCAAGCTTGAAAGCACACGGCATGGAGGGCTGCACGGACCCACTTGCGTATTCAGGTTGACTTTTTATCATACAGGCAGTTCTCGCTTAACAACTGGTTGCCTAGTACCAATTTGAAGTTATGGCAGAGTTTATAACCTGGTTTGCTTTACAACTGCCCCATGTATTTAATGACAGCACCAAAAAGAAAAAAAAGGTCATAAAGATGGTCACTTAAGTGCCTTGACTGGCACGATGGAAATTCGGGGCTCCGTTGTGGTCCTAAGTTGAGGACTACCTGTTCTCTTTTTGGCAACTCCAAGGCTTTGGAAGAAAGAGGGCTTGCTCATGACTCTGCCCGGAATCCTGGCTCAGTCCTTTAGAAAATAAGTAAACGGATCTGTTCTAAAAAGTTAGCCACTTTCTTTCTTCTTTTTTTAAAAATAAGTCTTTTCTTTATATTTCATGTTAAAAACACACACCATACACCAGCAAAGACAAAAAAACATACAATATACAGAAAATGAAGAAATCAAAAAATTGGAAACCATTTAAAAAAATCAATTTGTATCTACATCTAAACTGACAATTATATTCCACTCACTAAATCTCTTATAACTATCCAGCTCCAAAGCTTATTCATTAACAAAAACTATATCACTTCATTTTTGACCAACCTCCAAGCCACCCTCATTTCTTTAATCTTTTATCCATCCAAATATACCATTTATTCCATGATAGAAATGCTGGTGTCTCTTCTTTACCCTTCAACTTCTTGGTCAATGTGTCTGCTTCTGCACAATCAAGTATTCTCCTAATTATAGCTTCATCCGGCGGGGTATGATTTGCCTTCCAAAATTGAACATACCCCATCCTCGCCGCCATTAAGATATGTAAAACCAAATACCATATTCCCCTCTTAATATTTCCAGGCCTGAAGCCAAACAGATACGTCTCTGGTTTAAGATCAGCTAAACACCCTGTGATTTCCTCTATCCATTTTTGGATCCTCCTCCAATATCTAACCACTTCTGGACATGTCCACCATAAGTGATAATACATGCCAGTCCCTTTACCACACTTCCAACAATCGGCTGACAATCCGGGGAACATTTTGGAAAGTCTAGCCGGAGGGAGATGCCATCTATGAAGCATTTTGTATATGTTCTCCTTATATGACGTGGAAACCACCAGCTTCATATTAATCCACCAAATCTCTTCCCATTTCTCAAGTGGAAGTGCATAACCAAAATTCTTCCCCCAGGCAATCATCGCGTCTTTTACCACCTCCTTCCCTACTACCCTGATTAGCAACAATTTATAACACTTAGATATCATCCCTTTCTCCGGACCCAGCAGAATCTTATCTAATTCCTGCAGATTCAGATAAATACCCCTTCCTTCCTTCCTTATCCTTCTTATACCTTGACTGAATCTGCAGGTAGGCCCACCACTCCAATTGAAACCCTTGCTGAGCCAAATCTTGTCGCGTTTTGAGTTCTCCCCTGCTATCTAAAAGTTCTTTGTAAGTTGGTCTTCTTCCCTTCTTAAGTTGGGTCGGATGGGTCAAGGCTTCCAAGGTTGATAACCAACACGGAATTTGCGCATAGTACTTGGCCCTTATCTTATCCCAATTCCGAATCAGTATATCCCTTATGTAATGATGAGTAAACTGTTTGCTTGGAGGAGTACCTTCCTGCCAAAGAGCAGCATGCCATCCCTGCAACAAATCGAATCCTTCCAAACTCAACAATCAATTATTCCTTAAACTTATCCATTCCTTGCCCCAAACTAAAAGGGCAGCCTGATAATAAAGTTCCTAATTCGGCAGGCCAAGGCCCCCTCTTTCCTTGATTTCTTGCATCATTTTTTCCCCAATCCTGGGCTGTTTCCCCTTCCATACGAATCTAGAAACTACCCCCTCTAACTCTTTTAAAAATTTCATCGAAAGTTTAACCGGTGCTGTCTGGAAAAGAAAATTCCATTTCGACAAAATATAAGATTTCACCGTGGCTACCCTTCCTAATAATGACAATTGTATCCTACCCCATTTTCCCAAGTCCATTTTTGTTTGTATCAGTAATTTAGAATAATTATCCTCCCTAATACTTGAACATCTTCCCGTCAACCAAATTCCTAAATATTTCACCTTCTTCACAATTTTAAACCCTGTAGTGTCCTCTAACATCTGTTTACTTCTATTCAAAAGATTTTTCGTTAATATATTCGTCTTATCTTTATTTACTTGTAGACCGGCCACATTCCAAATTCCTCAATCCTTTTTAGTAATTCCGTGCTGGATTCCAGAGGGTTTTCCAAAACAAAAACCATATCATCTGCAAACGCCTGCAGTTTGTAAATTTGGTCTCTTATCTGAAGCCCAGTAATGTCATCTTTCCTTATTATTCTTAATAGGGGTTCTAAGGTTAAAATAACTAAAAGTGGGGAGAGTGGACAACCCTGCCTAGTGCCCTTACAGATATCAAATTTGTCAGTTAAATTCCCATTTATCAACAATCTCGCTTCCTGCTTAGTATAAATAGCTTTATTCATATTACAGAATTTAGCCCCAAAGTCCATATGTTCCAACTGACACAATAAGAAGTCCCAATTTACCCTATCGAATGCTTTTTGAGCATCGATAAATATTAAAGCTAATTGTTTATCTGGTCGGCTTTCATAATACTCCAGAACATTTAATATAATTCTGAGATTATCCTTTATTTCTCTGGTGGGGAGGAACCCATTCTGGTCTGTGTGTATGAATTGGTTTAAGTAAATTTTTAATCTATCAGCAATCATTGTCGCAAATATTTTATAATCTCAATTAAGAAGGGATATTGGCCTATAATTTTTAATATGCTTCGAAGGGGAATCATCCTTAGGGATCAAACTAATATTTGCCTCCAACCAAGTTTGCGGAACTATAGCCTTATCCAAAATTTCATTAAATAGATCTTTCATATGTTTTCCAAGCGCTTCCACTAATACCTCATACAATTCTGCAGGAATTCCGTCAGTGCCTGGGTTTTTTTTTGACATTTCTATTGTCTTACCGCTTTTTCAATTTCTGCTATTGTTATCTCCTGATCTAAGGCCTCTTTCTCATTAAGAAGTAACTTAGGAAGGTCTGACTCCGTCAGGTAATGTTTAATCCTCTCCTCAGGAACCTTTTCTTTCTGATATAATTATGTAAAAAACTCAGCCGCTATCTTTTCTTTCCCTTCTTTATCTCCTATCAGTGTCCCCCTCTTATCTTCTAACTGATCAGTTCTCTTTCCTTATTCTATAGCTAAGCCATCTCCCTGGCTTATTGGCATATTCAAAATAGTTCTGCCTCGCCACCCTAATTTGACTTGCTATTTTCTCTTGATCCACAAGGTTGATTTTATGCCTCCAAAAATCCACCTGCTCCTTCCCATACACTTTCTGTGGGTTTACCTGAAGAGCCTTCTCTGCCTTAGTAAGTTGCTCAGCAATTTCCCTCCTACTTTTCTCCTCCTTCCTACGTTTAATTGCCATCTGTTTTATTATCAAGCCTCTCAGATAAGCTTTAGCCGTGTCCCAAACTATTCGTAGGGGCATCCCTTTCGTCCTATTTTCTAAAAAAAACAGGCTCATCTCTTGTTTAATTTTTTGTACAAAAACCATATCCTTTAGAGCCTCCAGGTTCATCATCCATCTACTCCTCACTCTACTCCTCCTTATCAACGTAATAGCCACCAGGTTGTGATCCACCCATTCGTTCGTCAAAATCATGGCATCTTTCGCATAAGATATCAGCCCATCCGACAACCATACCATATCCAACCCTTCTTTTTTTCCTCAGCAAACGCTACAAATAATTTCCCTAGTTTAGGATAATTCAACAGATTAGTTTGGAATTTCTTAATATGAGTTTCCTGAAGGCATAATACATCAGCTCCACATTTCCTTAATTTAGTTAAGATATTTTTTCTCTTAACAGGAGCATTAAGACCATTAACATTGAGCATCAGAAAATTCACCCCTTGACACATACTTACGTGGGGCCTTAGATTTGGTAGTCTGTCTAGTTACCCTCTTGTATTCTTCTCCCTTTGCCTCTCCATCCCCCTCCCCCCTCCCCCCTCCCCCCTCCCCCCTCCGCTCCCCCCGGATTCCTCTTTATCTGACTTCTACTCTCCACTTCTCCATCACTCTCCTGATCGCTAGTCCCACAAAAAAAATTATAGAAATCTTGTGCGTTTTGTAGACTCTCAATCTTTATCTTTCGGTCTTCCAACATCACCAGGAGCCTCTCTGGAAGCAGCCATTTATATGCCACACCTTTTTTTCTCAATTGCGAAGTAACAAATTGATAGCGTTGATGTTGCTCTCGGACCCTTCTTGGTAGTTGCTTAAGAATTGTAACCGGATGGCCTTTATACTGAATTGGTTGGTCTCTAGCTCTATAGAGCACTTCATCTCTAAGCGCCTTTTTGGTAAACCTAACGTGCACTTCCCTAGGGAGGCTGTATCACCTGGCATAATTAGTATTATTAGTATTACTGTATTTTCCGGCGTATAAGACGACTTTTAAACCCCTGAAAATCTTCTCAAAAGTTGGGGGGTCGTCTTATACGCCCAATCGCCTTATACGCCGGAAAATCAGTGGGTGGCGTCTGGTGGGAGCCGGCAGGGCAGTCCTGCGCACGCGCGCACTCCCCGGCTGCTCCTTAGCAGCTGGGGAGTGCGCGCGTGTGCAGGACTGCCCTGCCGACTCCCGTCCGACGCTCTTCGCTCTTGAGGCAGCTGCTGCCTCAAGAGGGAAGAGCCGGCTCCACGCTCTTCCCTCTTGAGCAGCTGCCTCAAGAGGGAAGAGCGTGGAGCCGGCAGGGAAGTCCTGCATGCGCGTGCGTGTGCAGGACTTCCCTGCCGGCTCGCTCTTCCCTAAGAGCGTCGGACGGGAGCCGTCAGGGAAGTCCTGCTCCTGTCCGATGCTGTGCTTCCGCCGGGCGGTGCTGGCCGAGACGAGCCAGCAGGCAGCCGCCGTGAGCGCGGTGCTGAGGGGCAGCAGCCCCACGCGCAGCAGCAGCCACCGGCTCAGCAACAGGTCCGAGCGCAGGAGCCGCACCGCCAGGCTGCCCAGGAAAAGCAGCCACACCGAGAGGCTGCACGCCCAGTCCAGCTCCATGAGGGGCAGGGCGGGAAGCCGGTCAGGAAGAGGGACCGGGAGCCTGGGCCGAGTGCGCCTCGGCCGACAGTGAGAGGGAAGCGGCACCTACTGCCAGCATCAACACCCCTCCGTCCTGTACACTCCCACAGAGAAGGCCTCCTCAGGGTGCCACCGGTCAGAGAATGCCGGCTGGTGGCCCCCAGGGGGAGAGCATTCTCAGTGGGTGCACCAACCCTCTGGAACTGCTTGCCTACCGAAATCCGGATGGCCCCTGACCTTCGCACCTTCCGGCGCGACTTAAAAACCTACCTGTTCCAGCAATCCGGCCTGGCCTGATAGCCCTTGGGGTTTCATTTGTTTTTTACCATTGTTTAACTGTATACTTACCTTGCTCTGTACACTGCCCCGAGTCCCTCGGGAGAAGGGCGGTATATAAAAACAAACAAATAAAATAAATAAATAAATGAATGAATGAAAAAGAGGCTGCGGGCGGAGCTGCCCCGCCCTGCGCCGAATGGGAGAAGTTCAAGGCCTGGGGGGGGAAAGCAGGAGGGGCGCCGGTCGTGGCGGGTGGCGGCTGCCCTCCGGCACTGCCTGCTGCCCGGGAAACGCTGCGTCTCGGGGGCCAGCAGAAGCGCAGGAGCAGTGGGACGGCTGGCGGGGCCAGTTGGGCCTTCGCCTCCTCTGCGACGGACAGGGAGGGCAGGGCATGTAAGTATTTTCCGGCGTATAAGACAAAAAACCTTGAAAAACTTCTTAAAAGTAGGGGGTTGTCTTATACGCCGGGTCGTCTTATACGCCGGAAAATACGGTAACTCGAAAGGCCTCATCAATATCGCACCGAACCTCTTTTTTCTCTTTCCCCACCAGGTCTGCGATCATTTCTCCTACCACTTCTTCCAACTGTTCTTCTCTGTCTTCCGTCACGTTTTGGAAGCGCAAAAAAAAGGCCGCTTTCTCCATCTCCAGGTACACCATATCATCTTCCAGCTTCTTGGATGCTTGCATGCACCTGTGCTCCCATTTCTCCATCCCCTTCTCCATATTCTCAGAGTCCTTTTCTACTATTTTTATTCGCTCTTCATGCGTATTCAGGGTCACCTGGACTACACCCAATTTTCCTTTAATTTCCTTCATCTCCTCTCTCATGTCCCCCAACTCAGCCCTCAGGCTGTTGAAATTCCTCTCCATTATGTCCTGCATATTTTCTAGCATCGTATAAATCCCTTGAATTGTAGCAGATTTTTCTGTCGCCGATAAGCTCTCCATCAACTTCCTAACCCCTGGTGGCGTCGTAACCAGAGAGGCCACTGCTGTCAAGGAGGGGGCCTTCTTTAAGGTTTTAGTTGATGTTGTCGTTAAAGACATTTCAGTTTGTCCCAGGAGGTTTCTCCACACTACTATACACCACAGGTGTATAGTATCCTTCCCAGATACTTTATCACAAACTTGTCAGGGCCAACACCTAAACTACCAATAACCCCGTACTTCCTTCTAATAAGTCTTCTGCCACAACTTATCTAAACCCGTTCTGTAAATAAATTTCACTTCCACTCTTTAGGTTAAAAAAAAAGTCACATCAATATCCGTCAGTTAAGAGCAGGATTTCTATAAGTCCGTAAATCAGTACGCTAGCTTTTTCAGGGGAGAAGAAGCTTCCACCTATCATGTCATATTTGTAAACAAGTCCATTGAAGCCTCTGATCAGCATTTGGATCCACGGGAGCAGAAAACAAAAGTGGTAAAAAAGAATTGTTGACAAAACCACCCCTGATAACTGGCTGCCACTCCTTTCACTTCTGCTTAGCGCCCCACCGGCGCGCTTGCTCGGAAAGTCTTTAAACTCACTTCTGCTCTTTCTCGCTTCCCTGCTTCTTCTCAAACTGCCGAGTCATTGGCTTCGGGGCTGCTAAACCGCAGCCCTCTTTCAAGCCTCCAGATCCTCGGGGTGCTTTCTTTCTTCCAGCGAGGTGGTTGCACCACACCTCGCCTCCGAAGATGCCCCCTCCGCTTCTCCCAGCCTCTCCGAGGCTGGAAACGGCAGAATATCGCTGCAGGAGGCCTGTAAAACAACAAGAGGCTCGGCCGTCTATCGCCTCCCCTCCCAAGGCAGCGCCAACTTTTCAAAAGTTAGCCACTTTCAAAGGAAACCAAAACCCAGGAACAAAATGATTTCAATTCAGTCCAATAGTCTGGATATGCTGTGCATTCTGTCACACAAGAAATGTCAGCTGGTGAGGACTAGGAGATGTGCCTTTTCTGCCGTAGCCTCTGCCTTCTGGAACATTCTTCCCTCAGAGCTGACACTGACCCTGTTGGCCTTTGATAAGGACCTGAAGGCCTGGCTTTGTCCCTGGGCCCCCGAGTGGGTGAAGGGTCCCATTTCCTGGATATATTGACATCTATGATGATGGTTTTTCCCCTCTTGCCATCTATATTTATTTTTGTATGATATTGGAACTGTTTCTGTTTTATGATTGTTTGCTGCCCTGAGTCACTTGTTTTATGATATGGGTTCCCATAGAAATTAAATATTCACTTGTTTTAAGATATGGGTGCCTATAGAAATTAAATATATACATACGTATAGTCTCTTGTTTTAAGATAGGGATTCCCATACAAATTAAATATATACATACATACATATGTAGATCTTTGGTCATTTGGGTTTTTCCCCACGTAGAATTGGAGGTGTTCTGATTGGGTCTGGATGGGCTGGTCTCAGCTGCCAGCCTTAGACCTGAACTGGTGAGTTGTGCTGCTTTTGTTCGGCTCCGTGTTTGTGGTGGTGCCATATTTTTATAGTGGGTGTCAGTTTGCTTATTGTGTGGTTTGGAGGGGTTTAAAGTGGCTAATGTTGCAGCTGTAGTTAGGTTTCTGTTTTGTGGTTGTGCGTCGTTATCATTGTGGGTTCAGATTTGCTTTTTGAATGGTTGTGTGGTGATGTCATGTGATGTTATCATGAGTTTGTGTCTGGTATCATTCTTGGTGGTTGGGACTCATCTGTCAATCAAGGCGAGTTTCCAAATGGCTGGTAGGCGAGAGGTATCATCTCGTTTGTTCATGCTGTGGGGGCGTTTTTCTATCTCGATGGCTTCTCTGATTATTCTGTTGTTAAAATGTTCAATTTTGGCGATAATTCTGGTTTTTTAAAAATCAATTTCGTGTCCCGTGGCTTTAAAGTGTTGGAACAGGGATGAAGTTTGTTCTCCCTTTCTGAGTGAGTTCCTTTGCTCTTCAATGCGTGCACTTATTCTTCTGTTGGTCTGTCTGATGTATGTGGTGGGGCAGGTGGGGCATGGGATTTCGTATACTCCTTGGTTTTCTAACCCAATTATGTCTTTGGGGTTTCTTAGGATGGTGGATATTTTTCTGTCTGTGCAGAATGCTGTTTTGATGTTGTGTTTTTGGAGGATCTTGCTGATTCTGTCTGTGGTCCCTTTTAAGTATGGGAGGAGGGATTTGCCATTTTCTTGTTCTCTGTCTTGGATTTTTGTGGGTGTCTCTCTTCGGATTAAGTTGGTAATGATGTTTCTTTGGAATCCATTGGCTGTTAGTACATTAGTGAGAGTGTGTAGTTTGGTTTTTAGGTGTTGTTCGTAAGCTAGGTGTTTTGTTCTGGAGATGAGTGTCTTGGCTACGGAGTTGATCTGTGCTGGGTGGTGGTGTGAGAGTACGTTCAGGTAGTGGTTTGTGTGTGTTTTTTATGGTAGATAGTGTGTCCTAGGGAGCCATTGGATTTCTTGTAGACTAAGACATCAAGGAAGGGAAGTTGATTGTTAGCTTCTGTTTCCATGGTGAATTGTATTTTGGGGTGTAGGCTGTTGAGGTGTGTGAGGAAGTCATCCAGTTTTTCTTTGCTGTGTGGCCAGATTACGAAGGTGTCATCTACGTATCTGAGCCAGAGTTTGGGTTTGTGGTTGGATTTTTCTAGAGCGAGGGTTTCAAAGTGTTCCATGTAGAGGTTTTCGATGACAGGTGAAAGGGGTGATCCCATGGGTGCTCCTTCCATTTGTTTGTATCTTTGTCCATTGTAGATGAAGTATGTGTTTGATAGGCAGTGGTTGGTCAGATCTAGGATGTGTTTTGGGGGGTTGTATTTATTTAGGATAGCTGTCAAGGCTTCTTTGATTGGCACTTGGGTGAAGAGGGATATGACATCGAAGCTCACAAGTAGGTCACAGGGCTGTAAGTTTAGTTTACTTATGACCTCTATGAATTGGAATGAGTTTTGTATGTGTGAGGTGATGGAATTTGCGTAAGGCTGTAGTTGTTTGGCAAGAAATTTGGCTAGATTTTGTAGAGGTGAGCCTATGGAGCTGACTATGGGTCTGAGTGGGGTTCCTTCTTTGTGTATCTTGGGCAGACCATAGAGCTTAGGACATCTGGATGATTTTTCTTTGGGAATAATTGTTTGCTGGATCTCTTCACTGATGGGGGTGGCTTTTATTTTGGATTTTGTGGTTTTTTTCCAGGTAAGTGGTGGGATCTGTCTTGAGGAGTTTGTATGTGGAATCTCGGAGTAGGTTGGATACTTTGGTATGGTAGTCAGATGAGTTCATTACCACCGTGGCGTTGCCTTTGTTTGCTGGCAGAATGATTATGCGGGTGTCTTTTTTTAGGTTAAGTAGTGCTGTCTGTTCCTCTTTGGGTAAGTTGCTTTTGGGTGGTTTTCTGGTGCAGACGATGTTGGTAACTTTGAGTCAGATTTTGTTGGCATTGTCAGGGTTAATTTTGGTCAGGCTGGATTCGACTCCACATATAATGGTTTCCGTGGGGATGTGTTTGGGAGCGACTGCAAAATTAAATCCTTTAGACAGGACGTTGGTTTCGGCTTTGGTGAGAATCCTATCTGAAATGTTGTGCACAGTTTGTTTCATGTGTTGCTGTGAGAGAGGAGGGGTTTGTTTCTGGCATTCTTTTAGTCTTCGGAGTTTATTGGTGTGTGTGTCTGTTTTGTAGGCAGTCTCTGTTTCAGCTCTCCAGACAGCGATTTGTTTGAATTTGTCCCAAAGTGTGGGGTGGATCTTGTTGCTGAGTATGAGGTGAAGTGTGAGGAGGTCTCTGTTGATTCGGTCCAGGAGGAATCTTTTTGTGTGGAGTTCATTTCTGATTAGGGCCAGTTCAGTTCTTATCAGGATGCATTTGATGGCTGCAGAGTTGGAGTGGAATTTCAATTGGAAGGATGTGGGGATTAAATTTTGATCTCGGCAGTTGCGTAGGAATGTGAGGTCACACAGAATGGAAGCTCTTTGTACTTCAAGTATACATACATATATACATGTACATACATACATGTATACATACTATACATACATACCTATATTGGGGAATCGTCTATAATTTGAAGAGGAGTACCAGTCCTCTACCTCGTGATATACAAATAACCCCAAAGTGATAAGGAGATTTTAAATACCCCTTTGCCTCTTCAGATATGGAAAAAGTACAACAGGCAGCTTACAAGAGAGTCTGAGGGTTTTATTATTCAAGTAGTTTTCCCTGTTAAGGTTCATACAATCTGAAGGATGGAATTGTGCGTAACAAATGAAAATAAGTTTTTTGAAAGCAGCAAGCAACCTTGTGACAAAATGTATATAAGCAGGGCTTTTCTTCTCATAGAACGCTCAGAACAGAGTTCTGGCACCTTTTTTTGGATGGAACCTTGTAGGGTAGGCAAGGCGGGTTGTATGACATGTGTGAGTTCCGGCACCTTTTTCTTTTACAAAAAAAGCACTGTATATAAGAATGTCCAATACTGAACGACATACTTCCCCAGCCCTGGTACACTATCTCACACTCTCCCTTAGTAACATACTTACGCATAATTGGGGTGCACCGCATGAGCCATATCTGCACTGATCATGCACAATTTGGGCACTGCTTCCTCAAATGCTGTAAGGTTCTGAGGTGAAGCTGAAATGCGACGAAGAATAAGCTCCGTGAGGAGGGATGCAGCCCCTTGAGCGCTTTCTGAACCAACCTGCCACAAAGATGCATTCAAAAGGTGAAGTATCAAGAAGCGTTTTGATGCTACCAGAATTTTAACTGCCATCCCAATTTGGAGATCAGCTTTATCCCCTTTTACCACTTCCAGTTCTGCTGCCGCTTCTTATCTGTAGCTTACTTTGTCCACAATCCTCCTACCTTATGATTGATATGGTTACTGTGGGCAACGTGCTACTCTTGTGCACTATTTTCTGACATCCACCTTTTAAATCTTCCTTTGGGTGGGGGCTTCAGACCTCTTTTTTAAATGCCCACCCCATCCTCTAAATCAGAACAATCTTGGACTGGTGTAAGAGACGAGACTTAAAGAAACTCATTTTATTCCTTAAATTACCTCCACTCCCGGGCTGAAATATTTGGTCCCACTCTAGTTAACTCATTGCATCACCAGCTAGGACCTCTATCAGTTTTGGATGTCAAAGGGTTGAAAAGACAAGGGACCAAGGTGAAGAGATGAGATAGGAAACACCTAAGGATTTTCAAAAATAATTTCTGCTGGCTTTCTCCCGGGTTTATGAGTTAGTATCTGTCAGAATGCTGAACCTTCTGGAAGATTAAAGCCTAGGACTGGAATGATCTGCAGTTCATAGCTAGATCATTTATACAAGAAGAAACCTGAATTAGACCTCCCACTCAATAAGGAAGTCTATTTGTAAGTCTTGACTAAGTGTTCTTCCAAAATGCCCATCTGGAAAAACATACCAGCCTAGGAAAATAAGTGTTTTGATTTCTCTCCAGTTCCTTTAAGCTCTTTGTAGCTACAGTACAGAAACAACTCCTCTGAGCCCAATTCTTAATACTACCCACTTCTATGTCAGAAATTCACTGCACTGGTAGAAGTAAGGGGGTAATAAAACTGTAAATAATAGATACTATTTGCTAAAAAATGCTGACCTGTATCTAAGTTGGCCAACTAGATTTGTTAAATTTCTCCAAATCTTTCAATTTGTACAGTTCGTCTCCTGTCCTTCTAAAGATGCTGTTAAATGTTAATGCTCTGTTTGTGTAAATGTGCAATTACTTTCACTTCCACATGTAAGTGGCACGATTATTCCCTTTTGCTCTGTTTCCTAGAGAAACATAATTTTAGTATTTGTTCAGTCGATCAACCTTTGTGGGATGCTCTGCTTGTCTCTACACATTCAACCTTCATGGAACTTGTTGACACCAAGCATGTCTCTGTGTATGAAAGAAATGCATTCCATAGTTTAGGAGGGACACTGGAGAAGCTCTCCTTTTTGCCAGGTAAGTGAACCTCTTGACTGCACTCTCAACTTATTGCAGGATCCAGTCTGGGTTGGTCACCGGGACCAAAGGTTTAGTCTTCCACACTTTCAGACATATGCTGGACTCCATCCTCAGGGAACTTCTCTCTCACCAGAAGAGGTGGTTTGGGCTACTCTAGTGCATAGTCCTGGTGACCAACTCAGATTGGATGCTGCACCATTAACCCGGGACTTTAATTGTGTGGTAAACAAATGGTATCAGCAGAGCCTGACAGAGTGTCAACATGGACATGACTGAGGGTGACTCTTTTTACCCTATTTTGATTTTCAAAAAGCTTTTGAAAGAATTTTTCATCAAAGGCTGTGTAAATTTAATGGATATTGGTTAAGAGGACCTGTCTTTTTATGGATTGCTAATTAAAAAAGAGAAAGCAAAGAGTAGGAATACATCAACATTTCTTTGGTGTAACATAGCAAGAAATGGTGTCCCTCTCTTAAACACCAGCTGCCTGCAATTAGTGCAGGTTCGAGTCCCACCAGGCTCAAGGTTGACTCAGCCTTCCATCCTTCTGAGGTAGGTAAAATGAGGACCCAGATTGTTGGGGGCAATTAAGCTGACTTTGTAATAATGCCGCTTGGGGTGTGTGTGAAAGCCCTAATAAGCAGGCATATACATAGAATGAAGGCTACTGCTAAGCTTGTAAGCCGCCCTGAGTCTTCGGAGAAGGGCGGGATATAAATGGAATTAAAATAAAAAAAATAAAAAATTCAAGTTAATTCGAGCTTAATGGGGGAGATCCCACTAACCTCCCATATACACTGATGGGACTTGGTCTGTAACTGATCATGCAAAGGAATGATCAAATGGATAACCAGTATAGATGTCAACTCAGAATGTGGCAACTATGAAAAAGGCAAATTCTGCGTCCTGGGTCATTAGGAAAGTGACTAAAAATAGAAATTTCAACATCTATAGAAAGCTTCAGTACATCTAAGTGAATACAGTAGTAATAGTGAATACAATTCTGACTTCCACATTTGAAAAATGGTTAACAGTGCTAGAAATAGTACTGTACAGAAAATGGCTTGAATATTATCAAAGGGCGTGAATATCTTCTTAGCTTGGAGAAGAAAAGCAACCGGGGGCAATATGCTGGGATTTATAGAAAAACATGACAGGGAGAAGAGAGGGAGTGGGTCTGCCTTCCTTCCTCAAATACTAGGACCAAAGGATATCTGAGAAAGCTGATAGATAAAGCTACAAAAATTCCACAGGACTCCATTTTTGTGCAACACACTTTATTCTTCAGAGACTAGTCTTCTTAAACAGAAATACTCGAGGTAGCACATAATGAAATGTGTGCTGGTTTCATCACAAGAAGAAATATCAAGTTTTCGATCCAACCTTTATCTATCTCTATTCAACAAGGATATATTACCATACTTTAATGCCTTCAGCTCTTCATCTAGATCAGACATGTCAAACACAAGGCCCGGGGGCCAGATCCGGCCCGCAAAATGGTTTCATGCGGCCCCCGAAGCCACCCTGGAAACAGTGAGGGAACGGCCCCCACTGCCTTGGCCCTGGCCCAGAGACCCTCCTTCTGCCAGAGACCCTCCGATCTCTCCGACTCCTGCCCAGGCCCCCATAGGCACCCTTGATGCCAATGATGTAGAGCTGGCCATGCCCACCCAGTAGGCCATATGCACTCTAGCCACGCCCACCCAGTAGGCCACGCCCACCCAGGCCACTCCCACCCCCAGGGCAACCACAATGCTGATGTGGCCCTCAGTGAAATTGAGTTTGACACCCCTGATCTAGATGTTATCCACTGTTTAATAAACTCTCAAGTCCTTAATAAATCAGTTTCACATAATTGGGTGATCCAGAAATATTGGGAATGGAGGTCCCATGATTGCCAGGCATCTTGATGGCATGAAACTTTGGGAATCACATCTGGAGAATGCAAGGAAGAGATAATCTACACTTGCAGGCTTCTTATTGACACACTATAGGCTGGCTGTAATGGGGCTTCTTTGAGCCTTCCTTCCTTCCTTCCTTCCTTCCTTCCTTCCTTCCTTCCTTCCTTCCTTCCTTCCTTCCTTCCTTCCTTCCCTCACATTCATTCATTAATTCATTTTCTATAGCCACTCATCTCAATCAATGACTTTGGAAAGTCTATATCTGGTTGCATTTTTGAACATGCCGATATTATGTATCCAATAAACATGTTTTTTGAGGAACTTTCCTGCCTCGGAGTTCTGATTTATTTAGTCTTATTAATCGGAACCTTGACCCTCACGATTCCTCCTTTGCAGTGCAATTACTTTTTCAAAAAAAACCACAAAATCGTACATGGGTGACTTTCATGATGACACTTCTAAGATAGTTGTGATTGTAGTACAGCTGGCTAGTACAGTTTCTTATAACTTCTTAACAATCATCCTTTGAACTTCAATATTAAATTTAGGTCTCTCCCTCCAAACTACCCTCATAAAATAATATTTTTTTCCTTTTGTATACATCCTTTTTTAAAAGTCTAAATTTTTCTTTAAACTAATAAATTATTTTCTTTAACTTTCTCTTAACGCAAATACTCTCAAACAATTTTAAATAATATTTTTCATATTAGGTATATATATATATATATATATATATATATATATATATATATATATATATATATATATATATATATATATATATATATATATATATATATATATATATATATATATATATATATATATATATATATATATATATATATATATATATATATATATATAGTTACATTTTCAAATTTTAGATTGCCTTTCTTTTGATTACAAATATTAAACAGATAAAAATCCATCCTAATTCCAGTTAACTCATTAAGTTTAAGTCACTCCTTCCAGCTTGTCTTCATGGAGTAAAATCTTTTTCTTCTTTGGAAAGTTTATCAAATAGTTATAAGCCTCCCTTTTTCTCAAGGATTTCTCAACCTTGATGATGTCCTTAAAGAAAAAGTCCCAAACTTGTCCTTTTAAAAGTTGCAGATTTTCTTGAAGCTCTTCTTTCAGTTGTGTTGAGAGATTTATATTAAACTATTGTAGTTAGAGTTGGTGTCAGGTTTATATTCCAAAGTTGCAGCTGACTCTTCTGCATTTTCAGCTACTTGTAAAGATGCCTCAGTAGTTTGGTAACTTTCTACATGTTTGCATCTCTAAAATAGTTTGCATTTTTTAAAATCATCCTTAGAGCACAGCTGATCTACAAATTGGTGGATTTTATTTAGAAAATTTTCAGATACATCTGTAATAATTTGCTGCTCCATCCTGATTCTCTATTTGGTTAGAGTAGCTTTTTTGTAAGTCACTTAGAAATTGCTAGCCGTTCAGGAATCATAAAAATCAGAAAGTTTTAGCCAACACAGCAAAGCAGGTCAAGCAACAAATTACTACAAATAATAAATTAAAAACACAACGTCCTGCCTCTATATTTCTCCATCAGTTTTTTTTTTTTGCTCTACAGTACACTTCCTTATTTTGGCTTGCCTTGGCAACTTTCATTGTTTAACACTGAAGTAATCCCCAAAATGGCACAGATCTTCAATAAGGCATGGCAGGCTGTGACTAAAGAGACCCTGTCAGGATATTGATTTAAAGTTTAACCAGCTGATGTAATGTAAGGTGAATGATGTAATGTAAGGTGAATGATGCAATGTTAGGAATGACTCAGCAGGAGTCTGTATCCCTTTAAGAGCTTGAGCATGAAAGGGAAAGCCTTGCTTTCCCTCTCATCTGTTTCCTGATGTAATTGCTGTGTATTGGAGTTTGCTGAATCACCACATGTATGTATTTTGTTCCCAGTGTATATTTGTAGATAGTGTGTAATATAAACCACATTTAATACAAACCACTGGGGTGGGTACAGCTTCCACATGACGCGTCCGGCCCACGGGCCTGCAGCTTAATACCTCTGGTTTAGAGGATAACCAGCTGATACACGTGAGGGGTCTCCAGTCTGCTAAGGAGTGCTGGGAAGCTTTGCGCGGTGCGTACGTGAGAGGGACTGTGAGCAGTAAAGTAATGTTGACAAGAAAGCTGTATAAAGCATAGCTGAAACCAGGAGAGTGCATGTCTACACATTTGTAGTCCATGAAAAAGACATTCCTAGAATTAGAGGAAGGAGGAATGACTTTTACTGAATCACATAAGGTGTATGTGGTGTTCAGTTCATTGGACAATTTATGGGATGTCCTAGTGACCAGTTTAGAGTCCATGCAGGAGAAGGACTTAACCATAAGTTACCCTCAAGACAAAACTTGTTCACCGAAAGTCTACAATTCAAAAAGAGAATAGACACAAGGAATTTAATAAGGGCAGGCAATTTGGACTAGTTGATGTGAATATACAGCCATCAAGAGACAAAGTTACTTCTCAGCTGGGTGAAAAAAGCAAAGGATGTGTGCCAAAGCCAACTGTTGCAGCCAAGACTTGTGAACAAGAGCGCATGAACATGCTCCAGCGCTACAAGGCTGAAAAAGAACTTCACAGTGTCACGCTGCATCCTTGATGACAAACCACAGACACATCCAAGGTATGAGTGACATTGTTTATTCTTCTTGCAACCAAACAGAAAGACTAAACTGGAATAAAGTCAGCGTTGGCAGCACCCTGCTTCAACACTCCTTTAACGACAACACACCTCGGCCCCACCCCAACAAAAACCAACATCCGCCCACAATCTGATAAAGACCCCACCCATCTCCTCCCTGTGCGCTTGCTCCATGCTTCGCGTGACAGTGGCAACCGTTTGGTGAGTCCGCCAGACAACACCTGGCCTAGTCCCTAAATCCCCTCATTGCGCTCGCCTGTCCATCCCATTCACATCCCCACCACCCGTGCTGCGCAGACCCTTCCTCATGTGCAAACCCTCAGTCCCTGTCACCCCTCGCCCCACGTCCCTGGATGGGGTTGGCCGAGACCCCACTCCCACGATCCCCACCCCAGTCCTGCCGTCCACTGTTGTTTCCACCGCCCCTCGCCGCGTCCGCCTCATCCCCGCCATTTGTCCAACCCGACAGCCATGTCCTGCCTTGTCCACAACAGCTGTTTGTGCCATTCCAAATTGGTCACGGCTGGCCGGTTGCTGGAGAGGCCCGAGGACCCTTGTCGGAGGCCCAACAGAGTGAAGAGACTGTGCAGATGCGGCTGTCAGCTGTTTGGTGGCTGCCTGCGCTGGCCCTAGTTGTTCGGCTGCTGCAGAGGCGTCCCATGCCACGTGGGCAGCTGGACGAGCCCTTTGCGCTGCTGTGGACCCGCTGGCAGGAACCGGAGGCTGGCAGGCACGTCAGGAGGTAGGTATCCCCAGACTGGCTGGTGTCCCCCCGGAGGAGTGAAGCTTCCCCGGAGAGTGGCGAACCAGCGAGGCTCGTCAGGCGGCTCCCTCTACCAAGGACCCACCTGAAAGGCAAGAACGGGAGAATGGGTGTTTACAAACTACTGGTTCCCTCTCACCACTACCTGGTTTACCCGGATGTTTGCAGTGAAACGCCGTGACTAATCGGGTTGCCTGAACGTCCCCTTCCACCACCCATGATGCCTCTGTCACCGGGTATCCTTTCCACAACACTAGGTACTGTATTTGTCCCCTCCGTACCCTCGAGTCAAGGACTGCCTGTATCTCATAATGATCCCCATGAACCGGACCTGGAGCTCCTCCACCCACCACCTCAGGCAGTCCCTGAACAGGCTTCAAGAAGCTGTTATGGAAGACTGGGTGGACTTTCCCCAGGAACTTTGGTAACCTGAGTTGCACTGTCACGGGGTTAACCATTCGGACCACTTGGAACGGACCTAGGTATTTGGGTCCTAGCTTTCTACTGAGTATTTGCAGTTGTAGATACTTAGTAGAAAGATACACCCAATCCCCTGGCTTGGGGGTTACAAACGGCTCTCGCTTTTTATCCGCTTGCTCCTTGGTCCTAGCCAAGGCCTTTATCAATGCCTTTTTAGCGGCTTTCCAGACCCCCTCCATCTGGCCTACCCACTCTCTGGGCCTGCAAGGAGCTGACATTCCCTGATCGTATTCAGGGATGGGTACAAAGTCGTAACCTGCTACCACCCTAAAAGGTGTCAAACCCATGCAGCTGTGAACAGCATTATTATGAGCGACCTCAGCAAATGCTAATAGGTCCACCCAGTCTGTTTGCTGATACGTTACGTAACATCTGAAAAACCGCTCTACTGTGGTGTTGGCTCTCTCAGCTACTCCATTGGTGCATGGGTGATATCCTGAACTCAGTCCTTGGGTGGACCCGATATGTCTGATAAACTCCTTCCAAAACCGTGCTGTGAATTGTATTCCACGATTGGAGATTATTCGTCGAGGAACTCCGTGCAACTGGTAAATGTGGGAGAGGAACATCCTGGCTAGTCTCCTGGCCGACGGTAGTCCTTTGCAGGGGATGAAGTGTGCCTGTTTTGAAAACAGGTCCACAACTGTCCAAATCACGTTATAGCCCCTGCTCTCTGGTAGTCCCACGATAAAATCCATAGCTATATCTTGCCATGGTTGCATAGGATCAGACACAGTCTGCAGTAAACCCAATGGTTTTCCTGTACGAGGTTTCGCCATGGCACACATATGGCAGTTCCGGACGTATTGTTCAATGTCTGCCTTCATACATGGCCACCAAAACTGCCACCGTGTCAGGTGTAAAGTCTTGAAAAAACCAAAATGACTGGCCTTTTTGGCATCATGACACCGGTACAGAATAGTAGGTCAAAGCGCTAAAGGTATGTACAATCTGTCCCCATGCCAAGCCAAACCATCATGTAGAGTGAGAAGACCAGAATGCTCATTCAGCCAGGCATTCTTTTTCAATGCTTCGCACAAAACACGGGATAAATCATCCATCGCTTCGCATACTATGTGTTTGTCGTCTGTTGGGTTATCTGGTGGAATGAGTGCCTGGACTACCTCTTCTTGTTTGTTGTCATATTGTGGTGGGAGGCGTGATAACGCATCGGCGAGAAAGTTCTTTCCCCCCGGAACGTATTTCAACACGAAATTAAAGCGTCGGAAGTAAATAGCCCACCTGATGTGTTTGGGTGCCAGTTTCCTCGGTGATTGCAGAATTTCCAGGTTTTTATGGTCTGTCCACACTTCAAAGGGATGGGCTACCCCCTCCAATAGATGTCACCATGTCTCCAGGGCTGAGCGAACGGCAAATGCTTCTTTTCCCCATATCGCCCATGCGTGTTCCGTGGATGTCAGTTTTTTGGAAGAGTATGCACACGGTTGAAGTGCACCATCAGCGTTTCGTTGCAGTAACACAGCCCCCACCGCAACGTCACTGGCATCCACTTGGACCACAAACAGTACGTCCGGGTTAGGATGCGCTAATACAGGTTCTCTAGCAAACAGAGCCTTCAGAGACTCAAACGCCTGTTGGCACTTAGTAGACCATGCCAATTTCAGCCCGGGATGTGGTTTCTCTCCAGATTGTCATGTTCGCAACAGGTCCGTTAATGGCAAGGCTATCGCAGCAAAGCCTGGGATGAATTGCCGGTAAAAATTAGAAAAACCCAGGAAACTTTGCAGCTGTCTATGCGTTCGTGGTGCTTGCCACTGCTGAATGGCTTCCACTTTCCAGGGGTCCATCTCCAACCCACCTACCAATAGCCGATACCCCAGGTAATCCAGACTGGACCTATGAAACTCACATTTCGTGAGCTTCACGTATAAGCGGGCAGCCAACAATTTCTTCAGAACCTGCCAAACAAGGGTGACATGCTCCTCCATAGTGTTGGTATATATTAAAATATCGTCAAGGTAAACGAGTACCCCTCGATACAGGTGTTCATGTAGTACCTGATTTATGAGTTGCATGAATACTGCTGGGGCGCCCTGGAGACCAAATGGCATTACCCGAAACTGGTAGCTGCCCAGCGGGCAATTGAATGCTGTTTTCCATTCTTCCCCAGCCTTAATTCTTACCCTATAATATGCTTCTCGTAAATCTAATCTCGTAAATATCCGTCCTGTTGACAGGTGCGCCAGTAGGTCCTTCATAAGGGGTAGTGGATATAGATGATCGATGCAGACCGCATTGACACTGCAGAAATCAACGCACATACAGATTGTGCCATTCTTCTTCTCCCGGAACAATATAGGCGCTGCTATTCTGGACCGGGCAGGCTGAATGAACCCCCTCGCGAGGTTCTTGTCAATATATTGTCTCAACTCATGCATCTCACGGGGTGTCAAGGCATACATACACAGTTTCGGCAACTTAACACCTGGCTCCAATTCGATAGCACAGTCTGTTGATCGGTGCGGTGGCAGGACGTCACACTCCCTTTCGTCAAATACTTCAGCCAGGTCGGAATAAACCTGTGGTATTTGAGTCTCCACTGCCCCATCCACCCCTTGGACCTTCTCGTCTGCTTGCCGACCATCAGGCCCCACAAAAGCATGGCGTGGTGGTTGTGGACCCGTCCCAAGATGTAGACAACACCCCCCTTCCCACCATATCATAGGGCCCCACTTGTCTAACCAAGTGAGCCCCAGGATCACCGCCTCTGTCATTGACGGGACCACAATAAAACGCAACACCCCCCAATGGGTCCCCATTTCCAGGCGAACTGGTTCCATCACATGGGTCACCGGTGCCCCTCCCAGAAGACACCCATCCACCTGTTGGAAGCGGAGAGGGGTTTTCATCTGTCTCACCCCAATGCCTACCTGGGTGGCAATTGCCTGACTGATAAGACATCAGGTACTGCCTGAATCGATCAGAGTCGAATATTCCCCCCTCCGACCCATCTGAGGGCTTACAAGCACTATCAGGACCATGAAGGGCACCACTGGGGCACTTACCATAGGGTCCTCCTCCTGCTCCTCCGGACTATCATATGGTTCAGGTTCGTCAGCGGCCAGTGTTTCCGTCCTCGGTTGTGGTGTTGTCTTGGGTGTAACAGTCAACAACTGATGGGCCGCCCTTGACCGCTCCACTGACTTTCTAGCTGTAGCACCCTTCCCAGACATGGTGGTTGGGCCCGCACAGGGCGCTGGAAGTGGGCATTCGGCGGCCCGAAGTCCCGGCTGATCACACCGGAAGCACCTGATGACCGGCCTTGACGGTGGTACGGGTGGTTTTGCTGTTGTTGCCATGGACCTCTGGTCCTCCTCCTTTAGTTTGTTGGTGACCCTGCGAGGTCCAAACGCGCCCTCCGCTCGTCCCCTACACTCCCGTAGTCCAACATCAAGTTCAACGGTGACTCGGAACCATTCCAGTAGTCTATTGGGAACGCCCTATACCACACACGCCCTGCGCAGAGCTCCGTCCAACCCTGCCTGGAAATGGTGTATCAAGAAACGTTCCGGCCATGATCGTAGCTTGCGGGCCACCCGCCGGAATTCACCGAGGTATTCCACTGCAGGCCTTCCTTGCTGTCATAGCCCTACCACCTCCGCCTCAGCTATGTGTGTACGGGCCACGTCCTCAAACTGTGTATGCAGTGCATCCAGGAACAGACCTACATCAGCGAATTCCCTGGCATGTTCACTGTAGAGATCGGCCGCCCATGCCGCAGCCTCTCCATGCAGGCTCGCGGTGACTGCCACCACCATGGCCCATTGAGATGCATAGGCCGTGCCGTACTGATCCAGGTGATGGATTGTATGACTCAGGAACATAGCGAGCTGGTTGAGATGCCCGTCATACGTTACTGTCAGGGGCGGAGGACCCCAAACCATCCCCGGACCCCAGGCTCCCCCCTGGGGTCTGGGTCCTCTCATAACCGGCACCTGTTGATGCCCAACCATTGGTCTGGTGGAACCGCCGTCTGCCGCCGCCCACCCATTTGGTTCACTCTGACCTGTTGCTCTTGCAGGGGTCTGTACAGACCGTTCAGGCCCCAGAACTGTCGGCTGAGTTGGCAGGCCACGAAACCTCGGGCTGGCCAAACAGAACCTAGACTGGCCTGACCGAACTGGCATCGTCCCCTTCTGTGACCATTGTCTTGACTCACGGCCCGGTGTGGTGGGCGACCAGGACGCTGGTTCTTGGCATCCGAACTCTCCAAACCGGTCCCTCAAGACGTCTAGCGTGTAAGCCCCTGGTGCCGTGGAGTAACTCCATTCCTCGCCATCGTCCTCTGTCATCTGCCGCTCCCTCCAAGCCGAAGCCGAACGCCCTGAGCGGGAAGTCTTTCCATGAGCACGGTCCATTTGGTCTAATGCAAGGCTAAACCACCATTCTCCGCTCCGAGCCCGGGGCCCTGTTTCCAGGACTCCATCACTGTCAGACATAGGAGCAGTACCCCTGACCTTGGGCCTTACCACTGGCTGGGTCCCCTCCAGTCTAGCTGGGTCCTGTGGTGCTGCAGTAGCTCCCACAAGCCCTTCCTCCGCAGCTGCCAGAGTAGTCCCTTGTGGTTCCTCTGCCATGCCAACCACCAGGGAAAACGCTGACTTACTGTCACGCTGCATCCTTGATGACAAACCACAGACACATCCAAGGTACAAGTGATGTGGTTTATTCTTCTTGCAACCAAACAGAAAGACTAAACCGGAATAAAGTCAGCGTTGGCAGCACCCTGCTCCAACACTCCTTTAACGACTGAACACACCCCGGCCCCACCCCAACACAAACCAACATCCGCCCACAATCTGATAAAGACCCCACCCATCTCCTCCCTGCGCGCTTCCTCCGCGCTTCGCGTGACGGTGTAAACTGTTTGGTGAGTCCGCCAGGCAACACCTGGCCCAGTGCCTAAATCCCCTCCTTGTGCTCCCCCGTCCATCCCATTCACATCACCACCCGTGCTGCGCAGACCCCTCCTCATGTGCAAACCCTCAGTCCCTGTCACCCCTCGCCCCACGTCCCTGGATGGGGTTGGCCAAGACCTCATCCCCACGATCCCCAGCCCAGTCCTGCCATCCACTGTTGTTTCCACCGCCCCTCACCGCGTCCGCCTCTTCCCTGCTGTTTGTTCAACCCAACAGCCATGTCCTGCCTTGTCCGCAACAGCTGTTTGTGCCGTTCCGAATCGGTGACGGTCGGCCAGTTGCTGGAGAGGCCTGAGGACCCTTGTCGGAGGCCCGACAGAGTGAAGAGACTGTGCAGATGCGGCCGTCAGCTGTTTGGCAGCCGCCTGTGCTGGCCCTAGTTGTTCGATTGCTGCAGAGGCATCCCGTGCCACGTGGGCGGTTGGATGAGCCCTCTGTGCTGCTGCAGACCCGCTGGCAGGAACCGGAGGCTGGCAGGCACGTCGGGAGGTAGGTATCGGACTGGCTGGTGTCCCCCTGGAGGGGTGAAGCTTCCCCAGAGAGTGGCGAACCAGCGAGGCTCGACATACAGGTTGAAAGAGCAGAGAGAGAAACCTATTTTTAAACCAGATCTCCCTGGTTTTCTCTCTAAAAGATCAAAGATTCCAGTATTGAAGATATCAAAAGAGAAGGAAGCTCTAGTTGTCATGCGAGTTACAAGGTCAAAAGCAAAACAGTTGCCAGAACCAAGAAAGCCACAGCTATCAACTGTTATGTATGTGGGCAGAAATATCTTGCAAGGGCCACCAGGGGGTGCAGGGCTGAACAGCTGCAGCCAGGTAACAGCTGTTTGGCGGGAAAGCCAAGTTTAAATCTATTGGGTGCCAACTTAGGCGGGAAACCAGGGTTTGAATCTATTGGCCGAGCGCACACCTGGACAGGTACATATAGTGCCCAGGTAACCCCTATTTCCCCAGTCCAGTCTACTTCCAATAAAAGTTGTTGCTGTAACTCTCGCCTGGCATCATTACTGATCCAAGAACATCGAACGTAACAGTGGCGACGAAGGTGGGATGGGATTTTGCTTTGCTTGGCACTGAGGATAGAAGGAATGACACCAGCACTGCAGGAGAGGTAACCTTCCTCCCACGGCCAGTCGTGTTGGCAGGTCACCACGCCAGCAGGACAGGATCCACCAGATCAGAGCGCCTTGGCTCAGATTGGCCAGATTCCAGTTTTCGATATCCGCCACCCCGAGAGATGGGAGTCGCATGTGGGACAGGTCGAGTTCTTCCTGCGATTGAACCGCATCACGGAAGATGGCATGAAGGTAGCAGCCCTACTCTGCATAAGCGGCCCAGCCACTTACGATTTAACGGTAGGGTTGTGCTCATCAACAGCCATTGGATCTGTCACCTACAGCGACCTCCTGGAGAAGCTGGACAACCATTTCAGCCCGCGCATGTTGGAGCTGGCATGGCGGTTCCAGTTTGAGAAGAGGGACCAGCTACCGGGAGAATCTGCTGCTGATTTCATTGCAGCGGTCCGGCAGGTGGCTCGACTCCATAAGTTTTCCAACTTAGATGAGTGGCTGCGAGACCGGATCATCTTTGGTCTCCAGGACCGAAGGCTGCAACAAAAGCTCTTCGCCAGACCCAAACTGACCCTGCAGGAGGTCCAGGATGAAGTACTGGCCCGAGACATGGCTGAGGCGCCGGAGCAACCCTGGGCCCATTCCAGCAACCCAAGCGGAGCCATCCACCAGGCGACTACATGCGGCGGAAGCGGCAACATGATCGACAATGACGCAGAAGTAGATGCGGTGCAGCCCCAACCCAGCCAGCCTCCGGTGTGACGAGACAACACGAAAAGCCAACGAGTGACGACCGCGTCCAACCCAGAGAAGAGATGCTCGGGATGCTTGGGGTGCAGTTGCAGCGCGGCCAAGCAAAGATGCACCGGGTGCAGGGGCAATCATACGAGAGCCACCTGCAAATTCCAGACGGCAAAGTGTCGAGCCTGTGGCAAGACGGGCCACATTGCGTCCGTCTGCCGGAGCCGAGCTTGAGACCGCCTAAATGACGTGGATGCAGAGGACCCACCATCAAAAGGTACCAGGGCCCCTCAACAACACACGTCGATCGGCTACTCCGAGCCGGAGAGCCGTTTTAAACACCGGAGCTTGCCGGCCACTCACCCCAAAAATTAGACTAGATATTTACCTCCAAGGCATCCCATGTACAATGGAGCTTGACTCCGGCTCATCGGTCTCAATAGTCTCACGTGAAATGTTTAACACCATATGCGGCTGTAGCAAGCAAGTAAATTTGAGACCATCTAGCATAACCCTCACAGATTTCCAGAAGTCCCCAATCAAAGTCAAGGGGTAGGCCACATTGACGGTGTGGTTTAAGGGGTTCTAGGGGCTCTTGGACGTTCTAGTGGTCGAGGGGCAGAGGACCAGTCTAATAGGATTAGACTGGTTTAAGGCCCTAGGGATAGACATCACTGGGATACACAAAACCTATACCCACATTGAATCAGTCTACAACGTGTTTGCAGACGTATTCGATGACACCTTAGGGAAATACACAGGGCCACCCATTGCTTTTAAATTAAACCCCAACGTGCCGCCCATTAAAATCAAGCCCAGGAGAGAATGAGAGCTAGACCGGCTAGTTGCGCAGGGAGTTCTAAAACCGGTTGAGGGGGCCGAGTGGGAGACTCCTAGAGTCACCCCACTCAAGGCCAATGGGGAGGTAAGAATTTGCGCTGATTATAAGTGCACCATTAATTGGGCCCTTAATCAGCATGCTTACCCCGTTCCGACGGTCAGCAGCATACTCGCTTTGCTGCAGGGTGGCGCCATTTTTGCTAAGCTGGACCTTGCGCAAGCGTACCAGCAACTCACTGTTACCAAGGAGATGGCAGTTGCTCAGACGATTGCAACGCACAAGGGAGCTTTCCGGGTAGACCGGTTGCAGTTCGGAGTGAGTGTAGCTCCAGGCATCTTTCAGGAGGTGATGGAGCGGACGCTCAAGGGTATCCCAGGAGTCTGCCCGTATTTTGACGACATCCTCATTGCTGGAGACAATGAGGAGGTACTAGCTGAGCGTCTACAGGCAGTTTTGGGGAGATTCTGTGTTGCAGGTCCAAACCTAAAAAGGGAAAAATGCAGCATTGGGGTTGCATCCACTGATTTCCTGGGGTTTAGGACAGATGCTCAGGGCATTCACCCTGCAGCATCAAAGGGAAAGGCAATCAAGGGGGCCCCCACACCAAAGAACAAAGCAGAGATGTAAGCCTTCTTGGGGTTGCTTAATTTTTATCACGCCTTTTTACCCCACAAGGCATCCATAGCAGAGCCTTTACACAGGATGCTGGACAAAAACACTACATGGGCCTGGACTAGGGCACACGACAAGTTTCCAGGCCTTGAAGGATCTATTAGCGAGTAATGCTACAATCGCCCACTTCATAGAATCCAAGCCCATCTGCATTGCCTGTGATGCCTCCCCTTATGGAGTGGGCGCAGTTTTGAGCCACATAGAAGAAATGGAGTAGCCTTCATAGTCAATAAAAGCGTAGGAAAAGCAATACTGAGATATAATCCTCAAAATGACAGAATGATCTCAGTTTGAATCCAAGGCAAAACATTCAATATCACAGTAGTCCAAGTCTATGCCCCAACCACCAGTGCTGAAGAGGATGAAATTGACCAGTTCTATGAAGCCCTACAGCAGTTTATAGAACTAACACCAAAAAATGATATCCTTATCATCATGGGGGATTGGAACGCTAAAGTAGGAAGCCAAAAGATAAGCGGAATAACAGGCAAGTTTGGCCTTGGAGTACAAAATGAAGCAGGGCACAGGCTGATAGAATTTTGTCAAGAGAATACGATGGTCATAGCAAACACTCTTTTCCAACAACCCAAGAGACGGCTCTACACATGGACATCACCAGACGGTCAACACAGAAATCAGATTGACTATGTGCTCTGCAGCCAAAGATGGAGAAGCTCTATACAATCAGTAAAAACAAGACCAGGAGCTGACTGTGGCTTAGACCATGAGCTTCTCATTGCAAAGTTTAGGCTTAAACTGAAGAAAATAGGGAAAAGCACTAGGCCACTCAGGTATGAATTAAATCATATCCCTGTTGAATATACAGTAGAGGTGACAAATAGATTTAAGGAATTAGATCTGATAGACAGAATGCCTGAAGAACTATGGACAGAGGTTTGCAACATTGTACCACAGGTAGCAACCAAAACCATCCCAAAGAAAAAGAAATGCAAGAAAGCAAAATGGCTGTCTGAGGAAGCTTTGCAAATAGCTGAGGAAAGGAGGGAAGCAAAAGGCAAGGGAGAAAAAGAAAGATACGCTCAATTGAATGCAGAATTCCAGAGAATAGCTAGAAGAAAGAATGCCTTCTTAAATGAACAGTGCAAAGAAATAGAGGAAAACAATAGAATAGGGAGGACCAGAGATCTTTTCAAGAAAATTGGAGAGTTGAAGGGAACGTTTCATGCAAAAATGGGCAAGATAAAGGACCAAAATGGCAGGGACCTAATAGAGGCAGAAGAGATTAAAACGAGGTGGCAAAATTACACAGAAGAACTATACAAGAATGAACTTAATGTCCCTGATAATCACAATGAGGTGGTCACTGACCTCAAGCCAGACATCCTAGAATGTGAAGTGAAGTGGGCCTTAGAAAAGCTGAGCAACAACAAAGCTAGTGGAGGTGACAGTATTCCAGCTGAGCTATTCAAAATCTAAAAAGACGATGCAGCAAAAGTGCTACACTCAATTTGCCAGCAAATTTGGAAAACTCAACAGTGGCCACAGGATTGGAAAAGATCAGTTTACATTCCAATTCCAAAGAAAGGCAGTGCCAAAGAATGTTCAAACTACCGCACCATTGCACTCATTTCTCAGGCTAGTAAAGTTATGCTTAAAATCCTACAAGCTAGACTCCAGCAGTATGTGGACCGAGAACTACCAGAAGTACAGGCAGGATTTCGAAGAGGCAGAGGAACTAGAGATCAAATTGCCAACGTATGCTCGGGAGTTCCAGAAAAACATCTACTTCTGCTTCATTGACTATGCTAAAGCCTTTGATTGTGTGGATCGTAACAAACTGTGGTAAGTTCTTAAAGAGATGGGCGTACCAGACCATCTTATTTGTCTCTTGAGAAACCTATATGTGGGCCAAGAAGCAACAGTGAGAACTGGACATGGAACCACTGATTGGTTCAAAATTGGGAAAGGAGTCCGGCAAGGCTGTATATTGTCGCCCTGCCTATTTAACTTATATACAGAGCACATCATGAGAAAGGCAGGGCTAGATGAGTCAAAAGTTGGAATTAAGATTGCCGGAAGAAATATCAACAACCTAAGATATGCAGATGATACTACTCTAGTGAAAGTGAAGCAGAAAGTGCAGAAGAACTAAAGAACCTCTTGTTGCGGGTGATGAAGGAGAGTGCAAAAGTTGGGTTGAAACTTAACATTAGGAAAACCAAGATCATGGCATCCGGCTCTCTCAATTCCTGGCAAATAGATGGGGAAGAAATGGAGGTAGTGACAAATTTTATTTTCCTGGGCTCCAAGATCACTGCAGATGGGGACTGTAGCCAAGAAATTAAAAGATGCTTGCTCCTCGGGAGGAAAGCCATGACAAATCTAGCCAACACACTAAAAAGCAGAGACATCACCCTGTCAACAAAAGTGCATATAGTCAAGGCTATGGTCTTCCCAGTTGCAATGTATGGCAGTGAAAGTTGGACCATAAGAAAGGCCGAGCGCCAAAGAATTGAGGCCTTTGAGCTGTGGTGCTGGAGAAGACTCCTGCGAGTCCCTTGCACTGCAAGGTGATCAAACTGATCAGTCCTAGAGGAGATCAACCCTGACTGCTCTTTAGAAGGCCAGATCTTGAAGCTAAAACTCAAATACTTTGGCCACCTAACAAGAAGGAAGGACTCACTGGAGAAGAACCTAATGCTGGGAAAGATTGAGGGCAAGAGAAGAAGAGGACGACAGAATGAGGTGGCTGGATAGAGTCACTGAAGCAGTAGGTGTGAGCTTAAATGGACTCCAGAAGATGGTAGAGGACAGGAAGTCCTGGAGGAACGTTGTCCATAGGGTCGCGATGGGTCGGACACGACTTCGAAGCTAACAACAAGTGTATTATAAACCACATTTAATACAAACCATTGTTTACTGTATTACTTCTGGGTTACCTCAGTGCAATAAGACTGTACATGTTCTGACAGCCTCCTTTAATTTAATTAAGATTAATAGCCCTTAAAGGTGATTAAGAAATGAAAGGCACAACATACTGTCCATTTGAAGGTAAATTTCAAAGCTGCTGCTTCTTTAACCATGAACAGATTGCAGCCCCTCCCCCCAGGTTTCAGCATGCAGTTGCTTTGAAGCACAGCTCCTGAAGTTACTTGCAGACCTCAGCTGTATTGCAGAATCTTAAGGAGCACTTTTAAGACTCCCCAAACCAGAAGAGTCATATAAACTGAAGGAATACCACTTCCTTCCATTAGTAGTTGAAGAGCTACAGTCCATGGAAAAAGCCTTCAGGGATACTTCCCTAGGTGTGTATTCATTTGGCTATCTTCACTAGAAGTCAAGGGAAATTTTCTTCTCTTCAGATGATCTACCTGATATGAGACTGGAACAAAGCTATTGTCAGTTCTCTAAATCTGTTTTACCATTCCCTCAAATTAGATTAGGTGATGACCCAATTGAGACATGTCTCTAAAAAGCACCCAACTTCTCATTTAAATACACTTAAAAAAATGATAGCAAACAAAATGTGACATTGCCCAAGAATGCTTTTGGCTTCCTGGCAACTGAAATTTCAACCATTAAAGAATTTTTGCCCATCTATTCAATCCTGAAGTAAGAAGACAAATTCCAAGTCAATGTTAGGAAACCCATTCTAATTTTAGGAAAAGCTCTAACGGGAATCAATTGCAGAGGACAATCAGTCATTGGGACTAGGCTGCCATCATGACTCCTTTCAACTCTGTGATTCTAAGAATTTGGTAGGCAACTATCAAAACAGGGTTCCTTACAATCAATTTGATTTCACTTTGAAAGGCAACAGAGAAGCAGCTGTAAAAAAATCTCATATATCCTGAAGAGTTCATATGTAGTACCATGAGTGATTAGAGTAACTCACTTATCGTTTATCCTTGTGGATGTGAGATCTAATGATCCTAATCTGAAATTATTTATAATTACTATTACCAGCTGCCCAGAGCTGCCCAAAAAGTGAGATGGACACTATATTAATTTAACAGCAAAAGTGTGCAAAAGTAGAGAAACTCATCCAAATAAAAAATGTAAGTGTCAAGGCAGTTATGTGCCTCTGCATTTCAACATGTGGAATAAGGGGTGGAGGTGTTACCTTTGAGTGGGTTAGATGGAGAAACAAAAAGTCTATGATTCCGCTGAAGACTATGAGAGTCTGAAACCTTTTCAAGGACACCCAAACAAGTGTGGATTTGAAGCAGATGGTTCCTATAACAAAGTGAACTTATTTATATGGACTACATAAGACGTTGGGGGGGGGGAGGTTGTCTGGGAAAATTATTGTTGAAGTCTATGATTTGGTGTTGGAACCTCAGAGTTAGTTTCGCTTCGACATTACCATGCAGTGTATATAAGATTTACGGAGACGGAATGAACCTGGAGTTTTATTTGGATTCTTGAGCTGGATGTTAACTTTAAACTAACTCTCTCTAGCAGCCTACCTGGGTTTTCCTCCCAGGAGTGCTGGGACATTGTGAGACCCACACTCGACAAAAGAACAGGTGGACGAGGACAACGGGAGAATTCCCTTTCTGTGGTTGTCAGCTTTAACCCATGGGAGAGACAGACTCATTGATTGGGGTTTGTCCAAGGCAGAAAGCTGGATTAATAGAGCCACCAATTGGACTTCCGGTAGCGCTGCCGCGCCGAATGGCGGCGTTCTGAAGCCGCCCAATCCTGGGAAGCGTCAAGACAGCAAAACCAGCTGTTCCGCGGCACTGGAGCTTCTTCGGGAGAAGAGGGAGAGGCGAGCCTGCCTGGATAGAGGTAGAGCCCCCCTACGATCCTCCCAAGTAGTTTGGGGGATAAAAGGGTGAGCTCCCTCGGAGCCCAGGCTTTCTCCGCTCCCAGGACGTCTTCGCTCCAAAAGGAGTGGAACAAGACGCGACAACTGCACCTGCTACTTAGAGGGGACTGTGAGTATTTTGAAAATCAGGCAGAGCAAAGCAGGAAGATCTGGATTTTTAAATTGGATCTCAACTTTAACTCAGTTTCATTATCTTCTTCAAGCTTCAAGTGTGAAATGGAGTGAAAATGGTGCTGGAGTGTTTCTCTCCTGTGTGAAGTGACTGTGTTTGAAAAGTGTTATATTTTGCTACAAAGCAAGAGATACAATTCGCAATTGACTCTATTCAGTATTGGATTTTGTGTATTTGAAAGCCTGTTCCCTATTCTTCTTATTGAAAGTTAAGAACTCTGGGAGAATTGTTACTTTTTGGTGTTTTTTTTTCCTTTTCTTCCTGAACTTTGATTCTGCTGGGTGACAGAGGAAATTGAAACTTAAGAGATGGATGCGAAACGTGGGGGAGGGCCCCCGCTTTCTAAGAACGCTATCTCCTCACCTATGCCACAAACTGCAGGGCAGACTTCGATGAAACCTACAATACAACCACCCTCTCCCCCACCTCCTGCATTTACACTGACGGAAATCCAGCAAGTTGTGATGCAGTCAATGCAAGTTCTGCAACAAGAAATAAAGAATCAAAACAACCAGATGAGGGAAGATATAGTGCTTGCACTCCAGGGCTTAGCTGCACATATAGAACGCCTGGATGCTCATGTGGATTCAGTTATGGAGTATGTGGAGAACTTGGAAAATAAAATTACTGATGCTGAGCAGAAGGTTGATAGAGCAGAGGCCAAGATTGACAGAACAAGGGATGAGGTCACTATATTAGAGTATAAGAGCGTGGAGTTTGCTTTGCGTATTAGAGGCCTCAAAGAGAATCCTAAAGAAAATCTGGAATGGGAAATAGCACAAGCAGTGGCTCCTGTTTTGAAATGGGAACCTGAAGAATTACTTAAGGAAATGGATAAGATATTTAGAGTTAACTCCTGGATTGCTAGGCAAAAAAGTCTACCTAGAGATGTAGTGATCTATTTTTCCAGGAGATCAACTAGAAATTCTATTATCCAGGCCTTTTATCGGGAAAAAATCCAGATTGCAGGCCAAGATATTATGATCTTAAAGGAGATACCTTCAAAAATTCTTGGAAAGAGGAAAGACTTTGCCTTTTTGTCTGATGAGCTTAAGAAGCGACAAGTCCAGTTCAGATGGGAAATTCCTATTGGAATTGTGGTAAATTATGCAGGGACCAGATATAGATTAGATACAATCTCAAAAGCAAAGGATTTCTACACTAAGGTCCTGAAAGCAGGTTTACCACCATCTCCCCGAATTAAGAGAACAGAAGCTAGACAAGATGATAAACAATTGAGTGAAGGGGCAATGTTACTGCCCCCTGAGGAGATCCGGAAACCGGAGGCCATGGAGCAGAATTTGACATTAAAGGAAGATCCAAAAAAACAGAGGATGACAAGAGCTGCACATAAGCGTATGGAAAAGGAACAAAAACAGAAGTCTGCAACTGGTTCAGCTACGCAAGATGCGACTGCTTTAGAGCCCGTGGGAGGAGCACGTCCTAAGAGAGCAACAGCTGATCTTCAGGCCATGTTCCAAAGGCTCATGGTCACCAGAGATGGTGAAGTTCCTGACATGGAATGTTAACGGGCTAAATTCACCACAGAAAAGAAAGAAAGTATTTTTTTATCTGAAACAACATAAAAATGACATTGTTTGTTTACAAGAGACACATATTGCATTAAGAGATCAAAAATATTTGACTAATTCCCGATTGGGAACATATTTTGCATCTTCTGCTCCGGACAAGAAGGCTGGAGTGGTTATTTACTTAAGAAAAGACTTTTCGGCAAGATTGATTGAATCAGATAAGCAAGGGAGATATGTTAGTATTGAATTAACATTACAAGGAAAGAAAGTTCTTCTTATTGGATTATATGCTCCAAATCAACAACAGCAAAAAATTTTCAAATTCTTACATCAAAGGCTAATTGAATTGGATTACAAATCTGTTATGATGGGGGATTGGAATGGGGTTTTGGTGCCATCTGAAGACAAGAAGGGGTCTTCTAAAACCCTTTGTAACTCAAAATTGCCTAAAGCCTTTTTTATTTGAAGGAAGATCTGGAATTAAGAGATGTATGGCGAGAAAGGAATATGAGAGACAGGGATTTTACTTTTTTCTCGGATAGACACAAATCTTTTTCCAGGATTGACTTCATTTTGATTACTACTGACCTTTCCTCCTTGGTTAAGAACATTAAGATTTTCCCTAGTACAATGTCTGACCATAGTCCTGTTTGGCTGGAGCTCTTTACTGAAGACACTAGTAGGAGATCCTGGAGGCTGAATGAGAACTTATTTACAAATGACTTGTTCTTGCAGAAATGTAGAGAACATATGAAAGAATTTTTTGTCATGAATATGCATAAAAATACTTCAATGGAAATGGTTTGGGATGCTAGTAAGGCCTATATGAGAGGGGTTTTGATTTATATGAATAATGCTTATAGGCGTAAGCAAGTGCAAAAACGTTTAGATATCGAGGAAGAGATTAAAACTAAAGAGAAAAAGTTTATTTTGAATCCATTGGATAATAATTTAAAGATCTCAATACATTTACTGAAAGAACAATTTAATATGCTATTGGCTGATCAAGTAGCAACTAATTTGTGTTATGCCAAACACAATACTTTCTGTAATGCCAACAAGCCTGGTAGATGGTTGGCTTATCAATTAAGGAAGAAACAGAAATTACGTACTGTAGACAAAATAGAATATAAAGGAAAAGAAGTCTACCAACAAAATTTGATTAAGAGGAGTTTCCTAGATTTTTACTCGAAATTATATTCTAAAGAGAATATACAAGCTCTAGATATAGATAAGTATCTACAGGGAGCTCATTTTCCAAGACTTTCACAAGAACAACAACTTGAGATGAATTGCCCAATTACACCAGAAGAAATTTCTTTAGCTATTAAACAGTTGAAATTGGGCAAAACTCCAGGAACAGATGGATTAACAGCAATTTATTATAAAAAGTTGCTGCCTGAAATGATTGAACCCTTAAAGATTTTGTTTAATGAAATTCAGACTGGAGGCGCAGTTCCTCCATCATGGAGGACAGCTTTTGTATCGTTGATCCCAAAGGAGGATCAAGATCTTACCCAACCTAAAAATTATAGACCTATATCGCTCTTAAATACAGATTATAAGATCTTTGCTAAAGTATTGGCTAATAGATTAATGCAAGTTTTGAAACAAATGATTCATAGTGACCAATCGGGATTTATATCTGGGAGGTATATGAAAAATAATGTAAGACAAATTGTTAACTTGCTTGAATATTTGGATAAGAACAACCAAGTCTCCGCAGCACTGATATTTTTGGATGCAGAGAAAGCCTTTGACCAATTGAATTGGCAGTTTTTATTAAGAGTTGTTGAGATGAATTTTGGAGGTTTTCTACATGCTATTAAAGCTATATATCAACAACAAACTGCACAAATTATAGTTAATGGGGGATTAACAGAGACTTTTAGAATTGAAAAAGGTACAAGGCAGGGCTGCCCCCTATCACCATTATTGTTTGTTTTAACATTAGAGATTTTACTAATTAAAATTCGAGAGTCTTCTTTGATAAAGGGAATTAAAATAAAACAGAATGATTATAGGCTGAGAGCTTTTGCTGATGACTTGGTTGTGACAGTATCCCAACCGCTACAGTCGGTTGTAGACTTGATGGAAATTATAACTCAGTATGGTAAGGTTTCTGGGTTTAAGGTGAACAGTAATAAAACTAAGATATTATCCAAGAATTTATCTACGAGTGAAAGGGATATGTTATCTAACTTAACAGGTTTTGAAATAGTGAAGAAGGTTAAATATCTAGGAGTACATATTGCAGCCTCAAATGTAAAATTGTATAAGAATAATTATGAAACACTATGGTTGAAGGTACAAAGGGACTTAAATAATTGGAAAAAATTACAATTATCACTACTGGGAAGAATTGCAGTTGTTAAAATGAATGTTCTACCAAAGTTCCTCTTTCTGTTTCAGATGATACCTATATTGAAAAAGGATGCCAACTTTGATCAATGGCAGAAGGGTATTAACAAATTTATCTGGGCGGGGAAAAAACCAAGAGTTAAATTCAAGATTTTACAGGATGCCAGGGAAAGAGGGGGACTCAAGGCGCCGAATTTGAAATTGTACTATGATGCGGCTGCTTTGACCTGGGTTAGTGATTGGCTTAATTTAACTAACAAGAGAATACTTCATCTTGAGGGATGGGATTTGGTATATGGATGGCATGCATACTTGCTTTATGATAAGAAGGTAGACAGGGCTTTTAAATCCCATATTCTTAGAAGTGCTTTACTGCGTGTCTGGAAAAAGTACTATAATAATTTAAATTATAAAATACCGATTTGGGGAATTCCTGGACATGCGATAGAGGGTGTATCTATGGGAGTGAGTATGGATATGGTTTCTTATAAGGAACTACTCAAATTGCAAGGGAATGATTGGCAACTTAAATTAGCAGAGGAGTTAAGACAAGAAAACATAAATTACTCTTGGTTTCAATATACCCAATTGAAAGCTAGGTGGAAGTCAGATCAAAAGGTTGGTATCACAATTACGGATCAAAATTTAGTAAAGCAAATTAGAGATTCAAATTGTGCACATATAAAGAGGATATATAATGCTTTAATTGAATTGGATTCGGAAATGGAATTGGTTAAAGATTGCATGATAAAGTGGGCACAAAATATTCAGGAACCAATCTCGTTGGACACCTGGGAGATAATTTGGGTCAGAAATGTTAAATTTACCCAGGCTCAAAATTTAAGAGAAAATTTTTTCAAAATGTTTTATACAGTAGATGGCATCTGGATCCCAAGAAGTTGTCCAACATGTATCCTAATCTGCAGTCTAAGTGTTGGAGGTGTGGTAGCTTAGAAGCTACCTATTTCCACATGTGGTGGACTTGTAGAAACATAAAAGCCTTCTGGATTAAAATTTGGTGGAACATTCAAAAGATTTTTAAGAGGAAGATAAAGTTTTCCCCGCAATTGTTCTTACTGGGTATTGTTGTAAATTGTGATGTCAAAGAGACTAATCTGATGTTGAATATGATAACGGCAGCACGGTTACTGGTGGGACAATATTGGAAGAAGGACAATCTGCCCACGGTAGAAGAATGGGTGTTTAAAGTTTCTAATCTTGCAGAAATGTCCAAGATTTCTGCTTATTTAAAGGATCACTCACAGGAGAGATATATTTCAGTTTGGAGGAGATGGATAAATTATATTGAAAACAAATATGGGACCAAAAAGTTCCATTTAGCTTATGAGTAGAATTTAGTGGGATATTGTTATTGTTTGTAGTTATGTTAAGAGAGAGTTAAAGCGCAGTACGAATTTGGTTGATTGTATATTGTGTAAATTTTTATTTAGAATATGATTGTTGTAACTATAGTCCTGTATTTAGCTCTGGGAAGTGGGGGGGGAAGTGGGGGGGTTGGGTTGGGAGGGATTTGGGGATATATTGTAAAATTTTGTAAAACTCTTTAATAAAAAATAAATAAATAGAGCCACCAATTACTGCTGGAGAAGGGAGGCGCGCGGAGGCTTCTTGCCCAGCACCAAAAACTAAGTGGGTGAGTGGCTTCAGGAAAGCAGCAGAAGCTGAATTTCCTCTGATTTTATCAGAGACTTGGCTAATGAAGGCAAGTAAGGGGGCAGCAGACCAAGGAGAGCCAGCAGGGTGGAGGGAGGCTTCCTGTGTGTTTGCAGCCCTTCCGTGGAGCAACTGAGAGAGAAGTTCAGGGGATTGAAGGTTCAAGATGCTGCCCCACCGAAGTGGTCAGTTGTGGGTCCCGCTCACCAGATTGCTTACCAACACCCCACCCAAAGCCAGTGGCTTCAGGCTGGTCTGGGACATCGGGGGCTGTATGGCAGAGGTTGGCACGGGATTGCATCCCAACAACCGTTAGCCCGATGAGTCTTGGGGTACCACCTGGCTGTCAAACAGCTGAAAGGACTGGAGATCTGGTAGCACCACTGGGTGCTGACCTACCACCCGGATATGTACTGAGGCTGAAGGATCAACAGGCTCCTCCTTTTAAAGTTATGTTTGATGGCCACCAGAGAAGTTGGCTTACTTTATGACCCAGCTGTGAAATTACTTAGAAAGATATGGAGGCAGACATATGCACATGAATGCTATTTCTGCAAACCTGGAAGGGGATGCAGTGGCTTGTGTCCTTATATGATGAGGTGGCCCCAGGGTTCCATGCTGTGGATGCTTTCATGCAAGAGCTATGGAATCAGTTTAAAGATCCCATTGAGGCAAGGAAGACAGATTTGAGAATCTGGACGATCAAGAAAGGGAAGCGACCAGTTACTGAATACATTAGGCAATTTCGTAGCCTGATGGCTCGCTTAAGAGGATGGTCTGAACATATGTTGGTCTACCAATTCCGAGATGGATTAAGCAAGGAATTGTATTACAACTGCCTACCCAGAAGAGTACCCAATCTCCTCAGAGATTGGTACCAATTGGCTACCGACGTGGAATTAGATTTGATTACTGACATCACACTAGTTAAGACAACTGACTCGTGCAACTGAGAAGCACCCAGCTGGCCAAGGAAGCAAGAGAAATGTTCCAAAGACCAGATGGAATGGACCCCCTCTGGGTATGGGAGCATGCTTCTGTTGTGGAAAAGGACACAGAGCCGCTGATTGCCCTGCACCACACAAAATGTCAGCACATCGAATTCCAAGCAAGACTAAGACAAACAAACCTGTACCGAAGTCCAAAGAACAAACAAAAGTCGCTGAACAGGTCATAGAGGTCTCTTTCCCATCCAGCAAAGGGAAGAGAACTGACCCCTGAGAAGCCTGGACTTGTTTTCTATGAGAGTGACAGAGAAGGGAAGAATGACCCAGTGGTAAGTGGTCCTTTTCCCCTGATGACTACCAGGGTAGAACTGTTTGTACCCTCCTTGGGAGCAAGGGAGACATCCACGGCCCAACTGGACTCGGGGTGCACAAGGGGTGTGATCAGCTCGCAAACAGAAGAAAAAGTGGGACTACAACTCAGAAAGTTGAGACAACCCATGGGGTTCAAGCAGCTAGATGGGTGTCTTATGGGGGGAGAAGCTGCAACCTATCTCACTGAGCCAGTGACTATAAAGCTTGAAAATCATAGTGAAATCATTATTTTTATTGTAGCCCCTGGGATGAGTGTAAATATGATTTTAGGATTAGCTTGGGTAAAAAATGGAATCCCTCAGTAGATTGGAGTAACAAGGAAGTGGTGAATGAGGAAAAGAGTAAGCAATCCACAAAAAGGCGCAGGCAATGCCGATTGCTTGCTTGCCATAAGCTGGTGGTTGAGAAATTGAAGTGTTGGCAGTGAATACACTAAAAGCAGACACACAGTTAGAGAACAGCGTCCCAGTAGGATACAGAGACTTAAGTGAAGTATTTAGTGAAAAGGAATTAGATGTACTCCCACCTCATCCACCAACTGAATGTGCTATATAGTCCCAGGGGTTAAGTTTCCTAAACTGAAGGTGTATGCTATGATGCCTAAAGAAATGCAAGAACTTAGGTTTTTAGATAAAAACCTGGCTCAGGGGTTCATCCAACCTGCTAAATCAAAAATGTCTGTCCTTATATTATTTAGAGATAAAATGGATGTAGTCCTTAGAATGTTTGTGGAATATAAAAATCTCAATATCAGTGGAAAATATGTACCCCCTTCCCCCTTATGAAAGACATGTTGGAGTACCTGTGTAAGGGGGAATTTTTTACAAAATTGGACCTGAGACAAGCCTATTACAGAGTAAGGATTAAATAAGGAGATAACTGGAAAACTGCATTTAATTGCCCTTCAGAGTGTTATCAATTCAAAGTGATGCCATTTGAGCTACAAGGGGAACCTGCAGTATCCATGCAATTGATAAATCAGGTGCTACATGAATATCTTATAAGGGGGTATTGGAGTATTTAGATGATATTTTAATTTATACTGAAACACTGGAAGAACTTGTAAAGCTAGTAAGAGCAGTGTTAAAAAAGTTATTAGAAAACCAGCTGTATGCCAAATTGTCAAAATGTGATTTTCATAAAAACAGATTAGATTACTTGGGGTATTGTATTTCTGCAGGAGGCACAGAAATGGAGTAAAGGCAACATTGGAGTGGGAAGCTCCATGGACCAGAAGGCAATTGCAAAGTTTTGGGGATTTGCAAACTTCTATAGACAATTTATTCCTATATTTGCACATTGCTTTACTCATAACAAATTTATTAAAAACAGGAAATGATGAAGCCCAAACCAAGTCACCCCTTAGGCTGGACCCTCAAATGTCAAATGGCATTTGAAAAAGTAAAAAAGCTTTTTGCTGCTGGACCATTAAGACAATCAGACCCAGAGAAGCCGTTTGTAATTCAAGTGGATGCAAATGATGTGGCAGTGGGAGCAGTGTTGCTACAAAAAAAAAGATAAGTGAGAGTTACAACCATGTGCTTACACCTCTCGAAAGTTATCAGACACTGAGATAAGATGGGCTGTAAGGGAAAAGGAGGCCTTTGCTGTCTGCTGGGCTCTCTTAACATGGAGACATTTTTAAGAGGGTAATAAAATTCCATTTGAAGTGTGGACATAAGAACTTAAGAGGCTTTAGAGACCCCAAGAAAATTGTCCCTGAAACAGGGTTTAATATTTCAATCAATTTAATTTCAATCTCTATTATATACCGTGTGTGTGTGTGTGTGTGTGAAATAGGCCTATTCTCTTTCACATATGCCTCAATACAAAATTACCAAGGAAGTAGTAAATTCTATAATCCCTTCCAGCCAGCTCGCATCAGCTTCAGGGGTTCCATGCAGGGGAAAACCTCCCATGTCAGATTCACTGAGGCGGAGGCAAATGTTTAAAGAGGCTTTGGAATGAGATACTTGATTCCAAAACCATAAAGATGCTCTAATGATAAAATATGATATGAAAAGGGACAAGAGTGTACGTCCCAGATAGTCAAAGGATGATGATGTTAGAAAGAGCACACGATGCAAAATCAGCAGGCCACTTTGGGTTTGTAAAAACCCTTCCATCTTGTGAAGACTATTTTGGTGGCCAAAAATGAAGAGACATGAATATGTTACAGTTGCTTAATTTGTGCTTCCACAAAGCAATTACTTGGGGGAACACCAGGTTTATTACAATCAGTGGCTAACCCTAGAAGACCATTTGAAGAAATAGCCATGGATTTCATTGTGGAATTGCCTGAGTGCTGGAAATACTGTAATATGGACCGTAGTTGACCTATTCTCAAAACAAGCACCCTTTGTAGCCTCTCCAAAGATCCCCTCAGCTAGGAGTTTGGCCATAATGTTTGTGCAATCCCTAAAGAATCATCTCAGACAGTGGGGTGCAGTTCACCACAAAATTTTGAAGAGTTCATTTGATCAATAAGATCATCCCAAGAATTCCATTCTGGATTTCATCCATGCACAAATGGAGTGGCGGAATGTACAAATGCAATAATATATAAGATGCTATGTAAACTATCAACAAAATATTTGGGCTGAATTATTACCATTTGCTGAAGTATAATACAATAATGTGATTGATAGCAGCACTGGACTTACCCCTTTTAAAGTGGCTACAGGGTTCAAATATGTAGCTATGCCTGAGATCCCTCAAGGTACCCTTGCTTCAACATTAAGAGTGGATGGATAGTATAAAGAGCACATGGCCTGGAGTACTCAAAGCGTAAGAAAAAGCACAAAAAAGTAAAAAAAGACAGGCGGATAAGAGCTACTCAAAAGGAGTTTAAAGTGGGCAACAAAATACTTGAACCTTAAAATACCTTGTAAAACACTAGGTCCTAAATCTATAGGTCCTTTTACTGTCATTAAGAATCATCAACCCAGTTCCTGTAAAAGGGGTTTTAAACAGATTTATCCAGTGTTCCATTATAGCTTATTAAAGCCTGTTCGAGGTTCCAAGAATGAGGACAATTGAGAAAGCACCTCCCCTCCTAATTCTGGTCAAGGGAGAAAGGCATTGTGAGATTGAAGAAATTGTAAGGGAGAGCTACAATATTGGGCAAGGTGGAAAGGATACCCCCTTATGGAGGCACAAAAGGTAGCAGCAACTAATGTTAGAGCCACTAATAAATTCCATTCTAGATACCCTGATCAACCCGTTAGGAGGATTAGGTAATAGGAATCTTAAGCAATGGGCATATGTTTATGCCTTTCTAGATCCATTCTTCTTACAGGTGTGTGTGTGTCAGGATGAAATTATGGCAGCTACATGTCTCTGTGTGTCACCTTGCCTTTAGAGTAAGTGGAGGAGGTGTTACTTTCCAGTGGATTAGATGGAGAAACAAAATTTCTACTATTCTGCTGAAGACCATGAGTGTCATATCTTTTCAAGGACACCATATCAGGTGTGGATTTGAAGCAGACGGTCCCCATAACAAATTGAATTTTTTACATGGGCTATGTAAGACATTGGGGGTTTGGCTGGGAAAATTATTGTTGAAGTCTATGATTCGGTGTTTGAACCTCAGAGTTACTTTTGCTTCAACATTAAAATGCAGTGCATTCAATAATTGTTAAGATTTTCGTAGACGGAATGAACCTGGACTTTTATTTGGATTCTAGAGCTGGATGTTGACACTAAAGTAGTGCCTAAAATATTGGCTTTTTACTGTCAATGGTGGAAAAATAAAAAACCTTCCTTCCATCTTGTATGGCACTTAATATCTTCTAGAGGTCACAAACACCGATCATAAACTGGTCGTGATACCACTAAATTGTCCAGAAAATCTATTTCTTTTGCTGGCTAGAGAACTAGGGAGTTGGATCAACACACCTAGAGAGTATCAGGTTGGGGAACGCTCTTCTGTGATAACAGATGAATAGAATGGGGTGACAGTGACAGGAAATGTTCCGCCAGCATCTTTGCTGCACTACTTCTGCTAGTATCAGCCAGGTTTGTGACTCTGGATTGCTCTTTTCTCCACATAGCTATATTTTAAAATCTTTTGATATGCAAAGAATATGCAATAGCCTCACCCTCCCATTACGATCTGATTGCATACTTAAAATGGTCATCTAAGAACGTAATCTATGTGGAGCAGTTCTGCATACGTGACCTTCGTATGTTACTTGAGAAGCCAGCATCGCCTTGCTATCTTCACAGAGCCTGTGCAAGCAGGGGGTGTGGGAGAGGAAGGAGAAACTGAGATCTGCATCATTTGGCATTTACCAACACCAGAAAGTCATCTGTAATTTTACTTCCCACTTGAAATAATTAAAATTATTCCGGGGCCCAGTATTTAAATTTCACCGTCTTACTGTTGACAGAAAAAAAGAGGGGTTCAAAGGTTATTTTACGCCTCTTGGGCTCAGCCATAATAGTGTAAATATGACTAGGAGGTAATTTCTGTTCTGAAGCGAGACAGAAAAACAAATGAAAACTCAGCAAGCCTCTGAACTGCACAGAGGTCACTGGATTAAAGCTGCTTTAATTATTATCCAGCCTAAGGAAAAGGGAGAGCCTCTTTCAGCATTCAGGCTGCCCATCAGCTGCTCAGAAGTGCCTGATCCAAGGTGGGAAACAGATTGAAGAAGCCCTGGGAAGGAGAAAAGAGAGAAGTCAGGGTCAGAGGGGATGCAGAGAACGGCTCTCAAAGGGAAAAAAGCAGGCAGCTATCAATACATACAATGGCGTCACCATGGCAGCCAGAGAATCGTGAGGCACAGTGTTACCATGGAAACCCATCACTGATTCAAGGCCACCATTGTAGCCATGGCAACATGAAGACAAGATTACAAAGAAGAGCTAGCGAGTTACAAGAACCAAAGCCCAAACCTCAACCCAGGAACTGGGAGTGGAGGAAGGCAGGGATTAGGACCTGCTCCCATCTCACAAAGAACCCATTTGCTTCTTTCCTTTCGCGCTCTCAAATCTGCTACCCGAGTCCTGATTGGAGGGTGCTTATCTGCAAAAGGGCTTTGCTACCCTACCTAGGTGCTTAGATCAACCAGTCTTCACTGGGAGGTGGAGGGCAAAGGAAAGAAGAGGCAGTAACTTTGCATGCTGTCTTCAGCCCCCTTCCCAGGACGGAAGCACCCAAGCTGTCGCCTACCTTGAAGAGAGTGATGGTTTGAAGAACCCCTGAGGTGCAGCACATCTCACGAATGGAGTGCATAGCTAATTGTGGGCAACCCATATCAAGAACACGCAAACCAAGGCGGGAAGCCAGGATGGGTCCAATGGTTGTGCCACAAGGAGAATCATTTCGAACCATAAATTCCTGTAACCGACATGAGAGAGAGAGAAAAAAGAGCAGACAGCTGACAAATCTTTTTGATAGCAATGAAGGAGGGAGAGCAGGCTATAGAACTGAATCTTTTGAATGGGGTTCTCAGATCCTTGGTACTGGCCAGTCCAACTCTACAATCAAGCTGAAGTTTCTAATGTGGACTGAACCACCAAATGAAAAGGGAACATCTTCAGAGGGAGAAGCCCTTCGTTTAGCATTTAACTATAAAGCCCTGGCCTTATCTCCCGTTCCTGGCAGGTCGGATGATTTACCCCCAGTGGAGTGTACAGTGATGTAGCGCAATGGCAGTTCGTAACGGCTGAAGCATCATGCAGCCATTGGCACCATGCAGCCAACCTTCTGGAAGCCTGGAAATTAAGTGGGTCAGGCCTGCTTAGTACTTGGGACAGAGAACCCCAGGGAGTACCAGAGATACGGGCTAGACTGGGAGTCTGTGTAGTGATGCCAATGAAAGTGCATGGATAAAGGGAATCTTTACTTTTTAAAATGCTTACTTGTAAAGGAACGTTGACACGAGTGGCAATCTCACGAATCAATGCCTCCGTGACAGCAGTGGAGGCATAGCGTTGGTTGCTGTTTATTTTCAGAGCAGGTCCCTGCACAGCAAATCACCAGACTGAATTTCCAGTTTGAAAATTTGTTATTTGTTAATTCTACTTGGGCTTTCTTGAGATGTGCAATTGTTCCACCCTAACAGGAAGGGTTCGACTGGTGCTTCCCACCAGATTCTGAACTCTTAAAAAGGATACATCTCTTCACATAAATAATTTACTGATGTAAGGTACAAAATATATAAAAAGAGAGCTTTCCTTCCTATCTGTGTGCTTTTCTCCAACTCGCCTTCCATCTCTTCATCTGGGCGAAGCACAACTGTTTTGCTCAACAGGAAGGAAGATATAGCTCCCAATAATCAAAATAATTACCTTTAGTATACTTTCCCACAACTAGGCCACCAAAACAACAGCATAATCTCCAGAAAGCGCTTTTCCACTAGTCATCTGCCATATGGAGTATCTCCTGAGCCCTCCCCAATCCTGAATCTATTCAAAACGGTTATCATTGTTTTGAGCACTCCCACAGCTGGCTCTCAAATAAGAAAAAGAAATCTCCATTTCAAGAACGGGTTTTGCATTTGAATCCGCCCCTTAGTGAGTTGTTCCTGTGCTGCTTGCCTAGCTTTCAAAAACACGCCCTGGCCAACTAGTCCGTGTTACCTACCTTGTGAAACTGTGGCCGATGGTTCTTATCATGCTTATCCCTGCAAAAAGAACAGCCTATAATAAGCAATTCCACTTGGGCCTGAATTTCAAAGATCACAGGACAGAAGGAAAGAGGAGCTGTCACCGTAAAGCATTCAAACCATTTTTAATAGATGAGACAGACTAGCCCTTTCGACAGAACCAACGAAGAAGTCTCTGTGCAGAGATCTTTCATTAGCACAGGACCTCTGGCCTGGAGAGAGAAGTGCTTCAAACGATTAGAATAAAAATTACTTTATTCTGCAGCACATCAGCAACAGGAGGAAGGAGGCCATCTCAGCACCAGTTCTGAAAGATGTTTCAAGCTTGAAAGCACCCACTTGCGTATTCAGGTTGACTTTTTATCATACAGGCAGTTCTCGCTTAACGACTGGTTGCCTAGTACCAATTTGAAGTTATGGCAGAGTTTATAACCTGGTTTGCTTTACAACTGCCCCACTTATTTAATGACAGCTCCAAAAAGAAATAAAAAAGGTCATAAAGATGGTCACGAGCACCTTGACTGGCACGATGGAAATTCGGGGGTCTGTTACGGTCCTAAGTTGAGGACTACCTGTTCTCTTTTTGGCAACTTCAAGGCTTTGGAAGAAAGAGAGGTTGCTCATGACTCTGCCCGGAATCCTGGCTCAGTCCTTTACAAAATAAGTGAGCGGACCCGTTCTAAAAGGTTAGCCACTTTCAGAGGAACCCAAAACCCAGGAACAAAATGATGTCTACGCATCCAATTCGGTCCAATAGGCTGGATATGCTGTGGGTTCTGTCAGCCAAGGAATGTCAGCTGGTGGGGACTAGGAGATGTGCCTTCTCTGCCGTAGCCTCTGCCTTCTGGAACATTCTTCCCTCAGAGCTGACTCTGACCCTGTTGGCCTTTCATAAGGACCTGAAGGTCTGGCTTTGTCCCTGGGCCCCAGAGTAAGTGAAGGGTCCCGTTTCCTGACATCTATGATGATGGTTTTTCCCCTCTTGCCATCTATATTTATTTTTGTATGATATTGGAAATGTTTCTGTTTCATGATTGTTTGCTGCCCCGAGTCACTTGTTTTATGATATGGGTTCCCATAGAAATTAAACAGTCACTTGTTTTAAGATAAGGGTGCTTATAGTAATTAAATACATACACACATATAATCACTTGTTTAAAGATATGGGTGCCTATAGAAATTAAATTTATACATACGTATAGTCTCTTGTTTTAAGATAGGGATTCCCATACAAATTAAATATATACATACATACATACATATATACATACATACCTATATTGGGGAATCGTTTATAATTTGAAGAGGAGTATCAGTCCTCTACCCCGTGATATACAAATAACCCCAAAGTGATAAGGAGATTTTAAATACCCCTTTGCCTCTTCAGATATGGAAAAAGTACAACAGGCAGCTTACAAGAGAGTCTGAGGGTTTTATTATTCAAGTAGCTTTCCCTGTTAAGGTTCATACAATCTGAAGGAAGGAATTGTGGGTAACGAATGAAAATAGGTTTTTTGAAAGCAGCAAGCAACCTTGTGACAAAATCTATATAAGAATGTCCAATACTGAACGACATACTTCCCCAGCCCTTGTACACTATCTCACACTCTCCTTTAGTAACATACTTACGCATAATTGGGGTGCACCGCATGAGCCATATCTGCACTGATCATGCACGATTTGGGCACTGCTTCCTCAAATGCTGTAAGGTTCTGAGGTGAAGCTGAAATGCGACGAAGAATAAGCTCCGTGAGGAGGGATGCAGCCCCTTGAGCGCTTTCTGAACCAACCTGCCACAAAGATGCATTCAAAAGGTGAAGTATCAAGAAGCGTTTTGATGCTACCAGAATTTTAACTGCCATCCCAATTTGGAGATCAGCTTTATCCCCTCTTACCACTTCCAGTTCTGCTGCCGCTTCTTATCTGTAGCTTACTTTGTCCACAATCCTCCTACCTTATGATTGATATGGTTACTGTGGGCAACGTGCTACTCTTGTGCACTGTTTTCTGACATCCACCTTTTAAATCTTCCTTTGAGTGGGGGCTTCAGACCTCATTTTTAAATGCCCACCCCATCTTCTAAATCAGAACAATCTGGGACTGGTGTAAGAGACGAGACTTAAAGAAACTCATTTTATTCCTTAAATTACCTCCACTCCCGGGCTGAAATATTTGGTCCCACTCTAGTTAACTCATTGCATCACCAGCTAGGACCTCTATCAGTTTTGGATGTCAAAGGGTTGAAAGAGTGGTCAAAAAAATCTCCCAGCCCATGTTGTCTATTAGATTTAACCATGTCATGGTAAATATCCCTTCAGTTCAGAACAGGAAAGGCTCCTTTGACCTTCTATCCACAAAAAGAGCTTACCACTAACCTCTTCGTTGTCGTAGAGTGCAACCAGGCGCACATTGGGCTCTTGAGCAAGAAAGTCAGGCTCATCGGTAGATTCAATCAAAGCCTGAAGAGGTAGACAAGGGACCAAGGTGAAGAGATGAGATCGGAAACACCTAAGGATTTTCAAAAATAATTTCTGCTGGCTTTCTCCTGGGTTTATGAGTTAATATCTGTCAGAATGCTGAACCTTCTGGAAGATTAAAGCCTAGGACTGGAAGGATCTGCAGTTCATAGCTAGATCATTCATACAAGAAGAAACCTGAATTAGACCTCCCACTCAATGAGGAAGTCTATTTGTAAGTCTTGACTAAGTGTTCTTCCAAAATGCCCATCTGGAGAAACATACCAGCCTAGGAAAATAAGAGTTTTGACTTCTCTCCAGTTCCTTTAAGCTCTTTGTAGGTACAATACAGAAACAACTCCTCTAAGCTCAATTCTTAACACTACCCTCTTCTATGTCAGAAATTCATTGCACTGGTAGAAGTAAGGGGGTAATAAAACTGTAAATAATAGATACTATTTGCTAAAAAATGCTGACCTGTATCTAAGTTGGTCAACTAGATTTGTTAAATTTCTCTAAATCTTTCAATTTGTACAGTTCGTCTCCTGTCCTTCTAAAGATGCTGTTAAATGTTAATGCTCTGTTCGTGTAAATGTGCAATTATTCCCTTTTGCTCTGTTTCCTAGAGAAACATGATTTTAGTATTTGTTCAGTCGATCAACCTTTGTGGGATGCTCTGCTGGTCTCTACACATTCAACCTTCATAGAACTTCTGAACACCAAGCATGTCTCTGTGTATGAAAGAAATGCATTCCATAGTTTAGGAGGGACACTGGTGAAGCTGTCCTTTTGCCAGGTAAGTGAGCCTCTTGACTGCACTCTTAACTTATTGCAGGATCCAGTCTGGGTTGGTCACCGGGACCAAAGGTTTAGTCTTCCACACTTTCAGACATATGCTGGACTCCATCCTCAGGGAACTTCTTTCTCACCAGAAGATATCCTTTGGGCTACTCTAGTGCATAGTCCTGGTGACCGACCCAGATTGGATCCAGCATTATTATTATGCTGTGATACACATATTTGCCCCCTTCATGGATTACTGCCCTGTTGTGGCGAAGGGGCTTGCGTAATTCAATGAAGCTATGAGCTATGCCGTGCAGGGCCACCCAAGACGGAAAGGTCATAGCAGAGAGTTCTGACAAAATGTGATCCACTGGAGAAGGAAATGGCAACCCACTCCAGTATCTTTGCCATGAAAACCCTATGGACAGTACCAAAAGGCAAAATGATATGACGCTGGAAGATGAGCCCCTCAGGTCGGAAGGCGTCCAATATGCTACTGGGGAAGAGCAGAGGGCTAGTACTAGTAGCACCAGAAAGAATGAAGCGACTGGGCCAAAGCCAAAAGGATGCTCAGCTGTGGATGTATCTGGTGGTGAAAGGAAAGTCCGATGCTAAAGATTTTTTCTCCATAGGAACCTGGAATGTAAGATCCATGAATCAAGGAAAGCTGGATGTGGTCAAACAAGAGATGACAAGTCTGAACATCGACATCCTAGGTATCAGCGAACTAAAATGGACAGGAATGGGTGACTTTAATTCAGATGACCATCAAGTATACTACTGCGGGCAAGAATCCCTCAGAAGAAATGGAGTAGCCTTCATAGTCAATACAAGAGTAGGAAAAGCAATACTGGGATACAATCCTCAAAATGACAGAATGATCTCAGTTTGAATCCAAGGCAAAACATTCAATATCACAGTAGTCCAAGTCTATGTCCCAACCACCAGTGCTGAAGAGGATGAAATTGACCAGTTCTATGAAGCCCTACAGCACCTTATAGAACTAACACCAAAAAATGATATCCTTATCATCATGGGGGATTGGAACGCTAAAGTAGGAAGCCAAAAGATAAGCAGAATAACAGGCAAGTTTGGCCTTGGGAGTACAAAATGAAGCAGGGCACAGGTTGATAGAATTTTGTCAAGAGAATACAATGGTCATAGCAAACACTCTTTTCCAACAACCCAAGAGATGGCTCTACACATGGACATCACCAGATGGTCAACACAGAAATCAGATTGACTATATGCTCTGCAGCCAAAGACTGAGAAGCTCTATACAGTCAGTAAAAACAAGACCAGGAGCTGACTGGCTCAGACCATGAGCTTCTCATTGCAAAGTTTAGGCTTAAACTGAAGAAAGCAGGGAAAAGCACTAGGCCACTCGGGTATGAATTAAATCATATCCCTGTTGAATATACATTAGAGGTGACAAATAGATTTAAGGAATTAGATCTGATAGACAGAGTGTCTGAAGAACTATGGACAGAGGTTCGCAACATTGTACAACAGGTAGCAACCAAAACCATCCCAAAGAAAAAGAAATGCAAGAAAGCAAAATGGCTGTCTGAGGAACCTTTGAAAATAGCTGAGGAAAGGAGGGAAGCAAAAGGCAAGGGAGAAAAAGAAAGATACTCCCAATTGCATGCAGAATTCCAGAGAATAGCTAGAAGAGATAAGAATGCCTTCTTAAATGAACAGTGCAAAGAAATAGAAGAAAACAATAGAATAGGGAGGACCAGAAATCTTTTCAAGAAAATTGGAGAGATGAAGGGAACGTTTCATGCAAAAATGGACATGATAAAGGACCAAAATGGCAGGGACCTAACAGAGGCAGAAGAGATTAAGAAGAGATGGCAAAATTACACAGAAGAACTATACAAGAATGAGCTTAATGTCCCTGATAATCACAATGAGGTGGTCACTGACCTCGAGCCAGACATCCTAGAATGTGAAGTGAAGTGGGCCTTAGAAAAGCTGAGCAACAACAAAGCTAGTGGAGGTGACAGTATTCCAGCTGAGCTATTCAAAATCTTAAAAGACGATGCAGTAAAAGTGCTACACTCAATTTGCCAGCAAATTTGGAAAACTCAACAGTGGCCACAGGATTGGAAAAGATCAGTTTACATTCCAATTCCAAAGAAAGGCAGTGCCAAAGAATGTTCAAACTACCGCACCATTGCACTCATTTCTCAGACTAGTAAAGTTATGCTTAAAATCCTACAAGCTAGACTCCAGCAGTATGTGGACCGAGAACTACCAGAAGTACAGGCAGGATTTCGAAGAGGCAGAGGAACTAGAGATCAAATTGCCAACATATGCTCGGGAGTTCCAGAAAAACATCTACTTCTGCTTCATTGACTATGCTAAAGCCTTTGATTGTGTGGATCATAACAAACTGTGGCAAGTTCTTAAAGAAATGAGCGTACCAGACCATCTTATTTGTCTCTTGAGAAACCTATATGTGGGCCAAGAAGCAACAGTGAGAACTGGACATGGAACCACTGATTGGTTCAAAATTGGGAAAGGAGTCCGGCAAGGCTGTATATTGTCGCCCTGCCTATTTAACTTATATGCAGAGCACATCATGAGAAAGGCAGGGTTAGAGGAATCAAAAGTTGGAATTAAGATTGCTGGAAGAAATATCAACAACCTAAGATATGCAGATGATACCACTCTAATGGCAGAAAGTGAAGAACTAAAGAGCCTCTTGTTGTAGGTGAAGAAGGAGAGTGCAAAACCTGGGTTGAAACTTAACATTAAGAAAACCAAGATCATGGCATCCGGCCCTCTCAATTCCTGGCAAATAGATGGGGAAGAAATGGAGGTAGTGACAGATTTTATTTTCCTGGGCTCCAAGATCACTGCAGATGGGGACTGTAGCCAAGAAATTAAAAGACGCTCCTCGGGAGGGAAGCCATGGCAAATCTAGACAGCACACTAAAAAGCAGAGACATCACCCTGTCAACAAAAGTGCATAGTCAAGGGTATGGTCTTCCCAGTTGCAATGTATGGCAGTGAAACCTGGACCATAAAAAAGGCTGAGCGCCAAAAAATTGAGGCCTTTGGAACTATGGTGCTGGAGAAGACTCCTGCGAGTCCCTTGGACTGCAAGACGATCAAACCGGTCAGTCCTAGAGATCAACGCTGACTGCTCTTTAGAAGGCCAGATCCTGAAGCTAAAACTCAAATACTTTGGCCACCTAATGAGAAGGAAGGACTCACTGGAGAAGAGCCTAATGCTGGGAAAGATTGAGGGCAATAGAAGAAGGGGACAACAGAGAATGAGGTGGCTGGATGGAGTCACTGAAGCAGTAGGCATGAGCCTAAATGGACTCCAGAAGATGGTAGAGGACAGGAAGGCCTGGAGGAATGTTGTCCATAGGGTCGCGATGAGTCGGACACGACTTCGCAGCTAACAACAACATATATTTGCCTTTATTCATGGCTTTAATCAAATGAAATATCTCAGATTAACATAGATTGGTCCAATTGCCATGATTCAACCTTTAAGTTGGTTTTTAAAAAGCAGGATTTAAGACCCATGGTATAAAGGGAAGGCTCTGCTGATGTGTTCTTCCTCTCTTCCATTTCCTGCTGTAACTGCTGTGTATTGGATCCTGCTGTATTAGCATGTGTATGTATATTGTTCCTGGTGTATGATATTGTAGACAGTGTAAGATAAATGACCATTTAATATAGATCACTGTTTACTTTAGTGTTTACTCCTGGGTTATCTCAGCGCACTCAGACTGTGGGTTTGGGCTTATGATCCTCACCTCTCCTGTTTAGCTCAACCTACAGGAAGATGCTGGTGCATAAGGGCCTCCAGGATAACTTTCTGTTAGAACCTGATGCCATGCTTAGCAGAAAGCCAGACAACGCATGGCGAGAAAATAGCATCTACAAATGGTCCTCAACTTATGACAACTGAGAGGGTACTTCCGTTGCTTAGAGATTTTACAACCTTTTACTGTGGTCAAACAAATCATTGTCATCAAGCAAATCTGGCTTCTCCCTTTCCCCTCACCCCCCCCCCCCCCGACTTTCCTTGCCAGAAGCTCCTGGTGCAGTCACAAATGGGACACTACTCTGGGACGCTACAACATGCTAGTTAGCAAGTGCCTGAATTCTGATCACATGGCCACAGGGATGCTGCAATGGTCATATGTGCGAGGACTCATCATAAGTCACATTCTTCAGCACTGTTCTAACTATGAATGGTCGTACGTCAAGGACTACCTGTATGTTCCAGTGTAGCCTTTTCCTGGGTGCTGAGGTAGCAGCACAGCAGCAAGAAAACTCCTAATATTAAGTTACTCACCTGCAGGGCACAATAGCAGCTGTGGAGGTTATCCAGGCGAGGAGAGAATATAAATTCTTTGAAGGCACCACCCAGTGTCTATTGGGAAGTCATGGGCAAAAAACATAAAATAAAATGATACAATTGACAGAATCCTTGAAGGGCATCTGGTCCCTGCTTATAGGATTTGTTAAAACACTTTGGCCTGATGGCTACTTTGTCTCTGTCTGAAGACTCCACAGAAAGGAAACATACCACTTTATGAGGTAGCCTATCCCACTGGCTGACTACTGCTATTGTCAGGAAATTCCTCAGAATATCTAATTTGAGCCTAAATCCCTACAGATTTAACCCAAGGGCTCCCCTCTTGCCCTCAGAGATGACAAAGAAGTCTAGTTAGCAATCCTATGGGCTGCTATTATACTTCCTCTCAATCTTAAACCAGTTCTGTGAGCTGCCTAGAATCCATTAGATTTCAAACAGTGGACAATCTCATAAGCAAACAAATAAACTTTCCTGATAGGACTTGGATTTCCAGTCCCCTCACTTTCTTCAAGTTGTTCCAGATCCATTTTGATTACAATGCTCAGAACTGGACATAGCACCTTAAATGTGATATAGCCAAGGCAGAATAAAATACAAGAATTATTCCCCATAATCTGGACTCTTATGCTCGTTAATATTTTCTCAAACATCAGTTACCTTTTTGGCAGCTGCAACACCATAATTTAGGGAAATGTTTTTGCCCTTCCTAGTGTATCCCCATCTATATACAGTATCTCTCATACTGCCTACATGTGAGCAAATAAATGAAAACAAAGCAGAATATGAAGCTGGAGTAAGTCTCAAACCTCTTGACAAATCTCACTTAAAGGCATTTCTAGAAAATCAAGCTACATTACAGAAGAACACGATTTCATCTCTCTCTTGCAACCTGCCATTTAAAACGTAGGACTGCCTAAACACAAGCCACCTGAACCTCCAACCCAACTCATTATGTAGCAATGCAAAACATAAAAAAATAAAAATAAAACTGTGCTTACTGGGGGCTGGGTATCTACTAAACACAGTTCCATCTCAACCAGTTGCTCAGGTTTCACTTCCAGTTGGGAGCAGAGAAGGGAGATCAGAATTGGAGCATGACGATTCTGGTAGACAAGAGAGAAGTTAGGAATGTGCAACGCTCTGGCAAACATCCTACAGTGACAGAGACAGGCTTTCCCTCACTTGCAGCCCTATTGCTCCCAACCAATAGCTTATGACCAATACAGACTGATGAGTCCACTGCACCCCGTATCCCAGGGGTCTTCAAACTTGGCCCTTTTATGACTTGTGGACTTCAACTTCCAGAATTCCTCAGCCAGCGTGCCTGGCTGAGGAATTCTGGGAGTTGAAGTCCACAAGTCATAAAAGGGCCAAGTTTGAAGACCCCTGCCCTATCCAATTATCTTACCTGGAAAGATTGGGTGCAACTGTCTTCTATTATGGAGTCTCCCTTCTCCAATATCTCCTGGGCTTGAGTGGCCAGAATTGGAACTCTGTGAAAAGCCAATGAACTGGCTGTTATAGTGGCTCCCTGGAGAACCTTAGAACTTAAAAATACAGAGCCAGCAGAATTCAGAGCTGAGGAAGAAAGCAGAGCATCCTGCAGGTAGCTAACAGGTCACACGCTTCTCATCCCCATGGAGGTAGTGTCCAGAAATCCCAGATTACATCATCTATTATTCTCAATCTGCAAAATACTGGGGAGAGATGGGAATCTAGTCCAACCCCACCTAAAGGGCGTGATGTTTGGAAAACTGCTCTAGATATTTCTCCCATTTTTCTCAGGATGTTCTCCCATCATTACATTCAGAATACTGCTAAAGCATCCAAGAGCTAGAGAACAGCTTGGGTAGTATAAGAGATCTTGTTCAGCATTTCTAGACAGAAGAAGGCTCCTTTGCCTCCAGATGCAGCTTTTCTGAAAGAAAATGTGAGCATGAATGTTTCCCCCCACACACACACACACCTATCACTGTGAGGCGAACTCGACTCCCCTGGCAGACTCCATCCTACTACTCAGTTACTATAAAACCAAACCAAGCCTTCAAGTAAGTCTGAAGGTCATGGTCAGGTTCTGAGGGTTCCAAGCCAGAGAAGAGAGGCTTCTGATGGCTGACTGGCAGAAGGGACAACCTTCATAACTTTTTTCTGAACTTGTAGTCTTTTATACCCACCTCAATAATGGTTCCAAAGGACGGTAGGTCCTCTAGGACAGTAAGAGAAATTGCAGGAAGATGGGAAATCATGAAAGATCGCTTCCATTGATGGGAGCACACTGAGCCAAAGATCAGCAGAAAAGCAGCATTCAACCCATGCAGTGAATGGCCAAGAAGTCTATCAAGCCCTCCCTTTCTAGCAGTCTTTTGGCTGGGTGCTCTTGAATGAGGACACTCTTGCTCACGGTTTCCTGCATCAAGCAGGGAACTGGACAGAATAGCATTACTTATACTCCACAGATTCAAGAAATCTGCTCTGAGTAAATCTGGACCAACATGATAACTTTGCATATGTCTATTTTAAGGTGGACTCTACTTTAATAGTAACTACCTTAACCAAGGGAAATCAAAGTGGCTCGTAATAAAAGCAGTATCGTATACAGTACACTGAAAGCAGAGAATTCATACTTTGTTTGCCAGATGATTATTTGGTTTTATTGAGAGAGAAGCGATAAGGTGCAGGGGAAAGCCTGAAGGCAAATCTCTTGTAAAAGTGTTTACCAACTCAAAGTGCCACACTGGCAAAAGCCCTTCCTGAATCCCACTTACAAATTTTGATAAAACTGCAACATCCTTTCTCCGGAATCGTACGCAATTAAAAGGTTACTCAATGTGGTTATGTGTATGTGCACGTGCAGCACAATCGGAACTTTGGTCCACAGCACAAAGTTAATCTATGGAATTCAGTACTGCAGGACATAGTACCGAGTTAAGAAACAAACAAGGATGTTTATTCCCCAATTGGTAGGGAGACTGGACTTCCTAGAGCCATTTAGTTTTGACAGTGCGGGAACAACATACTGCAATAATTAAGGCTTTGGTCCAATCCCAGCACAGCTCTTTTGCGCTGCAGCCCTTGCTAGAAAAGAAGTCAATAAACAGGGCTCCTGGGATCTCTTTTCCTAAAGACTGACTAACTGATTAGCCCTAACATAACAGCTTCCAAGGAACGCTCCTTGTTTTTAGACAGTGCAGGACAAGGACTGTTTACTCTCTCACAGGTGTTGCTCAGTATTTGGTCCAAAGCTCTCATTCACGTTGCGCTGGAGATGGATGGCTAAATTTGGGATGCGGAGAAGCGGCTGTTCCACCCTCACTAGCTGTTGCTCCAGTCGCCCTGTGGACAGGTCCTGCAATGAAACAGAAAGCAGTATAAAACCACTGTTGTTTGATCTGAACGAGTAAATCTCATGATTGAAAAAAAAAAGGATAGAATAGAGGAAAGCTATACAGGAAACAGCTCCAGCAAGTAATTCTGTCTTAGCAGTTATCAAAAGAAAACCAACTCCAATGGCCCAAATAAATGCATCGTTGAACTTTAACTAAGAACAGGTGGAGAATTTCATGGCTCTGATTTTTATCCGAACAGTTTTATTTTTAATTTCCCAGCCTGTGTTTAGTGGCCTGGAAAGAGGAAATAGTTATCTTTAACAACACTGCTGCCAAATAAGAAACGGACGATTTGAAGACAGATCCTTTGTATTGTATTGTATCTATTTCAGCCTCAAGTGCTTTCAAGATGAACTTTTCATTGACCGTTATTGACTTACAAAGCTACAAAAATTTCACAGGGCTCTATTTTTTGTCCAATTCATTTTATTCTTCAGAGACTAGTCTGCTTAAGCAGAAATACTCGAGGTAGCACATAAGGAAATGTGTGCTGGTTTCAATACAGGAAGAAATATCAAGCTTTAGATCCAATCTTTATCCATCTCCATTCAGCAAGGATATTACCATACTTTGGCGCCTTCAGCTCTTCATCTTGAAGTTATCCACTGTTTAATAAACTCTCAAGTCCTTAATAAACCAGTTTCACATAATTGGGTGATCCAGAAATATTGGGAATGGAGTTCCCATGATTGTCAGCCATCTTGATGGCATGAAACTTTGGGAATCACATCTGGAGAATGCAAGGAAGAGATAATCTACACTTGCAGGCTTCTTATTGGCACCCTATAGGCTGGCTGTAATGGGGCTTCTTTGAGCCTTCCTTCCTTCCTTCCTTCCTTCCTTCCTTCCTTCCTTCCTTCCTTCCTTCCTTCCTTCCTTCCTTCCTTTTCTATAGCCCTCATCTCAATCAATGACTTTGGAAAGTTTACAATTCAAAAAACATATTACAATTGCGGGGAGGGGGAAGGAGGGAGTTTATGTTTTTAAAATGTATTTTAAAACTTTTCAATAAAAAAAACATATTACAATTAAGACATGAAATACATTTTAAAACAAAAAAAATGAAAAACATCCAAATTTTAATATACATAGCAGCCGAGACAGTTGGCCTGTTGCAAAAAACCCAGGAAAGAGGGCTCTTGACACATTCAACACTGCAGGCTCAGGAACATGGCCAGGGTTTTAGGGCTTTACAAAAGGCTATCAGGATTGGGGCCATTCTAATCTCCAAAAGGAGGATGTTCCATAGGGCAGGAATCACAGCAGAAAATGCCCATCTAGTGCCCTTCAACTACAGCATGCTCATTCTGCTAGATTGAGTTGGATGGGTAGAGACTCTTGGAAAAAGGCAATCCTTCGGTTAGCTGGTCCAACGGGAATGCATATTGCACGAATGAAACCATTATGCTTTGCAAATACTAATTTATACCTCCTTATCATGTTTTTCAATATATCCCAATTCAAATAATGTGACGCATAAATCTGCTGCACATATAAACAAACTCTTGGTATGTTTGTTTCTAGTATGCATGAAACCCCAAATACTTGATTCAGTATTTTCTGCTTCTCCACATCCCTTATACATATTGAAAAGTTAGAGGTTTCAAGAGTCCCCTTCTCACACAGCAGACCTAAAGAAATAAGAATCCAATATCTATCTGGGAAAACACATATCAAGAGGGACAAGGGTTGGCATGCAAAGAGACTAGCAGCTCACGGAATGCATCTTTGTCAACTGCTGAAATCTATTTTAGCCTTCTAGTGTTTTGCATGGGTGTGCAATTTAAATCTGAAGCAGAAAAAAGTGTTTTGGCAGGGACACAGAGCATTATGCACAATATGCACTTCCGTGTTCCCTTCTGCTTCCAATGCAAAGCACTGCATATCCCTAGAGGTACATTTTGAATGTGTTTTCAGATGTTCTTAAAAACATGAGAACAAGAAACTTATCTGAATAAAGGCAAAACTCATTTCATAATCTGGGAAAATTACCACTGAGTGCAAGTCTTCTCAGAAATAGTCTGTTTACAATAAACAGGTTCTAGCCTCAATTTTATTTTCCTTATTTATTATGAGATACAATGTGCAATTTGTCCTACTTTTTCAAACCTAAATCGATAAAATTAACTTCCCACCATTCTTCCAAGAGCAATCAAACACAGCCTTGCCGAACTTATTTTTAAGATGCGGCAAGATTTTCCTCTCCTTTTTCTTCTTAAGTTTTGAGATCCAAGCAACATTTGACACTTCAGGAGCATTTCTCATAGCAGAATATATGCTTTGCTCATCTAAGTAACATAGGAAAACTAATTTTAGAAACTAAAGTGGGAAGGGAGCTAGACTAGAGAGAGGACACTAAAAGGCAAATACTTTAAACTTTCAGTTAGTTTTAATTAATTCCCAAGGAATCCTTAAGAGGTTTTGTTGATGTCACATAGTAATAGTTACAGTCTTGCCACCTTAAATACACAAAGTTACCTATTTAAAGTTAGTATCTATTTATTAGGTTTGCAGATTTTTTTTTCTAGCGCACCCCTGTAAACTTTTTAAAAGTTTAAGTTTAAAAATGGACATTTGGAGCAACAGAATTTTTTAAAGAAAAAAGAAAAAAAGGTATCTACTTTTTCTACTTTAATATAACTTAAGAGCAATTTTCTCATCCCATACAGACAGAAAAGGAACAGACATATTTTGATTTCTGTCACTTCTCCGTATATTCCTAATCACAAGCAGCAGCAATAGCCATTTTTGTTTCCAGGGACATTAAATAAAGAGAACATTAACTTCTCTGAACACACGCAAATGATATGTTTCAATACATTAGTAATCATACCTATATCTTCTCTCTTGTACTAGCACATCTTAATAATGCAATTCTATACAAAAGCAAAATCTGCTTTGGTTGAAAGCTCTATGCTCAGGTGGAGGTCGACAGATTTGCATCTCTGATAAGAAGTAACAAAAGATTTTGAATGTATTAGTCATTTCTGCTTTTCAGTTCCACTCAGAAAATGTTAAAATTTGGCTTTGCACCATACGCAAAGCCAACGAGCAAAATGCTGCATAACACACTTTAAATGACTCTCCAATCATTTATAAACAATATTAGGCATCTGGGTCCTCTGAGTGTACTGGTTACATCAGGACTGAAAGCCTGATCCTGTAATTCATAGAAGTGCTGAGGCTTAATAACATTCTTATGGGCTCTTTCTGTAATATTATTGATTCTATTTCCAATCAAGAAATGAATAGAAAACAAGTATTCTACACAAGCCCCTTCATGGATTACTGCCTTGTCGTGGCGAAGGGGCTTGCGTAATTCAATGAAGCTATGAGCTATGCCGTGCAGGGCCACCCAAGACGGACAGGTCATAGCAGAGAGTTCTGACAAAACGTGATCCACTGGAGAAGGAAATGGCAACCCACTCCAGTATCTTTGCCATGAAAACCCTATGGACAGTACCAAAAGGCAAAACGATATGACGCTGGAAGATGAGCCCCTCAGGTCGGAAGGCGTCCAATATGCTACTGGGGAAGAGCAGAGGGCTAGTACTAGTAGCGCCAGAAAGAATGAAGCGACTGGGCCAAAGCCGAAAGGACGCTCAGCTGTGGATATGTCTGGTGGTGAAAGGAAAGTCCGATGCTGTAAAGATTTTTTCTCCATAGGAACCTGGAATGTAAGATCCATGAATCAAGGCAAGCTGGACGTGGTCAAACAAGAGATGACAAGACTGAACATCGACATCTTAGGTATCAGCGAACTAAAATGGACAGGAATGGGTGAATTTAATTCAGGTGACCATCAGGTATACTACTGCGGGCAAGAATCCCTCAGAAGAAATGGAGTAGCCTTCATAGTCAATAAAAGAGTAGGAAAAGCAATACTGGGATACAATCCTCAAAATGACAGAATGATCTCAGTTCGAATCCAAGGCAAACCATTCAATATCACAGTAGTCCAAGTCTATGCTCCAACCACCGGTGCTGAAGAGGATGAAATTGACCGGTTCTATGAAGCCCTACAGCACCTTATAGAACTAACACCAAAAAATGATGTCCTTATCATCATGGGGGATTGGAATGCTAAAGTAGGAAGCCAAAAGATAACCGGAATAACAGGCAAGTTTGGCCTTGGAGTACAAAATGAAGCAGGGCACAGGCTGATAGAATTTTGTCAAGAGAATACGATGGTCATAGCAAACACTCTTTTCCAACAACCCAAGAGACGGCTCTACACATGGACATCACCAGATGGTCAACACAGAAATCAGATTGACTATATGCTCTGCAGCCAAAGATGGAGAAGCTCTATACAGTCAGTAAAAACAAGACCAGGAGCTGACTGTGGCTCAGACCATGAGCTTCTCGTTGCAAAGTTTAGGCTTAAACTGAAGAAAGTAGGGAAAAGCACCAGGCCAATCAGGTATGAATTAAATCATATCCCCATTGAATATACAGTAGAGGTGACAAATAGATTTAAGGAATTAGATCTGATAGACAGGATGCCTGAAGAACTATGGACAGAGGTTCGCAACATTGTACAAGAGGTAGCAACCAAAACCATCCCAAAGAAAAAGAAATGCAAGAAAGCAAAATGGCTGTCTGAGGAAGCTTTGCAAATAGCTGAGGAAAGGAGGGAAGCAAAAGGCAAGAGAGAAAAAGAAAGATACGCCCAATTGAATGCAGAATTCCAGAGAATAGCTAGAAGAGATAAGAATGCCTTCTTAAATGAACAGTGCAAAGAAATAGAAGAAAACAATAGAATAGGGAGGACCAGAGATCTTTTCAAGAAAATTGGGGAGATGAAGGGAACGTTCAATGCAAAAATGGGCATGATAAAGGACCAAAATGGCAGGGACCTAACAGAGGCAGAAGAGATTAAGAAGAGATGGCAAAATTACACAGAAGAACTATACAAGAATGAGCTTAATGTCCCTGATAATCACAATGAGGTCACTGACCTCGAGCCAGACATCCTAGAATGTGAAGTGAAGTGGGCCTTAGAAAAGCTGAGCAACAACAAAGCTAGTGGAGGTGACAGTATTCCAGCTGAGCTATTGAAAATCTTAAAAGACGATGCAGTAAAAGTGCTACACTCAATTTGCCAGCAAATTTGGAAAACTCAACAGTGGCCACAGGATTGGAAAAGATCAGTTTACATTCCAATTCCAAAGAAAGGCAGTGCCAAAGAATGTTCAAACTATCGCACCATTGCACTCATTTCTCATGCTAGTAAAGTTATGCTTAAAATCCTACAAGCTAGACTCCAGCAGTATGTGGATAGAGAACTACCAGAAGTACAGGCAGGATTTCGAAGAGGCAGAGGAACTAGAGATCAAATAGCCAACATACGCTGGATCATGGAGAAAGCTAGAGAGTTCCAGAAAAACATCTACTTCTGCTTCATTGACTATGCTAAAGCCTTTGATTGTGTGGATCATAACAAACTGTGGCAAGTTCTTAAAGAGATGGGAGTACCAGAACATCTTATTTGTCTCTTGAGAAACCTATATGCGGGCCAAGAAGCAACAGTGAGAACTGGACACGGAACCACTGATTGGTTCAAAATTGGGAAAGGAGTCCGGCAAGGCTGTATACTGTCGCCTTGCCTATTTAACTTATATGCAGAGCACATCATGAGAAAGGCAGGGCTAGATGAATCAAAAGTTGGAATTAAGATTGCTGGAAGAAATATCAACAACCTAAGATATGCAGATGATACCACTCTAATGGCAGAAAGTGAAGAGGAACTGAAGAGTCTCTTGTTGCGAGTGAAGAAGGAGAGTGCAAAAGTTGGGTTGAAACTAAACATTAAGAAAACCAAGATCATGGCATCCGGCCCTCTCAATTCCTGGCAAATAGATGGGGAAGAAATGGAGGTAGTGACAGATTTTATTTTCCTGGGCTCCAAGATCACTGCAGATGGGGACTGTAGTCAAGAAATTAAAAGACGCTTGCTCCTCGGGAGGAAAGCCATGGCAAATCTAGACAGCACACTAAAAAGCAGAGACATCACCCTGTCAACAAAAGTGCGTATAGTCAAGGCTATGGTCTTCCCAGTTGCAATGTATGGCAGTGAAAGTTGGACCATAAGAAAGGCTGAGCGCAAAAGAATTGAGGCCTTTGAACTCTGGTGCTGGAGAAGACTCCTGCGAGTCCCTTGGACTGCAAGGCGATCAAACCGGTCAGTCCTAGAGGAGATCAACCCTGACTGCTCTTTAGAAGGCCAGATCCTGAAGCTAAAACTCAAATACTTTGGCCACCTAATGAGGAGGAAGGACTCACTGGAGAAGAGCCTAATGCTGGGAAAGATTGAGGGCAAGAGAAGAAGGGGACGACAGAGAATGAGGTGGCTGGATGGAGTCACTGAAGCAGTAGGCGTGAGCTTAAATGGACTCCAGAAGATGGTAGAGGACAGGAAAGCCTGGAGGAACATTGTCCATAGGGTCGCGATGGGTCGGACACGACTTCGCAACTAACAACAACAACAAATTCTACACAAGGCCCTGGAAATCTATTTTACAACACAAACATTGACATTTGGATTAAATGCCAACACACATTTATACACGTTTGCATTTAATACTCCAACATCTTCAGTCCCAGAGAACAGTGACTGTTTCACAAGGCAACTGCCAAAAAGTTGACTAAAAATCATGAGGAGTCGTTTCTGGTTTTGTAAATCAGATTACTTAACCATCTCAATTAATTATTTATTTATTTATTTATTTATTTATTTATTTATTTATTTATTTATTTATTTATTTATTTATTTATTATTTAAACTTGTATACCGCCCTATTCCCGTAGGACTCAGGGCGGTTTACAGGGAAAAATTAAAAATACATACATACAAACTTAAAATCGATTAAAACTTAAATTAAATTAAGTCCCTGAATTTAAACTAAAACCCCATTAATAAATAATTAAAACCCCTCAGTCTGGGCCAGACAGCTCAAAAAGCCAAGTTTTCAAATCCCTGCGAAATGAGCGAAGGTCGGGGGCAGTCCTAAGCTCCGTGGGAAGATGGTTCCAAAGGGCCGGCGTGCCCACAGAGAATGCCCTTCCCCTGGGGATAAGCCGCCGGCATTCCTTGACCGGCGGTACCCTAAGAAGGCCCTCCCTGTGGGAGCGCACGGGATGATGGGAAGTTGATGCCGGCAGCAGGTGTTCCCTTAGATAATCCGGACCCAAGCCATTGAGAGCTTTATAGGTCATTACCAGCAATTAGATGGGAAAATGCCCTGTTAACTTTTTGCGATGGAATATCTATTTTTTTCTTATGTTTTCTTGGGGTCCATGGGGAGAAATCCATTACAGTTGTGGCCATGCATTGAAGTAATACAAAAGTAGATCTTTTTGTGACATCCTTATATAATACTAGATGGAGAAAGAAATGAGTCTCAAGTTCTTTTCCAATTGTATGAATCTAAGAATGTAGAAGGAGAGTAATTCAGGCAGGACTGACCTTGAAAATTACTCTTCCAGCCACAGAGAGATCACGGTCAAACCAGGTATTCCAGATACCCCCTCCATATGTTTCCACAGCCACCTGGACTGTACCTTCCTGATTACATGTTGAAGACCGTTTCACCTGGAAGAGACATAACCATAACCTCATATCTCCCCAAGAGTCATGTTCAATTACTATGTGGAACTTTGTCATTTTTAAAAGAAATAGGCTGTGAATACAAAAACAGAAATCCTTCCAAAAAGTATAAGAAATAGTGCCAACATATAGGAAATTGTAGCTGGGAACAGAAGAAGAGGACGAAGCTCTACTGGTTGAACCAGACAAATGTGCTTAGGAAAGTGATAGCTTAGGAATGTGATAGCAGGGGAAATTAAGATAATTAGTAGAAGCAGGAAAGAAAAATCTGGCCAAGAGCAAAAATATCAGACAAAGATTATATCATTGCTTACCCGCAAACAGGGACTGTCAGTGTGAGCTCCAACCAATGTGAAGCCATTACCTGGCTGGAATTTTCCCCCCACAGCAAAAGCAACCAACGTTGAAAAGTTTCGGGTCACAAAATACTGAGGCCAAAAAAGAGTACAGAAAAATGGGAGACATCAATATTTTGCATTGTCTCTCAGGGAAATATCTGGAGGTACTTCCACCCCACCCTCCATCTCTTTCAAGATAAAGGCAACACAACTATAAATCAGAAGCAAGGTACAGAAATGTCGTTACGTTCATCATCCTCCTCCTCACCTTTCTGTCAGGCTTGATATCCCAGTGTTCAGTTTCTTTCAGTTCCTGGAAACCAGCCTGAAGCAGGCGGTTCCGACATTCAGCAACCACTGCAGGAGGGAAGAGCAGAAGCAATCACAAAAGGAAACAGCAAAGGCACCTGGCAAGAAAGCTTGCTATAAAATTCCTCCAGAGATCCACAATCCTGAGTGACCTCCAAATTAACAGGATGCGATGCAACTCTACCGATGCTCATCAGGCTATCAGAATTGTTTGACACACCCCAGGAACAGATGATGTGATGGTGATCTTATCCTGGCTACCCTCACGCAGTTTTCCCCCACTTGGGCTGGGACTGCAATTTCTCAAATTGTCCTTCAGCTTTTGGCCAAGCTACTTGAGAATTCTGAAAGTTGCCCTCCCAACAAAGTTGGAGGTCAATAAAACCAAACAGCAATTTTAGGGTTATAATTATTAGGAAGGTTGCCCTGAGACTGTCAACATAACTTTGGCCCTAAGGCCTCAAGATCTGATCTTCCTCAGCACTTACTTTTGGTTTATTACACTTTGGATTACAGATCAAGACAGAATGTACAAGATGCTTACACGAGGAAATAAGATAATTATTTAAGAAGAAAAGAGGTTAGACAGAAACAAAGCTGTTACATCAGAAATATGTGTGTGCATGCAAGTAATGCATATACATATAGTGCAAACATGATGCATTTTGTACATAGATTTCTAAATATATCCTCATCAGCATGGAATCTGAATATTTACTCTGTGCCCGTGTTAAGAGAATGTATTGCTAAAAGTTCCTCCCAAATTTCCCCCACATAATTCCAGTACCCTAATCCAAGATTCTTTTTTTACAAATTCTAAGAACAGAGCTTTTTATATTTTAATGACTCTCTGAAGCCATGCTTTAAAAAGAGTGTGAAGTATAATCCTGATGGGAGTAGTCCACCCCAGTCGCACTAGCAGAAGCGGCATGCTTCGGACCCTGCCAGCCAAGGATTTGGGGCTGGCAAGGCCCAGAAGAAGAGCCTTTTCCACTATGGCTTCCTGAAGTGGATTGTTTTGGCCTTCCAAAAGGCCTTGAAGATATGGCTATGCCAACTAGCCTGGGGTCCCAATGGGGATATAGTACTTTGGAGGTGGCTAATGGAGTAGGTAACACCCCACCTCCTCCCTGTGTACATTTTGCTCCCTCCTTCTCCATCCCAATTAGTTTTATTTAAATTTAATTTTAATTGGATTCAAATTCATTTGAATTTAATTTTATTTGAATTTAAAATTTGTGGGCCTTATTTATTGTCTTAATATTTTATAGTGCATTTTAGTTGAATGTCTATAAGCTACCTAGAGTTGCTGCTGGTGAGATGGGTGGCATACAGGTTTAATAAATAAAAAAATGACATTTTAATATAGGGGAGAGGACCTTAACCAATACCACTGGATGCTAAACATGGATGCAAATATTGGTAAACCAGTTATTTAATATGAACATCTAGGATCATTGCCGGGGACGCGGTGGCTCAGTGGGTTAGGACGCTGAGCTTGTCGATCGGAAGGTCGGCAGTTTGGCGGGTCGAATCCCGAGTGCCGCGTAGCAGAGTGAGCGCCTGTTACTCGTCCCAGCTTCTGCCAACCTAGCAGTTCGAAAGCACGTAAAAATGCAAGTAGAAAAATAGGGACCACTCCGGTGGGAAGGTAACAGCGTTCCGTGCGCCTTTGGCGTTCAGTCATGCCGGCCACATGACCACGGAGACGTCCTCAGACAAGCGCTGGCTCTTCGGCTTTGAAACGGAGATGAGCACCGGCCCCTAGAGTCGGAAACGACTAGCACGCATGTGCGGGGGAACCTTTACCTTTACCTTTTTAGGATCATTGCCACATAACTCCTTAACACCAATTTGTGGCTTTTGTGTTAAGCTTCTTCTATTTTGAAGCAGCCACCATTTCTGATTAACATTAGTTGGAATTTGTATCCATGGCACATGCTCATGTTACACAGCCTGAGTAACTTAATCTTTTGTGTGAATGTGCCTGCAGTCAGAAGAGTCTGCAGAATCTGATACTTTTGTCAAAATGATGAAAGTAGGTGTTTTACTGCAAGCTTGGCCCTTTTCATACATTGTGATGGTACAATACACATACAAAAGGGGGGGGGGGAATATGCTGCACAATGCTTACATCATCTAACCTTTTTGACCTCCCTTGCAGATGCTCCTGCCCACAATACCTGTATAATATGCAACTTATGTTTGGCCATTGAAAATGGTGTTATTTTGCCTCAGAGGTTACACTTCTGTAATTCTGATGGAGGTACAAAAATTAATATTGAAAGTACACGAGTACATTCTATTAGCAAAAGATAGGAATACTAAGATCTGTCAGCAAAATGCACATATAATTTCTAACTTTTTTAAAACAGAAAGGAGACAGAAAAAAGCAATGAATTGGGCAAAATTATGAATTTTATTTAAATAGTTAAGATAATTTGTTGTTTGTCAACAAGTATCATCCTAAATATGGACTGTTAAGTCTACTATTAAATCAAAGTAATCCTACAGGGGTATGGAAGAGAAGATTAAGGACATTAAAATTGTATTTGCTGTCTCTGTATATTACAAAAGGGTGAGCTTCTGCTTCAAAGAAGTAATTAAAGTGCTGTTTAATGATTCAACAATATCAAATTATGCAAATCATAGTTTGCAGATAAGACAGGGAGCAAAGTTCTGCAAAAAGATTATGAAGGCTCAGGAAGATAGGAAACTTAGGAAACTAAGAAAATAGGAATGTTATCTTTTAGTCTACCTACGCTCACCAAGTATAATAAAAGTTAACAATTTCTCACACTGCAGTGACACAGAAGAATTGGGACACTAAAAAAACATTACTTTGGGAGGTGGAGAAAGACAATAGTAGGGGAAAAAACACAGGAGTAAGAAAAAGAAATGTAAGTATATTGGCAAATCAAACGCAGAAACATCCTCATTCGACTTGCTTTTAGCACATTTTTTAAAAAAAGAACTTCTATTGCACTATCTGTGTCCTGAGTGACTATTCCAATGCTGGGTAAAAATCTAAAAAAAGGGGCAATGTTTAAAAATCAAGCCTAGACAGGTTTTTTTTTTTTACATGTTAACTGTGAGGCCAGGCCTACGATTCAAGAAAAGGCATAATAAGGCCGGCAACAGCCGGGCAAGGGTGCAAGCCACCCCGGAAAGGCCTCTGGTGACACCGAAGTCGGCGGCAAAGCTCCCGATTTCGCCGAATCCCTCTTTCTTACCGTGGTAAGGGGACGGGCTGCGGTGCACAAACTTCAGCAGCTCTTGCGCCGCCGCCTGCACCGCTTGCTTGGAGCCGGTCTGGAAAGGAAAAACACAGCCGAATTAGGTGGGAACTCGCCCCATCCCGGTCCCTCCAAACGGGTCTTCGGCGCCTCTCGGCTGAACTACGCGACCCGACGGATCGCCCCCCCCCCCAGACGGAGCCCGCCCTCCGAGGTCTTCCGAGCGCCCGCTATTTCCCGCAGCGAACGGTCTGACGGAAGAGCCGGGGGGCGCGAAATGCGCTTCTCGGTTCTCCTCTACCTGCATGTTCTCCCGCTTCTACAACCCCCCAACCGAATAGGACGCCGCTGTCCGGGCCACCCCGCCTCGGAAAGAGTGCGATGGGCTCCACCCCACACCGCTCGGCCTGCTGGGGGCTTCGGAAGGGAAGCTGTGGGTCGGAGCCCTCTGCAGGTGTCCCTTGGTACGACCGAGGGCTATCAGATTTAACCAAGGAAGGAGATTCACGAAGCTAAGGCCCATCTTCTTCTAAGCGCGTCTGATTCCTGACGTACGACTGGTTTCGGTGTAAGGTTACAGAAGCTGGCCGATCTCGGCTGGTTTCGAAAGAGCTATGCGAGTCAGATCTGGTGTGAATTCGGATGGGAGACAACCAGGATGAAAGGCAGTGGGAAAGTAGTGGAATATTCTGGCACCAAAGCTATATGAAGCCACAAGGAATTACACTTGACTCAAGAGATATTTACAGGACAGTTTTCACCTCCATCCTACTCTTGAGTTCCTAGAGCACAGGTCTGCAACCCGCGGCTCCGGAGCCGCATGCGGCTCTTTCAGCTGTCTCCTGCGGCTCCCAGTCCTCTGCCATGTGCAGTCCAAAAAAAAAAAAAGTAGGACCAAAAAAGTTCAACCAATCAATTCAAATATGCAGGATAGGTGCATATCTCGCCTTGGCTCCACTCTTCAGTCAAACCCTGTTCTGCGTATGCGCGCATGTACGTGCATGCACACACATTTTTTGCGGCTCCCAGTTTTTCCTTTTGTGAGGCAACCGGTTCCAAGTGGCTCTTTCACTGTTTCAGGTTGCTGACCCCTGTCCTAGAGGATAGATTCTCCCCTCTCCCTCTCTTTTCCCAGTTGAAACAAATGTAATAATTATTTCATGACATTAATTAGCATAGGGAATTATTTATTATGAATGGTTAAACCTTCACAGCACTACGAAATTTTGCTTTCTGCAGTAGATTACCATACTATCCTTCCAGAAATTATAAAAAATGCTTACATTATTTGCACTGAGTCAGAATATGGGCAATTGTAAAAGCCTAGGTTACCCAAGATGATAATTTTTATTAGTAATGTTTCTAAGCTTTAATAAAGATTGCTCACATAAAAAAGGAAGAATGGGTTAAAAAAGTACCGTAGTTCACTAATAAAAATAGTTAATGTATTTGAATTGGAGGGTAAAATAGAAGAAGCAGACGTCTTGGTATATAGTAATTAAGTCAGAACAGTAATTTTTTCTAGGCAGTGTAAATTTTACCTCCATATTCACAACTCGATTTTGGCATTTTCTGCATTTTAAAAGGCAACTGTGACACTGTTTTGTTTCAGAGCAGTTTGTCCACTCACATACCCCCAAATCTATCATCTAGGACTAGGGCACAGGTCGGCAACCTGCGGCTCCGGAGCCGCATGCGGCTCTTTGAGCCGTCTCTTGCGGCTCCCAGCCGCCCGGTGCGCGCGCACCTCTTCCAACGGGCAGTGGTGCGCGCGCACCTCTCCAAATGGAGAGTGGCACCGCCCGTTTGGAGAGGTGCACGCGCACCTCCCCGAATGGGCGGAGGTGCGCGCGCACCTCCCCAAACCTTTGGAGAGGTGTGCGCGTACCTCCGCGCGAATGGGCAGCGGTGCCGCTCTTTGAGGAAGCTGCCGCGGCCCGTCTGTGAAGCTGCCGAAAGCGGCAGCTTAGCAGACGGGCCGTGGCAGCTTCCTCAAAGAGCGGCGCCCCTGCCCATTCCGAGAGGTGCGCGTGCACCTCTCCGAACGACCGGAGGTGCGCGCGTACCTCCGCGCGAATGGGCAGCGGTGCCGCTCTTTGAGGAAGCTCCCGCGGCCTGTCTGTGAAGCTGCCGAAAGCGGCAGCTTAGCAGACGGGCCGCGGCAGCTTCCTCAAAGAGCGGCGCCCCTGCCCATTCCGAGAGGTGCGCGCGCACCTCTCCGAACGACCGGAGTTGCGCGCGCACCTCCCCAAAGGTTTGGGGAGGTGCGCGCGTACCTCCGCGCGAACGGGCAGCGGTGCCGCTCTTTGAGGAAGCTGCAGCTTAGCAGACGGGCCGCGGCAGCTTCCTCAAAGAGCGGCGCCCCTGCCCATTCCGAGAGGTGCGCGCGCACCTCTCCGAACGACCGGAGTTGCACGCGCACCTCCCCAAACCTTTGGGGAGGTGCGCGCGTACCTCCGCGCGAACGGGCAGCGGTGCCGCTCTTTGAGGAAGCTGCCGCTTTCGGCAGCTTCCTCAAAGAGCGGCGCCGCTGCCCCTTCGCACGGAGGTACGCGCGCACCTCCCCAAAGGTTTGGGGAGGTGCGCGCGCAACTCCGGTCGTTCGGAGAGGTGCGCGCGCACCTCTCGGAATGGGCAGGGGCGCCGCTCTTTGAGGAAGCTGCCGCGGCCCGTCTGCTAAGCTGCCGCTTTCGGCAGCTTCACAGACGGGCCGCGGCAGCTTCCTCAAAGAGCGGCACCGCTGCCCATTCGCGCGGAGGTACGCGCGCACCTCCGGTCGTTCGGAGAGGTGCGCGTGCACCTCTCGGAATGGGCAGGGGCGCCGCTCTTTGAGGAAGCTGCCGCGGCCCGTCTGCTAAGCTGCCGCTTTCGGCAGCTTGACAGACGGGCCGCGGCAGCTTCCTCAAAGAGCGGCACCGCTGCCCATTCGCGCGGAGGTACGCGCGCACCTCCGGTCGTTCGGAGAGGTGCGCGCGCACCTCTCGGAATGGGCAGGGGCGCCGCTCTTTGAGGAAGCTGCCACGGCCCATCTGCAAAGCTGCCGAAAGCGGCAGCTTTGCAGACGGGCCGTCGCCGTCGGGCAACCGGGAACCGGTTCCATCTCATTTTTAAAAAAATGGCAGCCGCGTGCGTCCGCGCATGCGCAAAAAACCTTTTTGCGCATGCGCGTGCATGGACACACGCACGCGGCTCCCTCTTTTTTTAATTTGTGATGGAACCAGTTCCCAGTGGCTCTTTTTCTTTTTTAGGTTGCCGACCCCTGGACTAGGGCAACATGTTTGCTGCCGAGTGCTAATGCCGAATAAGGAAGAACTGGCTTATGTATATGCATTCTTATGTGAAGGGGGGAATAGCACACATGGAAACACTTGAACAGTCAATCACATCCAGCACTTGTGCCTCGGTTTCCTGTAGAAAATCAGCATTTTCTCCTCTGTAGATATGATAACAACAGGTCATCATTGCTTCATTTGCAGTCACGCTTGTACTGGAAATCAAATTAGTCAGTCCCATTCTCATCAAATGGAACAAACAAGTTAAGACTACAAAAATACTTCTGCGCCCCAAGCCTGTAAGCCAAGGGAACAAGAGAGCCTGTAGGAGAAAGGAGTGACCTGAATTTCCTTTTATGAACGTTTCACCATAATAGCATTTTTTCTTCTAATTTCTTTCTTTCTTTAGATTTAGACACTATCCCACTCCAGAGGGACTCTGGATAGGTCACAATTTAAAATAAACAACAGTATATAAAATACAATATGCAAAAACAACATATGTCTGGGCAACACGTCTTGAGCCTCTTTGTTAAAAGCCTATTATTTGAGCACCCAACAGCGTAGGTAAAAACACAGCAGTGGCAGCACATTTCAGGGAAATCTGGAATAGAGATACTGATAAAAAGATGAAAGCCATTCTATACAAAATTGCCTGGGGGGTGGGGGGAGGGGGGGGAGAGAAGCACTACCGCTATGCCAGTCATAGTTTTTAGAGGCTACCAGAGAATTGCCTCATCTGTGGATCTTTTCTTGATCAGCTGCCCAAATATTTTTTCTGCCTAAGTTCTAACATATAACCATACAATATTTAGCTTTCAAAATTTTCACACTTAACAATCTGGATTGATTCAAGTGATATCCATAAAGTGTAGTTTTAGGGGCTGGCAATTATTATGGAATAGTTCATTGAATCTTTCCACCCATCTAGCATTCTACTTTGTCCATGCTGTCAGCTTATCTTATTCTTTTCTGTCTTGAGCAGTGGGCTTGATTCATTTATAAAAAGCAGCATCTGTCTTAATTTAATCTTGGCTTGTAACTTTATACAAGTACTTGGTGCTAACATTTCACTCTGGAAATAAGCAGAATTATAGATCGACAACAAAGATAAAAATCAAAAGATCCATGGAACTTGCCTTCCTTTGCATTCACAGTCAACTGAGCCTGAAGTATCAAACTATGCAAATAGAGCTTTGAATATTAAAATAGTCCTCCCCAATAAGTATGAATTGAAAAGGTCCTACCACTGGGTGGGGGCCTAGCAATTAGAATGCCACTTGTTGGCAGAAGATTTTCAGAGACAGTGTTCTGTGGAAGACAGATAATTTCAGCCTGGTCATTTATGCCTCATTCTGAAATATCTATGAGCCATTTGTTTGCTTGTTTTGGAAGGCCACCCTATACTCAGGAGTCTTCTCCAACATCAAACTTCCTATCTTGCTTATTCAGAATCCAAATTTTGCTTTCATAGAGAGTCCTAAGGACAACCGTTGCCTGAATAAATCTTTTTTCACAATATCACAACATCTGAGTATTGTTTCTAATATGTGAATCTATGACATATATCTGACTTCTGGTTCCTTTATTACTGATAATCATTCCAAAATGCAATTCTGTTGCTGTTCTGTCTTTGTTTTGATCTTTTTTATAATCCATCTTAAAATCAATCTTTTTTTTCACTGTGCTCCTTCACTTTCTTTATTAAAGTGTGAACATCATTTCCATTTTCAACTTTCAAGGTAGTGTCATCAGCATAGCATAATTGTTGATGGATCATCTTAGATATGATCTTGAAAAAAAATTATCTATTAATCCAGTAATGAAGCTCAATATTGGTGTTCTGATTGATGAAAAACACTGGCATCCATGTGGCCCAAAGGAAATGGCACAATTTCACAGGAAAGTTTTGTAGTAATATTTTTAAAGCGAAATAAATGTATGTTGAATGGTATATCATAATTCTCTTCATTTCTGACTCACTAAGGACATTTGTGTGAATGTAAAGAAAGTCTCAGTATTGCAGCTCTCATACTAATGAACTAGTCCTCATGTGGCCCTCATGATAACAATTTGATTTAGAAATCCTGTGTATAGTTTGATAGTAAATTGTGTATACCGTAAGTGTTGTGATTCAGCGTCAGCCTGTGATACCGGCAGCTGCATCTGATGATTCTGAAGAGGAGGAGGAGGAGGGGTTTGGAGAGCCTTTGGTGTCAGAGGGAGGCTCTGATGCACTGCAGGACTCTCAGCCTGGCCCCTCCCATCATGTTCCTCATCAGACTCAGCCGTGTGAGCACGAGGTATTGGACGTAGATGATTCATAGCTGAATCTATTCAGGGACGCTAGGAGCAGGAGGCAATCCAGCAGAGTAGAACAGAGAAAGGCAATGAGGCAACTCGGTGAGAGGAGAAGAAGGCAATGAGAAGCCACGCCTTGGGACTGCTGATAAAAGGGGAAGGTGTGGGAGGTGCTGGTTGCTGAAGGCAACCGTTTGAAGATCTTCTGCTAGAGTCCTGGTCTGTTATTCCTGTTTAACTCTTGTTTGAACTTTTGGTGTAACTCTTGTTTGAACTTTTGATTTCTTTGTAAATAAATTTGGTTGGGTTTTTTCCAGCCTGTTGACTATAAAAAGGGGTTGTCCCTGACATTCAAACAGGGCCGGTCATAGGCTGGAACAGAACAATAAGAAAGTGACTTTTTTAAGCAAGAAAAAAAAGGTTGGTCAAAAAAGAAACAATATACTGAATCTAGGGCTAGAGCTACTGAAATGTCTAACTCTGCTGCCATCTAGTGGCTAACCGGATTCTTGCAGATCAGATCTGCTAGCCCTCCCCCACTAAAAGAAGGTACATGACTTTCCCTCACTTCGGGATTTGCATGTTCAAACCAATAGCAGCAGCAGTGAGGGCAAAAGAAAAGAATTCAAATCACATTATCACAACCACTAAAAGGCAACTCCTACCTGCTGACCTACAAAACTAAGCAGAATATACCAGTAGAGATAATAGATTATTTTTTGGCTATTTTAATTCTTAACAATATATATCTTGGTCTAGGTCTAGGATCTGCATATGTTGTCTTCAGTCCTTGGGAAAAGTAACCTACACAGCAGCAGACACATGCACAGGGAAGATGCTTCCAAAACCTAAATTTGGATTAATGAAGCAACTTCAATTTAATTTTAACTCATAAAATACAGCATGATGGCTCCATGCATGTTAATTCATTTTCTCTTTTTATCCCATTGAAAATACAATTCCATGGCAACTTTGGGAAGGTAGTAAATGAGGGATACATTCAGTTCTGGATCAAGCAAACTGCGAAGCTACAGATATTCTAAAAAGCTGTTTAAGAAACCATTTTCTCAATAACTTTGGTTACTGGACAGTTTAAAAAATATAATAAATTAAGGAAAAATTAAGAATTGCTTCTTGTTCCCTGAGGCTGGCTTTAGTGCCCACTTGGGGGAGCTGCTGTTGCAACAATAATTTTTCCTAGTCGTAAATTCTAGGAAACTAACATTTCTGCATGTTCTTCATATTGACCTAACTTTGATTTTGGATACTTTACTGGCACAAACAAACAGATTTTGACAATTTATATGGCGAAGAAAAATCAATAATCAGAACATGTGACCCAGAGAGAAAAAGTTGTAAAAAGCATAAATTCCAACCTTTCCATTGTTTCTTCTCAAGAATCGCCTCTCTTCCGTGTACATTCCCAACATCAAAGTGTAGCATTTAAATTTTGCAACCCTATTTCCCCTAGCAATGAGTAAGTGAGTAGTTGTTACAGGATAAGGCCATTTTGTAAAGCATTCTGTCTATTTGTGAAGGTCACCAGACTGTTCTAAACTAGCCTACTTTGGTCTCCACTCCTGATGTCCTGAAATCTTGTTTCAGCATACCAATAGAAGGATCGACGAATAGAAATTTAGTAGTGCCACACTCTCTGAGCTATTTCAGCTGTAGAAATAACAAACAAACAAACCAAAAATCCCTCATTCCTGGGGAAAAGTACAGGTAGTCCTTGACTTATGACAGATCACGTAGCAACCATTCAAAGTTATGGCGGATGCTCCCTCTTCCCCAAAACCCAATTCTGAAGTTCCAGTGGCTATCCATGCACCCCCATCCCCTGTGGTCAAGTAACCCCATTTTGGGCACTCAACAACCTGCCTGCATTTATAGCTGTTTGTAGTAATTTGATTGTAATTCACAGCATTTTTGCTGAAAACCAGCATTTACTTTCAGTTTTCGGCACAAAATGTCCTGTAGTAAACCATGGAAGGGAACAACTCAGCACGGCCAACTTGTCATGGGAATTAGTAGCAGGACAACTCACTGCTGGACAATTCAACCAATACAAAAGTTAAATTAATTTTGTCAGAAACATGGCCAATAATTATAAAATAATGTCAATCCAGAAATGCAAGAATTACAATAATTTTGACAAAAATTGTGGTCACCAATAATAAATATTTATTAATTATTATTAATAAAAAATAAGTAAATTAAAAATACCTGAATGAAACAATGAATACTTTGAATTGTCCTGCGGCAAATAGGCCACAGTAAGTTGGACATGGTGAGTTGGTTGCAGTAAGTTGTCCATGACCCAGTAAACCATGGGTTTGCTTAATGACTGTGGTGTTTGCTTAATGACCATGGCAATCATTTTACAATCTTTACTGTAGCCTTCATTTAACAACCACTGCCCAAATCATAAAATTGGATCATTCACATGACGAACCGCATTATGATTGTCACAAATTGCAACCGTAATTGGCAGGTTCCATTATGTTCATAAATCAAGGACTAACTATATGAGCTTGTCTGTGTGTGTGTGTGTGTGTACGTGCATGCACTCACGCGCATGTGTGTGTGTTTGGCAGTTTTCCAAGAAATCTAAGCTGTTGGTATGATGGGAGGCCTGTCTGGTCATCAATCTGCCATTCTTTCTGCATATAAATTCCCACTAAATGCTGCAAGGATGATGCATCACCACAGTACTGCAGCCAGCATTCCCCCCCATCCCCCCCCCCAACAGCTACAGTCATGGCTTTAGGTTGCCGTGTACAGCCTTTACACTACATGGATGGTAGTATAGAGAAATGAGACCAAAGGCTGCAAGATGTTTTAAGAAGAGAAAACCAAGTCAGGTAGATTTTAATAGGGATTGTGAAACTGATTTATAAAGGCTAAAGTTAGCTATCCCATCCTCTGGAGCAACATCCCTCAGGGACACCTATATAGGTAGTGACAAAAACCATCAGATCATAGGGTCGTAAGGGATCTTGGGGTCTTTTTATCCAACCCGCTACCTTAGGTAGGAGTCCTCATACCATCTCAGACAAATAGTTGCCCCATATTTTCTTCCTCACCCCTGTTTAGTAATTGCTTCAGACAATGACCATTCACAGATATGAAAATGATGAAAAATCTTGGCAACCAATCCTCAGATGTTTGACTTTTGCAAGAAGCTGAAGTAAGTTCATAAGCATCATTGCAGCTTTGTTTAGCAACTACTTGGCTATATGAATGAATTACTGGTCCTAATTGTGGTTGCTAAAGGAGGACCACTTGTACCGTCCACTATTATGGAATTCTAGAAGGCCCTTAAGACCTATTTCTGATCCCAGATCAGAGGTAGTGTATTAGTTGTGTCTTTATATTGTTATGGCTGCCTTTTAGTGCAGACTGTTTCATTTTGTTCTTGTATTTTTAACTGCTTTAACCGTACATTTTATTGTTGTAAACTGCCCCAAGTTGTCATTGTTTTTTAAATAATAATAGCTGATGATAAATTTAACTATGGAATCTCCTAAAGAAATCTAAATTCAGGTACCAGAAACACTAGGGTAAGACAAGAGTGCCAGCTAATGGAAAAACAACCTGCCTCCAAGCCATAGGTATCCATTAGAAATTGCTGTAACTTTATGATACGTTTATTGGATTTGCACCAAACACATTCCACAATTGATTCAAATTATACAATTGAATCTTTTGCATGATGATACCATGATGCTCATGACATCAATTCCCATCTGTCTGGACACCCATGTCCCAATTCCATAGAGCAGAGGTCCCCCCCCCCAACCTTTTGGGCAGCAGGGACCGGTTATGTGGATTGGAGGGGGAGTGGTTTTGTGTGCTGCCTACATCCTGTGGATGGGGCTTTCCTTGTTTGTGCGGACCGGTTGCTGGCATGCCGCGGCCCAGTTCTGGTCCACGGACCAGGGGTTGGGGACCCCTGCCACACAGCACTGTATCTTGCTAAAGAGAACCTTTGTAAATTGAGATGAGCCACAGCTAAAATGTTGTGAGACACAATGGTTTGTATAGCATTGACATGAGTTTGGTACAAATAATACAGTAAGTACAGAAAGACTCAAAGTTTCTCTCAGAGGAAACTTTGCTTTAACAATAACCTAGAAAAACTAGAACAGAGTCACATGAGCTTTTTCAATCGCTAAAACTCTCATGCCACAAATGTTAGCCCATCAAATGCCAAGTTCAACTTTCAACGTTTAAACAACAGCATGCGCAACAGGTTTTGCTATCAAGAGTTCTCTCAGACAAATGATAATTGGGAAAGGAGTACTGGAAATTGTGGAGAATTTACACCCTCTAACCTGGATCTAATATCTGGGTGAATTCACAGAGAACTAGTCATATTTTTCAGGACTTCAAAGATTGACTCATTCACCCATCCAATATCCTATAGACCATGGATGGCAAACTCACCACATCACGTGATGTGTCATGACATATCACAACTTTTTTTGCATTGCCGGAGCTGGGGTGGGCGCGGCCTCCATATGATGCAGCCGGCCCATGGGCTGGCAGTTTGACATCCCTGCTATAGACAGTGGGTGAATAAAAGCCTATATAGTATTCATTTGCTTCTTGATTTTCAATTGTCTAATGGGATTAAAGAAGGCAATACAGAAGAAAAAGTAGGATGTTGACCTGGAATTCACACATTTCAGTTCCAAGAGTATCCACCTCATTAACTTTCTGTTATCTGTCCATGCAAAGGGTGTCTTAAGCTATCTCAGCTATAATAGATGTCACCCTTTATAATTCTCAAAAAGCAATGCTACATTTAAATCAGGAGTGGAGCAGAGGGCAAAGTGCCACTCTTTGAAGGACTCAGAATAGCGGACCAACCCTGAAATCCAATCCATTTCAAGCAGAGAAGTCTTTCATCAGATGCTGGAGACACACACATACATGTTATGCCCACCAGCTTTCATTCCATGGGACATCCTCTGCTGCCACTCAGGATGTCATTTCAGCTGCTTAGATCTCCATGACAACCAAAGACAACCCGGACAAACATCAAAGAGACAGAAATAGGCCATATTGCCATTCATTGCCCAAGCAGAAACCAGTGGGCTCTTTCCTTCTGAAGAAGAGGAAGGCAAGAACGGCAGATTACGAGGGACCTAAATCATATGGCTAGGACTGATGGTGAAGAAGCAGGCCTTCCCTCTTGCTCCAGTCACATAACCTCTGAGTTGTTGTACAAGAGATGCTAAGAACAGTGCAAGCCTTTTTTATGCCATTCCTATAGGAATGTACAGTGATACACAAAGTGCTAAAGATTGGGTGAAAATTGACGGCACAACTGGAAGATGTCTTTGACTAATAACCTAGTAAACTGGGGGAGAACCAGTTTGAGCTTCTTTCTAACCGTTTCTCTGTTTCTCAGGCTTAAAGCATACTTTGATATTTGATTTTTGAATATTTTTGCTTCTGCTTATTTTCTCAAGGTCATCTTTGTGGCTCTCTACAGTCAGTTCTCTCTACTGACTTTTCCTAGCAGTGGAAAATTTTATTATGTATCAGATATAATGACAGTTTTTCTCCTTCATCCAGAGAGGCCTTTATTCCAGCAACCTGACCTCTGGTGACCAATATAAGTCAAGAGAAGTTATGTTGGGTTTTAAATTAAATTAAATTGGTGTTGTAACTGCCGCAGGATCTGAAAACTGAGGCAGCCAATCTTCACTAGGCCCACTTCCCCATCTCAACTTAGCAATACATGTCAGGTTTTGAATATTAATCCACCACTAGATTGTCTGAGTCCAAGGCAGCCTACCACCTGTGTGGTAGGAGCAAGTAGAAGGGACTATATCAGTGGTGGGATTTAAATATGTGAACAACCAGTTCTCTGTGTGGATGCCACTTCTGGAAGTTCATTCTGGGCCTGGGCAACAAAAATTTAGCTACCAGTTCTGCTGAAGTGGTGCGAACTGGCTGAATCCCAGCACTGGATTATATCACTGTGTTGGATCCTCTTTATTTTTTTTATTTTAATTTTAATCCCATTTATATCCCGCCCTTTTCCGAAGACTCAGGGTGGCTTACAATTTAAGCACAAAACAAAGTGCTTAGCAATAGCCTTCATTCTATGTATATGCCTGCTTATTAGGGCTTTCACACACACCCCAAGTGGCATTATTACAAAGTCAGCTTAATTGCCCCCAACAATCTGGGTCCTCATTTTACCTACCTTGGAAGGATGGAAGGCTGAGTCAACCTTGAGCCTGGTGGGATGCGAACCTGCACTAATTGCAAGCAGCTGGTGTTACTTAATGAGGCATTAGCCCACTGCTCCACCAAGGCTCCTTTATTCTGCCATAGTCTCCCACATGGACATAAGTGAAACATTTGTGTGTGTCAATATTGCAGATTGAACCTAGGAACTCCTGTGCATGCGAGTTGCTCTACATTTTGAGCTTAGACTATCTTTCTTATGGCCCCATAAAGCTGAGGCTGAAGCTCCCCTAGTGTTCTGGTTAATATTCTTTAAGCTCAGTAGACAATAAAGTTGCCCCTTTCTAATTCTTCATGTGTGAGTTTTTGGATTTTCTCTTCCAGAACTCTTTTCCCAAATTCATTGTTAGATGAGCTAGAGTGTAACAGTATTTGTTGACTAACGATTGTAAATTGAGGATAAGCAACGGTCCTAACCAGGAGAGAAGATGGCAAAACCTCCAGGTTCAGTGTAAGCTTTAATACCCTGCAGAAGAGCGGAAGAGGGAATTATAAATTGTGAGGGATAAGGAGCAGCTACATCAGCCCCAAGTGAGAAAGAAAATTAGCTCTTCCGCAAAGCATTAGAGAATTGATGGTGGCACTGCCGGTAAGATCTATATTATACTGTTTTGAACAGTGGCTTCATTTTATACTTTAGAGTTTTATTGTTTTTAATTGATTTTGTGTACTTATTGTGGAAGTTTTAAATCTGTATCATGGATGTTTTATTATGTAAATTTTTTATTGTTGTGAATCATCAGGAGTCCTTAATAGATTACAGCAGTGCAAAAAATGTGATACATAATTAAATAATAAAATGAGCTTCCTTTCTTTATCATTCTTCTGTTGGCCTCAGGGTTATTCCCTGTTTGCTGATGCCTTTTTTTTTTAGGGAGCGCGGAAGCGTAGTTTGGCTACTTTGCCATAAGCAGGGGAATAGCTGAATAACAAATAAAGGGTACAGAATAATCTTTGCTTTAAATTATGCAAATGTCTCATAATTTTTGCTTTTGGCATTAATAACTGTAAATAATGTTTCTTATTTACTCAGTTATAGATTTATATGCCCCCCCTTCAGTGTCTCTTCACAGCTCTCTATGTAACCCTTATAATATATTTAAAAATTCTGCAACAAATTATAGTATAATTTTAGTGTTTTAGCTAAACACTACAAAATCCAAAGACTTTATAACTCTAAAAGTCCTAGATGAAAAAAGAACAGGCTCAATCATCTTCCCAAAGGGAAAGGGGTACTTCAACCCCAACAGCTATTTATTCTGTGGGTTCCCCACTGTAGAAAAAAAACTGATTTTGTTGCTTATGTTACATTTAACTATGGCCAAGCCTGAGAACCTAAGAGTGTGAGGAGACAGCAGATATTCTTGGTCCTGCATGTAATGTAAGGTTTTATATACCCAATTGTGGACCTTGAATGGGGCTCAGAGAACAACCAGCCATTTCAACATGGAGACAATATACCACTCACCATCCAGGCTGGCACATTCCAAGCCATCTTCCTTTTCCGGCCTATCTTCAAAGGCTGACCCATGAAAAGTGCATTTCAGCTGAGATGGAATGCAGTGGAAACACTTGTGGAAAGAGAAGGAGAGATGTTGCTTGGGAAACAATCATACAAGAGACTCAGGAACCCACAATTGCTTAACAGTCACAGAAAGAAACTGAGAAAGGACCCACCCTAATGGATCAGGCCGTTAAAAGCGGCAAGGGAAAAGTTTGTATTTTCAGACTTGTGATATTCTGTTAATGCAGCCTTACAATAAAAGTAAAATTACTCCATCTAGTTCTGTTCCCTGTCTGGTTCACCCAGGAGGGCTGGCATCAGTAAACCAGCCATAAGTTTACCAGTGCATGTTTGAGTGAAATTAGGTAGTTCTCCTCCAGGTAAGCCAATGCTGGTCAACAACTCCTGACGTTGTTATGTGATTATCCTGTATCAGTGCTAGATCCAGGAAGATCCCCAGACTATGCAGCTGTTATTTAAGGGGAAGTCAGCCTATCTACTTACCTGAAACCTGAAGTCCAAATCAGCTATCATTCTTGTCCAAATCAGCTTCAACTTGTTCTCTTGCACCCAGTCCTTAGCAATCTGGAAGCATGTGTTTGGTCTTGAAACATCCAATCCTGATCTCACAGAAAGAAATACAAATGAATATCATCAGTGTACAGATAGCAAATAGCTCCAGATCTGTAAATGATCCTTGCCAGCAGCTTTATGTAGACTGTAGGTAACCTATGAGAGAAGAGGGAATCTTGTTAGGGTTCTGGGACCTTGAACTGATGCTTCTCACTATCACCTTCTAACATGATTTATTTTTAATTTATGATTTACCACTTCGTTGCTTGTATACTGAGAGCTTATGCACCGCAGACAAATTATTTTCATAAATAAAGTCTGAAGCCTAAAAAAAATAATTGAAAACCTGATGACATTCTTGGTGCTGTGTCCTATCAATCATGTCATCATTTTTTGATAAATTGATAGATTAGGAGTGCCATCACTCCTATCAATCATGCCATCATTTTGCTGAACACTTAATGCCCACAGTTTTGTCTTATTAAGTATGTTATCTTTGATAATATTATTATTTGTTGTTTGCAGGTACATTGAGATTTTATGCACTGGAACCAAATTCCTTGTGTGACTAATCACACTTGGCCAATAAATTATTCTATTCTATTCTATTCTATTCTATTCTATTCTATTCTATTCTATTCTATTCTATTCTATTCTATTCTATTCTATTCTATTCTATTCTATTCTATTCTATTCTATTCTATTCTATTCTATTCTATTCTATTCTATTCTATTCTATTCTATTCCATTCCACTCCACTCCACTCCACTCCACTCCACTCCATCCAAAGACACAAAAATGGAACCACTGCAAAATAGCATATCTTGCTCTCAATTATTTGAGCTGTCCCTATGATCAGTGGTATTAAAAACCACTGAGAGATCCAGAAGTACCAACAGGTTCTTGCTCCTCTGTCTCTCTTTCTTGCTCACCATACTCGTCATCCATCAGGATGACCAAGAACTGAACCATCTTCCTGGTTGCCCAGTGTGAGGATGGACCCTCTACCATTTTGGGAGAGCAGGAACAGATAAGGGGACCTGCATCTGAGTTTTCATCAGAAAGTGAAATGGATTTTTCTTTTTTCTGCCAGCATAATGAGAACAGCCTGGTCTGCTGGCTGCTCTTCATTCCTTTCCATGTTATGTCATGTGCCTCCCTACCAATTGGCTTGTTTATGCTCTGTTGGCATGACCCACCCCGTCCTGGATCTTTGCCCTCCATTGCGATTTCATATGGAGCTGCTGGGTGTCTGCCATGAAAGGGTAGACATTTTCTCCCAAGATTCAGTAGCAGAAAGGTGAAATGCTGACTGTTGCTCTCTTTGTGTGTGTGTGTGTGTGTGTGTGTGTGTGTGTGTGTGTGTTTGTTTTTGTTTTTTTTAAAAAACACACACAGTGAAATTGGCAAAAGTTCTGCCAAGGTTCCCCTTCTAACCTAATATAGAACTATTGCTGTTGTTTTTACTGGTCATTGAGAGGCATATCCACAGAATGGAAAGCAATTTGCACTTGCTTTCCTGGCATGGATGGGAAGAGAAGGGAAAGGATACAGAGTAATCCAGCAACTGGGGGACATGTTTTCTGGCCAGAACACATAGCCATTACTATGGACAAAAGTGGAGGAAAGATTTGAAATCCAGAAAAGGATTTCATAAATTGGCGTCATTTCCTGTCAGTTTAAGCATGGGAGACAAGTGGCTGAAGGCTGCATGGACAAAAGCCCCACAACTGTCTATCTGCCAAGTCTCCATCTGAAGAGGGTCTAGATAATTCAGTTCCTGAAGCTTCTGTGCCAGTTCCTTTACCATCAGCTTGGCTAAATATAGAATATTGGATACCAGCGGGGCTTCCGGTGGCGACGCGGCGCCGAAGACAGCCGTCTCCGGGCTGTCCGCTCCGCAGCTGTGTTTATCCACCTAAAACAGCGCCGATCAGCTGTTTAGGTGGATTCGAAGCCCCCTCCTCGGGAGAAGAGGAGGGGGTGAGGCCCCAGGTAGGGGTTGAGCTCTCCGGGGCCGCCTGAGCTGAAAGTTTGGGCGGCTGAAGGATTGAGCCCCCCCGAAGCCTGGGTAGCTCCGAGCTGCGCAGCGTCTCTGCTCCGTGATTTTTGGAGCAGAGCCAGGCGCTAGCAACCACCCCTGCCAGAAGGAAAGACTTTCGAGTAACAAGGTGCAGGCAGAGCGGTACAAGAGGCCAAGGTGAAGTGGACTTTTATTTTTACTCCCTAGCTCAGTGGATTTTATAGTTTTAAAGTGAAAGTACGCAACAAGTGAAAGTGGGAAAGATGGCGGCTAAATCTTCCTCTAAAGTTCTTCGGAGCGCGGGGACTTCCCCGGTGCAACAGACTTCGTTACAAGCTCTGCTTCCTCCTGCACCTCCTCTGGCATTGACGCTTAAGGACTTACAAGATGCTTTTGCAAAGCAGTCCCAGGTAATGTCAGATATGATGGATGATAAGATGGCAAAGCTGGAGGAGAAATTGGAGAAACTGGAGGAGAGGATGGAAGAGAAGTTTAGTGCAATGAGGGTAGACATTTTGTCTACAATTGAAAGCGTGGCTGAATGTGTGCAACATTTGGATGAAAAAGTGGAGGATCTTAGTCAAAAGAATTCCATATTAGAAGTAAAGGTACTAGAAAATGAAAATATAAGGGATAAAATGGATGGAGAATTGAGTCTTGTTCAGTACCACCAGATGCAGTATGCTATTAGAATTAGGGGCTTAAAAGAGAATCCTAAAGAAGACTTAAAGCAGCTGATCTCTGAGGCTTTGGAAGCAGTATTGGGCCAGCCAGCATCTGAAATAGAGGGAAATATGGATAAAATCTTTTGTGTAAATTCTTGGATTGCAAGGCAGAGGAAGCTACCTAGAGATGTGGTGGTCTATTTTACAAAGAGAGCAACTAGAGATGAAGTCATTCAAGCTGCTTATGATACTAAATTTGTGGTTGCTGAGCAAGAAGTCTTGGTTCTAAAAGAGATTCCTCCAAAGATTTTAAGAAGAAGGAAAGATTTTGCATTCCTTGCACAGGAACTTAAGAAATGTGATATTAAGTTTAGATGGGAGATTCCAGTCGGATTGGTGGTGATGTATGAAGGTAAAAGATATCGCCTGGTTACAGTGACTCAGGCACGTGATTTCTACAGCAATGTTTTAAAAGCAACCCCTCTACCACTCCTGGAAGCTGTAAAGGGATTTGGAGAGGGAAAACCTCAAGAGGCGGAAGGTGGTCAGATAGAGGAGAATGGTGCTGGAGGGGATCAAGTTACAGTTTCATCGACTGCTGTTGGAGAGCAGAGGTTGACGCGTGCCGCTTTAAGACGAGCAAGACAAGTACAAGAGCAAGACCAGCAGAAAGTTATGGAACTTCCAAAGCGTACTTACAGTGAAGCTGTGGGAGGGGCGCGGCCCAAGGAAATTACAGGGGCCATTGAAGATGTGCTCCAAAAGCTTCGGGACGCCAAGCATGGCGACTAAATTTCTAACCTGGAACGTTAATGGATTAAATTCACCACAGAAGAGAAAGAAAGTTTTTCAATATTTAAAACAATTTAAGACTGATGTTATTTGTTTGCAAGAAACGCATATTAGGGTTATGGACCAAAAGTACTTATCGAACTCAAGGTTGGGTATGCAATTTGTTGCTTCTGTGATGAACAAGAAAAATGGAGTGGTTGTCTACGTTAAAAGTACTCTAACAGCGGAACTAATTGGAGTAGATAAGCAAGGAAGATATGTCATGATAGATTTGCTGCTAGAAGGTAAAAAAAACGCTTTTAATTGGATTATATGCTCCTAATCAACAACAAGCTGATTTTTTTAGTTTACTTCACACAAAGGTTACCCAATTGGATTATAAATCGTTTATTTTTATGGGGGACTGGAATGGTGTTTTAGACGTACAGATGGACAAGGCTGGTTCTTTTAAGCGTGTTCCGAGTCATGCTAGATTGCCTAAATCTTTTTTTGAATTGAAGGACGATTTGGAACTGCGAGATATTTGGCGTGATACACATCTACATGAAAAGGATTATACTTTTTTCTCTGACAGACATCAATCTTTTTCCAGGATTGATTTTATTTTGTTGACTAATGACTTTTTTTCTAGGATTAAGAAGGTAAAGATCTGTGCAAGAACTATTTCTGACCATAGCCCAGTTTGGTTAGAGATCAATAAGGACAATAGGGATAGGTGCTCGTGGCGTGTAAATGACAATTTGTTTAGAAATCAGAAAAATGTGGAAGAATGTAAACAGCAGATGAAGGATTTCTTTGAAATTAATATGAATAAGGATACCTCTATGGACATGGTCTGGGATGCTAGCAAGGCCTACATGAGAGGGGTGTTGATATATATGAATAATAAATACAGACGCACTTTGGAAGTTAGAAGGAAAGAACTGGAGAATGAAATTAGGGAAAAAGAAAAGGCCTTAATTTTGAACCCATTGGATGTGAAGATTAAGGAGGTTATTAACCTATTAAGAGGACAATTTGATAAGTTGATGGCTGATCAAGTGGCAACCAATTTACGGTTTGCTAGGCATAATACTTTTTGCAATGCTAATAAGCCAGGTAGATGGCTAACTTATAGGTTAAGGAAAAAGCAAAGGGCTTCTAATATAGATAAAATTGAATATAAAGGAAAGGTTGTGTTTCAACAGGATCTTATTAAGGAAGCTTTTGTGGATTTTTATTCTAAATTATACGCTAAGGAGAAGATTAATGAAAAAGATATTGATGTATATTTGGAGAATGCTAGCATCCCGGTTCTAACGCAAGCACAAAAGGAGGAGATTAATCAATTGATAACAGAAGAAGAAATTCTTATAGCAATTAAGGAACTGAAGGTGGATAAAGCGCCAGGCACGGATGGTTTAACTGCGGCTTACTACAAAAACTTACAATTGGAGTTGATAAAGCCGTTAAAGGAACTGTTCCAGACAATTCAGAGAGGGGGAAAGGTGCCTCCGTCTTGGAGAACTGCTTTTATTTCTTTGATACCGAAGGAAGATCAAGATGCTACTCAAGTAAAAAACTATAGACCGATATCACTTTTAAATACAGATTACAAGATATTTGCCAAGGTGTTAGCTAATAGATTGATGAGGGTTCTGCAACAGGTGATTCATGGGGATCAAACTGGGTTTATTAGTGGTAGGCAAATGAAAAATAATGTGAGGCATATAGTTGATGTGATGGAGTGTTTGGAAAGGAACAACCAGATCCCTGCGGCGCTAATTTTTCTAGATGCTGAAAAAGCTTTTGATCAATTGAATTGGCAATTTTTGATGAAAGTTTTAGATAAAATGAATTTTGGGGATAAATTTTTGCGACCAATTAGGGCATTATATCAAAAACAAACGGCCCGAATAATAGTTAACAATAGTTTGACTGAAGTATGTAATATTGAGAAGGGCACAAGACAAGGGTGTCCGTTATCACCTTTATTATTTGTCTTAACATTGGAGTTATTATTGGTTAAAATACGGAATTCGGAAAGAATTAAGGGTATACAAATTAGAGATCAGGATTATAGACTGAGAGCGTTCGCAGATGATCTGGTTGTTACGGTGACCCAGCCAGAAAACTCTGTTGTGGACCTGATGGAGATAATAATGCAATATGGGAAGGTTTCTGGATTTAAAGTTAATGCACAAAAAACTAAAATTCTGGCCAAAAATATGACAGTATCGCAAAAGGCCCTTTTAGAAGGATTAACTGGATTTGAGATTGTTAAAAGGGTCAAATATTTGGGGGTGATTTTGTCACCCTCTAATACAAAGTTATATAAAAATAACTATGAAAAGCTATGGGGGAAAATTCAAAAAGAAATGGAGAGCTGGGAAAAATTGCAATTGTCCTTGTTGGGAAGAATTGCAGCAGTGAAAATGAATGTCCTGCCTAAATTTTTATTTTTATTTCAAATGATACCGGTTCTTAAAAAATATTCTAATTTGGAAGAATGGCAACGGGGTATCAATAAATTTGTTTGGGCAGGGAAAAGGCCACGAGTTAAACTTAACATTATGCAGGATACTCGTGAAAGAGGTGGTCTTAAAATGCCTAATCTTAAATTATATTATGAAGCTGCTGCGTTATCAGGAATAAGTGACTGGATGAATTTGACACAAGAGAGATTATTAAATCTTGAGGGCCATGACTTGTTATTTGGCTGGCATGCATATTTGTTGTATGATAAGAAGGTAGATAATGTGTTTAAAGTGCATATTTTAAGACAGGCATTGTTGAGAGTTTGGAAGAAGTATAGACATAAGTTAGATTACAAGATACCGTTGTGGGCAATTCCAAAACATGCAATAGAAAACATAAATGTTGGTTTCAAACATGATGTGACTACGTATAAGGAGATTTTAAGCTTGGAAAGAAATGTCTGGTGTTTAAAGCCATACAACGTCTTGCGAGATGAGAAGATTGTTCAAACTTGGTTTCAATATACTCAGTTACGGGCCAGGTGGAAAGAAGATCAGAAAATTGGTTTTGCAATGACTGATGAAAATTTGATAAAGCAAATTAGAAATCAGGGTCCAGCACATATCAAACGGATATATCTTGCATTGATAGAAATTGATTCAGAAACAGAACTTGTTAAGGATTGTATGATAAAATGGGCCCAGAATATCCAAGAAGTTATTACAATGGACACGTGGGAAAAGATCTGGGTGAGGAACGTTAAATTTACACAAGCTCAAAACCTAAGAGAGAACTTTTATAAAATGTTTTATAGATGGCATTTAGATCCTAAAAAGCTTGCAAGTATGTATCCGAACTATCAGCCAAAATGTTGGAGGTGTGGTGGCGAAGATGCAACATATTTTCACATATGGTGGACCTGCAAAAAGGTTAAGGCTTTTTGGATAAAAATTTGGTGGAATATGCAGAAGATCTTCAAGCAAAGGATAAAGTTTTGCCCGCAATTGTTTTTGTTGGGCATAATTACAGATGCTACTGTTGTGGACACTAAGTTGATGTTGAACTTAATTACAGCAGGAAGACTTTTAATAGGTCAATATTGGAAGAAGGAGGATCTGCCGACTATAGAAGAATGGACTCTAAAGGTTTCTGACCTGGTGGAAATGGCAAAGATCTCGGCTTACTTGAAAGATCATTCGCAAGAACGTTATATTATGGAGTGGAAAAAATGGATTGATTATATCCAGAACAAATATGGAACTAAAAAGTTTCATTTAGCATTTGAATAAGTCTTCCTTTCTTTTTTCTTTTTTCTTTTTTTATATATATGTAATATTAATATTGTTTGTAGTTATCCTATATGAGCTAGAGAGTGATAGATTTAAGAGTTTATTGTTAGCATATGGAGGTTTATGATTGTTCTTTGTTTTTTATACCTTGTACTTAGTTCTGGGAAGTCGGGGGGGGGAGGGGGGAATGGTGGGGAGGGGTAGGGAGGGATAGGTAGAGGTGGGGGGAGGGGGGATTGTTAAAGACAAAATGTATTCTAAAACTTTTCAATAAAAAAAAAGAATATTGGATACCAGCCTATAGTTGCTCAAATATATTCCCGGCTTTGTGGAACCAACTGCCGGTGGAGCTCCGGACGGCATCGGACCTCCGAACTTTCCGTCGTGGTCTGAAGACCCATTTGTTTGAATTGGCCGGTCTGGCCTGATGGGGGAGCTGTGTTTTAAATTGTCATTTTAGATTGCATTATTGTTTTTTAATTGGGCACTGATTTAATCTTTGTTTTAACTTTTGTATAGTATTGTATTTTTATTTATATGCCCTGTGAACCGCCCTGAGTCCCCAGGGAGAAGGGCGGTATATAAATTAAATAAAACAAACAAACAAACAAACAAATTGGCTGCATCCAAAGCTGCTTTTGAGTGCTGTAAAGTCCTCTCCGTCACCATCTTTTAGCTTGCAGGAAACTCTACCTATCTCAGGGAAATGTTGATAATGTCGCAAATCATTGGCAAGACAGACTTTTTAGAGGCTCTTTTAAGAGAAACAGGGTGGGATCTAAAAGGCAAATACGGTACAAATTGATACTTAGCATTGTTCAAAATGCTTGGAAAAGGTGGTTTGCAAAATGCATTATGGTGAACTAAGTACCTAGTTCTGAAGTATTAAAGCAGCAGTATCCTTTGAAAATCTATGAAGCTCCCTTGAAGGATGTCCCTGATCATCTCCATTGACACTCTTTATTGTGTAGTGGGTCTGACGCAAGGAAGAGACGCCAGCCGGTGTGTGAGTTCAGCTCTTTATTGGAGAGGGGTAGCGAACTGAGGAATGAGGGTTACCTGGCCTCCTTAAATACCTAGCCAGGTAAGCTGACAGCCAATGGGGTTGGCCCTAGGTTTCCCGCCGAAACTGGGTTTCCCGCCAAAACCGTTCAGGCCAACGCCCCCTGGTGGCTGTTGCTATGCAGGTGCCTGCATACATAACACTCTTTCCATTGATACTAGCAGAGCAAGAAAAAGCTGGGCATGGATACACTGTGCAGACAGTCAGGGACAATCTTCAAAGCAGCTGCGGCATCTTTGCAAAGGATGTGTGTCAAGCGTGGGAAATCAGAAGTCCAGGCAGTTAATATAAATATATAGGTTTATTGCAAGCTTCCGGTCTCTACAAGAATCTGAACTACTAACAGTCAAAGCAAATTGGAGATAGAGAAGAGTCAATGGAACTCCAGGTGGGCTGGACATACATCTTTTGCCAGCATGAAGGGACTTGAGACCGATGATGCATTTGATCTCTCCCTCAGCCACAGCCTGGTCATTTCCTACAAGGTGGTTATTTTAATGCTTGAAAGAAAGATGGTTTGTTCATTCTGTGAAACATCTGTTTGGAACGCTTTTAATTTTAACAGACATTATAATGATATGGAATTTTCTGAGCCTGTGATGTATTTCTTTTGTATTCACTGCAATGGGTTTGCTTACATCTATTTATTCAGCAATTCTTCAATGGTGATCCTGAAATAATGGACTTAATGACTGGCCCTTGAAATTTGGGCCATCTCATGATCATGATCCAGACACTCATATGTTCAACTTGCAATTACAACATTGTAGTGAGTCATGTCATGTGATTCTCACTTGTGACCTTCCCTGCAAAGTCGATGGGGAAGCAAGCAGGAAAAGTCACAACTTGCCCCAGTAAATTGTTTTTCTTTTTTTTAAGAGCCCCCTGCGGATCCCAGGGATCTAATACTATATTGGAGTTACAATGGCAACCGAGGCTGCTGGGATTGCTGTGCTAAGCATGTAGTCTCTTGTCATAGTCCTTTCTAACTGCATTTCTTAGTGACGGCAATCCTGTTTCCAATTACCCTCATAACTCAAGGATTACTTGAATCTGATTTCTGAGTCTTGGTCAAGGCATCCAAACCAGTTGAAAATGCCTGGCAATGAGGGATTGGAGGGGAGGATTATCTGGGTGGGTGATGGTTCTTTGAGGGAATTCCTAGTCTGGCTCTGAATGTCTGTTCAATGACTTGCTGATTTCCAAGTATATCAATCCCAAAGGGAAATTCTTTTTCCGGGACTCTACTGCCCAGGCGTGATTGGCAGCAGCTGCTGCAGCCCTGCCCTGGCAGCTATTTTAAGGCAAAGGCGGAGAAGCTGCCAAAAACAGAACTCTCACCTCCACCATCCACGGCTGTCCCCTATCTGTCACTAGTCCCGAGTAATCTACAGACCCCTACTGGGATCTGAAAAGCTAACTATCCAGAGGGACATTTTAGAATAGTAGTATTTGAAACAAAATGAGGGTGTGGGGGTGGGTGGGTGTCCAGCCTGCTCTATGAAAGTGATAAAATAAGGGACACCTGTTCATCAGGAAGATAAAAGGTATCTGGCAACCTCAGCAGTGAAATGTGCACATACATACAAGACTTACACACCAGTTTCCAAAACACAGCTATCACCTCACATAGCAACCGACTTCTCTATGCCCTTGATGTCCAACTTTTATTGCTTCTACCACAGACAGTTAAACAAAAATTGCTTCCAGGAATGCCTTCTCCTGCTCCCCCATCCTCCGAAAAGAATCTTCTCTTTTCAGATTATCTTTCCTTGCTTGCTCGTTTCAATTTTTTTATTGCCTCATGGAGAACTTCCCAGCCCAGGGCTAGAAAGATATTTTGGATAACTCATTCATCACCCCTGGACGTTTGCTGACAGTGTTATCAGCTATTCCCAGATTTAATTTGGAAAGAGAAATGTGTGCGGGTTTTGTAAAAAAATTGTCTATCCTTCTGCTGCCTACTTGCCTCCCTGCTCAGTCCCTTCCTTCTCCTGGATTTTTTCATCTCTTTCATCCGTCTGAAAGAAGAATATATTCTTTTCTCCCTACCTCAGATGGCACTGGTGAGCCCCACATATATGTCTCTGGATATCAAAGTCCCCTCTCCCAATGAAGCAGACAACCTCTTCCACAGGATCCTATCTGAACCAGTCATTGGGACAAAAGTTTCTACAAAAATTTCCTGGGACATCTATTATTTACCTTCATTCACAATGTTTTCTGGTTCAAATTGTGGTTTTCCTGCTGGTAACATTGATTGGTACAGCAGAAATATTTAGGACTGATTGATATCATGGAATCAGCTCTCTTGAAATAACCAGTTAAGTCAGTGAATTTTTTTTTTAATCCCATTTATATCCCGCCCTTCTCCGAAGACTCAGGGCGGCTTACAATCTAAAGCACAAATCAATGTGTTTAGCATTATTAGGGCTTTCCCCCCCCCAAGCGGCATTATTACAAAGTCAGCTTATTGCCCCCAACAATCTGGGTCCTCATTTTACCTACCTCGGAAGGATGGAAGGCTGAGTCAACCTTGAGCCTGGTGGGATGCGAACCTGCACTAATTGCAGGCAGCTGGTGTTACTTAAGGAGGCATTAGCCCACTGCTCCACCAAGGCTCTTTTTTAATGCTCCTTAAATTTTAATGCCCCTTAAATTCCAGAATACAAGGACTTTATCACATCAGGGAACAGCAACTAATTTTACTAAAACAATATAAGTTATGTGGTCCTGGCAGTGGTGGGATTCAGATATGCGAACAACCGGTTCTCTGTGTGGATGCCGCTTCCGGAAGTCCATTCTGGGCCTGGGCGACAAAAAATTAGCTACCGGTTCTGCCGAAGTGGTGCAAACCGGCTGAATCCCAGCCCCGAGTCCTGGAGGGTGAAAGGTCAGAGAATCTGATCCAGGTGAATTCCAGTAAGAGATAAAATACAACTTTTTCTGAAGATGTGGTCAAAGTGGTTTGCAGACTTAATCAGGATATGCTTGAACCAAGTAGCTGTACGGCACTTCACATCTGGTGGCTTTTGTGGAGCTTCTGGAGTTATAGCAGACAATGCCCAACTGTTGCAGCTTCACTTTCACCAAGGAAGGAGAGGTTGCAGATGCAGTGGGCTCTCAATGATGTGAGCAGCCAGAAGCCAATTTGTTTAGCATTTCACTGAACTCTCTGCCTCTGGCTGTTTTGGGGTGCAAAGGCTGACATTACTTTGGGTTTCATTTAGTGATGGGTGGGATTCAGCCAGTTCGCACCACTTTGGCAGAACCGGTAGCTAATTTTTTTTTTGCCCAGGCCCAGAATGGACTTCTGGAAGCAGCATCCACACAGAGAACCGGTTGTTCACATATTTGAATCCCACCACTGGTTTCATTCATTTTTTTTCAACTTGCAACTTCTTAAATGCCCTCTGTTGTGCTAATGGGACAGTTCTGAGAAGGTCCTGGCAGCCCAGTTGGGTGTTCACCTTTTCTCTCAGCACTGAATACAGGCTCAAGATTCACCAGTACAATATCCAATTTTATTTAATTTTATTTATTGTACTTTTACCCTGCTGCAATCCAATGACCTTCAGCAGCTTACAGGCTTTGTAAACACATTAAAAGATCCACAGGGAATTTTAGGGACCAATCATAACAACGATAATGATAACCACATTCAGTCCTAACTTAAGGACAGAAAAGTTACAACAAAGAGTAAAATAAGAAACAGAAAACTAGATGGTATCATGTTCAGACTCAAGGAGTGGTCCTCCAAAACAACTCAGTTTTTAAAAGTTTGATTTTGGGTCAAACCTTACCATTTTATCTCTTTTCCTCTCTTTTATCAAAGATCAAAATATCAGATCCAATCTCATCCAATCAAGCAAGATAAGATATTCCACACCATCCCAGGTGGCTTATTGAGAGCAGAAGCATTTAATTGGAGCACAGATAATGCAATTCATATAAAAAGGCACACAAAGCAGCCTCAGTTGTTCTATCTGAATATGGAATCTTACCCCCTCTTCCCTCTGCTACTGTTAGCCTAGTAAGGTAGTCTGGACAGGAAGCAGGAACAGATGGACTAATTCCGCTTTACTGTTAGGTTACATTAACAGAATTTCCCCTGTCATCTTTACAGTCCAAGAAACAAGGCAGAGGTCCCTTCTGAGACCTTTGCGGTGCTCACTTTCCTTTTGCAGGCTAAGCTGCCTCTTGTCCAATTGTTCCCCTGCCTGTGTCTCTTCTCCCTGTCTCCCACAGTCATTCTCACATACCATTATATCTGCTTAGACATTCTGAATATTTGGGCAGGTTGTAATTACTTAAGAATGAGGAATATTGAGCAGTAAGGCTGTGCCAGTCTGTTTTGGCTCTTTTCATCTCGACCAACTCACTAGCCTAGCATAATGCAAGCTACAACCCTAGCCACAACTCTAACTGAGCCCTGCACCCACCGAGTGATAGTTATGCTAGCCATTCTGGTATATCACAAAACCCAGTGATCAGAAGTAACAAAGCATTTGCTCAAGTAAGCCTATCCACCCCCAGCAAATTGGTTTTTTTTGTGTTTTTTTCCTACTTTTTACAAATTTCAAACATGTTTACTTTTTATTTTAATTTGGACACTTTGGGCTTTGTTGGACAATTTGGAGGTAGGTGTGCTGGGTTTCCCCCCCCCCCCTCATTCTTACTATCTTTGCCTTAAAAGGGATCGATAGGGAATATTTGTAAAGTGTCTATCATTGTTATTTACATCTGATTTTGTCCCGCAGGTAAAGTAACTGCAGAAGTGTGATGTTTCCTTATTATAGCCTATGGCTACTTTTTCCCAACAGAATCTCAGATCACATTCAGCACTCAAACAGCATCACACTGTATCCAATAGGAGCCTAATCAAGAATGAACCCTAATAATGGATAAGCTTAATTTCAAAAGGTGTTGATCTTTTCTGTATTTCTTTGCTGCCAGCCAATCATCATCTAGCTTTCTGCAACACAGATTCTACGGATCTAAAGAAAAACACAAGACACCCTTTTTTACCTCTCTTTCACATTTTCTGTTACTCTCTCACACTCCCTACACACACACACACACACACACACACACACATACATACACACATATACATACACACACACACACACACACACACACACACACACACACACACACACGGCTTTTTTGTCATAGAAGGCCCAGAATGGAGTTCCAGCACGTTTTTTGGATGGAACCTTGTAGGATAGGCAAGGCGGGTTATATGATGTGTGTGAGTTCTGGCACTTTTTTTTTTTTTACAAAAAAAGCACTGTATATACATATACATATACATATACATATACATATACATATACATATACATATACATATACATATACATATACATATACATATACATATACATATACATATACATACATATACATATTACATATCCACACACACACACACACAGAGGGGAAAATAATAACCAAATTATGCAGAATATTCTCCAGAATATCCAATAGCTAAAACCATTCTCTTTCAGCCATTTTCTTCTTTCATATGGAACTAATTTCCCATTTTATAGCTCTCTAAAAGAAAGGCAGAATTTAAATAGCTATTTATTATTCACTATTAGAGTGCTATACTTTAAAACTCATCAGTCCTGCTTTGGAGCAATCTAGACACATTCTGATTTGGACATATGTCTGTCACAGTTGTTCTAGGTTAGCAGACATAGAAATTCAAATGCCTTCTTAGTTGGCTTCATGCCACGTGATAATCAAGTTACATTTTCCATGGCATAGGATTTCAGTTTCGTTATCCATAATAGTTTCTTCAGAAACATAACTCAATGAGTCAATCGTACAGAATCCATCTGTGGCTAGAAATGAAACAGAGTTTTCCATATCACAGCAGAGGTATTACATGAGTTGTCGGTCATTTGATACTTCAAGAATAAGGCCTTCGAATGACACAGGGCGAAAATTTATAATTCTTCCAGACAAAATGGCAAGCCCAGAAGATCTCATGAAATTAGGTATTTCATAAACAGTCAGAACACATTTCCAATAAACAGGTTGCTTTCAGGTCAATGGTTCTTAGCACTACCATATCATAATTCTGTGGTTTGCTCTTTCTCCTTGAAAGCTTGTTTCCTGGTTAGAAAGAAGAGGGATGAAGAGGTAAGTGAACAATAAAGGATATAAAAGGCAGATATTGTCTGGACTATTATCTGGTTTCTGTATTTGAGGCTGGATGATTGCAAAATAGAAATGTTATCCAGAGGCTCTTTATCACAGCCAGGTTAAAATATTATCTCCAACAAAAAATATTATAGTATAAAAGTTTGCTGCCTCCTTTGGTGATTCATATGCCATCGCCAAGATGATGCTAACAAAAGATGTTCTCCTTATTTATGTTATACAGTACAAGGCATGTTAAGGACAGGAACTGGGGGGGCTCCAGAGATTTGTTTCTCTATCAGACAGAGTGAAAACATTCACCAGTCACTCTCCTTTATGTGGGATGGGTCAAGGGCAGGAGGTGAGTTTTGACCACTTGGCAAGACTAGTGGGTTTAGACATTTGTCAAGATTTACTCTGGTTTTGCAGGAAGGTTTTGCATGAGTGTGTTCAGAGGGACATTAACTAGTACTTCTAATGGAATACTAAATCCATCTTCAGAAGCAGCCCAAACAACGGCTGATGTGCATTTCACTGTGCAGCCCCACCGCTCTGCTGGTCAGCTACCATACAGACTGAACTGGGGATTGGCATGGAGACCTGGCAGGTGTTAAGAGAGAGACTAGATGGAAAGAAACTGGACTGTCCTGGTTGACTTAACCAGAATGTTCTTGGAACACAATGCCCAGGGACCACAGGAAAGGAGGATGCCACTTGACCTAAAATGGCTAATTGGTCGAATCACCTATGCCATTGAAGTATTACAGACAAATAGTATCAGAATAAGAGGGAAAACACTATTTTAAAACCAGAACAGCTAAGAACTTGAAGCTACCTTTTCTATGAGCTGAAGACCAGATAGTGATATTGCACAGAAAAAAGGTTTCCAGGGCATGTTTATGCTGATGAAGTGCCAGTAGAAAAAAAGCTCTAGAAACATCCTCTTGTGGGAATAATTTTTTTTTCTAAATCAAGCACTGAAAGAAACATTCAGTCTGCTAAATCAGTGATGGCGAACCTTTTAGAGACCGAGTGCCCAAACTGTAACCCAAAACCCACTTATTATCATTGGGTGCCAGGTGGGTGTGGCCCATTGGGTGGTTGTGGCCAATTGGGTGTGGCCATGGCTGTGGTGGTAACGGCAGACTGGGTGGGACTAAAAAGTTCAATCAATCAATTCCAACTTTGCAAGATCTTTTTTTTCCCGTGAGAAGTTGAAATTGATTGATTGACTGAACCTTTTTTTTTTTGCACATGGCGGTGGAGGCCTAAAGTGAAAAGTTTTTATAAAACCCAGTTGAAGGCCTAGGACTGGGGTGACAGCAAGTGTGCCCACAGAGAGGGCTCTGCGTGCCACCTGTGGCACGTGTGCCATAGGTTCGCCACCACAGTGCTAAATACTAGTGTTGTACTGTACAGTAAAAATGCATTGGCACTACAGATCTTGTGCATTGGCACTACAGCTCTTGTTCTTAAGGATGTAGTTTGGGAGATGGAACATTAACTTGCACAGATGAATTTGGATTTGTCTATTCTGGTCATATTTCAGGCTGGATTTAACAGGATTGTCAACATGGTTTTAGAATAACTGCTGTTTGCAAAGACATGTATCTTCTTCTACAGTATGTCTTCTGTGAATTATAAGAAGACTGAGGTGCAGCTTTCCAGAAGGGAGGAAGGAAAGATAATGAAGTTTACTGGGACGAACAATGTAAACCATTTGAAGTGGACTACATGAACGGACACACCAGGAATGCATTTAAGCAAGCCAAAAAGATCCAAGCACCATTTATTGCTTGTAAAGTCATCATTAAAAATGAACAAGGAAAAGAACTATCTGACCTACAAGGCAAGGATAGAAAGTAGAACTGGCCATCCTTGAGGAAGAGATCATATGGACAATGAGCCAACTACCAAACCAAAAGACTCCAGGTCAGGGGTAGGCAACTTTGGCTCTTTTATGACTCTTGGACTTCAACTCCCAGAATTCTGGGAATTGAAGTCCATGAGTCATAAAAGAACCAAGGTTGCCTACCCCTGCTCCAGGTGTTGACACTGTCCCTGGAAATTACTGAGACCTCACCACCCATGATCTGTGCCAGAAAATTTGGCAAACCAACACATGACCTTAGGATTGGAAATGCTCTGTGTTCATTCCACTGCTGAAAAAGGGTGACTCTAAAAACCGCTCTAATTATTGCACAGTTGCTCTCATCAACAAGATTCTGCTTAAAATTATACAACAACATCTAGTAGCAACCATCGAAAGGGAATCACCAGATGTCCAACCTGGCTTCTGTAGAGGTCATGGTACATGTGACTTTATTGCAAATTTGTGCTGGATCATGGAAAATATTGTTAATATCAAAAGATCATTTACATATGGTTCATCAACTGCAAGAAAATCTTCAATTGTGTTGATCATGAGAAGCTATGGAGAGCCCTACATGACCTGGGGATACCAGCACATCTGGTCAAATTGGTGAAATCACCATACACAAATCAGAAAGCCACTGTGAGAAGGCCATATTGAGACACCGATTGATTTAAGATAGAGAAGTCAACAAGGTTGAGATCTCTCCCCTTTCTCATTTAACCTATATGCCAAAATGATCACTAGGAAGCTAGATCTTGAAGAATCAAAAATCAGGATAAAGATTGGTGAAAGAAACATCCACAGTCTTTGATATGCTGATGATACAAGTCTCCTCACAGAAACCAAAGGAGGCTTGGGAAGTCTGATCAAGAAAATCAAAGAAGAAAGTGAGAGTTTTCATCTCTTTCTGAATATCAAAATTACCAAGCTCATGACCACTTCAAGGAATGGAAACATCAAAATGGAAATTGACGGCGAAGAGATAGAATGCATGGAAAAATTCACTTTCCTAGGATAGCTCAAAGTGAAGAATGCAGCACAGAAATAAAATGCCAGATTGTACTGGGTCACACAGCAGTGATGAACATGAGCAAATATGGAAAAGCTGGGACATCAGTCTGGCAACCAAGTGTAGGATGATCTGCTCTATTGTGTTCCCTTTGGCTTCCTATGGTTGTGAAAGCTGGACCTTAAAAAAAGCAAAGCAGGAAGAAAATCGACTCATTTGAGCTGTGGTGCTGGAGAAGGCTCCTGCATATTCTGTAGATAGCAAAGGTGACTAACAAGCAAGTAGTGGAACACGTAACACCAGACGAGTCACTGGAAGGCAACATCACAAAACTGCATCTCACTTACTTTGGCCATGTCGTACAGGAGAAAGCAATTATGTTTGGAAGAGTTAGTGGTGAAAGGAAAGCTGACCGTCAAAGAATGGTTTCAGAAGCATAGGTAAACTGGGTGGGTCTGATCCATGCCCTGTTGTTTATGGTTGGGTGGAGGATGGGCTCTTTTAGTTTGGGGATGGAAGGAGGTGAGGAGGTTGAGGGGGAGGTTGTGAGGTGGAAGCAGTATGGGTATTTCACATTTGCTGCCAGCCCTTTGAGATGGTCCAGAGAAGAAGCACAAATCATGGATTCTAATGCTACCTTTATTATTAGGCTACAGCAGGGATGGCGAACCTTTTAGAGACCGAGTGCCCAAACTGCAACCCAAAATTTCTCCTCTCCTCTGCTTCTACTTTCCAAAAACAAAAACAAAAAACTGGGAAGGATCCCTCCTGAGGCATTTCCCCTGCCCCTTCTGGTTCTGTGGGCTGAGATACCCCTTGCATGATGGTTGTCTAGAGACTGTGAATCTTCTTTCTGTCTCCCAAGGTCACTCCCACGTACTGTTACATCTGCCCATATTACACCACTTTAAAATATTTTTTTAAAAATAAATATTCTATGAAGGGGTCTATTTTAATTTTCATTATGGTGAATAAATATAGCCCCCCAAAAAGAGGGGGGGAAGCTCTTTTGTAGTCCTCCATATTTTTTAAAGGAGGGAAGTGGCCCTCAGAGAAAAAAAATGTTTAAGAAACACTGGAGCAGAGGATCCTCAAGTCTCTTTCTAACCCTTCCATTCCAAGATTCTTTGGTTCATAACACCCCTTTCTGGCTTTTGACCATTTTCTTTCTCACATGAGAGGCAGCCACAATGATCTAAAGGCTAGTATTTCAAACCCTGCCATGCTCCCTGACAAGAATGATGCTTCCTTTGGCTTATCCAAGCTGCACGCATCATTTGAAAAAGATGGAAGATCGGTCTGCTGTCTTCCAACTTGACTCCTTTTCAACCCCTGGTTCTCATTCCTTTTAGAGACATGAAAGGAACCATTAACATTTCCCTAAGTTGGAAATGTCTCTGCTGCCTTGTTCTCTCCTCATTATTGTCTATACGTGAGAGTCTCTGAAGCCAGAGCAGGGATGGGAGAACGTTTCCCAACCATTGTTCCTTGCGAGTTTTCACAAAGAATACTCTCCTCTTGTATTGAATGAATAGGTGACTACACATTGCCTTCCTACAGGGGGAGGAAAAACAGCAGGATTGATGATCATATGTATTTTGCTTTTTTCTCATTGATTTAATGGTTGGAGTCGTCCAGAGGCATTTACAGGATTGTAATCAAAATGACAAAGGCAATGTCATGCCGTGAGTTCCATCCTTTTTGTATGCTATATGACAAAGTGGAGCTTGTATAATGATAGGACAGCTCTGCTTTCATCATTTGCCCCCTCTTTGGACAGCTGTCGATCCATCTATGCTACATGCTGTTTTGAATGATCTGGCAAGGAGAAAGATTTTATGCATATTAAATATTATATTCACTCACTTTGATGGTGGTATATTTAGAGGTCAAACCAAATGATGGGAAGAGTATACAGGCAGTCCTCGACCTACGACCACAATTGAGCTCAAAATTTCTGTTGTTATGTGAGACATTTGTTAAGTGAGTTTTGTCCCATTTTATGACATTTCTTGCCACATCTGTTCAGGGAATCACCGCACTGTTAATAAATTAGTAACCTGGTTGCTAAGTGAATCTGGCCTCCCCATTGACTTTGCTTGTCAAACAGTTGCAAAAAGTAATAACATGACCCCGGGACGCTGCAATGGTCATAAATATGAACCAGTTACCAAGCATCTGGATTTTGATCACCTGATCCTGGGGATGCCCCAAAGGTTGTAAGTGTGAAAAACGGTCATAAGTCACGTTTTTCAGTACCACTGTAATTTGAATGGTCACTAAATGAACTGTTGTACGTTGAGGACTACCTATGATAATAATGTCTATAAAGTGGATTTTAAAAAACAGCTGCTGCTAGAGGCTGTGGTTGAGCTCATGTAAAGGACTGTGAAATATGAACTGTTAAGTGTATACTAAGAGTGCTATGCAGCAGATCGAATAATATTTTAGACCCACTTTCCCCAATCTTGTGCCTTACAAATATGTTGCAAATACCAACCCTCACTCCACATGGCCAGAAGCTAAAATCCCTCTGTCACCTCTTCTTACGATTACAACTTTGCCATGGGGTAATAGAATATCAGTAGACCCCAACTTACAACCGCTCATTTAGTGAATGTTGGCAATTACAACCACCCTAAAAAAAGTGATTTATGACTTTCACACTTAACAACTGTTGCAGATTCCCCATCGTCACATGAATGAAATTTGGATACTTGGCAACTGGCATGTGTTTATAATGGTTGCAATGTCCCGGGGTCATGTGACAACCTTTCACAACTTCCGACAAGTCAATGGGGAAGCCAGATTTACTTAGCAACCGTGTTACTAATTTAATAATGCAACCATTTGCTTAAAGTGTGGCAAGGAAGATTGTAAAACGGGGCAAAGCTCACTCAACAACGTATTGCTTAGCAATGGAAATTTTGGGCTTAATTGTTATCGCAAATTGAGGATTACCTGTAATGGCATCACTCCTTGCCAATCTTGGTTGATCTTGAAAAAGCTAAGCAAAGTCAGACTCGGTTTTTACTTTGCCGAGAGATCACCATGGACCCCAGAGCTGTAAATCACATTGAGGAGCTGAAAAACATCTTCCAAGAAGGCAGCAGTGCACTGCTTCCATCCTGTTGCCAAAAAACTTACCATAAACATGCCCATGACATCACTGGGGGGGGGGTCAAGCTTGATTCTAGTGATTCACTCTTTGCTAATAGAGTGGTAATCCATTTACGTTTACATGCATCTCCCATCTGTTAGTTCTCCAGCAAGCTTAGACAAAGACGTGTTTATTCTGTAAGACGAAAGAAGAAATAGTTATATATTTACTTGCATATTTTGCAGGTGCATCACAATTCTTCCATATCTCCCTCCTAGATGCAGCTCTTAATCCCCCTAGGTCAGGGGTAGGCAACCTTGGCTCTTTTATGGCTCATGGACGTCAGCTCCCAGAATTCCTGAGCCAGGCTGGCTCAGGAATTCTGGGAGTTGACGTCCACGAGTCATAAAAGAGCCAAGGTTGCCTACCCCTGACCTAGGTGGCAGCTCTGAGGAGCCTGAGGCCTGAAATCATGGCCATAGGGTTCCTTAAGATATGCCACTGCTAGCAGCAACTACACTTCTTGCAGGATTTGATGGCTGTCGTCCTTTGATACCATTCCCAAGATCGACAGATTAACCCTAATCCTTTCCCATAATTCATACTCCATCCCTAATTGAGAGCAACCTTCCAGCCTGGCCCTGAGATCTGCTGATGGAAGGAATAGGATTGCTCCTAGGTTCTCATTTCAAGCCTCCCTCTTTCCCACTTCTCATAGACAGCCCTTTCACACTTCCTGACATGTCTACTTTCCCCAGCTTCTTTTGGGAACAAAAATAGAATTATATAAGGGGGTTTACTTCCATCTATCTCCCCCAGTATCCCTTCTTGCCTCTTGGGATTCTGACACACCCATGAACTTTCGCTTGTCTTAAAGGACAGGACGTTCTGTCCTGTTTAAAGACAGTCATGCCATCTGTGAAAGACAGCAAAACAATAAAAATGGTGACTATCCGTCACTGGCCTCTACCTAAATGGTCCAAGATAATCTAATCCCATTTTAAATCAGGGCTAAGATAATGTTAATGCTATACTTTATTTTAGAGCATGGGCTAAGAATGGGGAAATTCACAGAGAAGGTCCATTACATATTTTTAGATATATTCAGGATTAAATCTTTCCCACCCCCAGTGCTGTGTTGAGTGATACAAAATACTTTGAATTTATATAACAGTTCACAACATTTTGCATTATTACCCCATTTTGCAGGTAGAGATTGTTTTGGCTTGGAAAGAAGGGTGCTTTCCTCACTATAATAGAGTTCCTGCTCTCAGCTCCTCCTTGGACCAGAATAAACCAAAATAAATGCACTGTTCCCTTTGCCAACCCCTGTCCTGCCTCTGTCTCATTCACTGATGAATTGAGTGCTGAACAGGAGAGGCAACAATGCTGGAGGAAACAACCATCTGCCCTGCTTATCATGGACTGTGCATGCATACTCAGGTAGCCCTATGGGCAGTGCAGAAATGGTGCAACAGAGGCAGGGAAGTCCATGCTGATGTAGTTTTAGAGCAAATTGTTTATTATGGATATCAGTATGGACAATATTTTCTAATAACAGAATAGGATCTATAAAAGGAGCAGGTTTAGCCAATGGGCTACATAGATACTCATCATGTAAAGAAAACAACGATCATAAGAATCAGAAGGGACATGTAAGAGGAAGTTGATTAAAGAATTGGGATTCCCTAAAAGCAAGGATAAGTCCAATTATTTCACCACTAGCATCACCATCAAATGTTTTCTAAGGTAATTATAGTCAGAAAGATTGGATTACATATGCCGACGTGATGCATCTGGATACAAGACATAGATTAACCACAAAAATTGCTCAGTGAAGGAAGAAATCTGCCATGGTTAATGTATTGGCTAATAACTGGAAAAATACAAAACAATCTTAAAGAAGAAGGAGGGAGCATGAGGAAGATGACAGAATGTAAAATACTATGTTTTAGCATAGTCAATGAAGCAGAAGTAGATGTTTTTCTGGAACTCCCTAGCTTTCTCCATGATCCAGCGTATGGGGGCAATTTGATCTCTAGTTCCTCTGCCTCTTCGAAATCCTGCCTGTACTTCTGGTAGTTCTCGATCTACATATACAGAATCAAGATAATGTATTAGGATATATCTACAAATTGCTATTTAAATATGATACAGAGACAGAACAAATTAAAAAACTGTATGATAAAATAGATGCAAAATTTCAAAAAAGCAATAGCAGTGGATCAAAGGGAAGATTTACAGAGTGACATTTTAAGGCTACCTTCATTCATGGGTTGAAGAATTACTTGATTGGCATCACAGTCTCTGCATGTTTTTGCTTCACTAGCTCTTAACACAACACCTTTGCAAACATTTCTTGGACCTCTGAGCCAGGAATGTAATTACTACCAAGCAGTAACGTATGGTGCAAATTGCATATAGGAACATAACGGAAAATAGGAACCATCAACCAGCCTTCCAATAATACTCCAGTACAAATCACTCTGCCCAAACTTATCCTGTCAACATAATGTTTAGAATTCAACCACTGAATGGGGGGGATAATATAATCAAACAAGAAAATCTTTAAAATACAGCTTAAGAAAACTAAATGATAAAAGAGCAATCTGTTTAAAAGAGACAACTGTTAAAAGTCCATAAAAGGCAACAAAATTAATTCCAAGAAATCAGGTCAGAATCTCCTTTCATGTACATAAAATGCTTTATTTACAATTAAACAACTTCTTTTTGTTCTTCTTTTCTAGGTTAGACGGGGGAGGGGGGGTTGCCTTAACATTTAAATGTTGTTAAATCATTGAAAATATCCAGAATGAGTTGCTGAGTTATTCATAGTGGCATTCAGCAACATCAGAGGAATCTATGACTATACAACTTAACCAGAACATAAATCATAGTAAGAACTGCAACTCACGAATTAATTACCATATATCAATAATATTGCCTTGTTTAGTTGCATCTCTTTGCTTTTGCAGCATGAAAAACACTAAGAGCACGATTGCTGATAACTATATAAGGATGCATTTTCTCATGTTTAATTAGTGTCATAGCTTTTATTTTTCCCCCTGAAAGATTTAGTTGTGAAAGCTGTGTTGAAAACAATGGCTATATGGAATATCAGACCTGTGATTTTTCTTTTTAATTAGAGGGCCTTCTTTATTGTATTCTAGAAGAAGAAAACAGGATAAAGGAAAGGTGATAGTTTTAGCCAAAGGACAAAGCTTGAAGGAAAAGACAAGAAAAGAAAAGAGACAGGAAGGAAGGAAGGAAGGAAGGAAGGAAGGAAGGAAGGAAGGAAGGAAGGAAGGAAGGAAGGAAAGAAAGAAAGAAAGAAAACAAAGGAAGGAAGGAAGGAAGGAAGGAAGGAAGGAAGGAAGGAAGGAAGGAAGGAAGGAAGGAAGGAAGGAAGGAAGGAAGGAAAGAAAGAAAAAAAGAAAAGATCAAGGGTGAATGGAAGGGCAGGAGTGTTCATGATAGCATCTTGTCTTCGTCTCCATTCTTTCCTCCTCACATACAACGTTGGAATGAGGCAATCCTCATTAGGAAATACCTTCCCTTTTACAGTAAGAAAGAGAGCACAGACTGCCCCAGGGGGATGAGCTTAGCCTTAGCCTTTCTTTGGAGGTGCTCTAGTTGACTAAACGACTCAAGGATGTAAGGAGGCAATTAGCAAAGTGTCATTGTCTTTTCGGTCACGGCTTTAGATGTGATGGAGAATGTAAAATATGCTACAGAGGCTGGGCTGATGCACAACACTCTACCTCCACAGTTCTTCTTTGTGAAAATGTAATATGGAAGATTAATCCAGGGCTACATTAGCAAATCGTACAAAATATTTGCTAACAGATGGTTTCTTTGCAACTATATTGTAGTCTTTTCTTGGTTTTTGTTGGACAGATGAGTGAGGAATGCCTCCCAAGTAAGCAACCCTAAACCATTTTACTCAAATTGCCAGTTTTGAACATGTTTTCTTGAATAATTACCTTCTTCAGAAAGTGAGGAACTGAACAAGTCATTGTACATCACAAATATAGACAAGTATACAGAATACTTCCACATAGTAGTGTTTCTGCTCCACATCCTCCTCAACAACTATTTCAGTCTTCATATATATAGAATAACCATAACTGTGGGTTCAGAAACTTAAGAAGGATTTTTATTTGATCCAGCAATAAAAAATAAAATATGGGAATACTGTGTGTGTGGAAAGACCAATGATCCAAGCTTTCATTGTACTAGCATGAATTTATTTAGTGGAAGATTTGGCCTTGATGCTTAAGAAGTGAGCCAGGCAATGTTTGAGAGCATCAAAGGCCCTTTTCTGCCTGGATAGGCCCAGGATACCGGTTGATATGGTTATATTATCAGAAGGAGAAGCGTTTTTTCAGTGATTTGGGGGCAGTTAGTTATGAGAAAGGGAGCTTCTATTCTGTAACACAGGAATGTCAAACTCGCGATGTCACGTGATGTCATGTGACGTATCGCAACATTTTCCCCATTGCCGGCAAAGGGGTGGGAATGGTTTCGGGTCCCCAAACCCCAGGCTGCGGCTCACTACCGGGCCTTGAGCTGTTCGAAACTGGGCTGTGGAAGTAGAGGGTGAGCGCACGTGCATCCCCACTTGCACAAGCAATGGGCAAGCCCGTGTGCACATGCTCCATTTGCACAAGCGGCAGGTGTGTGCACCCACCAGTCATGGAAAGGGAGCTGTGTGCATACACGCATTTGCCTGCTACTCATGCAGAACCATCCCCACCCCACCCCCATCGGTCTGCAAAGCCGGAAAGGTTGGGGAACTCAGCTGTAATGGAACACGGAGATGACCTTGGGGAAATGGGGGAAGAAATGCTGCCTAGGAAGCAATCAGACAAGAGAGGCAGGAGGCCAGTGGCTAAAGGGCCAGACAAAAAAATTCAAGAAGGATCCACTCTAATTGATCAAACAGGTAAAAGTAGCAGCAGGAAATTTTCACTTTCAGACTTGCAAGATTCTGCTAATGTGGCCTTACAATAAAGTAGAAGTAGTGCATCTAGTCATGCTTCCTATCTGGCTTACCTGGGAGGGCTGACCCATTCTACCCTTCCGGCTGAAATTGTCCTGAAAAATAATGATTTCAACTCATTTTGAAGACCTTGGGAGTAGTTTAAAGGTGGAAATGTTCCTACTTCCTTATTTTTACCCTTGATTTTGTGAAGTCAAGCAAAACAAAACCCATGTTGCTTAAATTCAGTCATTTTGACCATAAATCTCCATAGTATGGTTGTAGAGTGCTGTCAGATGGTATAAAGAGGAGGTTGCAGGCTGCAAATTAGCAACTCTTTATCTATATCAACATTGTTTTTTCTTTATGTTTGTGGGAAGAATCCAGAGAAAGAAATATTTTGGGAAATAGTAAAAAGGCAAAATATATTTCCCCAAAGGAATAATGGAGAAGATCTTTAAAAAAAATAAAGACGGAAACCAGTCCCTAGAAATCAGCCCCAGTCCCTAGGCAGAGGCAAGCTTTTAGAAATGCAAATTCAATTATCCTTTCAGCTAGAAACTGAAGAAATTAGGAAGACAGACCCCTAAAATCTACATACCCCATCCAAATTCCAAGGACAGGAAACATAATACGATTAACCCACCAATACCAAAAGGGCACACTCAGGCTAAGGTCAAAGTACATGACATAGGAAATACAAAGCCTCAAACAGGAACAGGAAACAACCTCAAAAGCCCCAGAAGGTATAAAAACCCACCACTCCCAGCTACATGTGGTCAGTTTTTCCCAGAACCATCTTTCTGTCTGGCTCTCCTCTTCAATAAACTGCAACCTTCTTTCCAAAGCAGTCTCCATTTTTTTTTATCCCCAGTTTGGACTGGACCCTGATGAAGATTTTTCTTTCAACATGCTCTTATCTACTATCTTCTATTACAATTACTACACAACCATTAGAATATGCTATATTTACAAAGCACAATCAGGATTGCTCAACCAAATTAAGGTGTCAAGTGACCTTGTTCTTATTTTGTTTCTTAAGACCTTGAGTAGCTTATTTATTTTATTTTTATTTTTATTCCATTTATATCCCGCCCTTCTCTGAAGACTCAGGGCGGCTTACAAGCTTAGCAGTAGCCTTCATTCTATGTATATGCCTGCTTATTAGGGCTTTCACCCCCCCCCCAAGCGGCATTATTACAAAGTCAGCTTAATTGCCCCCAACAATCTTAATTGCCCCCAACAATTCACCCACCTTGATGAACCTAATCCATTTACCTATAATTTTCAAGATTTTAGATTTCCAAGTACCAGGTTATGCTTTAATGCCATAAAAGCTAGGGACAAGTATGGGATGAGATGGAATGGAGTTCTTAATTTGGGAAAAGAATAAAAGGCTATATGATGTTACTCAGGTCAAGATAGGTCATCACCTGGAAAGGAAGTTACAGCCACCTCTGAAGAGAGGCAATGTATACTGCATTGTATGGAACCTTGTGAAATCTAAACTCTGCATTAAAGTCTCAATATGCCTGTGCATATTATTGGATTTTGTATAGATAAAGTTAAGTGTGAGAAAGAGGGAAGCGTTTTTATTTCATCTAATCTTTTTGCATAAGAATTTGAACATTATGTTATGATTTAGTTTGTTATTTGGGCATATGTTCTTCTGGCCAATGAATCCCTAATATTTATACTTAGAATACCTGAACATCTACAAGGCTGTATTGCAGCTATCACATAGAAGGCCCTTTTGCTTCATATCCCACGAGTGGGTTTAAGTGGGAAATAAGGGCAGCATGATGTTGGGAGTCAGAGAGAAAAATGGGAGCGCATGCTGTGAAGGGAGATGCATGAATGCCTGAACCTCAGCAAGCTGAGTAGCTGTCAGGGCTGAAGAGATGGCATCCTGAGTCCTCCTATGAGCCAAGAGCAGAAAGAGTTAACACTGCTCCTTCCTCCTGGCTCTGAATAGGCTCTGACAGCTCACAGAGGCAGAGCTATTTAGGTCTTGTAGCTACTACCTGGGAGAATGCAAAGAGGAGGCGAGTCAGGAACTTCTGACTGCTAGTTGTCAGGCTCCATTCTGGATGCATGGATAAACAGGGTGACCCACCTCACTCTGCAATGATCTTGCTGGGTAATTGTCAGTGATTCAGCTTCTCTGAAATTGCTCCATTTCAAATAACACTTACAAAGGAGGCCTGGGGATGGGTAGGCTTTTCGTCTTCTGCTTGCTGGAAAAAGCTGTTTCAACCGTGGTTTAAAAGGTAATAGAAGTGGCTCCAGGACAGGACAGGCACTAGCTGTCATCACTTTGTAATTGGGAGATGGCTGCAGAGCCCCTGTGCTCCATTCTGTAGACTTGTGCCGTGTGTAGCTTCACTGAGATTTCACTTTTCTGGGAAAACTTTACGCATTGCCTTTTATAAATGCTTCTCAGATTGACTTCATCCCAGTCTGGGAGAGCTTGTTGGCCTGGGATATCTTTGTATCTGTGCACGTGTGTGTGTGTGTGGATTGTACAGAGGTTTATTTATTTGGCTTTGGAGGACCATAAATGCCCCCTAATACATCTCCTGCTCTCTTCTGTCTTGTACAGCAATCCACTCCCTTTCCACTTTCCATATATCCCTTCCACTTTCTATATCCCCTCCTCGCTTCTATTTCATATCTCTTAACCATCATCATCCTCTCTGGAGTTCTGAGTCAATTTCTAGGCCTGCTCCTGGGGAAAGGACCAGCTGCGGTTGCCAAGCAGAACCAAAAAAATGACTCGAGTCCAGTAATTATTTGCTGGCTGCTGCCATCTATCTCCCTCCTCCCTTGCTCAACAGAGGAATCCACAGCTGTTCCAAACTGGGAGAGGAGAAGGAGGGGGCTGTTGGATGATGATGTCAAGACTCAGGGATACAAATAGGCAGAGCTCCGGCTGTCATCCCGGCTCTGTCTTCTCACCCAGACTAGCTGCTGCCTTCCTTCCTGCCTGTCCCACCAAGCTGCCACCATGAGCTTCTCCAACCAGAGGGTCTCCTCGTATCGCCGTACCTTCGGCGGGACAGCTGGCCCTTCCTTCTCATCCCCTTCCTTCCCACGGGCTTCCTTCGGCACCAAGGGCTCTTCTTCCAGCTCCATCTCCTCTCGGGTATACCAAGTGTCCCGTAGTGCTGCGGTGCCCACCCTTTCTAGCTTCCGTGCAAGCTACTCAGCCCCGCTGCGTTCTGCCTATCAAGGCGCCGGCGAGGTCCTTGACTTCTCCCTAGCTGATGCCATGAACCAGGAATTCCTGCAAACCCGTACAAATGAGAAAGTGGAGTTGCAGGAACTCAACGACCGCTTCGCCAATTACATTGAGAAGGTCCGTTTCCTGGAGCAGCAGAATGCCCTCATGGTGGCTGAAGTCAATCGGCTCAAGGGCAAGGAGCCCACGCGCATCGCCGAGATGTATGAGGAAGAGCTGAGGGAGCTGAGGCGCCAGGTGGAGCTGCTGACCAACCAGCGAGCACGGGTGGATGTGGAGAGGGACAATCTGCTGGATGATCTCCAGAAGCTGAAGCAGAGGTGAGACTGAGGCCCATGACTTGCTACCATGGTTTTTTTCTCTAAGTTCATCCCTGTCTATTTATGTTGATCTGTAAATTTAAGGTTTCTTCCTAGTGACGAACAGGTACAATGCTTCTCTGGCCAGAGATGGATTAAACAGGAAAGGGTAATGCAAATCACAGCCAGGGTGAGTGGCCTTCCAGCTCTGACCTTCCAACAGCAATGCCAAAGCTCTCTGAGCAAATGTCATATTTGCCAGGCCCTGGGTAAATGGCACTGAGCAACATTCACCTTGAAGTTGCAAATTTCCTGTGCTCTAATCTGAAATTGCCATCATAACTAATAAGAGACAATCTATCTCACTGGGCCCAAGAAAATGTATTCTTTGAATAAGGCTCAGAATGTGTCCAGTGACGTTCCTGACATACCACCCTCTCCTTATAAACCTTTCCATCTTTGGAAACTTAAGAAAGCTTTTGAGGGCTAAAGTCTTCATCCTGAAGAGAAAGGCTAATATCTAAAAAAAACCCTAGCACAATATTTAAATCTGCTGAGAAAATATTTGTGAGATTTATTTTGGCACAGGGATCCGTGCTGGTTCAGAAATCAGTAGTAAGGTCACCAGTTCCTGCCTTTTTAGAAAAATTGGATGAAAAGACTAAATTATATTTGTGAAACATTTTGTTTGGATTTGACTTTGTGAAAAAATTACACATGTAATTTTATTTATGCAGGGAGTGGATAATTCTTCCTTATCAAACACTGAGGTTTGGTTTTTAATGGGGGATCTCTTTAGTTTAATTCCACACCAGTTAGGTCTGCTTTTTCCTTTTCAGTTGTACAGGGGATGGGGTGGAAGTGAGAGGTGTGATACTCTAAACAATTGTTACAAGTTCTTGTCAGATCAACTCTTGACTCCTTTCGGTAGGGTGAGGATGACTGATGGTTGCCTCTTTCCATGAGGTAGCTCTGATTTTTTTTTTCCCCCTGCATGATGTAAATTGTCTATTTATGTCCCAACTAAGTAAGACCTTGACTAGCTCAGGATATATGTGCCACAAGGATATGTTGATGATCTATTTCTACGAGTTTTTTAAGAGTTGAAATAAAAGAAATGATATTCTGAAGATTAGAAATAGGGTGGATTTAAAACTTTTAAATTAATTAGTTGCATGTGAGAGCCAGAAACCAATTTTCTTCTGGGGTTGCACATTAAATATATTAGTGGTGTAGTAACAGAATCCCTCTTTGACAGTGCCATTATTGTTTTAAAAAATGTACATTACAGAACTGAAGCGGGTGCAGATGGTCAAGATTCCATGTTACCCAACACATCTTCCAAGTCTATAAATCTTTGTTCTAGAACAGAGGTCTCAAACTTGGCCCTTTTATGACTTGTGGACTTCAGCTCCCAGAATTCCTCAGCCAGGCACACAGGCGTGCCTGGCTGAGGAATTCTGGAAATTGAAAAGTCCAAAGTCATAAAAGGGCCAAGTCTGAAGACTCCTGTTCTAGAATTTCTCTTCTACTCACAAGGGGGAAAAAATCCAGTTTCAGTTTATTAGGAAAAGTGACTCCCAGGAACTTATCTGATATTGCTCTTCATTGTATGTCAGCGGATTCTTCATAACCCCCTACAGTTTGTACCAGTATAATTACAGCTTTTGCAGCCCTAATGATTGTTGCTCAGCTGGATTTACCTAATAGCTGGGCTCACAAATCATGCTAAGTCATGATTTGCTTTCTCTCGAAGGTTCAATAGCTGAGTTCACAGGATGTGTGCTGGCACACCTTGTACTAGCAACGGAATGGGTTAATGCTATAACAACAGGAGAGAGATGAAAATAATACAATACTTTTTGGGGGAAACTGGGCTGTTCAGTAGAAGGGCCCTTCATATCCTGCTTCTGGAAGGCTAATCCCTAGGCCCTTATTCTGTGGCCAATCCTCTTGGAAGCTTTCTCTTTTCCTCCAGATTTAACTCTCTTGTGATTGACAGGGCACAAGTGGACCCTGCCAGAAGAAAGCAACAGCCAGATAGCAAGGTTGAGCATGTTGACAGGAAGTGCATATAAATAAGAGAGGGGGAAATTTAGGCAAAGAAATCCAGGGGTCAATGTCTTTCAATCAGATATGTATTTTATTTATTAATTAAATTAATCTCATCTCATTAGCCAAAGTGACCCTGAGTAGCTTACAGTACAATAAAAACATAAATATACTGCTCAAAAAAATAAAGGGAACACTTAAACAACACAATGTACTGTATTTAATAGTAGGATGTCTTATTTTCTGTTCCCTTTATTTTTTTGAACAGTATATACCATTCAAATGTTCTCCTGGTTCTGTGAGCAGATGTGCACTGAATTTGGGGGTCGTCGTTTTATTTGTTCTTTATAGCATGCACCAACTGTGATCTTTGGCTTGAGTGTTTACTGCTGTGGAGAAGCAAAAAAGAACTTTTTTTTCTCATTTGGATTGTAGCAAATTGAATGTCCAAGACTTATAACAAGGTGGCAAATGGTATCACTTGTCCTTTTCTTGTGCTCTTTCCCCACCAAACCACATAAAAAGAAATAGAAGTGGCTACCAAACAGCCTTTCCTAACTTGGCGTCCTTAAGATCTGGGGGACCACATCTCCCAGCGTCCATGCCAGCATCAGGAGGAGTGAGATAGGGTCAAGCTGATGCAAGAATCTTATTCAGAAGACCGCCTCTGCAAGCCTTATCACTATATAACAACAGCTGCAACTAACAACTATTCAAATTGTAGTTTAAGATGTCAGGAACTTGGACAATTTAGAACTGAAGGTTTGAGGGTGCTGTGTTTGTAAACATAAAAATACACAAATATGGATACAATAATTGAGAATATGGAAACTAGAACTCCAGGGCCATGATTCACTAACTTTAGTGTCCAAATCCTGAAGCTGAGCCTTTCCCAATCTCAAACCCCACAGAAATGTTAGATTACAGTTTCAATTTCTTCAGCCATTATGAACAATGACCGTCCTGGCTGATTGTGATAAGAGCTTATAATCCCAAATTCTGAATATATGTGAGGAAAAGTGGACTTGGGTGATGCTACACCAATCCCATGTCAAAATACCTGGAAGACAGATCTTGAATTTCAGCATCTTGGTAGCCTTCCACCTGTCTCCCAACACCTTGTGTATCTTTCATATAGGGTCATCTCCAGAATCCCAGGCTGAGGGTCATCCCAAGAGTTTGCATGCTGCTTCTTTGCAAGTCTCTGGCTCCTGCTTCAGCTTTTCTCAGTAGAGCAAGGCTGTGCTACCCTAAAAGGGAAGGGGGAGTTAGCATTATCCATCAGTGAGCTCATGCCTTTGTGCTTAAGGCTTTGACTAAAACAGGCAATGAGAGGACATGTTCTTGCTCCATTCCCAGCCTGGCCACCAGCCAGATCCCACCCCTTCCCTTTGGAATGTAGGAGAATTGCCCGTTCCTGATGCATATCTTACTAAAGTGGATTGGTAGCATGTCAGAGGTTTAGGGTGAAGCACTGGCCTTGACTTCTAAAGCATGAGAAAGGCAATGCTGTTTATATAGACCAGTCAGTGATTTCCCAGTCTTCCCAACTGCTCATTTTTCTGCCCCTTTTTCACAGGTTGCAAGAGGAGATTCATCTTAAAGAAGAAGCAGAAAACAACTTAGCTGCTTTCAGAGCTGTAAGTTCAAATGTTTTCCCCAGCGTGTCTGGGAAAATGAGGAAAAGATTTGTGAAACAGCACAAAGGGAATATCACTTTGCATACTTAAAAGTTGCATTATTTTTTGCCCCTTCATTTCTGAGAAAAGATGTGCCTTTCCCCCCACCTATTAGCACTTTCTCAGATCTTTCCCAAAATGGTAGAGGTAGACAATTGGTATTTGGATTTCAAAATATAAGGAATTATCAGGATTATAGTTAAGACAAGATTTCTGGAGAACATCAAGTTGCCAGCCTTCTATACCAGTGGTGGCGAACCTATGGCACACATGCCAGAGGAGGCACTCAGAGCCCTCTCTGTGGGCACACACACTGTCGCCCCAGCCCCGCCTCCCCCCATGGCCCCTCCTCACCAGCAGCCCCCCGGAGGAGAGTCACCCTTGGGTGCGGCCCGCACAGAACAGCGCAGCCAAGGACATGGCAGCCAGGCAGCAAGGACGACTCTGTCCTTGCACCCCGTTGCGCACAGATGATGCTGCGGGGCATGGGTGGAGGCCGTGGCCACCATGGTGTTGCTGGGCCGCTTGGGCGATATGTGGTGGGCCGTGGAGGCAGTGGGTGGCCCTGCGGGCAGGTGAGGTAGGGTTGGGGCGGTTTTTGGGCACTCGGTCTCTAAAAGGTTCGCCATCACTGTTCTATACTGTGTAGCCCCTTTTGAATAAACGCAACGCCCCCTATTGTTTTGTCTACAACATTGTGCAACCTAGGTGCCTGTGAACTTTTAACACGTTATTAGAATATTTAGAATATTCTAAATGATACAATGTTTTGAATCATTTATAGTATTAGAATCAATAAGCCACAGGGAATAGTGTAAGTACTCCTTCGGGGATAAATACAGTACAGTGGAGCAGCATTTGCCCTGAATTTCAAGGAATTTGGAATTGAGATGCAGGGAACTACCTTGCCATTGTCAATATTGCCAGAATCTGGAGTGAAGTTAGAAAATGTTAGTAGCCCTTTTGTTCAAGGATCATGTGAATTGGTTCAGTTGGGGTCCTTCCCATTCATTTCCTGGGCTTCCAGAATTTCCAGTATTGTTTTCATTGGTCAGATTCCCAGATGATTCAGTCGAAAATCAGAGTGGGGTGGACATAACCTCTTGGCCTTTTCAGGAGCACAGAGTTAAATGGCAGCTGAGTTCATTTCCCTATTTAGTGAGTTTATGCTCTTTTAAAGAGGACCAACCTCTTGGGTCTATTATTACTGCTGAGGTCATGCTCCTCTTTTCTCTGCCATTACAGGATGTTGATGCAGCCACTCTGGCCCGTATTGACTTGGAGAGGCGTATCGAATCATTGCAGGAAGAAATTGCTTTCCTCAAAAAAGTGCATGAAGAAGTAAGCAGCTGTCTTGTGCATGTGTCTTAGTAGTTCTCAAAATGATGGCTTCTAGAATGGAAGGAGGGGTGAGGCTGTTGAAGGGGATGGTGAAAATCAAGCCCAGAATTTAGCTATAATAGCAGCTTTAATTTTTTTTAAAAAAGGAAGATGGTATCAGGTATCAAAAGTTCCATGTCACCAGACCAGCCTTCTCCTGCTAGTTTGCACCACATTTTGGTACGGTGGCACAATGTTTCCTAACATGTTGGGCAAACCCTACCAACCTGTGATGTAAACCAAGCTAGTGTTGTTAGTTTGGGGTTCTGTAAGAGATGATGCCTATGGAGGGGGAGCTGATGTGATGGATTACAGTGAAACAGCAGTTTCCAAAGAAGGAAGGAAGGGAGGGAACACATTTCAAAAAGGGTGGTGGGGAGGAGACAAAAGGTAGCACAGCCCAGAGCTGAATAGGAGAGAGTAAGGCTAGCCACTCCCTAGAATCTCCCAGGGTGTATCAATTAAGGGTAGTAAGGGTTTAGTCTGTCAAGATTCTGCCTATTGTGTGTAAGCAAATAAAGAAGTGAACTCTTGCTGAATGTCCTTCTTGGCTGGGAACTGGCTTAATTTAGTAACCCAATGGTTTAATCCACCATACATTAGTGAGAGATAGTTTACATCTTCTTGAAAGATCATGTTGGAGAAGGTTTTGTCACAACTGAAAGCCGCCTTTCATTTCGATGGTTCCCAATATTTTTGAGTGCAAGGATTTCTCTGCCTAACCAGTATGGATTAGGGGAGGTGGCTAGTAAGCCTCTCCCTACTGCACTGGCCTGATGGTACACTCTTTGTGGCTTCTCCAGGAAATTAGAGAAATGCAATCCCAGCTGCAGGAACAACAAGTCCAGGTGGAGATGGACGTGTCAAAGCCAGATCTGACCGCAGCACTGCGTGACATCCGTGCCCAGTATGAGAACATTGCTGCAAAGAACATCTCTGAAGCAGAAGAGTGGTACAAGTCCAAGGTAGGGAGAAAGAGCAGCTTCACTTGGCTAAAAGACTAGGGATGATGGGAGTTAGTTTTCACTCATGGGATTCGCTCCTGTTAATCCATGTGTGTGCTCTATTTGCTCCTCCACCCCCCCCCATCTACAGGTGACTGACCTGACTCAGACAGCAAATAAAAACAATGATGCCCTTCGCCAAGCCAAGCAGGAGATGATGGAGTACCGGCATCAAATCCAATCATTCACCTGTGAGATTGATGCTCTCAAGGGCACGGTGAGTGAGCTGCCACGCCAGATTAATCATGGAGTCAAATTCAGAATACTGTACCTTGCATTGAAGCATTTTAGGGAGGAATGTTTTTCCTCTTCCCTACGCCCATTTCTCTACGCAAATGCAAGGGAAGCATGGAGAAAGCAAACTGCTCAGGCAGATGTAGCTTTGCACAGCTGTCAGATGGAGAGGTCATTCATAATCTCTGAGGGAGACTGACAGGAAATCTGTTCAATGTAGAGAAAGTTCTGTGGCCAGCTGAAGATCCTCATATAGGCTGACTGGTAAAATCTCAGCTGATGGTCCCAATCGACAATCTCTTACAGCATGTCCCTTGAATGGATGGGGGAGGGCCCCCCTCTTTTTTATATTCAACAAAGAAAGGGGGTAGAAATCTCCCCTTTCCTTTCTCCTCACTGCTTTCCTCTTTTTGACTTCCAGAATGACTCTCTGATGAGGCAGATGAGGGAGATGGAGGAGCGCTATGCTGGTGAGGCTGGCAATTACCAGGACACAATCCAGAGGCTTGAAGAGGAGATCAGGCATTTGAAGGATGAGATGGCACGGCACCTGCGCGAGTACCAGGACCTGCTCAATGTCAAGATGGCTCTTGACGTTGAGATTGCCACTTACCGCAAGCTGCTGGAGGGTGAAGAGAGCAGGTGAGCACTATCTGCCTCTGCGTGTCCTGTGAAGGTAGCTTAGGTCCATTAAAGTTGGTAGATGATGTGTCCGGGGTGGGTTTTGTTCTGATGGAATGGTAGTAGGTTTGTACACCGATTGTGAAGTGTCAGTGTATTACTGCTACACAAGAATCTACTGCAATTCTGGACCGAGTAAAAGAGGCGTGGCTTATCACAGTATCTGAACTCTGCCTTTGTGCTTGGTGACAGCAAAGGATAACAAAGAAGGAAATGCATCCTTCTGTTGTGACAGTTGATGACATTAATTTTCTCTTAGGAAAGAAATAGACAGTGAATCTCTTGAAGCCAAATGTTACTTTTTCTTTTAGCTGAGCAGTTTGGATTAGTGGGACTTGCATTTTATAATAATGCTGAATTTGCATGAAGATTCAGTTTTAGACTGGAAACAACACTTCAGCATGCAAGCCAGAAGAATACAATTAGTTCAGATTTAAGTGTTCTTCCCCCCCCCCTTCTAAAAGGACCATAAGGGATAATGATGGTTGTTGGGGAGGCTGCTGTAGAACATAGGAAATCTGAAAACAAGAAAGAAAGACAAGGCTATTTTAATCTCCCTTTCCTTTCCCTTCTTTACAGAATTTCACTGCCCATTCAAACTTTTTCTGCCATCAACTTCCGAGGTAAGTGACCTGGATCTGGTCTATGTGGTTAAAAGGGATCTTTGGGCATGCAAATCGCTTGGGTTATTTTGTAATGCTAAAAATGGAGCAGAAACGGACAAAAGCCCATCTCCAAGGTTCGTTTTAGAAGAGCGATTGAAATGAGGATGGAATTAGGTGTTTCATGCCTATCATAATCTGTTCTGCTTATTCCCGACTAAAACCTTTTTTTGGTTTTTAAAGGATGGCATTTAGAGGCAGGGGAGAAAGAGATTGCTTTTCAATTAAAAATAGCGCCCTTCCCTATATTTATCTATATATATATATCTATATATTATCTATATATATATAGCCTTGGTGGTGCAGTGGGCTAATGCCTCCTTAAGTAACACCAGCTGCCTGCAATTAGTGCAGGTTCGAGTCCCACCAGGCTCAAGGTTGACTCAGCCTTCCATCCCTCCGAGGTAGGTAAAATGAGGACCCAGATTGTTGGGGGCAATTAAGCTGACTTTGTAATAATGCCACTTGGGGGGTGTATGAAAGCCCTAATAAGCAGGCATATACATAGAATGAAGGCTACTGCTAAGCTTGTAAGCCACCCTGAGTCTTTGGAGAAGGGCGGGATATAAATGGAATTAAAATAAAATAAAATAAAAATAAAAATATTTATCGAACTTAGAAACCACTTACAGAGTCACTCTCTGCAATTATAACTCTCCCTCTCTAACTCCCCCCTCTAGACCTGGAGTTCCTGAAATGGGCCTGCAAAGACAAATGTATCTGAACACCCTCAACTCTGCAAGGAGGAGGGTCAGGTTCAGAACAAAACACTCAGACAAAGAAAGGATTATACATCCCAGCCTACCTTCCACTCAAACCCAGTCTCACCTAGAGCTGTTTCTCTCTACAGTTGGTTCTTTGTGGGTGGGGGGTTGGGACCAGGCATAATAATATATAGTTCTATCCAGAAATGTATAAATGAGCTGAAGGGATCCATCTCTCCTCTTAAGTTTCTTTCTAACATGTTTCTTGGTGAGACACCGTAAACAAAGACGACTGTAGTAAGAAATGAAGCATGATGAATACTACAAACATACATACCACTAACAAAACCAAACAGGATAGCTACTACTTTCTCGGCATTGCATCAGAACAAGGATAAACTCTTCCGTTGTGTCCAAAAAGGGTCTTATGAAGGCTAAAAGATAAGGGCAATCAAGCCGGAATATCAAAGCTGCAGTAATTCTAGTTCTGAATTCAAGATCTGTTTTGATGCTGCGGCCAAATTTAGTAGAACTGAATAAGAGCTTGGAAGATTGTTTTGTTTTGGCATAAATGTTTATTGCATTACATACACTGTTCAGTTAGGCTGGCAAGAGCCGGTGTGGGGCGTGTGTGTGTCAGGGACATGAAGTGAAAACGGTACCCATCTCCTCTTAAGTCTTGGTGTGAGCAAGTCATGGAGAACAGTGAGGTTGTGCTTGGAAGAAAACATCCCTAGCCACAGACCCCACCCTCCAAATTCTCTGGACTCCAAGTTCTTCATGGGACTCTCCCATGAAATGCATGCCAGAGTGCAGCCATTACCAACTGTTGCCTCTTTCTGTTCCACAGAGACCAGCCCGGAGCAGAGGAGCTCTGAGGTCCACACCAAAAAGACAGTGACCATCAAAACCATCGAGACACGTGATGGGGAGGTAAGCTGACAGGCTGTGGGCGTTGATGAAATTCAGAAGGGTTAGCGACCCTGCTGCCCAGTAGAAAACCCCAACGAAAAGTCAATGAAGGCAGTCTTGAGTGTATCATTCCTTCCTATTATGGAGCAGGGGGAACGTTCTAAGTTGAGAACCGCTCACCCTGTTGATGTGAGGCTGAGAATAAGGAATGGGAGATGCATCTGAAGGAACACAGTTGGACGCAGTTGTCTTCCTTTTTCTTCTGTCCCTATAAAGCAGAAATAGGGAAGCCAATGGTGGGAATGAGCAAAGGCGCCCCACCTGATTGGGGAGAAGGCCAGGAGGGTGGGCCTATAGGGCTTTCCCTAACTGAAATCTCTGTCTTTCTTCAGGTGGTCAGCGAAGCCACGCAGCAACAGCATGAAATGCTGTAGGTCTTGTAACTCCCAGAGCGACTTGGCCCATCTCAACCCTCAACCCTTCCCATGTGCAAAAATCAGGGGATGCCAGTTCCCACACCTTCTCCCACACACACCCCTTTTGTAAGAGCACCACTGGACAACCTCACCTGCTGAACTGAATGTACAAGAGGCCTTCTGTGTTCCCCAAAGCCTCCCTCCTTCGGCTCCCTTTCTGCACTTCCTTTTCTTTTCTTCTTTTCTGTTCTATTCTTTTCCTGCCCTTTGGCGGGAGGAGGGCAGAAAGAGAGTTGCAGCTGTGTGTGTGTGTGTGTGTGTGTGTGTGTGTGTGTGTGTGTGTGTGTTGCATGCATGTATGCATGTGTTAGAGGTGAGGCTTCCTGCCCCTGTATGGGGTCTGACTGTTGCCTGAAAAGAAAACTCTCATCTGCCGTTACATGGTGACAGGTGCCCTGAGTCACATACGTGTGCTCTGATAGCCATGTGTAGTTATACTCCCAACCTGAGTGTGGCTACCTGCCCCTTCTGGATCCTTCTGCTGCAGCAGTAATGAGAGCTACCTGCAGGCCATGCACAGACAGAGGAAAAGAGTGGGGGGGGGGCATGTGTGAGCATAGCCCAGAGAATGAGGCTGAGTCACCTGCCCAGTCTTGCCTCCGGGACCAAAGCCACAGAGTTGCCCCTACCCTCAAGGGAGCAGGACTCCTTGCTTGTGGGCGAGCGGATGGGTGACGCATCTCTAAGCTCAGTAATTGTCTGTCCCTTTTGCTATGCTACTGAAGCTCTTTTTGGACAAGGTTTTCCCCTTCCTGTCTTGGGGTTTTTCCTACAAGCGTAGGCTAGAGCAGGGCTAGGCAACCTCGGCTCTTTTATGACCCATGGACTTCAACTCCCAGCATTCCTGAGTCAGCTCAGGAATTCTGGGAGTTGAAGTCCATGAGTCATAAAAGAGCCGAGGTTGCCTACCTCTGGGCTAGAGTGCTAGGAGAATTAGGATTTCTAAAGGAGAAAGTGAGTGAGGCCTCTGAGAGGAGAAGACTTGGGCCCAGAAGGGGACAAGGCCTCCCCCATGCCTGCTGTGAAGTGAAGCTCCTAATTTGGGAGGTTGGATATCATGGCCGCCAGGGAGAGGAGCAAGATGCCAGGAGCAATGCACCCACACATGCAAGCTTCCCTGCCTGGAGCATGATCCCTTGCCACATCCCAAATCCGTCCCACGGGGACTGCTGAAAAGCCTGCAAAAGATTGGAGAAGAGAAGAGAAGGAACTGGCAGGTGATCAGGTGATGGAGAGGGAGAGGGAGCGGGAGCGAGAGCCAGCAGAGAACAGTCTGTTATTGTGAATGAATGGAGAGAGAGGACATGGAGAGAGAATGAATACTCCTAGCCCTATACCCCAACACGTACTGGTCCTGCAAAGAAATAAATAAACTATGCAGCACAAAACTGGTTGTGTATATGCTCTTCTTTTGCTGGCTGCTGCAGAATAAAACTGATTCAATTTAATCGCACACTGAGGAGAAAGGAGAATGGAGAAGGAGATTCAGAAGTCAAAGAGACATCCGTGCTTTGTACAGCAGAAGCATTTCTAATGTGTCCTGCTTCTCTTCCATTTTGGTGGCATGGTTTTCATTATTCCCAGGCACCCTCCTATTCGCTGTACTCTATGTCAGGGGTCTTCAAACTTGGCCCTTTTATGACTTGTGGACTTCAACTCCCAGAATTCCTCAACCAGGTGGAAAAGTGGTTTCCACCTTCTCCTGACATACGTCTTATTTCATGGATGATATCTAGTGTTCAGACAGCATGATTGAAGAAAATGAGTCAGAAGCAGGTGTCTGCCCAGCTCCTATTGGATACAATAATGACATCCTGCCCCCTCTACTTGCAGGCCACTGCCCTGCATGGTTATTTTGACTTCTGGACAGATATGAAGCCTGACTTCTGTGTGACTAATTATGTCATTAATCCAACTAAAATATCACTTTGCCATCTAGTGGTTGTCTGGATTTTCAAAGCAGAGTTATGTATTCTCTGTTTATTTCATTTGCTATGGGATTACTCAGTTTGGAATAAGGTGTAAGGTACCAGATTAGAAACAGGGAGACTATGAGTTCCAGTCCCGCCTTGGGCACAAAATAGCCAGATGATTTTAAGCCAGTCACTCCCTCTCAGCCCTAGGATGGAGGCAATGGCAAGCCACATCCGAAATTTTGCCAAGAAAACTGCAGGATAGTTCAGGCAAGTACTGACATGAAGGCACTAAAAAACTTTAAAAATGGGATTAGGTGATTTTTTTCAAAGGCATTTTCAATTTAAGAAGAATTTATTGTAAACCCACAGAATTAAATTAAAGGAAATGTATGTCTTTATATTTTCCCTTAGTTTTCTTAGCCCAGTACTCTTTAATATCTTCATAAACAACTTAGATGAGGGAATTGAAGGGGAACTCATCAAATTTGCAGATGACACCAAACTGTTCAGGAGTAGCCAACACCCCAGAAGACAAACTCAGGATTCAAAAAGATCTTCACAAACTCGAACAATGGGCCCTATCCAACAAAATAAGTTTCAATGTGGAGAAAAGCAAAATCCTACACTTAGGCAGGAAAAACGAAAGGAACAAATACAAATTGGGCGAGGCCTGGCTTGGAGGCGGCAACTGTGAGAGGGACCTTGGAGTCCTGGTGGACAGTCACTTAACCATGAACCAGCAGTGTGCAGCAGCCGCCAAAAAAGCTAATACCATCCTGGGTTGTATAAACCGAGGCATAGAATCAAGATCACGTGAAGTACTAGTACCACTTTATAAAGCCCTAATAAAACCACACCTCGAATACTGCATCCAATTTTGGTCACCATATCACAAAAAAGATGTTGAGAGTCTGGAAAAAATTCAGAGAAGAGCAACTAAGATGATCAAAGGCCTGGAGACTAAAACATAAAGAACGGCTGTGGGACTTGGGTTTGGCTAGTCTAAAGAAAAGAGGAAATAAGGGAGACATGATAGCAGTGCTGCCACAAGACAGAGGGGGCCAGGTTGTTCACCAGAGCACCAGAGGGAAGGACAAGGAACAATGGTTGGAAGCTGATCAGAGAGAGAAGCAACCTGGAATTAAGGAGAAACTTCCTGACAGTGATGACAATCAACCAGTGGAACAGCTTGGCCCCAGAAATTGCTGGAAGTTTTTAAAAAGAGACTGGACAATCACCTGTCTGAGATGGTATAGGTCCTCCTGCTTGAGCAGGGAGCTGGACTAGAAGACCTCCAAGGTCCCTTCCAGCTCTATTCTGTTCTGTTCTGTTCTGTTCTGTTCTTTGTTTAAAATTTACTGCACCATTTCCTTCGACAAGATATAATAATATTAGCATTCATAGAGAGCCTTGAAAGTATTTTGAATATATTGTTTGATTTCACACATCACATTTTATTTAAATAAACTGGCATTGCACAATATTGTACATTAGAGTCATAAACCATGATTTAAAAATAAAATAGCCAGGTTGACACTACTTGGTAATGATATCAGCAAACCACATCAGGCTTGTTTAACTGCAGTTTGCTGAATAAATGTAGTATCACATGCTAAGCTATAAAGCAGTGTTTGCAAATTGCAATGGACGGGTTTAATATTAAACCAAAATCAAACCACATTACGGCTTAGTATGATGTATAAAGGGGGCAAGATGGCTCAGCAGTTAAAGACGCTGAGCTTGTCAGTTGGAAAGCTGATAGCCTGGGTTTAACACCAGAGCGTAGTATGATTGGGTGAGCACCCATCTTTGCCCCAAGGGCTGACCACCAGCAGTTCAAAAGAATGCCAATGCGAGTAGATAAATTGGTACCACTTTGTGCACCTCGGCATATAATCAGTCTGGCCACATGACAACGGAAGTGTCTTTGGACAATACTGGCTCCCTCAGCTAAGAAACAGAGATGAGCACCATCCCATAGACTAGAGACAGACATGACTGGACAGGGGAAACTTTTACCATTACCTTTTATGATGTATAAATTCAATTTTGTGCCTAGGATCCAAACTGATAACCAGTGCAGAGATATTAGTGCACTGGCTATGGTTTGTAATTTATCTGATGCATTTTATTTCACCAACTTTACGCGTCCTTGTCTGTGTGCAATACTTGAGTACAGTAACCCAGATGTCCCCAACCTTTTGGGCACCAGGGACCGGTTCCATGCAGAAAGGTTTTTCCACGAACTGGAGAGTGTGTGGTTTTGTGTGCTGCCTGCATCCCACGGATGGGGCTTTGCTTCTTTGTGCGGACCGGTTGCTAGCATGCCGCAGCCCGGTACTGGTCCATGGTTGGGGACCCCTGCAGTAAAGCTTTCCTCAGCTCTATTCAGCCACTTGAAAAGCAAAATTTCTCCTCTCCAGCAGGTGGCAGCATCATTCAATTTTTTACATGCTCTAGAGCAGTTATGGCAACCTTTTAGAGACCGAGGGCCCAAACTGCAACCCAAAACCCACTTATGTATTGTTGGGTGCCGGGTGGGTGTGGCCCATTGTCTGGGTGTGGCCAATTGGGTGGGCATGGCCCATTGGGTGGGCGTGGCTGTGGTGGTAACAGCAGACTGGGTGGGACTAAAAAGTTCAATTAATTAGTTCCAACTTTGTGAGATCTTTTTTTTTCCTGCGAGAAGTTGAAATTGATTGATTGATTGAACCTTTTTTTTTTTGCACACGGCGACAGAGGCCTAAAGCGAAAAGGTTTTATGCCTAGCTAGGACTGAGGCGACGGCACACGTGCCCACAGAGAGGGCTCTGCGTGCCACCTGTGGCACGCGTCCCATAGGTTTGCCACCGCAGCTCTAGAGATAAAGCAACCTTTCTCTAGGCCAGGGGTCTTCAAACTTGGCCCTTTTATGACTTCTGGACTTCAACTCCCAGAATTCCTTAGCCAGGCATGCCAAGTTTGAAGACCCCTGCTGTAATGTAGTGGGTTATGTATCCAGGTGCAGGCATCTGCATAGCAGCGGCCACTAGGGGGCGTTGGCCTGGACGGTTTTGGCGGGAAACCCAGTTTTGGCGGGAAACCTAGGGCCAACCCCATTGGCTAGCCGCCTACCTGGCCAGGTATATAAGGAGGCCAGGTAGCCCTTGTTACAGCTCTAGGCTGTAATTCCTTTTAGTTTGTCTTTTAAATGAATAATGTCAAAATGTTTTTTTCCCTGAGTAATTCATAAGTCTCTCGGCTCTTAAGGGTTTGCGGTACAGAGCACAAAGCCCAGGACTGGAAATTTGTTATTGTGTCATTATGCCAGGGTTCTTACAGCTCATCCTTTGTGTGATATGAGCGTCTTCCCTGTTTTAATTTTAGGTCAATTCTTTTTCAGCCAGTTCTAGCAGACATTTCTCATACTGTGTTTATCCTTTTCTTCAGTTTCACTAGCTTGGAATCTGCCAAACTACCCATCTCTCCCAGATCTTACCGTATATACTTGAGTATAAGCCGAATTTTTCAGCCCACTTTTTGGGCTGAAAAATTCCACTTCGGCTTATACTCCAGTCAACAAAAAAACTTACCGAGGACTTGTGCGCGGCCGAGGCTTTGGTGCTTCCGGGATCGCCCGCACCTCTCCCAAGCCACCGCCGTCCGAGACCTGCCGAAGTTTGGGGAGGTTTGGGGAGGTGCGCGCGCACCTCCCCAAACTCCGCGCCTTGCCTGCCTGCTTCTTTCCGCAGCGGAAAGAAGCAGGCAGGCAGGGCGCGGAGGAACGGAGACTTGCCGACGTTTGGGGAGGTTTGGGCGCCTCCCCAAACCTCGGCAGGTCTCCGTTCCTCCGCGCAGACCTGCCGACCTTTGGGGAGGTTTGGGCGCCTCCCCAAACGTCCCCAAACCTCGGCAGGTCTCCGTTCCTGTTTGGGGAGGTTTGGGCGCCTCCCCAAACCTCCCCAAACCTCGGCAGGTCTCCGTTCCTCCGCGCAGACCTGCCGACCTTTGGGGAGGTTTGGGCGCCTCCCCAAACCTCCCCAAACCTCGGCAGGTCTCCGTTCCTCCGCGCAGACCTGCCGACCTTTGGGGAGGTTTGGGCGCCTCCCCAAACGTCCCCAAACCTCGGCAGGTCTCCGTTCCTGTTTGGGGAGGTTTGGGCGCCTCCCCAAACCTCCCCAAACCTCGGCAGGTCTCCGTTCCTCCGCGCAGACCTGCCGACCTTTGGGGAGGTTTGGGCGCCTCCCCAAACGTCCCCAAACCTCGGCAGGTCTCCGTTCCTGTTTGGGGAGGTTTGGGCGCCTCCCCAAACCTCCCCAAACCTCGGCAGGTCTCCGTTCCTCCGCGCAGACCTGCCGACGTTTGGGGAGCTTTGGGCGCCTCCCCAAACCTCCCCAAACCTCGGCAGGTCTCCGTTCCTGTTTGGGGAGGTTTGGGCGCCTCCCCAAACCTCCCCAAACCTCGGCAGGTCTCCGTTCCTCCGCGCAGACCTGCCGACCTTTGGGGAGGTTTGGGCGCCTCCCCAAACGTCCCCAAACCTCGGCAGGTCTCCGTTCCTGTTTGGGGAGGTTTGGGCGCCTCCCCAAACCTCCCCAAACCTCGGCAGGTCTCCGTTCCTCCGCGCAGACCTGCCGACCTTTGGGGAGGTTTGGGCACCTCCCCAAACCTCCCCAAACCTCGGCAGGTCTCCGTTCCTCCGCACAGACCTGCCGACCTTTGGGGAGGTTTGGGCGCCTCCCCAAACGTCCCCAAACCTCGGCAGGTCTCCGTTCCTGTTTGGGGAGGTTTGGGCGCCTCCCCAAACCTCCCCAAACCTCGGCAGGTCTCCGTTCCTCCGCGCAGACCTGCCGACCTTTGGGGAGGTTTGGGCGCCTCCCCAAACGTCCCCAAACCTCGGCAGGTCTCCGTTCCTGTTTGGGGAGGTTTGGGCGCCTCCCCAAACCTCCCCAAACCTCGGCAGGTCTCCGTTCCTCCGCGCAGACCTGCCGACGTTTGGGGAGCTTTGGGCGCCTCCCCAAACCTCCCCAAACCTCGGCAGGTCTCCGTTCCTGTTTGGGGAGGTTTGGGCGCCTCCCCAAACCTCCCCAAACCTCGGCAGGTCTCCGTTCCTCCGCGCAGACCTGCCGACCTTTGGGGAGGTTTGGGCGCCTCCCCAAACGTCCCCAAACCTCGGCAGGTCTCCGTTCCTGTTTGGGGAGGTTTGGGCGCCTCCCCAAACCTCCCCAAACCTCGGCAGGTCTCCGTTCCTCCGCGCAGACCTGCCGACCTTTGGGGAGGTTTGGGCGCCTCCCCAAACCTCCCCAAACCTCGGCAGGTCTCCGTTCTTCCTGCCGACCTTTGGGGAGGTTTGGGCGCCTCCCCAAACCTCCCCAAACGTCGGCAGGTCTGCGCGGAGGAACGGAGACCTGCCGAGGTTTGGGGAGGTTTGGGGAGGCGCCCAAACCTCCCCAAACAGGAACGGAGACCTGCCGAGGTTTGGGGAGGTTTGGGGAGGCGCCCAAACCTCCCCAAAGGTCGGCAGGTCTGCGCGGAGGAACGGAGACCTGCCGAGGTTTGGGGAGGCGCCCAAACCTCCCCAAAGGTCGGCAGGAGGAACGGAGACCTGCCGAGGTTTGGGGAGGTTTGGGGAGGCGCCCAAACCTCCCCAAACAGGAACGGAGACCTGGGGAGGTTTGGGGAGGCGCCCAAACCTCCCCAAAGGTCGGCAGGTCTGCGCGGAGGAACGGAGACCTGCAGAGGTTTGGGGAGGTTTGGGGAGGCGCCCAAACCTCCCCAAAGGTCGGCAGGAGGAACGGAGACCTGCCGAGGTTTGGGGAGGCGCCCAAACCTCCCCAAAGGTCGGCAGGAGGAACGGAGACCTGCCGAGGTTTGGGGAGGCGCCCAAACCTCCCCAAAGGTCGGCAGGAGGAACGGAGACCTGCCGAGGTTTGGGGAGGTTTGGGGAGGCGCCCAAACCTCCCCAAACAGGAACGGAGACCTGGGGAGGTTTGGGGAGGCGCCCAAACCTCCCCAAAGGTCGGCAGGTCTGCGCGGAGGAACGGAGACCTGCCGAGGTTTGGGGAGGTTTGGGGAGGCGCCCAAACCTCCCCAAAGGTCGGCAGGAGGAACGGAGACCTGCCGAGGTTTGGGGAGGTTTGGGGAGGCGCCCAAACCTCCCCAAAGGTCGGCAGGAGGAACGGAGACCTGCCGACGTTTGGGGAGGTTTGGTTAGGCGCCCAAACCTCCCCAAAGGTCGGCAGGAGGAACGGAGACCTGCCGACGAGCCTTGGCCACACAGGGTATTCCTGTGTATTCAGGCTTGCAAAATGGCGGATCGAGCCTCTGCTGGCGGCAGAGGCTTGCAGAACGGCGGATCGGCTTATACTCGAGTCAATAACTTTTTCCAGTTTTTGGGGGTGAAATTGGGGGTCTCGGCTTATACTCGAGTCGGCTTATACTCAAGTATATACGGTACTTGCTTTTTTCTTACATGTTATAAGTGTGCTGCTGCTCCAAAGAGCTACATTTAGTGCTTGTGATCCAGGGAACTTCATGGCCAACTGTGGTTTTGCATCCTTCTGCTTCTATGCATAGGTGGCCCAATGTCTTTTTCCTCAGCGATGGAGGTGATGGTGATCACTTTCCTATCTTCTCCTCTCTTCTACACAAATATTGAGCCAAGGCCACCTTTATACTTTTGGCTTTAGACCAGGGGTCTTCAAACTCAGCCCTTTTATGACTCATGGACTTCAACTCCCAGAATTCCTCACCCAGCGTGCCTAGCTGAGGAATTCTGGGAGTTGAAGTCCATGAGTCATAAAAGGGCCAAGTTTGAAGAGCTCTGCTTTAGACCCTATCATCCTGCCTCTTTCTTCAGCAGAACACCAGACCTCTGCTATCTAGAAAGTCTCCATCCAGTGCAGCTGGCAGGATTCTCAATGCTCCATTTGCCCAATAGAAAGCTGCACAGATCGGATCATACTTCTCTTTGTGACCTAAAGCCCCTAGATCAGGGGCGTCAAACTCAATTTCATTGAGGGCCGCATCAGCATTGCGCTTGCCCTCAGGGGGCCGGGTAGGTATGGCCAGGGTGGGCGTGGCCTACTGGGTGGGCGTGGGCAGAGTGCGTATGGCCTACTGGGTGGGCGTGGCCAGCTCTACATCGTTCGCATCAAGGGTGCCTATGGGGGCTTGGGCAGGAGTGGGACAGATCTGAGGGTCTCTGGCAGAATGAGGGTCTCTGGGCCAGGGCCAAGGTAGTGGGGGCCGTTCCCTCACTGTTTCCAGGATGGCTTCGCGGGCCACATGAAACCACTTCGCGAGCCAGATCCGGCCCCCAGGCCTTGTGTTTGACATGTCTGCCCTAGATCCTCTTTACTGCACCCTATAGACCACGGAGAATATTTGGCACAACTGTGTGTGAGTGAGCCAGTGTAATGTGTAGTGGTTAAGGCCTAGGAATAAGGAGACCCAGGTTTTAGTCTGCCCTTAACCATGGAAGCTCATAGGGTGATTGGGGGGGTGTCAGCTGCTCTCTCTCTCTCCCTCCCTCTCCCTCCCTCCATCCCTCTCCTCAATCCACAGGGTTGTTGTAGGGAAAAATAGGAGGACAGAGCACTATGTACAGTCTGCAATTCCTCTTACAAAAAGTGGGATATATAAATCTAGCAATTTTTTAAAAAGTGAATATAGAGGGGGAAATGGGCTTTTGTTTAGAATTCGGGAAGAGATCATTTCTTCAAATATTTCCCCTGGGATCGTAGAAGGGAACACTGTATCTCCATCCTGCATTTGAAGTGTGCCCAGTGTGAATTGTCTAGAAATTGGCTGGGCCAAAGAGGCCCGCTATGTCCCTCAGTCCCGATTTGGCAAACTGTACCCACCCACTGTTATCTTTGCTAGAGAAGCTAAGCTACTCCAGTCATACACTCTGCTCTTCTCAGCTTCGGTCAAGGAATGTGACATGTCAGAAAACAGCTGCTACTTGGGAGGAAGCGAGGGAGGGAGGAACTAAACAGGAGCGGGAGGCTTTTTCATTCTGGATTTCCCTTTCTCTAAAAGAGGGGGGAGGTAATTCAGTGGAATGAGGAGTAGTGGGACCGCAAAAAGACAGTAAAGATGTTAGGAGTTTCAGAATGAGGGCATGGGTGTTGTGTGAACTGGCAGGATTGTGCCTTTTGCAACGAGTCTAGCTCCCTCAGTGTGTTGGGATGGGCTGGCTGCAACCTGAGACCATCCTAAAAATAACCCCCTGCCTGGCAGCTTAGCAACCTTCTGGGACTTGTCAGGCTGGGTGGGCAGGCACCTGGAGCAGCGTCAGTGCCCCCTGGCAGATGCCCAGCAATTGGGGGGTCTCACACAGAGAGGGTGAACATCAAGGAAGGGAAAGAGCTCCCGGGGGGCTGCACGGGGCCCTATCTGACGGAGAGATTGCAGAATCCTAGGTTGGGGGGGTAGGTGGGTGTCTTATGCAACATCACTGCAACTAAAGACCGTGTAAAAGTCAGTGAGGCCCTAAACCATGCAGAAAGCTCAGGAGCAGAATATTTTCATCCATGGCACAGAAGAAGCTGGGCAGACAGGACGGGGCCCCGGCAGAACTCCTCCAAGCCCTGCCATCCCTCCTAAGAGAGCCAAAGTCACAGCAGAGCAGGGAGGCCCTGCGGCTCCAATTTTTCTGCAGGAGCTGAAAGACACAGCTGTTAGCATTGGCCATGACTTCCTGCTGAAGGTGGTTGTGACCGGCAACCCCCAGCCACACCTGACCTGGTACAAGGAGAAGGTACCTCTTGCTTCCAACAAGAAGGGCAAAGAGGAAGAAGAAGAAGAGGACTATGGCAGCCTCCAGATCCTCAACAGCAAGGTGGCTGATGCTGGAGTCTACAGCTGTGTGGCCAAGAACAAGCATGGTGAAGCCGTCAGCACAGCCACCGTGACAGTCACCGATATGGAAGGTATGGATAAAGTGGGAGGGGGGTTATCTGGGGGGGAGGGGCTGCAATACCTGACCCCTACCTGGGCAGAGCAGTTGCTGCATTAGCAGTGACCACTAAGCTTCCCAAGGGGGAACAATCAGCCCTGCTTTTCCAAGAGTCCCAGTTCTTCAGCTCAAGCACATCAGATTCATATTGAGCAGCGCTGCAAAAGAGCAGGGTTTATAATCCAGCGCCAGCCTGGAAAAACAATAACCGAGTGCGTCTGATTGTGTATCAAAATCATAACCCTTATCAATAAGCAAATATGGCTTCTCCCAGTGAATCAGAGAGCCAGGTTTTCCTGTTGCAGGGTGTTTGGTCCTTAGACTTAGCTCTGGTACGTTTTTCTTCTAGAAATCAATCCCTGGCGTAAACCAAACAGCCCTCTGGGTCACAGCGTAGGGCAGGAATGGAGACTTCTTTAGATGCTACTTGACTGAACACCTGTCCTTATTTAAGCATGGTTCTTCCAGTCCTTGGACTTTGTGGCATGAACAGAACTGGGAGGAAAAGGAAAACCCAAATGCATGCGGTTCCTGGGCTTAATTCAGAGGAAGACATAGCCTGAAAATCTGTACCCTTAATCTCACCGCTTCTCTTTCATGAGAGAATAAGAATTAAACATTAACAAGGAGGAGGAGAATAACACCCCCATCTAGCAGAATCACAGTTGCTTAATTAGCCTCAGGGTAAAGCACCTTGAAAGCTAAATTGGATCAGGGAGTCATCTCCATTTTGAAGTTAGGGAAAGCTGGGTGAGGCTTTTGGAGCCCTTAGAAACAGGACGGGAATTACATAATGTAGCGGATAGCAAAGCACCTCTTTTTTTGTGGGCAACTCTGAGGGACAACAGCCAGACCCATTCTTCCCTCCTTCCCAAGTTAGGGCAGCAATCATTTAACATCTGCAACCTGAGCTCTTTCAGGAAATTAAACCACCTCCTGTCTGGCCAGCACACTGCCACTGTGGCTGCTTCTCACTTCGTCATCTGAATCATCCCCTTCCTACATAGCTTCCGTATGATCTGGTTCTTCTCGGTGCTGAGGGTGTGATAGAAACTGCTACCAACTCACCAACGGCCCTTTTCCTACCTACAGTACTTCAAATGTGTTTGTCATTGTGCACAGTATGGTGGAAGCTTCTGTTGAAAGGGACAAATTGTAAAGTCACTCCTAATTCAGCATGGTCTAAAGAGATGCAGCAGGGAGGCTATAGTACCCTGCACTACAGCTTTGACAACCTCCTAGTGCTAGATTATTTATTATTTTTATTTTTATTTTTATTCCATTTATATCCCGCCCTTCTCCAAAGACTCAGGGTGGCTTACAAGCTTAGCAGTAGCCTTCATTCTATGTATATGCCTGCTTATTAGGGCTTTCATACACCCCCCAAGCGGCATTATTACAAAGTCAGCTTAATTGCCCCCAACAATCTGGGTCCTCATTTTACCTACCTCGGAAGGATGGAAGGCTGAGTCAACCTTGAGCCTGGTGGGATGCGAACCTGCACTAATTGCAGATTATGAGACTGACAGCCAGAAGGAGTTCCTCTTTCTTGAATCATTAACTAAATAGAAGCAAAAAATATTTCCACATATAAAACAAGAGAAGAAGACATTTAGGTTGAAATGTCTCCAAGACAGAAGAACTCTTGTAAGTTCAATGAGTCTAATTTTGATCTGTTTGGCAAAGCCATTCCAAGTTGGCCACCTTAGTGTATTCTGTCCCTTTCCAGAGATAAATCTACAATATGTGTTGTAATGCATTTGGATTTAGCACCCACTCAAGATTGTATTTCTCTGAGCATGGTCCAATGAACCAGAGAATCACATGGCAGCATTTTTTTCCCCAAAATGGAACTGACAGTCATTTAGTCAAGCAGATGAAGGTCATATCCTATATGGATGCAAAAAGGTTAGAACTAGAAAACCCTGCCAGTTCTAAGGACCGTATTTGCATGATAAGCTGAACTACAGCTAGACTAACACATTAACAAGGGATATTATGTTGTGTGAACACAGCCAATAGGTTTCAGAAGGCTGTTTCTAATGATATTATGAGTGTATCTACATGAGAATCGTACAAATCTAATCTATGTTTAGTATTTGCGAAGATAACCACTGTAAAATCTGAGAATTCTCATGTTGTCTCAGAACCTTAAAGTAAGCAAAGTTCAAATCCTCATTGCTTTATGTTTGTGGGAAGTTTAACATTGCAGGTGGCTTTTCAAACCCAACTTTTATGTGTACGTATGTCCAAAACTTGGAGGAGAGGGCAATCATACACAGATGGCCATCTAATCAGAATCTGGAAGTTCTCATCTATCATAAACACTACCACATGTATAATGTAATGACAGTAATCTACAGAAAGCCCAGTGTACTCAATTGTTTCCACTAAAGAGAGAAACATTGTGCAGATTATAGGACTACCAGATCCAGGCTGTAGAAATTCAGGTGGTCAGCAGATGGCAGCAAAGAGACAGGAAATTCTTCTCTTGGTTGCCATCTTATGGTCCTCCTAATTCTGCAGCCCAGATCTGAGAGCCTAATGGAAGTCCTGTTATTGTAGGAAAGGAAGAGCCTTTTAACTCTTCAGCTGTATCTTGCATCCTCCATGTATTTAATATATGATCCTGTCTGATGAATTCATGGTATAGTAGCCAATCAGGGCAGCAATAGTTTCTTTGTTGTTTGGTGGGAAGCCTGTATTCCACCCCTGCCTCCCCACCCCAATTTCTTGACAGAGGTATCTGTGGGGTCAAGGGGCTAATGAATCAGTGATGAAAACAAAGTTGTGTCCCATTTGTATACAGATAGGCCTTGTATAGCAACTGCCTCAATCAAAAATCGTTTTCAATTATGGCAATGACGAAAAAGTAGTTTTATGACGAGTCTTTACATTTATGACTTTTGCAAGTCTGTAAAGCAAAGGAAAGAAAGAAGTAAGAGGTGATTTCACTTAGCAATTCCTTTGCTTTGCCGCTGAGTTGCCAGTCTCAACTCTGGTTACTAAATGAGGATTACCTGTATGCAGTAATATATCACATGAACACATGGAAGGGGTGGGGTTTGTGTTGCACTACTACTTTCATCATTTGGACAAAAGACTCCAATCCTGCAGCTGCCTCTTTTCCTAAATTTGTGTTGCTGAAATAACAGCACAATTGCTTATGCTGAAAGACAGAACATCAGTGAAGCAGGATAAATGCCTAATGGAAAGTCATGACTTTAGGGCAGATGATTTTGGATTGTATTAAGAGTGAGTCTTGGGAAAAATTGGACAAGGGAGAAAAAGAGATGAACGTAACTATAGTGAAAATCATACAACCGCAGGAAGAAAAAAAATGAGTCCTGTATGGAAAAAATAGTAAAAGATTGATTGTTGTCTGAATGGAATGAACGCAGAATGGAAGTAAGAAAGGTGATACGGATACTGCTTAGAACAGAATGAAAGAATTATGTTATGAAGCACCCAAGAAGCGTGTGGAGTTACAGTAAACCAATAGAAAATATGAACCAGCATGCAAACCCTGTCCTTTTCATGTGTGATAGAAGAAAGCATGAGACCATTTCATTAACATGATTGTGGATTTGGGAAATGCGATGCAAGGCAGAGTTGCTGCACTCTTGGTTCATAAAAAAAGTCATCAGTATGACTAAAAGCTGTAAAAAGCTGAACAACCATCAGACGGCATCGAACTGATATGCTCTCATTGTTGCCCTCTAGCGGTTATCTGGATTTTTGCAGTTCGGATGTGGTAGCTCTAGTGTTTGGGATAATTCAAAGGCTCAAAGTGGTGAAGTAATGTAAGAACACGTTGCACTTAAGATAGAGAAGTCCTCTGGCAACCTGACAGAAAGTAAGTCAAGAAGATGGAAGTTAACATACTAGATACATTAGAAAGCAAGTAATATCTCTCACTTTTTTAAAAAAAAACACTTTAATGAACTCTGCTGTGGTACACATGATACAAATACCACCCATGAATGCGTGTTTATATAATTAGAAATATTTATTTCTCTGAAGCCTATTTTGCTACCAATGGAGACAGAAGTTCCTGGGTTTTGTATTTTTTGCTTTCTAGTGTGAAAATTGCTCTTGGATTAATTTATGTGAGCATGATTATTTTTTTTGCCAGTGACTAATCTGCAAATGAAGAAGCAAAGGTTAAGGTGATAGTTCTGCTCCCTGTATGCTTTGGTTCTGGTAGACAAAAGGCTACAGTGGCTTCCAGACAGAAATGCAGAATCAACAAGGGACCATGTTGATTTTTTTTCTCTGCATCCCTTAATGATGTTGTAATTAATAGAAGGGAATATTTGTAGCTCAAGGTTGAACTGTGGGGTCTTGGTGCTTTCTGAGCCTGGTGGTTTGCTTCTGCAACCAAACTCAGAGTGCACCAAGGACACCACAGATATTGTAATTGAAAGTATGACATTCTGATCTTGCCCTGTGATGTCTGGACTTTCCTGCTCCTTAACTTGGGGGGATAGAAGAGGTTCCTAGAGTTTGCGTACCATGCATTGGCTAATCTAGCAATAGCAATATTTCCCAACATTAGCAACTTTAAGATGGGTGGACTTCAACTCCCAGAATACCCCAGCCAGCATGCTGGCTGGAGAATTCTGGGAGTTGAAGTCCACCCATCTTATAGGTGCTGAAGTTGAGAAACCTAGGATAAAGGAACCAAGCATGAAGTAATCCTGGCATGCAACTATCTGAAGTTTTAAGAAGTTTGGAAACAGTCAAGGTGTCAAGGTTCCTACTAATTAAACCAAATAAATCAGAACTCCAAGACTTGAAGTGACTTCCCCCAGGGATTCAAGGTAACCAAATGGAACAGTTCTCCTCCCCACACTACCCAATGAGAGCAATTGGTAGGCTCCATGACACTTCTTCTTTCCACCTTTCAGCTCCTGTGGCAATGACCTTGGTTCCCACGGGATTGTTCTGGGATTGTTTCATTTTTCCCCCTTTCCCCCAAACTGTGTGGCAACTTAGAACAAAAAGATGGCTTCAGCCCAGTTCATTTCAGAAGTTGACAGTCAGACTCCCCTAAAGAGAAAGCAGTTTCTGAAATAAAACAAGCATAGATACACATTAGTGTTTTGCTAGTCTCCTTTTCTATCGTCTGAAGGTTCCCTAGGCTTTCGGGGATGTTTATCATGAAACTTCCAAATTAATCTCTCTGCCTTTACATCTCTACTCTTCACCCATGTGACTTCTGACAAAGGATACCCCCTCTACTGAACTAGATACTGTAACTTTCCTTTATATAATCTAGAATTCATTTTATCTCATAATGGGTATCACCCTCTACCATAATGGGACCTGGGGCAGTTCGAGGTACTGGCCTCATTGTTGATTCTATTACTGGTTTCAGTGAACTGCAATGAAAAATTGAATGTATTTTCCCCAAGAGTTGTAGCTCCACTGTGACAGGGTTTATGATTTTTACGATGGGGAAAGGACCAATAAATTTAGGACCCAGCTTTTTACATGGTAGTTTTAACCTTAGGTATTTGGTTGAGAGGTAGACTTTCTCTCCTATATGGAAGGGTTTCTGGGGGGATCATCGCTTATCAGCTTGCTCCTTTTGAATCCTTGCAGCTTTAGCTAAGGCACGTTTGACGTTTACCCAAGCGTTCTGCAGTGAGTTTAACCATTTGGTCAGTGTTTGTGAGGAGGGAGGCTCTTGAGAGTATTCAGGTATGGGAACAAACTCCCTGCCTGTAGCTATTTTAAAAGGAGTAAGTCCAGTACTGTTGTGCACAGTGTTGTTGTATACCACTTCAGCAAAAGGCAGGAGATCTGCCCAGTTAGTTTGCTGATAGTTAACATAGCATCTCAGGTATTGTTCTACCATTGTGTTCACTCATTCAGCAGCTCCATTCATACTCGGATGAAAAGCTGAGCTGAGCCCCTGGGTGGATCTGATCAGCTTCATGAACTCCCTCCAGAATTTTGTGGTGAACTGGATACCTCGGTCTGATATAATTCTCCTGGGTGTTCCGTGGAGTCAGTAGATGTGTTTTAGAAACAGTTTCACAAGCTTTTTGGCAGAAGGAAGACCAGGGCAGGCTATAAAATGAGCCTGCTTTGAGAAAAGGTCAACAACAAATTACGGTATTGCTGCTACTTTCAGGGAGCTCTACAATGAAGTCCATTGTGATTTCCTCCCTTGGGTTGGGATGGTTCCATTACCTGCTGTAACAGCCCAGGAAGTTTTCCTGGTCTTTTTTTCATGGTGGCACAGATTGTTCAGCTCTTAGCTTTCAATGTCCTCTTTCATTCTGGACCACCAGAACTGTCGTCTTATTACATGTAAAATCCTTAAAAATCCAAAGTGACCAGCCTGCTTGGCATCATGGCTTCGTTGAAAGCCTTGGACCCTGAGAGTGCCAGGAAGGTACAATTTGGAACCTTTCCATGCTAATTCATCTCTGTATGTCAATAATTACCTGTTGTCTCTGAATCAGGGTCAGATTTCAGTTCGGTTCTAAGTTTATGGGTCAGACTACAGTCGGGGCTGAGGGATTATTTTTTAGCTTGATGTATAGTGGCTTGAAGTTTCCTCAAAGCACATGTTTATTGGATACATAATATCGGCATGGTCAAAAGTAAAACCAACTCTAAAATTCCAAGTGTTAGCTCCATGCTTTGTCTAACAATACTTTCATTTCCTCCCCTTCCCCCAAACTATGTGGCAACTTAGAATGACAAAGATGGATTCATCCAGGTTCATTTCAGAAGGTGACACAAGGGTATTAAGAGCATACTTTTTTTTTATTTCTCAAATGAGAGGAAAAGGACAGAGCCACAAACCTGTGGGAACAGAACAATGTAGTCAATTTCTGCATGACAGACAAGGACTGATTGAGTGCCACTCCTTTGTTCTCAGCTACTACAGGGGAAAGACCCTTTAGGACTGATTGGCTGCTGGTTCCCTGCATGCAAATTTGCCTCATTCTTGTAGCTTTCCAATTGCCCAAACAGTCTCAAAACAGTTGAGTGGGACACTGAATGGAATTGGAAGGCTTAGAGGCAACAAGGCTAAAGGACAGGACATTTGTAAAGTTAGATGATGGAGCAGCAAGTCCACATCACAGTTCATTGAAAACAAAATCAACCGGCCTTTATCGTGCAATGGTACCTGTTGGAGTTTGACTGTAATTATGAGAGGCTGCACAATCCACATATCCATGTACAATGCCCCTCAAGGCCTCCATAGAAACAATGAGGGGATCAGTGCATGTAGAATATCTGAATCAGTATTTACAGTAGACCATGAAAACAAGGATCTTCAAAGTCAGCTACACAGAAAAAGGAAGAATACAAGGGGCAAAAGTAAATGGACTGCTTTCAGGTTTATCCTCTATCCATCTTGCATCCTATCCCCTCCTATCTCCACCCCCACTTGTGTCCTCCTCCTCCTTATTGTCAGTGCTGACTCCGAGAGATTACCTGGATAAGTCCCTGCAATTTTCTTGCCAAGGGTTTTTGGAAGTGATTTGCAATGCCTTTTTCCTAGGGTGGGAGAGAATGTCTGGCCCAAGGTCACCCAGCTAGGTTCATGCCTAATCTGGGACTAAATTCACACGCTCCCAGTTTCCAGCCTTAACCAGTACACTAAACTGGCCCTCCTTGGCTCACATAGTAGCCTTATTATTTCAAAGGGAAAGCTACTTCAGATCAGTGGACAGTTCAGATAAACTAATGCTCAGATAAGAACTTGAGAACTCTCAGGGGAGAGATGAAAGATAAGATCCAGTGATATTAATCTGTCCTCTATGCCTTACTCTATTATCCTCATTATAACTATAATTGCCTTGTGGAGCTGTAATGTTAATGATGTACCTACACCCACCTTGCCCATTGAATTCTACGTTCCTATGGTAGGTAAAGTAATGAAGGCTGCAGTTTATTAGGTGAAGTTTGCAGAATGAGGAGTGGAGGTGAGTGCTCAACAAATTATGTTCCTGCTTGGCAAGGTAGGAGTGAATAGACTAACAGACTCACTTTCTGCTTTCGGGTTGTGAAGGATAGTCCTTCTTCCCAGTCTTATTGCTATAACTCCATGGTTCCTTGGCTGACATTTCTTTTATGCTGATTCCAGCATCTTCATTAAACACCCCAAAGCCATTAAGACAGATTACTGAAGGCCACTGGGACTCCCAATTTGGTTTTGTGTATTTTCTATTTAATATAGTACCCTAACTAATAGCTACTGCTTCACACATGGCTTGCTTTATTTAGGTGATTGCATCTGTGAAAGAAATTGCTTCTCTACAACACCGCACATGGAAATAAAGGCTCAGCTTTCTGTTTTGCAAAGTGCGTAGGCAAAAGCCCCAAACCCCATGGCCACCGCAACATAGATTATTCTGAAAACACATTCACATATGGCAATGCCTACACAGCTTCTTGCCATGTGCAGTTCTAGATATGTAGGAGATTAATTTATACAGAAACTGCCAAGTGCCTTTTTTAGGGCATTCATAATTTCCGCTTCTCCTTGATCTCTACACAGAGAACATGCAATAGGAACGCACACCCTACTCCATAAATTAACATTATCAAATAATCATGTTTAAGAGTTTGGGCTTCCTTGACCTTTAGCAGAAGACTACACTATCTGTTCTTGCTACCAGATAATGTTTCCAACTATGTGATGATCCAACTATTTTTGTAGCCCCAAATCTCATGATCCTATTCCAGAGGATCCGTGATTTGAATCACTTTGCAAGGATCATAGAGACGATGAAGTGCTCTCCTGCCACTCTTCCCATCATTATTTTTATTTATTTATTTATAATGAGACTTGTATGCCACCCTATCTCCCGAAGGACTCAGGGCAGCTAACAACAATAAAATACAAATGAATACAAATATTAAAAAAGAATTAAATTGTATCAAAGTCCCACTAAAACCAATAAAAACATTTAAAATCATAATTAAAAACCCCATTATCATTAGTCCAGGTCGGCCTGTTGGAAAAGATATGTCTTAAGGTCACGGCGAAAGGACTGAAGGTCTGGGGCCATCCGGAGCTCCCGGGGGAATTGATTCCACCAAGCAGGTGCCCCAACAGAGAAGGCCCACCCCCTGGGGGTCGCCAGCCGACATTGTCTGGCCGACGGCACCCTGAGGAGGCCCTCTCTGTGTGAGCGCACAGGGCGATGGGAAAACATTCCTGGCAGCAGACGGTCCTGCAAATATCCCGGACCTAAGCCATGTAGGGCTTTATAGGTAAGAACCAGCACCCTGAATCTCACCCGGAGGGCAACCGGTAGCCAATGCAGCTCACACAGGAGGGGTGTAATATGGGAGTATTGGGATGCTCCCATCACAACCCGCGCGGCCACATTCTGCACCAGCTGAAGCCTCCGGGTGGTCTTCAAGGGCAGCCCCATGTAGAGAGCATTGCAGTAATCCACCCGGGAGGTGACGAGCGCATGAGTGACCGTACGTAAAGCATCTCGGTCCAGATAGGGTCGCAACTGGTGTACCAGGCGAACCTGTGCAAATGCCCCCCTGGCCACGACTCCAATATGATCTTCTAAACTGAGTTGTGCATCCAGGAGGATGCCTAAGTTGCACTCCCTATCAACGGGAGGCAACACCTCTCCCCCCATAACCAAAGATGGAAGATCTTGGACTACACGAGATACCGATACATAAAGCCACTTGGTCTTGGCCGGGTTGAGCTGGAGCCTGTTCTTCCCCATCCAGATTCGTACTGCTTCCAGGCATCGTACTGCTTCCAGACATCACGTCGAGGGCATCACTGGGTTGGTTCAGGGTGGAGATGAAAAGCTGGGTATCATCTGCATATTGATGATACCTCACCCTGAAACCACGGATGATCTTGCCCAGTGGCTTCCTATAGATGTTGAACAGGAGGGGAGAGAGGACCGACCCCTGAGGCACCCCACAATCAAGGGGCCTCGGGGTTGACCTCTGTCCTCCTGCCAACACCATCTGCGAATGGCCCGAGAGGTAGGAGGAGAACCACCATAAAACGGTGCCTCCCACTCCCAACCCCCGGAGATGTCGCAGCAGGATACCATGGTCGATGGTATCAAAAGCCGCTGAGACATCTAATAGGACTAGGACAGAGGAATAACCCCTATCCTGAGCCCGCCAGAGATCATCCACCAGCGTGACCAATGCCGTCTCCATGCTGTACCCGGGCCTGAAACCCGATTGGTATGGATCCAGATACTCAGTTTCCTCCAGGACCAACGGGAGTTGCCGTGCCACCACACTCTCAACAACCTTCGCAAGAAAGCGAAGGCTGGAGACAGGATGAAAGTTATTCAAAATGGCTGGGTCCAGGGCAGGTTTCTTGAGGAGGGGCCTCACCACTGCCTCTTTCAAGGTGGCAGGGAAGCACCCCTCACTCAGAGAAGCATTAATCCCTGCCTGGAGCCAGCCTCGTGTGACCTCCCGAGCCGCATAAACCAGCCAGGAGGGACACAGGTCCAACAAGCACGTGGTGGCACTCAATCTACCCATGATCCTGTCCACTTCATCCGGAGTCACAGGGTCAAATTCCTCCCAAATAATATCGGCCAGACCCATCGTTTCCCCCTCATCCGATATTGCCCAGTCAGAGTCCAGACTGGTCCAAATCTGAGCGACTTTGTCCAGCAGATGCTGACTAAACTCCTCAGCCTGTCCCCGCAAGGGATCTTCCCCTGTCCCCTGATTTAAAAGGGAACGGATCACCCTAAACAGGGCAGCCGGGTGATTATCTGCGGACGCAATGAGGGTGGCGAAGTAAGCACGCTTCGCCACCTCCATTGGCACAAGGTAAGATCTGGTGAAAGATCTTAACTGTGTTCGGTCAGATTCGGACCAACTGGATCTCCAAATGCTCTCTAGGCCCCTCTTCCGGCGCTTCATCTCCCGAAGGTCCATGGAAAACCAAGGGGCCAACCGGGACCTGCGCCGGGTAAGAGGCCGCAAAGGCACAACACGGTCAAGAGCCTCAGAAGCAGCCCGTTGCCAGGCATCAACCAAGGTCTCGACCGGGCTGTGGGAAAGGGAGGCAGGAATCAGTCCAAGCGCCATCTGAAACCCTTCTGGGTCCATCAGGCGTCTGGGGCGGAACCACCTGGTCAGTTCCGCCTCCCAGCAGTGGGAGGTGGCATGATGGAGGCCCAGCCTCAGGAGATAATGATCTGTCCATGAGAGGGGTTGAGTAGATGGAGAAACCCCACCCAGACCATTAAGCCACTGCCCGGAGATAAAAATAAGGTCGGGCGTGTTTCCCCCCTCGTGGGGAAGAGATTCCTCTCTTCTTCATATTTGATCTTCCCAAAGTCTAATAAACATCTGTCAGTCAGGGAAATACATAGATCATGAGCCCCAAACACTGATTCTGCGGAGAATCATGATTCTGCAAGAGCTGGATAAGTGCTCTGTGAAAAAGTTAATTGATTGCTCGGTTGCCTGGCAACTGATAATTTTGGGTGGGTGCCTGAATATAAAAGTCTTTCTCTGTACTAACATATCCATTCCAACAATATATTCAAAGCTCCAGAATACTCTGTGATCAGATGAATTTTGAAAAGACTTCTTTATAAGGTTTACACATTTTCTCATAACTTCATACGTAAATTACATTTCTTAAAACCCTTCAACTCTGGGGGAGTGTGAAATGAGGAGGCCTTGTTTTAACTAGTGTGGTGGTGTGTTTTGCGTAAAAAAATATCCTGGGGTTTGAATAATTCTCCATCTCATGCCAGCCTACTTTATTTAGAAAAACTGTTCAGTGGAAAACTAATATTATTCCTCCAACTGCAGGCAGAAACCTGGCTTACACTGATAACACAGAGGTGATCCTGAAGGTTCATTGATTGTGCAGCAGCACATCATTTATCCAAGTGTAACAATTACTTTCTAAATCAAGAACATTTAGTCCAGCATGGCAAATTCATTTTCAGCAGAGGATACTCTGATTCCACTTCAACAGAGAAAAATAACTAGTTGCTATTGCACATTACTCCTTATAACCCAGAGGAATAAAGAAAACATAATCTGTGAAAAATTCAACCTTCAGCTATTATCTCCTATTATCTCATTAATATTAATGGCCAATAATCTATTAATTCCTAGTTATTAATATTTATTTATTTTTATTATTTTTATGTCACCCATTTTCCCCACAAGGTGGCTCTGGGTGGCTTACAAGATTGTAAAACAAGTAAAAAAATTAATTAAAATATGAAAATATGAAACTACACTAAAACTGTAACTAAGAGAGCGAAGAGATGGACGGGATAGGGATGAGGTCTTCTTATCCCATCAATCACCTACAGTGGCAAGGGCCCCTCTCAGGGCCCCCAGCCAACTGGCAAAGCCAGGTTTTTATACCCTTCCCGAAGGCCAAAAGGGAGGGGGCCGTTCTCAACCCTGGAGGTAGAATGTTCTAGAAGGGTGGGGCCACAATGGAGAAGGCTCTTCTCCTTGACCTCGCCTGCTTCATTTCCTTTGCAGACAGGATCCATAGCAGGCCTCTTCTGCTGTTGTGAATGGGACAGGGTTGTCCCATTAGGGAAAGAGAGAATATTTCTTGGGTATCCCAAGGAAGAGTGAAAGCTGCAATACTTTATCTGTTAGAAATCTCATAATTCTGATATATAATTATTATTAACAATAAACTCTTTTTTTCTAATAAAATGCAACTATCCCTACATTCATGAGAAAAAAGGATAGGATTAAAAAAAATAAGAAAATAACTTTTTAGCTTTTCATTTTTTTAAAAAAACACTATAAATGTATATATGTAATCCTAATCCTCATAATAAAAAATACTATATGTCACAAAATTGTGGCTGTGTTTGCACAACACTCTTAACTGGGATAGTTGTAGCCTCAGAATCTAGGCTTATATTTAACATTTAACTTCCCAGATCATCTGACACCAAATAATGGGATAAGTGACTTACTTTGGCTCAAGCCAGGTTAGATCATCTGTGTTGTGTGAACTTGGCCATCTCCTTTAGAGAAATAATCTCCCCATCTTTCTTTCCCCTGTGACAGTCCAATGTTCTCCCAGAAGACCAGTCAATTCACCACAGTTATTTCTTCTTTGTGTGAGCCTGCGAGCCAGGCAACTGAGTTTCTAATTTCTCTTTCTATCTGTTGATTTGACTTGTATGGCCATCCAATTGGAAAGACTTACAATGGGTTATTTGTTGATTTGACTTGTATGGCCATCCAATTGGAAAGACTTACAATGGGTTACACTGAAAACACAGTAAAAGCCAACAGAATGCAAGAGGTATAAAAACTAACCAGCATTATGTGGAAGTATGTTTAAAAAACAGCTACAGCCATTCTCACCAATCACTGCTCTCTTTGTGTGAACCTGTGAGCCAGGCAACTGAGCTTCTCATTTCTCTTTCTATCTGTTGATTTGACTTGTATGGCCATCCAATTGGAAAGACTTACAATGGGTTATTTGTTGATTTGACTTGTATGGCCATCCAATTGGAAAGACTTACAATGGGTTATTTGTTGATTTGACTTGTATGGCCATCCAATTGGAAACACTTACAATGGGTTATTTGTTGATTTGACTTGTATGGCCATCCAATTGGAAACACTTACAATGGGTTATTTGTTGATTTGACTTGTATGGCCATCCAATTGGAAACACTTACAATGGGTTACACTGAAAACTCAGTAAAAGCCAACAGAATGCAAGAAGTATAAAAACTAACCAGCATTATGTGGAAGTATGTTTAAAAAACAGTTGCAAGCATTCTCACCAATCACTGCTCAAGAGCATTGTCAAACATCTTAGCGCGTGGCCTTTCTGGGGAAAAAAAAAGGCTTTCAACAGCAGAGAAGGAATGGGACCTCTGGGAAAATTAAATGTCCCCTACCAACTTCTTCCTTCTCAGATCTCTTTTGTCCTTTCATCTGGGTTCTCCCTTTTACCCCATAGCCACTATGTTCTCTCCCTCCCAGTGGTACACCTAATGTAGCATCCTTTTCACAATGGATCTCTGCTCCCTCCTATTCTCTCTCTTTCTTTTACTCTTCCTTCCATGTCTTACTCCTTTTTTTTTTTTACATTCCCTGCATACGAGTAGCAGAAACTGGAAAGATCATGCTCATACATTTAAAATATTGATTTACACAAATAACATGGTGCTAAGGGAAGGACGCTGAGCTTGTCGATCAAAAGATCGGCAGTTTGGCGGGTCAAATCCCCAGTGCCGCGTAACAGAGTGAGTGCCTGTTACTCGTCCCAGCTTCTGCCAACCTAACAGTTCGAAAGCACGTAAAAATGCAAGTAGAAAAATAGGGACCACTACCGTGGGAAGGTAACAGCGTTCCGTGCGCCTTTGGTGTCTAGTCATGCCGGCCACATGACCACGGAGACGTCCTCGGACAAGCGCTGGCTCTTCGGCTTTGAAACGGAGATGAGCACCAGCCCCTAGAGTCGGAAACAACTAGCATGCACATGCGGGGGAACCTTTACCTTTTAAGGGAAGCAACTGGCATGGCAGGCACTATAGAAATCCTCAGGGATGGCCTTGGTATCCGTGGGTGCCGTGCTGGAAATTCTTGTGCCATCTTTCACTGTGAGCAATTTATTTTATGGGAATGAATTCAGCCTAACTGTTATAATATGTAGTGTTATAGATGTCACCCCAAGGTTCATAATGATATCCACATAGTCCAGATTACATGTACATTGGGAATGAAGATTAGATAAGCTCCGGATGAGTTATAGTTAAACACAAAGAAGGCAACAAGATGTGAACCATTTAGGGCCAAGAGAAGGAAGAATTGTGGCCCTGTGAAGGGGAAAAGACCATTTCCACATAGGACCTTTGTACTACTCCAGAAATATCTCTGAACTTGGGTTGGAAAGTGTGACCCTCAAACTCTCAGGCTTTATAGTTTTTCTGATCCACATAGACTAGTTTTACAAGCATCATTTAAGATTTGCCAAGTTGGCCCAATATATCCTCTTCTGTTTCAGCTGCCATACTCATTTATTTCTGGCTTAGCTGTGATGTCTCTGTAATTGCACTAAAGAAAATCTGTCTGAAATGTTGACACTTTACTGAGGTGATGGGGCACCTTTTTCCTCTTTGGCAAGGACTTTTACCTTGCCTTGGGCTGAATCTAGTCTTGCCCACGCCTCTTCCGTAGACATTGTGAGATGCTATTATTTCTTAGGCCTTTGAGAAGTAGTGGAGAAAATAGACAAACACATACCACGTAAACTTAAAAAAAAATACAGATAGGAAGGGGGCACTAACTAAAGATGTGTTTTGCAATTTCTTATTGGTCAGCTGGAAAGAGCAGCGGAGGTCTTATTTTCAACATTTCAAAATCAGCAGCAGTGCAGATGGTTGCCTTCAAAAAGCTTAACAAGGATTGTACACTGGAAACTAGGGCAGTGTGGAAGTGCCCTGTGACTTTAGTCAACTCAGTGTCTGCTTTATTTATAGTCGGGGATCCTGTCCTCCTTCACACATAATGAATAAAGATACAATATTCACAGAGACCATGTGTTTAATCATATTTTTTTCTAACATTTAAAGAAATCAGACCATTTCAGTTACTTAACAATTCTTATAATCAGCTTATTACAGGTTTGAGGGGGAGTAGTTTAATGAATATAGAAAGATGCCATATAGACAACATGAGGATGTGTATAAATTATGTTGAGGGAATGGAATGTTCTGAAGGATTTGGGACATTCTCTTCCTCCTCCAGACTATGCCAATTCAGCTGTCCTGAGCTAATCCAGCAGTTTTTCAGAAATTAACCCACTGAATCAGAATTGGCATTCCAGATACGATCCAGTGTTAAAATAGGGTTATTTCATCTGAACAGTTGGGGTTCAGAGAATTGAGTTCTTCAGATGAAGAAACCAACCCAGAACATCCAGATTGGATGGTTTGGAGGAGGAATGGAATATTCCAGAATTCTTGGAACATTCAATTTTGCACATACTTATACAGACTCATTGTCAGGCCATCCCATTATTATCTTCTCTGAGTGACAGTGTCTCCAGGTGAGGGTCAGGATCCAAAAAGATCCTGACAGACTTGAACAATGAAATTTAATTCAATAACATGAAATTTAGTATAAAGAAAAGCAAGGTTTTACTTCTAGGCAGGAAAAACCAAAGGTACAAGTACAGATTAGGCAAAACTTTGCTCAAAAACAGTAACTGTGAGAGGGACCTTGGAGTCCCAGTTGACGATCACTTAAACATGAGCCAGTAGTGTGCGGCAGCAGCCAAAAAAGCTAATACAATCCTTGGTTGCATAAACAGAGGCTTAGAATCAAAATCACATAAAGTATTAGTACCGCTTTATAAAGCCTTAGTAAGACCTGGAACAGGGCATCCAGTTTTAATATCCACATTAAAAAAAAGATGTTGAGACTTTGGGAAAAGTGCAAAGAAGAGCAACTAAGAAGATTAAGCGCCTAGAGACAAAAACATATGAAGAACGGTTGCAGGAATTGGGTATGGCCAGTCTAGAGAAAAGAAAGACAAGGGGTGACATGGTAGCAGTATTCCATTATTTGAGGGGCTGCCACAAAGAAGAGGAGGTCAATTTATTTTCCAAAACACCAGAAGGAAAGACAAGAAACAATGGATGAAAACTAATCAAGAAGAGAAGCAACTTGGAATTAAGGAGAAACTTCCTAACAGTGAGGACAATTAACCAGTGGAACAGCTTGTCTTCAGAAGTTGTGGGTGCTTCATCACTGAATGGTTTGTTTTTGTTTTGTTTTTTAAAAAAAGACTGGACAGCCACCTGTCTGAAATAGTATAGGTCAGGGGTCAGCAACCTGAAACAGTGAAAGAGCCACTCGGAACCAGTTCCCTCACAAAAGGAAAAACTGGGAGCCGCAAAAAATGTGTGCGCATGTGCGTACATGCGCGCATGTGCAGAACAGGGTTTGACTGAAGAGTGGAGCCAAGGCGAGATATGCACCTACCCTGCATATTTGAATTGATTGGTTGAACTTTTTTAGTCCCACTTTTTTTTTTGGACTACACATGGCAGAGGACTGGGAGCCGCAGGAGACGGTTGAAAGAGCCGCATGCGGCTCCGGAGCCACGGGTTGCAGACCTGTGGTATAGGGTCTTCTGCTTGAGCAGGGGTTTGGATTAGAAGACCTCCAAGGTCCCTTCCGGCTCTACTCTGATGGATTCTGATTGAGGTGCAAAGCCTTTCTCCTCACAGATTTTTTTTTTTAATCTTGAGATAACATCAGATTGAAAGTGGGACTTCCCACATGCAATTCAGCTGCATTATCACAGCAAAACAAATATGACTTAACCGTGCGGTTAGTAACCATACTGCAGTTTATTAAATATAACACTCGGTAGTGGAAAGAGGGTGTTGTCATTAGGACTACAGGATGTGTGCAGCAGAAATTTAACTCTTCTTTTTCCTCCATCATCACCAGAGTCTTTTAGACGAAAATCTGTGCAGACTATTAAACTGGAAACAAAACAGGTGGAAGGTTCATAATGTAGATAAGGTATTGGCTCATTGAGCCCGTAACTATAATTTATTTGTTTATTTTTTTAATCCCATTTATATCCCGCCCTTCTCCGAAGACTCAGGGTGGCTTACAATCTAAAGCACAAATCAATGTGCTTAGCAATAGCATTCATTCTATGTATATGCCTGCTTATTAGGGCTCCCCCCCCCCAAGCGGCATTATTACAAAGTCAGCTTATTGCCCCCAACAATCTGGGTCCTCATTTTACCTACCTCGGAAGGATGGAAGGCTGAGTCAACCTTGAGCCTGGTGGGATGCGAACCTGCACTAATTGCAGGCAGCTGGTGTTACTTAAGGAGGCATTAGCCCACTGCTCCACCAAGGCTCTTGTATTCTATTCAAGAGCCTCCACCAAGGCTCTTGTGTTGTATTCCTTTCAATAATTAGATAATCTAAAGAAATTAACAGAATTACCAGAAGATCAGATTTGGAAGGGACCTTGGAGATTTTCTAATCCAACTTGCTGCTCAAGCAAGAGACCTATACCATTTGGTGGAGCAGTGGGCTAATGCCTCCTTAAGTAACACCAGCTGCCTGCAATTAGTGCAGGTTCACATCCCACCAGGCTCAAGGTTGACTCAGCCTTCCATCCTTCCGAGGTAGGTAAAATGAGGACCCAGATTGTTGGGGGCAATAAGCTGACTTTGTAATAATGCCGCTTGGGGGTGTGTGTAAAAGCCCTAACAAGCAGGCATATACATAGAATGAAGGCTATTGCTAAGCACATTGGTTTGTGCTTAAATTGTAAGCCGCCCTGAGTCTTCGGAGAAGGGCGGGATATAAATGTAATAAAAATAAAATAAATAAATAAATTTCAGGCAAATGGCTGTCCAATCTCTTAAAAAACTCTAGTGATGGAGCACCCACAACTTCTGAAGGCAAGCTGTTCCACTGATTAATTGTTCTAGCTGTCAGGAAATTTCTCCTTATTTCTAGGTTGGTTCTCTTTTTGATTCGTTTCCATCCATTGCCTCTTGTCCTTTCTTTAGGTGCTTTGGAGAATAGGTTGATCCCCTCTCCTTTGTGGCAGCTCCTTAGATATTGGAACACTGCTATCATGTCACCCCCCCCCCAGTCCTTCTCTTCATAAACATACTCAATTCCTGTGACCATTCTTATTATGTTTTAGCCTCCAGTCCCCTAATCATCTTAAAAGGTAAAGGTTCCCCCGCACATGCGTGCTAGTCGTTTCCGACTCTAGGGGCCGGTGCTCATCTCCGTTTCAAAGCCGAAGAGCCAGCGCTTGTCCGAGGACGTCTCCGTGGTCATGTGGCCGGCATGACTAGACGCCGAAGGCGCACGGAACGCTGTTACCTTCCCACCGTAGTGGTCCCTATTTTTCTACTTGCATTTTTACGTGCTTTCGAACTGCTAGGTTGGCAGAAGCTGGGACGAGTAACAGGCGCTCACTCTGTTACGCGGCACTCGGGATTTGACCCGCCAAACTGCCGACCATCTGATCGACAAGCTCAGCGTCCTAACCCACTGAGCCACCGCGTCCCTCTCTAATCATCTTGCTTGGGGTGAAAAGCAAGTTGTGGGAGGCCTTCTGTGGTATTGTAGTTCTCTACACCTATTCATTTTAATGGAATTGTGAGCAGGATTCTTTTATTATATCAATATTTTTAAGCTCTTTCTATCTTTTGTATACGTGTACTGAGCCTCTCACCAATCTATTTCTACTTGCTGAGCTTCCAGCAATCACTGATGTCCTCATTTTGCCTCTCTGCTTTTTCCTTTTTCTAAGAACACACCTGACTTTTATTTTTGCCCTTCAACTTGGCACCTAGCCATTGGAACTATCCATTAAAGTACCATCCTAATAGGAAACACTGCAGAAACACCTACTTCCAGACGGAGTCCTCTCCACCTTCATTCTTCACTGGCTTAGTTGAAGAAGAGTGGCAAGAAGGAGCTTCCATGTATGTTTCCTTAATTCTGCACTCAGGACCATAGTCGTTCCTAGCATACCTATCCATGGGAAAACACATGGTTTTGTAATCTTATAAGGCACAATGGCCCTATTTCTGGCAGGATGAAGAGTTTCCATATCAAACCTCAGTCGGTCTCCTTATTGCCATTGTCTTATAATCTCTCCCTCTCCCTCTCCTTCTCTCCCTGTCTATGGGTGTGTTGGTATGTGTGTGTCGGTGTGTACTGTGTGGGGAAAATCACTTTCTCCATCTGGATTTTTCAGGTTCAGTAATGAAGGAAAGGGAGAGAGAATTTTTAGAGCCCAACCCTGGAGTTCAGTAATTTGTCTGCCTCCAATGGCTCCACAATCATAAATGAAAAATATATAACTGGACAGTTGCCATGTTGTGGACAACTGCCAGCATAATATATCCTGCAGATTTCCGCTTGCTGTAAGCAAGGGATAAAACAAACACAGAGACATTCACAATATGTAAATATATACACAATTGCATATGCAAGGGTTTTTTTCTCATTAGGATAAGCAATTTAGCTAAGAGTTGGGGAGATGGGATCTAAATGAACATATGTCTGTCTGTCTTTCCCTGCTCTGATAAAAAATACCTCCCTCCATTACTGCTTTAAAATACTTAATTTTAAAAAGCGAGATCCCACTTTAAGCATCCCACACCATGGACACATCCAAACAACCAGTCTTTCTGTCTCCCAGTCTTTCTGAATTCTGCTTTGAATGTGCTGATGATGGATCTGTACTATTATAATTACATTCAATCTGTTTAGACATTGGGATTCTATGAGCGGGGGATACTTTGCAACAATACCAGGTCCACAGAGCTTTAGAGAATACCAACAAATAAGTGCTTGCACTTTCCAGCTCAGAGTTCATTGCAGAGAACTATCTGTCCATCAGACCTTGCTTGTGGGCCAATAACTGAGTGCCTCGTCCTGATTTCTCAGGTTTGTGAGCCTACTTATAAATACCTTTTCCCAGTGATGGGATTCAAATATTGAACAACCGGTTCTCTATGTGGGTACCGCTTCTGGAAGTCCATTCTGGGCTTGGGCAACAAAAAAGTAGCTACCAGTTCTGCCGAATTGGTGCGAACCAGCTGAAGCCCACCACTGCCTTTCCCCCCCTCTTCATCCAATAATAGAAGACAAAATATTTAATATTTAATAATTTAAAATACAATTTAATATTGTCTCTTGTTTCTGGGTTTTTCCTTGGTTGCAAACCTTTGTTGCCTTTCAGATGCCAATTGCTCGCTGGTGTCATTCCTGTCAGCACAGATGGAGCCCCAGGAACAGAGAGGTGAGGTGAGCCAAGAACACCTCCAGTGAGAGAAGCAAATCCATCACTAACAAGTCAAAATTATTTGCAGCTATATACGTATGCACTTCTGTGTCATGCAACATAATTCCACAGTCCCTCAAAGATAATTTGAAACCAATTGTCTGAACATCTGGTCTTTGACTGGTCTTAAAAGTGCTGAGAACAAGCATAGGACAATGTAGGCCCCAAGGCATTCCCTCAAGCTGACAGGAAAATACAAAAAGTGACACTCAATCACTATTTCCAACTGCTGCAGTTCCTACAATATTAGTAACAAAAGACTTCCCATTCCCATGCAGCATAAAAAGGGGGGGGTAATGCCACCCCCTCATTTTTAGTAAATGTTAACTCCACTTGCAAACATTCTGAGTGGTTACTATGAGGGGAACCTACCCAGCTGCAAATATACTTTTCCTTCTGTTTAAAAAGAGAACAAACAGCAAACAGAAGGAGAATGTGTCGTCATTTTTGCAGCCAGGTGATTTTTCACAATACGTCTAAATGCAGATGTTTGTTGCTGCAGCAGCAGAAGTGGGGGAATGTTGCCAGAATTGATCCAGGCCTTCTGAAACTTTGCAGAGCCTCGCAATTTTTCTCTTCTGCAGCAGGGAACCAGCCAATTTGATGCTCTTAAAATTGTTGTTGAAAAACTGCCAGAAATACATTACAAAACAAAAAAACAATTGAAGAATGAGGGTAAGAGAACAGACTAATGGTTACACTGATTTCAGGTCGAAGTGATGGAGTGAGGCAAAGGTTTCTGCTAGTGGGGTTTCTGCCTCCAAACGTCTTGTTTAAAAAAAAATAGCAAAAGAAAATACCAGCATAAGCATGAATAAAGCACATGGTTTAGGTGATACATTAAGGCAGAAACCATAACCATATTATAGTTGTGTAGTCCTTGACACTCTCTGAGCATGTTTGCTCATCATTACCCAACTAGGTAACATCATCAGCGCTGGTCTGAAGTTTCTTCCTGTTTTTATACTGTAGTTTGCCAGTGCTGGTGGGGGTGTAGTTTTTTTCCTTGGTAGTTTCTTGACTAGGGTATTATTTTCTGCTTGTTTAGAATTAATTTAGTATTGGTATTAATTTCTACTTATCTGGGTGTTGGTTTCTGTGAGAATGTGTTCTAGTCTTTTTGTTTCCTTATGTTTTTTATGTCTCTTTTGAAAAGTCCATAAAAGTGATTTATTTCTATGTGTCTATTGATGGCTGACTTGTCTGAATGCCAACCTTCCAGGAATTGCCTAGTGTTTTTGGATTTAACTTGGTCTAGGGAGGAGATATTATGATTTAATGAATGTAGTATTCAGGTCAAAAAGCCAATAAAGTTGCTTGACCGAAAGATAGTACATTTTCACACACAAAAAAAATACAGTAGGTCCTCAGATTTCACTGTTAGCCTGTTCAGCTTTGCTCTTGATCTGAGATTTTAACAGGAACTCATTATTTACTCTGTGCCCTACTGGGTAGAGCACTATTTCTTAACCTTGGCAACTTTAAGATGTGTGAACTTCAATTCCCAGAATTCCCCAGTCAGCATGATAGTTCTTAAAGTTGCCAAGGTTGAAAAACATTGGCCAGTGAGATGTTTATTGGGAAGACATCAGGAAGTATCTTTGGGCTTTGGAAGGGTTGATGTATTCTGACTTAAAAGGCCTATTGACAGAGCATCCTTATTCTTTTTCTGGAAATAGGTTACTAGAAAACTGCATGGTACAGTAAACCAGTCTGCTAATTTCAAATTACTCAAATCTATCTCAGGAACTCCCTCTAAACCAATTGGATTTATAACTGCATTCACACAATATGCTTAACCTGTGTTCATACAATATGTTGAGCAATGAAATAACCAAACTTCAAATATTGTACAAATACAGTCACTAATTTGTAATTGATTTAGCAAAATCCCTTGATTCCAAATGCATGCTATTATATGTGGAAAATACACTCCCTAAAGAGATTATATATCTTTATCTCAATCAGTCTATCAAACAGGTTGACAAATCCCATCATTACACCAAAGGGAAACAATTAGTTATGGGATTAATAGATTTCTCAAGATTTCAATTATGAAATCTCTTCAGATTCTCTTGGGAAATGAGTTGCAGCCTCACCAACCAGTTGATAATTTTCCTGGGGATTATCCAGGAGATTTTGCCATATTTTCTAAATTTCTATTTAACTAGTTTGGAGGTTTTTCTTAACTCAACAAAGACAACAGTTGGGATATCCAAAAATCTTAAACCAAGTTTGTAATCTTCAGTTATACTCATCTGTTTATCTATAGAAGAAGAATAGGAAATGGAGGGCATTTATAATACTTATAAGTATTATAAGTATAGAAAAGAACTGTGGGGACCTGATCACCCACCTGTCAGTAGCATTGTGCTAGCTCCTGGCCTCTAGCTGGTACGTGGGCAAAGGTTTGTGCCAGTGACTGCAGGTGGAAGCTAGTGCCTAACATGAGAAATTGGTAGGTGAAGATAGCCACAGTGTCACACTGCACAAATCTGAAACCATGTCCAAACAGGTAATCCTCAGCATAACAACCATTAGTGATGTTCACAGGTGCAATGGCGTTGAAAAAAAGTAACCTTATGGCCATTTTTCACACGTACTACTGTTGCAGCATCTCGTGGTCACATGATCAAAATTTGGATGCTTGGCAACTGGGATGTAATCATGATGGCTGTGGTGTCCCAAAGTCATGTGATCACCTTTTGCTACCTTCTGACAAGCAAAGTCAATGGGGAAGCCAGATTCAGTTAACAACTGTCTTATTAACTTAACACCTGCTATTCACTTAACAACTGTGGCAAGAAAGGTTGTAAAATGGGGCAAAACTCACTTAACAACTGTCTCGCTTAGCACCGGAAATTTTGGGCTCCATTGTGGTTTATGTCGAGGGCTACCTATAATGTCCTCTTCTTCCCTTATAGACAGGCAAAGAAGTACAAGTAGCAATTAAGAATTTGGCTTCGGGCTCTGCAAGGGCTGACAGCTGCCTTAGCTGAACTCAACAAAACCTTCCGAATTGTACGCAAACATTTAAGACCAAGAAGGCATGATGAAATTTTAACTTGATTCCCATCAAGAGACCTCATGTAACAGAACTCTGGGTTTCAATAAATGTGTATGTCGTGTGTGACTAACATATGTTTATGCGTGGGTGCACTGGCATATGTGCTCAGCATTCTTGCACAAGAATGTGAGGAAGTTTTATGTGCATGCGTCTAAAAAAAAGGAAAAATAGGTATAATTAGGAAGAAACGAAAGTGTTGATGCTGATTCTCTTACCCACGTAAGAGTTGGTGGTGTTAAATTGTTTATAGATACTCTTTGCCCAGTAAATTCTATCATCTAATCCTAGAAATATGTAGTTTTATTATGACTGTTTCATAGCAAGAGAATGGTTGCATGGTTAAATATGTGTTCTTTATTATTTCTTATAATATTAGAGGCTAGACCAGGGGTCCACAACCCCCAGTCCGTGGACCAGTACCAGTCCGTGGCATGCCAGCAACACGAACAAGCAAAGCCCCATCTGTGGGATGCAGGCAGCACACAAAACCATGCACTTTACAGTCCTTGGAAAAACCTTTTTCCATGGAACCAGTCCCTGGTGCCCAACAGGTTGGGGACCTCTGGGCTAGACTCCAGAGCTGATCAAATAAAAAATTAATTCTTATGAAGCTGCTCAATAGGTAACAGTTTAAGATCAGGCTTTCTTTTATTTGCCTCTTTGGCCTACAAATTAAATATTTCACCATGGAGAGTGTTTTTCAACTGTTAGATTCTCATTCCTTATCTTTGTACCCAGTGCTTTTTTGTAAAAGAAAAAGGTGCCGGAACTCACACATGTCATACAACCCGCCTTGCCTACCCTACAAGGTTCCATCCAAAAAAGGTGCCGGAACTCCGTTCTGAGCATTCTATGACAAAAACGCCCCCCCCAGTTATTGTACCTATTGTAATATATCATTTTTCATTGTTTAATATGGTAAATTTTATCTCTGCAATAAATTCACATTGGTATACATGATTTCAGAAACCAACATTAGCAAATTTATTAAGACTGTGTATCTGCAATAATCCAAACTCCATCTTTAGATATTTTACTAATAACTTACTTGAAAGAAAAATAATGATTTTTCCTAAATAATTTACTTTTAAAAATCATATTAGTTTTGTGAGAATACCATACTGGAGGCAGATAATTTCTTTCTGACTAATCTTCCATTTGCAAAAGATTCATTTTAAATTCATGGTTGTCTTCCTTATAGATAAACACAGTATGTCATCTGTATCTATAATTTTTTTTATTAAGAATGTACTGTAGTTGGGAGGGATCTTTGAGTCCAACCGCTGTTCAAGGCAAAATCAGCACCATAGGATGGAACCATAACATGTCTGATAAGTGACTGTCAATTCTCTGCTTAAATATTTCTGAGTCCCACATAGGAGCATCTGACCCTTTTATTCACAGTGCCATCCTCCAGATTCTCCATATGTTCCTATACTGTGTGTTTTCTGTGAGTTTTAGAAACTCAGCCATGTTTTGATTTAGTAGTGTTCCAGAAGAAATGTTGCAACATTTCCTGCAGAGCAAAAGACAGGTGTTTACATTGGCAGGGCACCAACATTGTCCTCTTCCCAACAGGAATTTTCTTCTCACCTGGCATGTGATAAAGCACCATTTCATCTTGCCAACCTTTTCCCTCCATCAACCAGAGGGTTTTCAAGAAGTAGCTAATCAGGGACATATATCCTCTGTGATTCTCTACACTCTCCTGCCAACTGCCAAGTTGGCATCTGCCAACTTAAGGAGAGAGAACACAGGCTGTCTCAAGAAGAGAAAAGTGAGGTACCACACAGGGATGCAAAAAAGATGCTGAGGATTGGTGTGGGAGAGAACCTGATGGCTGATGTGAAGGAACCTCCAGGTTTTTCCCAAAACTCTGGTGAACAATTCAGCCAAGGCCCTTGACACAGCTTGGAATGGACCCATCATATCCATGAGGATTCTCTATGGCCACAGATCTCACAGAGTACTATTGTGTATTGAGGAGCTCCAAGGGATAAATCAACCACTTGGGAGATCATTAGGAAGCCCATCCAGAAGGCATGTGTTTGTGCATGCAGAGTTTGGCACCCCTGGCTGTTGCTTGAGCTGCACTGGCTCCCAGCTTCCTTCTGGGTGAAATTCAAAGTGCTGGCTATCATATTTAAAGTCCAGCATGGACCAGGATGAAGTTATATGCAGGACTTCCTCCTCCTGAGGGTATTTGCCCACCCCACCAGAATGGATAAAATGGGCACAGTCTTCCCTTACAAGTCGCCATCTAGTGATTGCACCTAAGAAACATGCCTTTCTCATAGCAGCCCCTGTCCTGTGCAACACTCAGAATAACAGAATAACAGACTTGGAAGGACCTTGGAGGTCTCCTAGGTCAATCTCCGGCTTAGGCAGGAAACCCTATACCATTTAAGACAAATGGTTATCCAATCTCTTCTTCAAAACACTTACAGTGTTGCAGCATCCACGACTTCTGAAGACAAGTCGTTCCTCTGATTAATTGTTCTGTCAGGAAATTTTTCCTTCTTCTAGGTTGCTTCTCTCCTTGATTAGCTTCCATCGATTGCTTCTTCTTCTGCCCTTGACTCCCTCTTCTTTGTGGTACCCTCTAAGATATTGGAACACTGCTATCATGTCATCCCCTAGTTCTTCTCTTCATTAAACTAAACATACCCAATTCCATCAACTCTTTTGTATATGTTCCAGCCTCTCATCGCCTAATCATCTTTGTTGCTCTTCCCTATACTCTTTCTAGACTTGAGTCTCAACATCTTTTAAGACTCTAGAAAGTCTCATCAACTTTTCTCCCTGGGATCCAGCAAGAGATCCCCTAATCTTTTACCCTTCAAGTAAAGAGTTGGGTCTTCCCCCAAGTTCTGGATATGTCAGATAAGAGCATACAGATAGGATGCATCCATGGAGGATGGCTGGAGCTCCAGGTTTCTGTTTTTAGTTTCATTGTTTTAATTGTTTTTTGGGGGGCGGCTTTTAGTGTTGTTGTGAAAGTCTCAAAATTGTGCTCTCAAGATGGACAGCCAGATGCATATTTTAAGTAAATAAAATCTGCGAATGTAGCTTGTTTCATTATCAAACAACTTGCAGAAAGTTTTGTGCGATATTCAATAGATTTTCCCTGCAGCTGTTAACATGCCCTCCCTCTTCTGTCTTTCTGAACAAAAAAGTACATTAGTTTTTAGACATGATTTGCAGCATGCCATACAGTGGTTCTACAAATATTCAGAAATAGTCACTGTGTCTCATTTTAACTTTATCCAGGCTAAATGTGTCTAACATTTCATCTCTTTTTTCCCCAAAGAAATTGGGTTACAGATTGATCTAGTTGCCCATCTCTGAAAATTTAATTTGTAAATGCAGTGGTAGAGAAATAATGAAAAAAGTGTCATTATAATACAGTAATATATCAAGTTAGCCATAGCAGTGGAGTGCAGGGTACTAATCACAGAGATCTCTATTCAAAGTTCTGCACTAAGATGTACCTGAATGAACTTTCTTGGTCTATCTGCCTCATAGGTTCGATATGAAGATAAAGGGGAATAACTCCATGTTTGTCATAAACCTTTATACTACAGTGCAAAAAATGGTTTATACTACAGCTTAATAATATATATATATTTAAAACGAAATGAATCAATAAGTCAAAACGGGGTTATGCAATTAACAAATTAAATTAGCATTCAAAGCGCCAAAATGGTTTTGGTTTAATTATTTATTTTTCTTTAATTTTGGTCTAATTCTTTTGCTCAGTTTGTTTGGTAGGTTTTAAAACTGATCTGAAAGGGCAGGAAAGGGAGACCACTGTACAGAACCACACTCAAAAACAAGCCCAAAAGAAGAAAAGAAGGGGTGCTCAGAAATATCCAGGAAATGCAGTAGGCAAACTTAGAAGAGCATGCTGAAGGGCAGTGATGCCTGTACCCTAATATCCAAAGCATGGGGACCAAACAGGAAAAACTTGAAATCCTAACCTAGGGGGCAAATATGACATTTTTGGTCAAAGCATGTGGGATGGAACTCAAGATATAGTACCAGAACAATATAATCTACTTAAAAGAAAAGAAAAAAACAGCAAAAGACAAGGTGTGTGCATGTGTATGCATACACACACACACACACACATTCATGATGTCATCAACTGGGAATCAAGCTGTGTAGCAAGAGAGAGGACCAACAGGTTCTTGACATGCCTTGCAGACATCATCTAAAAGATGGAGGAAGGACTAGGAGATCAGCTATACTGGACTTAATCCTTACTAACAGATTGAGGACATGGAATTTGAAGGGGCCTTGAGGGACAGTCACCATACCTAGTCTGGAAATCACCATATTACAGGCAGAGAGAACTGAAGGAAGTCAGAATAGTATTCTAGAGTTCAAGACAGCTGACTTCAGTAAGCCAAGGGAAAATATGAATTTCATGAAGGAAGGATTGAGAAGGAAGAAGGATTGAGTAATTCTGAAAAATATGTTAATTAAGGCCCAAACACACATGGTATTAAAGAGAAAGAAAAATGGGTGCTTATGAATTAAACCAGCATTGTTGCACAAAGAACTCTCTGATAAACTGAAAAACAAAAAAGGACATCTTTTAAAAAAGGAAGGAGGGGCAGAATAGCTGAATCTGTAAGGATCACATTAGGAAAATTAAGGCTCAGTATGGCCTGAAGATTGCAATGAACACCAAAAATAAGAACAGTAAAAAAGCATTCTTAGCATATGTGTAGAACAAGTGGAAAATCAAGGGAGCAGTTAGTTGGAAAAGATGCTGAGATGGTGCTGAGCAACAAAGAGAAGGCTCAATTGCATAATTCCTATTTTGTGTCTCTATTTGTATAAGGAAAAAGTGATCTAAAGAAAATGAAAATGTGATCTTAGAGTCATTGACTGCAACATCTAAAGAACATAGAAAGTGCTGGAAGACTGGAGAAGACCTAATGTTCCAATCTTTGAAAAAATAGTCCCAAAAAACTACTAACTTCAATACTTGGGAAAATCTTGGGAAAGAAAATCAAACAGTGGGTTTAAAAATACTTAAAGCGGAGCAAAGTGATTACTAGATTCCAGCATAGACTTGTTACAAACTCATTATGCCAAATAAATCTTAGTGCATTTTTTTTAACAGAGTAACTAGATTTATAGACCAAAGGAATGTTATGGATGTGCTGTATTTAGATTTCAGTAAGGCATTTGGTTGACCATAGTCCTTTTCTTAATAAAATGGAACAATGTGGGATTGATAACCCACAGGTAGATGGATTTCCAGCTGGCTGAGCAATCATGCCCAACACGTAGTCCTTAATGATTCTTTGTCCAGCATGGAAAGAGGATCCAATGGAGTATTTCAGAGAACTGTCCTGGGCTATTAAGTATACTGCTGGCATCATTATATTTTGATTAAACACTAGTATTGTGGACTCAATAATTGATAGTTCCACTCTGCATTGCACTGGTCAGACTATATCTGGAATCCTATGTCCACTTCTGGTTGCCACAATGATGCTGAAGAACTGGAAAAAGTGAAGAGAAGAGTTATGAAGATACTGAAGGACTTGGAAGCTAGAGGAAGAATGAATGATTAAAGGATCTAGGTATGTTTAGGCTAAAATAGAAAAGGCTAAGGGGAGACATGATAATAGTCTTTCAATTTTGAAGGACTATCACAAGGAAACGAGTGTGAATTTATTTTCCAGAACTCCAGAGGGGAGGACAAGAACCAATGCATGGTAGCTTTACAGAGGTAGATCCAAAGTGAAAATAAGGAGGAACTTCCTGATCATGAATGCTCTTAAGCAGTGGGACAGCTTTCTTCCTGAACTCATGAGGACTTTATTACTGGAGGTTTTCAAGCAAAGCTTAGACAGCCATTCATCTGGGATGCTATGAGGATTTTTTGCCTTAGGCAGAAGATTAGACTAGAAGACTTTTGTACCCTCTCCAGTTCCATGATTCTATGATTCAAGTACAGAGAAACCAATTTTAGATTAAACAGTGATTAATAAAACTTTATTTACAGCCCCTTTCCTCTGCCAATGTGTGTGTGACTGACTGGGGAACAAGGTTCAGTATGCCTCCTTATTTCGATCTAGTAGGCCATACAATCCATTTCAGTTGCCCTTCTGCTAAACCTCAGAGTTCTAATGAAAAGACTGTGCTTCAAGGCCAAAACATGGATAAAATACTTTATGTAATGTCCTGACATTTTCAAACTTCATTTATTCACATCATTGGGAGGCCTCCTCCTCCTCTTTTTCACATGAACAAATATGGGGTTTGACTAAAGATTCTCTAGAATGATCCTGGAGCATAAGGGATAAAATGGAGATCTTTTGGTGGTGTCCCTGAGGAGACCTCTCCTGCTTGGCTAGCAATAGGCAGAAAAGGTAAGGAGTTGCCCTCTGGATGGGGTGTTAGGAGATACCAAAGGCCTTGTGGGTCCCACTTTCCCTCTGAGGAGTGTGCCTGGTACAGCTGTCCAGTCAGTCAGCCTCTCACTTGGATTTAGGTGGTTATTTTTGCCATGGAATGTGCCAGTCCTTTAGATTCTAGCAGGGCCATCAGGTCTTGTGTTACACATCAGGCGGAGAGCAAGTATCAGGTCTACAAGGGGAATAAATATAGAGCTTACATTGCAACATTGTACTGGGTCTTCAGGCATCTTGGCTTTTCTCTAAGGGCCCTGTCTGAGAAAAGATCTGGCTGCCCTCTCCTCTATCCTCCTTGCCCTTGACTATGTTCTTGTCACCATTTTGGTACTTTCAGTCGTAGGAGAAGAAATATCTTTGCATCTGTCTCTACATCTAGCAGAACCTGGCAGGTAGCCACAGTAAGATGGTATCCTACTCTCTTGTATCAAGAGGCAGAATGACAGAAAAACAAATGGGAACTGAAACATTAGGCCTCTTTAGAGAAAACTCAGATCTGTATTATTGAGACGTGAAAAGAGGTCTGTGGGGGTTGCGCTGAAAGCGTTGGGGCCAGCAAAATGAGGTTGCACTCAGAAGAAGCCACTGATAGATTCTGTATTTGAACTGCACTTTGCAAATGCTACTCAGCAATTATGGGGAAAATGCTCATCCCCTCAAGTACGTAAATACAGGTAGTCCTCAACTTATGACCACAGATGAGCCCAAAATTTCTGTTGCTAAGTGAGACAGTCGTCAGGTGAATGTTGTCCCATTTTGCAACATTTCTTGCCACTGCAGTTAAGTTAGTAACACGGTTGTTAAGTGAATGTGCCTTCCCCATTGACTTTGCTTGTCAGAAGGTTGCAAAAGAGGATCACGTGAGCCTGGGGCACTGCAACCGTCAAAAATACGAGTCAGTTTTCAAGTGTCTGAATTTTGATCATGTGACTACTGGGATGCTGCCAAGGTCGTAAATGAGAAAAACAGTCATAAGTCACCTTTTTCAATGCCGCGGTAACTTCTAAAGGTTAGTAAATGAATGGTTGTAAGTCAAGGACTACATGTCCTGAGTCCTTCGGGAATAGGGCGGTATAGAAATTTAATTAAATAAATAAATGTAATAGAAAGTTTTGGTGCTTCTTTTGTCAGGAGTAGCAAAAGAAGGTCATGCCTTTCTCTCTGTCAAGGAGAAACGAATTAGGGCTTCTGGTCCTGATAGTCCAGCTGCCCAGAGATACATATGTAGTGCTAAAATAAACTCCAGCCTTGGAAAAGGGTAGTCCCTTCTGGGCATCTGAGGATATTTGAATAACCTCAAAGCACAGAACATTTGCAAGAATGACAACTTTGGTATTCTCTGTGTTGTTGCACTTTAGAAGCGATGTGTGAGAACAGGGCGGAAAACTCAACCCTTGGGAAAGGAGCAAGGTTTTTGCAAGCAGGCCTTCTGATCCGTTTTCAAACTCAGATGCAAAATGGTGGAAATGGTAGCAGCTTAGGAAATTCAGGGTCAGTAAACCAAACACGACTCCCAATTTCTTCAACTCCAATGTGCAAATGTAAAATGTAAACAGAAGCAAGATGTTTACACAGAATCACTAATGCTTTTCCTCCTCCATCGCAACATATGTTAATGCCTACAGTCAGGAATGAGTCTAGGCCGTCAACAAAACATGAAGCTGAGCACAGAATTCTTTGCTGCCTTTCTTTTTTCATCCTCAAACGAGTTTCTGACTCTTCTAGTTAGAACTTAATAGATAGAACTCTTATAGTTCAATATTTGGACACTTCTAAGAATAGCACCAGAGACACCTCAGAAGTCGAAAGGGATTGCCGTGGGTCTGTCATTTGGCTTTGTTAGACCAAGTGACATCTTTCCTCTCCATCCTGGTGATTGTGAATGCCATCAGCAGAAGCAAAGGCTGGGGAGGGGAAAGTGAGGGGCAAGGCTCCTTTAAGAGAGAAACTAGAACACCTTTTAAGTCAGAAGACTTATTAGGAATGTTACAAATGTGTCATGGCTGCTTTCACAAATGGCTCCCATGGTGGTGTGAGGAATAAAAATTCAACTCAAAAGGTGTTGGAAAACAAAACAAGTTTTATTAAAGCTTTTGCAAAAGCTGGTGTACCCTTCTATATGCAAATAAAGAGCCACACTGAATGAATTTCTGCATCGGTTTTTATACCCTATCCCATGCATCACGCCAGATCCTTCCAGCTGAAACCCAGTTAATAGGTTTCAATTGGTTACATGCTTTTCAGATCGCCTACCAACCATTACAATTACCCAACCCTCCAATTATTAGATCTAAAGCCCCTTTTGTTCCTATCTTATCTCCCCTCCCTTGATTTGTAACATCCTGCTAACTAAGGGTGTAGCTTTATCTACAAGATGAACTGTTACCCAAACTGGATAAATGCAATCATAAAGGATTTATGTCTTCCCTTGTTTATCTATAAGAGTGCCTGCTTTTCATCTAAAAGCTATATTTGTAACAGAGTTCGTGCTTTGGTTAAACATGGTTGCACTTTGGTTCATAGTTATACTTTAAAATACTAACTCTAGACAGTTTTTATAAAGAATAAACCTTATATAAAATGAATAATGTTATTCATAAGCTATATGCTATTCTACAACAGTGTGCTCTATTCTAAAAATATGCTTTAAGTCAGTGTATATAGTTCCTCTCTATTCCTCCAGCTTACTACATCTCCTTTCCTAAAAAATACCTTAGCTAAGTGCCTCTATGTGACTATTCGTTTAGCAGAAATGAAAAATTATAACATGTACATTTACTGTGTATCTCACAGTGGGGAGTGGAAAGCTTGCCTGTTTAAAAAATGGCTGCTGTGGAGAGTACAGCCCAGCCATTTAGCCCAGGCAGATTAGTGAGATTGCTCTGCCTCATTTTTCTGAGATGTTGTGACCTTTTAACCCCAGACTTTCTCCCTAAACAAGGGAGGACAGTTTTATACAAAACACTGAACTGCAACTGCCCCCACCTTTATAAGGATGTGCACGGTATGTGCATGTCCATAGTATTCTCTGAATTAAGGTAGATACCATTTTCCTTTGCAGCATGGGAGTTTCCTGTTTTGGTGGTGGTGGGGATGTTTTATTTAAAAGAACATGGTTTTAAAAAATCATAAACTCAGAGGCATTGGGGAGCTGCCAGGGGCTAAGAAGGTTCCATAGCACAGATGTTATGTCATTCCTTCCTGGCTGGCAGGAACAACCAGAAAAACATTAGAGACTTTTTAAAAATGTGATCAACAACTAGGAGAGAATAGGAAGCATAATTGGAATGTTCATCAAATGGAGGACTCATGTACTAAAATGCAATTTGTAATTTATTTTGTTTTTGTGTCCTAATTGCTTCATAATAAAAAGAATAACAAAAGTAGCAAATATTTTTCCCAGATGGTACTATTATAGGTGTGTACAGTAGTTATATATTTAAATATTCTTTCTAAGGGTCGGGGAAACTACTGCACACTAAAAAAAGCAAAATTCAGTGAAAACACTGAATCAAAACTTTCCCTTTGAATGTTAATATTATGAGTATACAGGCTGAGAATATTTCCACTGGAAGAATATCCAAATGCGTAAATTCACCACTTCTAGCTGTTCCTTCCACAAAATAATCCTTTGTCATTTGATTACGCTAAATATACAAACTGGCCATATTATGAGCTTTGTGGCAATTGTTTGAGGCAAAAGTTGACAGCATCTTTCCTCTTTGCAACTAACCCAGATTTTCCCTAGCAACATTTTTTTTCTTGATTTCACCTCATCCCCAGGCCCAGAGTGAGACAACCTTAATGGTTCTTAGCTGTGCTAAGAAGATACTCAGATACTATTGTCTTACTTAAGTTGACAGATCCAAATGGGTCTTGCCATTTGTTAGACAACAGGTGAAGTTATTGCTAGGAGTAGGTGAGAACAGAGTAGGGCAGGTTCATAGGCTATTTTCTCCTCTTTGGTCAGCCTCATAGGGTCTCCTTCTACTGTTATCTCTCTAAAGGCCTGTGCTGTGCTGATGGTCTATCAGAGTTGCACGATAGCACTAGATTACTCAGCTCAGTACTGTATTGGCTTAGCTATGGTTGTTACCAATTTTTCTTAAGGATGAAATAGCCAAGCAATGGAATGATGTGACTGATCCCAGGGTTGCTTCTCAAGCAGAGGAATATAGAATTTCATTTCCTGTAAATAAAATAAAAAGAAAAGAAATCCTAACTGAAAGTGCTATCTTGTGACTCAGCTCCCTTTGTAACTCTGAATATGTACGTATTTATGAATGTTTGCATGTAACTTGGCATATGACAAAATGAAGCATAGGATAAGGGACATAGGAATGCTGAGAGATGATAGACAGAAGGCTCCTTCTCGCATCCCTCTAACTATGGCGTAAAGATGCACCAGTAATTGTTCTCAAAGGACCTCCTGTCCTGACACCTCATTTCATCCCCAGCCAACCATAGAGGCCACATACATTAGTCTTCAGCTATTCAGCTTAAAAGTAGTGTTTCCTTCTTCCCCTGACTCAAATCCAGTGGTGGGATTCAAATATGTGAACAACTGGTTCTCTGTGTGGATGCCACTTCCGGAAGCCCATTCTGGGCCTGGGCAACAAAAAATTAGCTACCAGTTCTACCGAAGTTGTGCAAACTGGCTGAATCCCACCACTGACGTGATCTAAGAAACACTATCAATTATGGTAGTGATGATCATTTTAGGGACTGGAATCTGTCTACCTTCTGTTGGCTACTTTAGGCTGGTTTGGACACAGTTTCTCTCCTCTGGTTATGTGGCAAATAAACATTTTGGTTTAGGCTGAGGAAGAAGCCAAATGTCTGGTTCCTGTGGAAGTATATGCAGGTATAATCATGGAACACTTGTATTATTTGGGATCGTCACCTAGTGACTTCCTTGGACAGCAACTATTTGCAGTTATGAAGTGATGAAAAATTAACTTTGCAACCAATGCCTACATTTATGACCTTTCAGCATCTCTTTCTCAGTTCCACATGTGCCTTTACCATCAGTTCATCTGTGTTATTCTGTGTAAAATTGTAAAAACCATTGGGGTTATGTGATTTTTCACTTAGTGACTGCAGTTGTGTATCCTATAACAGTTGCTAAATAAGTACTATGTGTAAACCTATGTTTACCATCTTTTGGAAAAACAAAAAGTAGCCTTTCTTTGCAAAACAGGAGTAATAATCTCTTGGGAAATCTGAGTGCTTGTGTGTTAGCCAAGCAGAGAAACTGACCAGAGAAAAAGCTCTCCCCCTCCCCAAAGTTGAAATCCATTCTGAATTATTTCCATGCCAACACCAAAGGGGAAGGGAACAGCCAATCCGTACATTTAAATGCAGAGGAAGAGCATGCACACATGCCCACCATACCCCCTTCGTAGGGTTTGTCAGTATTATACTATCTCATTCTTCATTCATTTTATCACTTCTTTTTTTAAAGCAGTCTGCATTTTTTGACCACTGAAATTTACTAAGCAACACTTCATCCACCCCACTGAATGATCCTTCACATTTCAACTTGCAGTTCTCACTCACATCAGCCAGTTTTTCAGTAACTTTCAAACAGATGTATGGCTGTTCTTGAATAGCCATGTAGAGCCAGTTTGGTGTTGTGGTTAAGGCATCATGCTACAAACTGGGGAACATGAGTTGCAGTTCCCCTTGCCCATGAAGCTAGCTGAGTGACCTAGGGCCAGTCACTTTCTCTCATCCCAAGGAAGGAGCCAATGGCAAACCACTTCTGAAAAACCATGTCGAAAACTTTTAGAGGGACTTATCCAGGCATTTTCTGGGAATTGGACATGACTGAATGGAAGGGGGGTGGAAACTACATTCTGGAGCATCCACAACTATCAAAGCAAGGTGATTAAATCTACTGGCCTAGCCATGTGTGGAAATGTGTCCGTTCCTCAGCCCCACTGACTCTCGAATTAAGAAAAGAAATTGGTGGAAGCTTTTCTCATTGGCTAGTGATATTTGATGGGTGAGCATAATCCATCAATTGCTTTTCTAACCTGGTGCAAAATAAAACTGTAAGGGTGTCTCTAGGGTGATAAAACTCTCCAAGAAGGGCAATGCAAAATATGCATTATAATGTTCCTATCAGTTAGTAGTCAAACTCTGCCCATTGTTTCTGCAGTGCTCTGATTGTCAGGTTTTCCCTTCCAGTTGGTGAAGTGCAGAAGAAGAGGACAGCCAAGCCAGACAAGTGAACAAATTGCTCTGGTTGTCATATGTTGCAAGTGCAAAATCAGAACAGCATCTTTTGGCGATGTCTCAGAAAAGATGTAGTAACTGCAGGGTAGGAGAAGCAAATTTCATGCCAGTAGGGCTTTCTGCCAACTCAAGGATGGGTAGTTAGCACTTTAACTCAGCAGTGGGAATGGTCTTTAAAGCAGTTAGATCTGAATTAGTACTCCCACTGGCATAATGTAATATAGGCAGAGCACTTAATTGCACACTTAAAATTAATATCATTGTTCCAAAGATGAAAAGAAAATCAGATTGAAGTGGGCATGATTGAAAGTTGTAAGGAGAAGGATGTTTGTTTGATTGCTTGTGGTGCTCTGTGAATTAGTCTGAATTACCTCTGAAGGTATTGGAGCTGCCGCTTACAACAGTTTAATCAATGTTTCTCAAATTTGGCAACTGGGCAATTCTGGGAGTTGAAATGTACAAATCTTCAAGCAGGGCTGGTTCGGCAATTCTGGGAGATGAAATCCACACACCTTCAAGTTGCCAAGCCTGAGAAACACTGTCTTAAGTTCTCAGAAAGGATAAGTATTGATATTACATTACATCATGGTCCCATGTATGGGAATTTTACTCGACTTCCATACTTCCCAGGGGGAGGGCGTTCTCTGTGAGTGTGCCCGCCCTTTGGAACGAACTGCTGATGGAGCTTCGGACTGCCCCCGACCTTCGCTCGTTTCACTGAGATTTAAAAACTTGGTTGTTTGAATTGTCTGGCCTGGACTGAGGGATTTTAAGTTATATAAATTAAATTAAATTAAATTAAATTAAATTAAATTAAATTAAATTAAATTAAATTAAATTAAATTAAATTAAATTAAATAATTAAATTAAATTAAATTAAATTAAATTAAATTAAATTAAATAATTAAATAATTAAATTATTTTCAATTTTCAATTTTTAATTATTTTTAATTTTTAATTATTTTTAATTTTTAATTTTTAATTATTTTTAATTTTGTTATCTTAATTGTGGGCTGTATTAATTTAATTTAATTTTATTCTCTCTTTTGTATTGTTTTTAACTTGCCCTGTGAACCGCCCTGAGTCCTTCGGGAATAGGGCGGTATATAAATTCAACTAATAAATAAATAAATAAATACATTCCCTGTTGAAGGGAGGGGAATTGCTCTATTATTATTATTTAAACTTGGGTGGCATCATCATCAACTACACTGACCACCAGGAGGCACCATGTGACCAGGTTCGCAGAGGTCCCCAATTCATACCCTGGCCATAGAGGTGGGGCTTGGAAGAACATGCCTCAAAACCTAGGGGATGCCTGCAGGGTGAGTGGCCATCGTGATATGGATGAAGTCCAATTCCTTTCAGTTGCAGGTGGCTTAACTAATAATGAAACAGGGAGGGCTGGCAGCTCTGAAGCAAAGAAGGCAAAAAAAGGGGTGTGTGCATGGGGGAGGGGGGGAGAAGACTGACGAGAAAAAATGAGAAAAGATGATGGAAAGGCAGCGCCTGGGTATGTGAAAGAAAAGAGAAGAAGCAGAAAGAAGGTGGCTTTCATTCTAAGCACCATTTCCATGAGGACTAGGGAACCGAGTGGGTCCCTGGGAATAAAATGGTTCTTCATCCTGCCATAGAACCCAGGATTGTCGCTTTCTGTGTGCAATGCCTCTAAAAGTTCATCGCCAAGGGAGCTACGTTGGGATTAGGATTGGCCAGTTTTGTTTTAGGTTTCTTTTGGCCCAACAATGATTTTGATTGTTGCATGGCAGCCAGTAAATACAGCAGCAGGTATGGGATAGAGATAGAGTGCTTGGGAGAACTCCTGTCTTAGATGTAGCTATTTCAGGACCTTCTGCCAGAAGCAAAAGTAAACGACTTTATGTGGCACATTTATGCCTTCGGTCATGTAAAAGCAGCAGCAGGACAACAAGCTGTTTCTAGCTTCGTCTCTTGACAAATGCTGATGCATCGTGCGTTTCCCCCCCCCCATTACTTCCACTGTGATGAAGAAACACACCTATTATTCAGTTTATCTTCATATAAACATGTAGTATAAACATGTTAAACATATTTTAACATATAAATATGTTAAAATACATGTAGTGTATTTTAAAATGGTCCACCTGTAATCTGGCATTAGTGACACAAAAAAAGAGAATAGAATTTTATGTGAAACAACGCATGTTTCTTGTGTTATAGGCACCAATTATGGGCATTCAGGGTGAGGGGGCAAAGGACAACGTATGTGTAATGACATTTACAAATGCCATGACTTAGATATCTGAGTCATAATATAATTGCAACATTTGTATAATGATGTCATTGTCTGTTTTATTATTTTGGCATCATCGTGGATTGTTACTGCTGGCACCGGCGTGTCTGCAAAGAATGTGGCATCAACAAAGCTCCTTGCCCACTTGACTAATGGTTTAAACATTATCATGATTTTAAATAAATTAAATGAGAAGCCAGCATGCTGATAACAGAGGGCCAGCCCACAGTGTCAGTTTTGCTCTGTGTCTTCCCATATCCAGGATGAGACATGAACTGTAGCTCCTTTACAAATCAGTGGAAGCCAGGCAGGGCATTTCAGAATATGAACAGAATGTAATTTATATTGTAACCACCTGAATAAGTTTGTGCTGGTAACCTCTTGCTCTGTGATTCTAGCGTGACCCCAGTTAGCAGTCTCCCTGGTTATTGTTCCCTTAAGATTTGTATCATAGACACTCCTAGAAAATAAACTGCAGCCCAGTGCATCGTCTCAAAATGTATTTCTTTCTCCATGGGAAAAAAGGGCAAAAGTTAGCTGAGAGGTACAGAACATCCCGCAGAAGGCTAGTGATGGTAAACAGCAATCTTTTCAGTACTCTTCTGCATTAGTAGAGCTTGCCACGGTAGTTGGTTTTTGAAGGGCAGTTTGATGATGTCACCCCAAACCTTGACAATGAGGCAAGAATGAATCTCAAATGATGCATGAAATTTGGAATGAGAAACTGAAACCTTTCATGTTTGGTCAATCCTCTCTTGGCTTTAAATACATGTAAAGCTAAGGGAGAATTGATGGAAACCTGAAAGATAGCATGATAGGAAATGCTGTTGCCTGAAGTCACTTAGGTACATTGAGAGAGATACGTTCAAAGTGCCAAACTCTGGCTCCCATGTAATTTATATTATACCTATAAAAGAAAGTAGAGACTATGTAGAAGCCATCTCCTCCAATGCCATACCATAAATGTAGCTCCCCTATTATATTGTGGTGGGTTTTTTTTTTAGTAGTGAAACTTTTACCCCTCTCTGGGATGGGCCCCAAAGGTAATGAAATCCTAATAAGGATGCACCATAAGGAAGCCCATCTTGAATAAGTCTTGTTATTAGGTGAGTGAACAAGAATCCAGAGGGTCAAAGAGGACTGGTGGTTTGCACTTGCAGCTAGTGGTTTCTTAGGGCTTCATAGTTGCTGCCTGATAGATCCTTCTCACAAGAGCCAGATAGAAAAAATAACCCCCCGATAGGTTGAGCATTTTCTCAAGAACATATAATAAAGAAATCCGCCTCATGCTGGCTCTACCATAAGTTGAAACTGCAGCCCCAATGAGTCTTGAAATCATAGTACGGAAGGCTCATATTTGAACATACTAGAAGTTCCTTCTATTTGAAATCCCTTAAAACTGCTGTTAATTTAGAGAAAAATGAGCCAGTTTCCCTGAATACAGGAGAATCATATTCCTCAAGTCCTTAATTCATGTTTTCTCCCCAATAAATAATGGTCCGTATTTTGAAAAAAAAGTTAGGTGTTGCTTAAACAATACGATTGATTGATTAAATCTCTACCCCTCATTTTCTCCAAAGCCTCAAGGTAGCATGCGTTACACTCCTTCTTCCAGTTCTTGCTGTGTGAGATAAGTTAAGCCAAGAAATAATGACTATTTCTTGTCATTTGGATGGACTTGGCATGTGGGTGGACTTCAGTCTAAGTCTCCCTGGCACTATTGAAATCATAATCACTACCCCTCACTGGTTTTTAGTACCCAAAGACCAAACCTGCTTTTAAAATAGCATCAGCATTCATGGATCAACACCTACTCCCTGAGGTATGAACAGTTATCCCTAGCTGGATATGAGCAGAGAATATGGGGAGAACTATGGAACTATGTTGGTGGCATGGAATAAAAAGAGCTACTTATCTAAAATTCTCTCCAAAGCTTAGGATCCTTTATAGCAGCAGTTCTTGATTATTACTACCATCCTAGGTGTGTTACTTTAACTAATATTTCTACTAGGACAAGGAACTTTGTGAGCTGATCCTATGGTAATTTATCAAATCAGTCCCTTCCTCAGATAGGTACACTTTGTCTCCAGATTGCACACATGCAAATACATGTGCAAATTCAAGGGACAAAAATACATAAATAATTGGCTACATCCAATGCCAGTGGTTCTTCCCATCGTCTTCTCAGCACTGCTTCTCTGGCATCCCACCCAAAACCTTCTCCAGAGGAGAAAAGATGGCTCTGCTGCTTCATTGGAGGAAAGGCTAAGTCAGGGCTCTCCAAACCTGGCAACTTTAAGACTTGTGGACTTCAAGTCCCAGAATTCCCCAGCCAGCATAGAATTCCCCAGTCAGAATTCCCCAGCCTGGGCTTTTATCCAGCCATAGTACAAACATAGTGTACAAATGTTGCTCTGTGGCACGGTCAATGTTTTGGAATACCTCTCCATAGGGATCAGGCTAGAGCTGTTTCTAGTGATATCAGCTCTTTGAGGTAGTCCAGGCAGGAAATCAAAACCTCTCCTGTCTCCCAAGGTTATTCGCATATCCCATTACAAGTGGCCTTCTAGAAAATAGAGTTATTTTGGAGGGCATTCTTATAAGTTAAGTACTGCGCCATCTTTTACTTCTTATATGTTTTGTTTGTTATTTCTTTATGGTTTCCATTGGTGGAGGAGTTGATGTTAATGCTGTTTTTAAGTGTACCATGGATAATTATACTGTGTAATTATATTGTATTCTGTAACTGAGAAATATTTGATAGCTAAATACAGATACTCCTTGTTTAGCAACCACAATTGGGACTGGCAATTCAGTTGTTAAGTAAAGTGGTTGCTAAGTGAAACTGCGACTGTGCTTATGACCTTAGTTCAGTTTTACAGATTTGCAAAGGTTGTAAATGCAAGGATTGGTCAGAAAGTTACTTTTTCATCAGTCGTAACTGCAAATGGTTGCTAAACAAGACAGTCACTAAACAAGGACTATCTGTTAAAAATGGATTTAAAAAATCCATGGGAATTCACTTAATAAAGATTAAACAGGTAAGTGAATTCCCATGGAAGTCTGGCACCAAAAAGACTATAAACTGTTTCTTCTACAACTACCTAGTTAAGTTAGCAAAATGTGTTTGTTGTGATTCAGGGTCAGCCTGTGGGTTCGGCAGTTGGGTCGGACGACTCAGAGGAGGAGGAGGGGGGTGTTGAAGAGCTTGCTGAGGGGATTGGACAGCTTGATGAGAGCCCCCAGCCAGGCCCCTCTCATCTGGTCATGACGCAGACCCAGCTGTGTGAGCCTGACAGCGTGGATGAAGATGACCCACAGCTGGCCCTGTTCAAGGACGCCCGACACAGGAGGCAGTCAATCAGGAGTAGACAGAGGAAGGCAATGGGGCTCCTCGGAAGGAGGCAGAGAGAAGCCACGCCCTGAACTGTATTTAAGGGGGAATGCGTGGGAGGGCTGGTTTGCTGAAGGCAACCGCTTGAAAAGCTCCTGTTTCTTGGTTTGTGTCTTGTTCTATTTGTTTTTGTAGCAATAAATTTGGCAGGCGTAATTCCAGCCTCTTGCCTTCTTGTAAAAGGGGTTGTCCCTGCCTTTTCTGCAGGGCCGGTAGCAGGCTGGTACAGAACAGTGTTATTGTTATTTTATTTATCAGACCATTACAACACCCTAGCACCGTGGGCTAGATGGGGAAGAAGTAAAAAAAAAATCAGAAGAAACAAGAAAACCCACACTGTAGTCAAGAAAACAACATGTCTCTGCAGTCACTAGGAATTGAGCTTGACCGCAGGGAGTTTTGGTCTGAGAAAAAAAAATGCCTAATGAGAATATACCTCTTTTTTTGTTCATGAATGCTGAGTAATACAAGAAAGGGGTGATGTTGCTTGAATCTGATGTGTTGCTTGAATGAGCACGGAGTATTATGAGGAGAAACAATTAGGACGATAAATATTGATTGCCATTATCCTCTTAACACAGGCTCGAGAAGTGCTGTTTTCAGCCAGCTGAGCACTCGACCGATGGCAGTTTTGTCTAACCCACATTTCTCTGGGGACCCTATAAAAATGTCTTGTGGAAGTGCCTCTGAAAGCTTTTCAGCCTGCATGGATACATTTTTTCTTATCAAGTCAATTTGTTATGCTGTTACGAAAAGTGATGGACTGTGAAGTGAGCGACTTTGAGAAGTTTTCTGTAAACAAGACCATAGTCAGCTGACGTGCCTGATTCTGTTTGTCATTATTTCTCCCATTTAAAATATTTCTAACATCAAAACAGTGCCCACTTTAACAATCAGCCTGGAATGGGGTTATCCTGAAATAAAACAATAATAATCAAGAAGATCACTTGTGCAGGGGGGGGGACTTCTCTCATATCCAATGTATGTAATCTGTACAATCTGACACTTCCTGATTTTCCCTTTAGAGATGACTCACATATGATGTGTGTGTGTGTGTATAATACAGATATGGATAGTATATGTGTGTATCTGTGTGCGTGACCATATTTCTATTTGTTGCAATCTTATTGTGAAGTCTGTGACTGGATACATACTTTGTGCTCAACCATATTTTGTTGGATAAGCTGATTAGGTTCACACATTAAATTAAGAAATGAATAATTTACAGACTAAAATGGCTGCTTTCAGGTGTCACTTTAACTTAAAAAATAAGCCATGCTATGATTTTAGATAATGTCCATCTTGTATGAAGTAGCAGACTCCAAATAAAATGAATGAACCGTGGACACCATCAAGGCTATTGAGAATGAAAAACCCACCACATCTCAAATGTTTATGGAGATTCTCAATCATTCAGGTCATGGTTGTCCCAAAGGTGCTTTTTCAAAAGACAACTGGGCATTCTTCTCAAGATGAGAAGCGAAACGTCTTCAAGGAAAAACCAAGAAATTCCAGTTGCCTTTTGAAAAGGCATCTTTGGGATCACTACGACCCATTCTAGAAGCACTACAATCCATTACATTTTTCCCAAAATGACCAGGTCATTGCTGTTATCTCCATCATCTCAGAAAATTCAGTGATGGCAGAGAGATAACGGTGATGATGTCATCAGCACTGAGTGGATGTAGTAACTTATGGAAGATTTAGAGTTTCACTGCATTCATGCACAAAATCATAAAACTTCCCTTTAACTGGAGCCTCTTCTGGTTCTTTATAAAGCCCATTCCGACATATTGGTGTCTTTTCTAAGAAGAAACATTGACATCTAGAGTCCTCTTCAGATCGTCACCTGGTTTGGACCTCTGAATAAATTATCTATGGAGATTTTAAATCATCCCACTCATGGTTATCCCAAAGGTGCTTTTTTTCCAAAAGGCAACTTGACTTCATTTTTTTCTTTTCTTTCTTTGAAAACGCTTCACTTGAAGTTGAACTGAAGAAGCTTCTTGGATGAGAAATGAAATGTTTTCAAAGAAAGAAAAGAAGAAAGGAAGTCCAGTTGCCTTTTGGGGAAAAAAAAACAACTTTGGGACCTCTGAATAAATTACAATGCACCATTCGCCAGCATCACTAGTATATGCATGATCTTTACCTTTGCCAATCTGGTTTGAATGATAAACAGCAATCATATCCAGCAAGATGGTTGGAAAATACTGTATGGTAGTTGAGATCAGTATTTCAGGAGGATTCCAAGATGCCCAATTTGGCTTGATGTCTATGTTCCTTCATAAAAGTATAACCGAGGAAGAGCTGCTGATCATTTATCCTCAATAACATTCCATGTAAGCAATACTGTGGCTCTTAGCATGAACAAGCTTATGAAAACCAGCCCATAATATTTTGCAAGGCCTAGCAGCAAATGGCGTCCTATGCTCCCTTCACTGAATGCCAGCTATGTTATTTTGGCACCTGAGACAGAAACCCCAATTATTGGCTCTTTCTGTCATGATTATAATAACACAATCATGTTAAATAATGAACCACTGGCAGATTATTCTCTTCTTAATTGTAGGCACCTCAATCATTGATATACTTAATTAGGAATGAAGACGGTTTAACTCCAAAGGACTTATTGTAATTTTTAAGTGAATACGCATGAGGGTGGCTGCGAGAATATTTACATATGTAGTAAAGAGAGTCAAGATTTATAATAGTACAGTGTATAAGAAATACCTGTGACAGAAAGAAAGCAATGAAGCAGATAACTGACTTTGTCCTTAGCTTAGACGGTAACTTGGATGGTAGTTCACATTAGAGCTGGCTTAAGTCAAGTGGCCAGATCCTGGATTGATTTAAAATAAGAACACTTCATGTACTTTGTAAAATGGTAAATTCCTTTTACCCTCTGGGAGGCTGGTATAAGCGCATGAGGAACTCCTATCCAAAGTTAAGCAAATATATTTATGTCTTATATGAATTTATACGAGTCACTCCTCAGTTTCTCTCTCCCACAAAGATAGGTCCTTTTTCTGTACTTATATAACATTCCTGACTCATATATTCTTTTCTGGATCTGTTTTATATTAGTTTTTCACTTCAATTATTCGTCATCAGCATCTCATTTATACTATATTTGGTTATGATAATGCTGTTTTAGTCTGAAGGCAGGAACCATGGCGTATACCTTCTTGAGTGGCTTTTCATATGTGAGCAACTGACTTAGCTTGTTACTTTCTAGTTAAAAATTACTTTGGGGATAAAAGTTATTTTGAGGATGTTCACTCTAGCTAAGATACCTTACAAGAGTGTGCAGTGCAAACTAAGTTTCTTGCACAAGAAGAAGTCTGCATAAGCTGTTTTCTTTTCATGGAAGAAAAGGGAAGGCGGATTACCCCAAAGTCGTCTTCATCTGACTATACTGCCAGGAGGACTTTACTTAATCCCAATGTTCTGGGCATGTCTGCACTATTAACTTACGTTGGTGGCTTTCTTCAATGAAAATGTTTTTTATTATAATCAGATAAAATAACCAAACTTTGAAAGTCCGTCCAGACTTTTTTTCCTGTTCTCTTTTTGCCTGCTACTATCAATAAAATCTCAAACCAAAACGTTTTTCCCAATAGCAGATAAATTTGCAGGTGCAGGTTCTACAAACTAATATTACTCAATTACGCGAATATAGGACAGCTGTATCACGTAGAATGTCTTCAAGGATGTTTGTGGACAGACACTTTTTGGTGGGCAAGAAAGGAACAAGCGATTCTGTCCAAAAAGTCCCCTGGATCTCCTACTACCAAGTCTCTTTCTCATCCTTTTTATTTTCCCAGGGCTGAACCACAGCTTCCCCTCCCTCCTTCCCTTTCCCAAGGCCACCCGCAGATCCCTTCAGAGAACTGCTGTTTCCTAACAATTGTTAACAGGGTCTGTGAGATGCTTCTAAACAGTTTCCCCTCCTCTTCGTCCAAAGTATTCAGGGAAGGGCTATATTGCCTCCGGATCCGGAGATGCCTTTATTAAGGTCCTGCTTTCCCAGGTGAGCTTTGGAAAAGGCAGGCGCAGGACAAGGTGGTGCTGCCTGCTGGATCTCCGGGTGTTTCCTTGCGCAGGTGTCACGAGACCGCTTTCTTCCCACTCTCGCCTTCCAGGAAGGGGAGTAGAGGGCGAATGGCTCCGAAGGGGTACCTTGCCGGCGGGGGGAGAGGCAGCCATCACCCCTTCTAACCTCTCCACCCCGGCTCCTCCTTCCAAGCCCTCCCTCCGGCCCCTCCTTCTCCTCGGCACCCCACCTCTCCGCCTGCGCTGTCATTGTCTCGGCGGGCGAGGCTCCGGGCTGGCTGGTCCTTCCGCGCCCGGGTCCGTGGGAGGCAAAGGACCGAGCCGGGGTCCGCCGCTCGTGCGAAGGATGCGCCTCTTGCTCCAGCCACCCGCCTGCTGCTCCGGGCCCGTTAACCGCGTGGCGGTCGCATCGCGCTGATCTTGGGGCGGGAGCCGCCCGGGACGCGCGAGTTGGGGGAGATGAAGAAGATCTGGGTGAAGAAACGTCTCCAGGTAACGAAGCCCACCCCGGGGGAGAAGGGGGGCGGGCGGGTCACCGGGGCATCCCCGGGGATTTTAGACGGAGGTCATAGGAGGTGCCCGTCCCGGGGAGGGGAAGCAACGGAGCCCGAGCCAGGCTCAAGGTGGATCCGCTGGGCCGGTTCCCAAGGTGCGATGCTCGCCGCTTTCCCTGCCGGGCTTGCTTCTCCGCTGCCTCGCTGATGAGTGGGGTTCGCCACAACATGCGCCCGTGTGCGTGTGTGTGTGTGTGTGTGTGTGTGTGTGTGTGTTTGTGTCAGGGAGGGGGCTGTAGCACTCTGCCCGTCCGCCAGAAGCGCCACTGGCCCAGCTGCTAGGCGGGCGGGGTGGGGGTTGGATCTGGGTCTGGAGAGCATGGAAGGAAGCCGGAGCCTGGAGAGGGGACCCGGCTCTTCACCTCAGATGCCCAAAGCGGAGGAGGCAGGGCAGGCCGTCCCGCTCCCGGCCCAAAGCCCGGGGGTTACGGAGGCTGAGCACCTGCGTCATCGGGTCCCGTGCGTCAGCACCTGGCGGGAGCGCGGCTTCTCGGGGCGTGGACGTCACTCGGGGCCTCCGAGCCGGGCGGAGGGGTCGCTCCCTGTTGCTCCTGAGGTGGGAATCGAACAGGCAAACCAGGCGCCGTGGGGACATGCCCACCCCCGCCCCCTTGGCCTTCAGTTTAGTTCACCTCTTGTTCTCCTGCCCTTTCCGAGCTCCTTGGCTGCTCCTGCTCTTCAGAGGGGCGCTGGGGATGCCAGGGCGCCGGGAGTGGCCGTTTGCCTTGGTCTTATGCCGCGTTTCCCAACCTTAGGAACTTGAAGATGCGTGGACTTCAACTCCCAGAATTCCCCAGCCAGCATAGCTGGCTGGGGAATTCTGGGAGTTGAAGTCCACGCATCTTCAAGTTCCTAAGGTTGGGAAACGCTGGTCTTATGAGTTTCCCCCAAAGCGCCTGTTTGGCCGTTAGACATCCTAAAATGAGTAGATCTTTTTACCCGATGTGCCTGGAGTTTGAGAAGGGTGATCCAGGAACAGAAACCGTCTATACCAGGGGTCTTCAAACTTGGCCCTTTTATGACTTGAGCACTTCAAATCCCAGAATTCCTCAGCCAGCATGCCTGGTTGAGGAATTCTGGGAGTTTTATTTTATTTATTTATTTTAATCCCATTTATATCCCGCCCTTCTCCGAAGACTCAGGGCGGCTTACAAGCTTAGCAGTAGCCTTCATTCTATGTATATGCCTGCTTATTAGGGCTTTCACACACACCCCAAGCGGCATTATTACAAAGTCAGCTTAATTGCCCCCAACAATCTGGGTCCTCATTGAGTTGAAGTCCACAAGTCATAAAAGGGCCAAGTTTGAAGACCCCTGGTCTATACTATAGCCAGACGGGGCTGAGGTGCTGCTAATCTCAAGAAATGCTGAGATTGATGGCATCCCCAAACCATCATGCAGAAAAGGGATTGATCCCGACTACTAGGTAAAAGAGCAAACTATATTATTTGAGGTCATTGTCACTTTCCGAAGAAAGGGATGTGGTCACTGCTGGTAGATATGTCCAGGGTTCAGAATCCTGGGAATTTTCACACTAAGCAAGGTCAGCGAAGACCCCGCCTACATGTGTCTCAAGCACTTCTGTCTTTGGTGATGATGACACCTTTCTTTATTCACCCATCAAGCCAGTTTTTCCCCTGCTTTATTTCATTTTAGTATTGCCTTAGTTGAGCAGGTTCCCTGGAATATGAAGATAGCCGCCTTAATTTTGGGGGCAACTGTTTCCCATGGAATGGATTTACGTTTACTGCCCAGATGCCTCATTTTCTAATGTTCCAGTATTTGAATTGCCAGCAGCATCACTTGTATATAATTTTGAAGCCAGACTGTGCTTCCTGCCATGTGCCTGACTCATGGGGATGCTAGCCAGATATCTGTTAATGGCTGTTGATTGCATTTTCATTTCTTGATGGAGGAATTATCCATCGACACCAGAGCTTGTCTGTTCATATATCTTCCTGGCGTGGCACATGGGCTGTCAGCCAGCACCAGTCACAATGGGGGCAAACTGGCTTGACCAGAATACAGATCCAAGGGGAGCTGATCAGACATTCCATCTGCATCCTGGGAGTAGTTCGTTCTTAGGGTTGGAGTTTCATGAATTGGAGATTTTCTAATCCAATAAATCAGGAGCTTGGTTATACTTTTGCTGATGAACAGAGCTTTTGTGAGCTTATGCCTTGTAATAAAATATGCTAGTCGGACATCTACTGAACTCCTGATTTATTTATTTTTTTGTCACCATAGACAGCTCTCCTACAATTTCGAATCCAATGGACTCCAATGCAAAAGAGAGGAAACTAGACACTGTATAATGGGTGCAAGGTGGATGTTCCTTTCTCTGTGACATCAGTATCCTATCTCTCACGTCTCACCGACTGATGCTGTCACTTTTATTGTATTCACCATTGCTTGGAGTATTTCAGTTCAACATTAGTATCATAGGAAAATCAAGTTAGTGAGCAGATTTGCTGAAGATGGAACAGCAGGAAAGCTGGGGAGTGGGTGGCTTTGTGCCTGAGCTGCTCTGCGTGTGTGCATATGAATATGTGTTTACAACCACATACATGCTGTTCCATCACTATTCCTGCATTACAAAATCTGCCCTTTTCCTGATGGAAAGTACCAATGGTTTGTCCTTTGAGCAGTCCCATGGAGTTGCTAGCCAGGGCTGAAATTCTTTTCCAAAGGAAGCCTGGCATTCTTGCTTCCTGCATGGAGATCCCTTGGAGAACTTCCTGGCGATTGGAAGGAGCAGCGATTCTTACCAGGGGAAGCCTGATGTTGTGTGCAGAATGTCTGTTATGGTGCCTAGAAAGACTTTGGGGGACTTTGGGGGAAAGTCACGCTTCCTGAGTTTGGGATGAGTCTGCTGAGTCTTGGGAAGTCCACCGAGGCAAGCTCTCAGCTGCTCAAGGCTGGCCAGAGCGCATCAAGATGGTAGCAAAAAGAGGTCTAAGAAGGCTTCATCCAGGGCCTAGAGAGCAGCTCCACTTGTTATGTGGAAGGGACCCTGAAGTGATATAGTGATATAGAAGTAATATAGAAGCAGAACTGACTCTGTTTGATCTTTCTCTGAGGTTGCCCTTATACTTGAATTTGGCTCTCATTGGGAATGGGCTATTTTGGGGGGTGAACCTTCCTGTGTCACCTCACTTCCAGTTTGTCTCTTCAGCTCAATTTGCCCATCCTGAGGTAATGCCACTGTTTCTTCTTTTTCCTTTGCAGAAAAGCGGTCACTCACGGCGTTTTGGACGCTTCACGCATGGTGCGTTGCATTACTTCTGCCCTTCGGTCCCTTTTGGGGTGGATGAGGAAAACAGATGGGTGGCCAGGGGCCAGATGCAGTTTTGCACCTTTACATGTCTGTGCAGACACAATGTAACATGTCACTTGTATTTACTGCACCGCCATTACAAGTCAAGGCCTCTCTTCTTCTTAATACCTGTGTTTCTTAATGGAAGAGATTGGCTAGGAAGAGTCTAGGTGGGTTTTAAGGCTCTGAAATATCTTCCCTTAGCAATCCGCATTGGTTGTGTTTGCAAAAGAAGTCACACCCATTTTCACCCCAGTCCAAAGGTAATTGCTTTGTAGTTTAGTATGTGTGTATAAATCCATTGGTTAATCCATGGGTTAATTAATTGAATTAATTCAGTAAATCCTTTTTAACTATGTGTTAGTTTGTGGCATGATAAAGTGATGCTTCAGCATGCAAATTTATCTAGGACAAATAGAAATATCTGTTTAGCTTCAGCAGGACCCAAGTGTTTCACGGATCACAATTAGAAAAACATTGGTCTAATAGGACCACTCCAATTGTAATAAAATAGTAAGTCTTTGAATTCTCCAGAATCTGAGTCTTAATAAAGGTATTCCACACTATAGAAATTGGACCGTGTGTGTGTGTTATGAGCAAAATGATTGCTTTTTATTTCTACGCAGAGTGACATTAGCTTCCATATCCAACTTCTAGACAAAGTTGACATGTGTAATTCTGTAGATACATTACTACTCCCCAAAATTTGTCCGGAGGGCCAAAGATTTCCCACTTTTAGGTTAGACAGTTTTGAAGAGAGAGAGAGAGAGCGCTGGTTATTAGCTATGATAACTAAAAATAGAAGCCACGTCATCAGAATCAGTGCAATTTACATTATTAGTTGTTGGGGATAAAATACAGAGGTTGCTTCTCTCTCTCTCTCTCTCTCTCTCTCTCTCTCTCTCTCTCTCTCTCTCTCTCTCTCTCTCTCTCTCTCTCTCTCTCTCTCTCTCTCTCTCTCTCTCTCTCTCTCTCTCTCTCTGAATTTCATCATAGTGTATGGTTAGCCAGTTTTGAAAATGAAATATTACAGGAGAATTCTGGCTTGACCTAATAAGTTTAGGCTGTTATCCTACCCCCATTCGCAAAGAGTCTCACTGAATCAGTGAAACTTATTTCTGAGCCGGCACCTAAAATATTCCATTAGTCAAATAATGTGGAGGCAAGCACCCCTTCAAGAGTGGTATTTACTTTATTTGCATGACACTTTCCTGAAAAGGGAAAGTGCAATCTGTGGGAGAGGTGGAAATGGTGTGAGGGAGGGAAGAATATCCAACTTCTATAGGTATGTTTGAATAGGCTCTCTAAAGCATTCATTAAATTCTTAAGGACATGACTTTCAAACTTCCCCTTCTTTCAACCCATGCCTTTTGGACCATCGGCTTCTTTGTTTTGCTTTCTCGGAAATTAGCATAGCTATCAGATTCTATTTTTCAGATATGTACTCTTATATGAATAGATGTTTGGGGTTTTACATATTGCATCCGAGCCTTCTCTTGCTATATTTATATGCATTGCTGGTCTAATAATGTTCCCTGCATATAGCATTACAGATTGTTTTGAGGTTTATGTACATATATGTTGCATTCCATAATATTTTGGGATATTCTAAGCCTGGGCTGGTTTGGCAATCACACTTCATTGACGTGTGTCTCTCTTTCTTGCTGCCCCTATGGAAGCGAAGTTTTCCGCTCCTGCAGAAAGCAAAGTTACGGTAGGAATCATGCCATTTTCCTAATTTGCCGTTTTATAGTATTTTATTATGTTTTGAATGCATTCTTTGGAATGTGTGGAGAGAAAGATTCTTATGCTGAAGAAGCTATGATAATAGACTGTTTATGTAAACATACAGCCAACCTTTTTGGCATCAATTCCTCATTAAAAATTTTCATTATTTAAGGCTGATGGTTCTATCAGCAATAGAGATGAATGAATGAATGCTATGTTTGCATGATACTCTTAATTGCAAATAAAGCAACTACATTTTTATTTAGTGTATTATGCAGATCCAGCTCACATGGGTAGTTTATGGTTCCACGTGAATGCTTGGTTGTATAAGCAATGGGTAAGCAACTTGTGAAAATGCTGCCAGTAAGGCCAAAGTATGTGGCATTACTTTTAAATTTCTTTTATCAACAAAATTCAGGTTTTGAGAGGAAAAGGTTGCCAGAACAACTTGACATATATATTTTTTTTCTTCCAATTCTTTGTTATATGTATCATAAATGCTCAGTTCTTGATCTGATTACTGTTTACTTCTGTGGCTTCTTTGGCTGATGAGCAATCATCTGCCACCTTCCCTGTCAGTTATTTAAACTTTCCCATTGTGAATTCTCGTTACTCAGTAAAAACACAGTGAAAGGCTGCAGTTGCCAGAAAAATGTATCGTATTTTTGTACAATACGAAAGTATTGTGTAAAAAATGGATACCGGGACACTGCTGCTTACTCACCTGCAAACGTTTTTTCAACTTTGGAGTTCAGTGCTTTAATAATTCTTCTGGCTCTTCTCTGGAAATCTGCAGTAGTCTTTTTTTTCCCCCGAACTTGAATTTGGAAAGGAAACGCTTTTAAAGAATGCGCTGAATCTCCTTCTAGATTTTTTGAGATGGAGAGGAGGATGAAATCAACAAGAATGGCATTATATAATAAGTACAGGGCTTTTTTCCTCATAGAACGCTCAGAACGGAGTTCCGGCACCTTTTTTGGATGGAACCTTGTAGGGTAGGCAAGGTGGGTTGTATGACATGTGTGAGTTCCGGCACCTTTTTCTTTTACAAAAAAAGCACTGAATAAGTATATGGTTCAACTTTGACAAAGCCTCTTATAAGGGCTTCTGAACACATTCAAGATAGGGGGGACAGGAGTTTTTATGTACTGTTTACTGAAAGCATTGAGTAGCATTAAATAGATAACTATCAAAGTAGGAAAAAGTTCCAAGTGGAATTCATCTAGAATTAGAGTTGGGTTCCTTCCTGAGTCCTATGGGAAAAGGGCGGTATATAAATTCAATAAACTTAACTTACTTTTTAGTTTGTGTAGAAACAAATTAGGAATCAGCAGTGAGCTGCGAACAGGCTAGATTTTCTCTTCATATAAAACAGTTCAGGGTGATAAAATCAAAGGGGGATTCTGAGACTCCAAAAATATCTCTCTAACTGGGTTAATAGCTGTCAAAGTAGCAAATGGAATTTAGTCCAAGCAAGTATCAAGAGAAGTGTGTTAATCCGCCTCCCAAATTATTGCCACATACACATATATTAATACAATTGACCTGCACAGATGAAGAAAGGGGTCCCAGAATCAGGACTGGTAGGTCACTGAAAACGTGGTACATAACCCCTGAAAAGACCTGCAATTATTAAGGAAATGGAAAACAAAAGAACAAATACGCTCTTTTACCTTGCTAGTCATGCCATTAACCTACTTTTTTAATGTGTTTTAACTTATTCGTGGGCATTTTGTTTAATCTTTTTTAATTTTTGTATTTTGTCTTTTAATATGCACTGCCCTGTTCACCGCCCTGAGTCCTTAAATAAATAAATAAATAAATAAATAAATAAATAAATAAATAAATAAATACCACAAAGAACACTGGAGGACAGCTACTCCCTTCCTGTGCTTCTTTGTGTTCATCTGGATTGCAACATGTGACACAGCACGCTGGGCTAGACTGATTGTTGACCGGATCCCACCAGGGCTTTTTATGGACTTATGTTTTCTGAGATCGCTGCTTATCTAAAGAGCAAGCCATATGTTCCGGGTCATTTTCTTCTGACTTTTTTATGTAATTGAAAAAAAATATCACAAAAGAGACAAATGAAATGGAGGAAAACTGGTTGGAGAGAGAACTTCATCCAATTCCTGCTCCTTACTTTTTCTATCCCCGAAATGAAACAAACCCCAAAATACATTGCATGGAAAAAAGTGTACGGCCCTTCGTTTCCTCCGTCCCCTGATACGGAGGTAAGAACTTTGGTGTGGATCTGAACTGAAAAACAGCAGAGAAAACTGCCTTTTAAATCGCCCGCTGGTCCTCTGATTCAGTTTATTCCAGACGTGAGATGTTATGCAAATCTCTAGTCTGGACCGCAGTAGCTCCGACCTTGTGAAAAACCTTTAAAAGGTAACGATTTGGATCTGAACAGAGGCAGGAAGAAAGGAAATGACTAAGCCTTCTCTTGCTAGAGATTTCCTTCTAATAACTTTCTTCCTGCTGCTTTTGGTATTTTAAATTTTTGTTTAATGTGCATACACGGTTTTGGAATTCTGCAAGAGATGTGCGTCACACACTTTCTTCTGAGGATACTTGCCAAGGAGAGAGGAGCCCCTACGCTTCTTGCCGCTTAATTTTCTAGTTTCACTCCCTAGTCAATTTGAGATGCAAAGATCCTAGCAGGGGACAAGTTGTTGAGAGTTGGAGCATGAAATGTAAGACCACCGTTCATGTTCTAAGCCCCTTTCCCTCTTTATGGAGAATGCCAAGGTGGCTGTTCATCAACATGTTTCAAAATGGGCAAATTTAAAATAAAAATGGAAACACCACAGTGGAAAAGAGCGGAGGTCAACTCCTGTTTGGGTGCATAGACAACGAAAAGCTCCTGCCGCTACCATTCCAAAAGTATTGCACCTACCCTGTCTTTCCCTCATTAAAGAAGATCATCTGATGAAGAAGCGGACATGGAACATTTACAAATGGAAAATGATGCCATTTTCTCCCTTCTAAAAAAAAGCCTTTCTAGAGGCAGTTTTGGATTTTCTAAATCAGATCCTGAGTGCTGAGCTACCTGACACTATTTTATATGGGGGTTTGTTTCCCAGGACGACTTTCCTTTCTGATGCTACTCAATAATTCATTAATACTCTTAGAGAAAATAGAAAAGACACTCCAAATAAATAATATGAACGTTCGTTTATAATAATGAAAAACAATTATATATAATTGGCCTTGAAAATGTGTCTTCCCTACATAAAATCAATAAAGGAGACAATTTAATTCAATTAATGTTGATTGCTAATTCTTAATTGAACATTCTCCATACGTTTTGACTTTTCTGTCAGCTTCCCAATATTTAGCTAGACATTTTTTATAAAGGCAGACATTTTTGCTGCCAACATTTCAGCTGTGACCACTAGATTCCAAAATAGTTTTAGTTGAGCTTGTTGGATTGATATCAGAATTTCCGAACAGAATTAAGATGAGAAATTATGGGATAATTTAACATTAATCCTATAACAACTAAGAAGGAAGCTTGCCCCCAAAAGGTCTTTTATCATTGGCAGTATATTGTAAATGGAAAAAAAATCATGTATATCTAATTTATATTAAATGTTTTGTATGCCACCTTAATCAAAAGCTGGCTAGCTGAAAACTGTTACCATTGAAATCCTAAATAATTATTTAAAAGAATCCCGTAAGCAAAAAGTGTTATGAAATCTAAGAATTATGTTTTGCCAGCAGATGCTTGGATCTTTCAAATTAATGTTTGTCATACATATTTTACTTATACGCAGAATTAGAAATTTGTCTTATCCTTTCATTTTTCCAGGTGTTAAAAGCTGGACTTTCAAAATCTTATCAAGGACATCTGAGTCAAATGGACTCTCTTTATAGCTGTTTTGTCTAGTTCTGATAAATCTGATGGAGCACCCAGGATAAAGACATGCTCAACTTCCCCATTAAGGTTCTCTATTCACTTTGTTCTTTCTCTTGCTTAGACTCGGAGCCGGGAGAAGATGATGCCAGCAGTACACAGGTGACCCAACGCAGCCATCTCCAGGATGAAACAACCTACAGCTCCCCTACAGGTGAGCAGAAGCCAGGCAGGGAGTTGCAAAGTATTATGAGCAGAACTAAAAGTATATCTCAACCCCTTGAAGACATTTGTGCTGATGTCCCAGGCTGCCTGCCACTGTAATTCCAGCCTGCAACTTTCCTGTTATTGTTCCCTTATGATTTGCATAACAGTTTTGATGTGATTCCCACCTCAAAATGAAGTGAGACACCGACACTTATTTTCATCAGTAACAATCACACACACAAAAAAGGGGTTACAGTTCTGTAGGCAGCTCTGGGAATCTCTGGTTTCCATCCAAATTTCCATTCCTTGTCTAAAATCTTTTTCTTGAACTCCTGGGAGATGGAACCTTACATAGATATTACAGGCTACACAGTGTCTATACAGAGAAACCATACATGTTTGACTTGTCCACCACAGGCAAAAAGGATGTGAAAACCATGTTATTCTGACCTACTTTTGTCCCTAGTATCTGGGTTTCTTTGACCATAAGCCTCTGTTCAGCCTCTTGCTGGTCACTAGTGAGAGTTACTGCATCCCTGTGAGACTACTCGCTTGTAACATCTTCCCTCAGAGCCAGGGCACACTGACCAACATAGAACTTTAATAAATAAGGTGATTTTATATCAAACCATATGGATTTTGCAGAACTCAAAAGGGAAGATCACAGTATAGCTTCTTTGCATTCCCTGCAGAATACTATTACTATTACTTCACATACGTCTCCAACATATTAGAAAGATAATTACACATCCCAGAGAGGAATTTATTTTTAAACAGACTTCTGTTTTGAATTAAGCCAATTGTCAAACCTCACAGAGGTGGGCAAGATCAAGGAAGCAGGAACTACACCAATTTCAGAAAAGTATCTTTAAGGCTAGTCTGACATAAACACAAAATGTTGACAACTGAAAGATAAATTTCCCACCCCCTTTTTAGTGAATTAATTAAGGCAGTCTCTTTGACTGGTTTGAAATGTGAAGAATTTCTGAGATTTTTTCCCCTCATTTTCATAATATGGGGAAACCCAGAATCATCCAATGGAGATTTTAGGATTGATAGAAGGAAGTAATTTGATATAGGAAGTTTGTAATTATGAAAAAAGGAATTATGTAAGTTCATGGGAACTAAAATGATCATGATCTGCTTGTGAGCTTTGAGAAAGTTTGAACTGTCATCAGTTAGAAAATATTGTTCCTTAGAACATACACAAGTTCTAGCCTGCTCCAACATGCCATCTTAAGGGACAAGGTTTCACAGATAGAATCTGGTTTGTTATCAAGGGCTGAGATCACCAGTCAGTTATTAAACTTAGCTGCCAATTCAGTGTTCCTGTAGATACTGTATACCCATACAACTGAGTGAATGATCTCCATTCATTATTCTAAGGAAAGTAACAGTACTATCCTTACAGAGTTTGTGGTTTCCTAAAACTGGAAAATCAAGCATGAGGCATCAAACTGTTCTGGATAAAGAGAGGTGACATATAACCAGTGGTGGGATTCAAATATGTGAACAACCGGTTCTCTGTGTGGATGCCACTTCCGGAAGTCCATTCTTGGCCTGGGCAACAAAAAATGAGCTACCAGTTCTGCCGAAGTGGTGCGAACTGGCTGAATCCCACCACTGCATATAACGCATATGTAAACAGTGTAAGTGAGCTACTGTTGTGACTTTCATCAACAAGAAAGACCACAGCCAGGGACCGAACATGTTATTGCATGGAGAAAATTCCTCTTTCGCTTCCTTACATTCTCATTCTTTTTTTTATTAAAGAGTTTTACAAAAACAAAATTTTACAATATATCCCCAAATCCCTCCCACCCCAAACCCGCCCACTTCCCCCCCCCCACTTCCCAGAGCTAAATACAGGATTATAGTTACAATAATCATATTCTAAATAAAAATTATGCATAATATACAATTAACCAAATTCATAATGTGCTTTAACTCCCCTTTAACATAACTACAAACAAAGTACCAATAACAATATCCCACTAAAATCTACTCATAAGCTAAATGGAACTTTTTAGTATTTGTTCTGAATATAATTTATCCATCTCCTCCAAACTGAAATATATCTTTCCTGTGAATGATCTTTCAAATAAGCAGAAATCTTAGACATTTCTGCAAGATTCGAAACTTTAAACACCCATTCTTCTATAGTGGGCAAACTATCCTTCTTCCAATATTGTCCCACCAGTAACCGTGCTGCTGTTATCATGTTCAACATCAAGTTAGTTTCTTTAACATCACAATCTACAACAATACCCAATAAAAACAATTGCGGAGAAAACTTTATCTTTCTCTTAAAAATCTTTTGAATGTTCCACCAAATTTTGATCCAAAAAGCTTTTATATTTCTACAAGTCCACCACATGTGAAAATAGGTAGCTTCTAAACTACCACATCTCCAACATTTAGACTGTAAATTAGGTTACATGTTGGACAACTTCTTGGGATCCAGATGCCATCTATAAAACATTTTATAAAAATTTTCTCTTAAGTTTTGAGCCTGAGTAAATTTAACATTTCTGACCCAAATTATCTCCCAGGTGTCCAACAAAATTGGTTCCTGAATATTTTGTGCCCACTTTATCATACAGTCTTTAACCAGTTCCGTTTCCGAATCCAATTCAATTAAAGCATTATATATCCTCTTTATATGTGCACAATTTAAATCTCTAATTTGTTTTACTAAATTTTGATCTTTTCATTTTTCATTACATTTTCATTCAAAAGGATTAAATACCAAAGGATGGAAGAGAATTTCTACCTGAGATTCTGGAAAGCTATTGCCAATGGAGGAGAAATCATGGTCTAGATGAACAAATAGTCTATTGTAGAAATAGTCCTTCTTACTCTTATCTACTGTATGTTTTAATCTACACTCAGAAATTCAAAATTCTGCATCCTTAATAAACCTGCAGGGGGTCCTCCTACTGTTATTATTTTACTGAGCTAATTAATTATTTTTCTACTGTTGATCATCTCAACTCAGTGACTCTGGGTGGTGAAAACTTAAAAACAGTAGAAAAATTAATATATACAGCAGCTGCACAAATTATCATAATAATTGTCAGTACAGCCAAGAAATGGAAACTTAATTCTTGTTTTGCTGGTCACGGGGGGGGGGGGGGAGAGACAGTGAGCTCCCTCACTGATAGCATTAACACATAAAATCGCATAAGGACTTTGCTCTGAGATTTGGAAACCAGAGCACATATTTCTATAGGATGTCATCCTAAGCATAGGCTAATCAACCAGAAATGACTGGTTAAGAATATCTTTTGGCAAGCATATTTACTGCTGCTTTTTAACGCAGCATGATAGATTCATTTCTTTAAAGTCTTAAATGCCTTTAGTTATGCATTCAAAAAGCAAAATAATGCAGATGTTCTTAGTAGCAACTCTGTGATAGTGGAATTTCCTAAATGAACTAATTGGCAAGGTAAGCCATCTACCGTATTTCTTTCAAGGTTTCTTCTAAGAATAGTTCCTTCCCTATTTCTGGATCAGTCCCCTTGAAATATTTTGAAGATGATACTTTCTGTGCTTTCTCAGGATTCTTTTTACTGAGCCATAATCGGTTATAAGAGAGATTCTGCCATTCTTTTCATCATTTCTGTGCCATTAAAAAACACGGATACTTTGTAAAATAACCTCCAAAGCCTAGTGCTGTGTGATTTACTGTATATGGGGATTGAGGGTTCCTCCTTGCTGAATTCAACTCTCTGCAGATAGTCCTCGCCTTACAACAGTTCACTTAATGACTGTTTGAAGTTGCAACAGCACTGAAAAAAGTGACTTATAACCATTTTTCACACTTACGGCCATTGCAGCATCCCCAAGGTCACATCGTTTACATTCGGATGCTTGATAAGTGGTTCATATTTATGACGGTTGCAATGTCCCATGGCTACCCGATAACCTTTTGTGACCTTCACATAAGCAAAGTCAATGGGGAAGCCAGATTCACTTAACAACAGTGTTACTGATTTAACAACTGCAGTGATTCACTTAACAAATGTGGCAAAAAAAGTCATAAAATGGGGCAAAACTCATTTAACAAATTTCTCACTTAGCAAAATAAATTTTGGGCTCAGTTGTGATCATAAATTGAGGACTACCTGCACTTAGCCAAAATAGATAATGTTGGTAAGGCACTCTCAGTAAGTGAGATTACTGCATATTCTGGATCAAGCTGCTGTATTGTGATTGATCCCTTTGTTAAGACCCCTGTGCTGGTCTGTATAAGCAGATGTTATCACTGTTAACAGCTCTTTTCCAGATAGCAGAACTCATGAAATACCTTGATCATCCAGAAATACCTTTATTTGCATGCAGATGAGATTACAGCAGACAAGGTGTAGACAGATGATGTGTAGATGGTAATTCAAGGTCAAAAGACAGTTACGACTCCCAGTGTCTGCATGCGTATCTGCCGGTTATGGAGGAGGAGAGCCCTCAGCGAGAAGAAGGAGGAAGTCCATCCCAGAAAGGGGAGGGGTGTAAGGCACATGATCAAGAGAAGGAGGAAATATGTCATAGGGAAGGAGGAGTTGGCTACCCAGATAAGATAGCATATTATAATTTCCCCAAAACAGCCACGTGGTGGCAGCACACTGCAGGCTTATTCAGGAAGCAATAAGGAACTCAGTAATTGGTTCACAGCACAGTCTTGCCCTCCTAATATCACCTCTTCCCTTTGGACCTACAACTTTGCCCTTATTTCCCCCCCTCCAATCCCTATAGGAACAACCTAAGCTTTACACCCATTAATGAGGGGGTGAAATGCAGAGGTATTTGGAATGTCTTGTGTGTTCTGGGTGGGCTTCCTCCCTTCTGATCTCTAGTCAACCTTCAGTGCAGCCATTACTTTCTTGTTCTTAGCACTTTGTTTCATGCTCTTCTCATCTCTGTTTTGAGATCAGTGTCTCTCAAGCATTACAATAATACTTACTTTAATGCCAGGGGCTTAACTTGGCACTGGTGCTGTGTTCCAGTAGGAAATAATAGGCATTCTGAATGAAGCAACAACACGTGTGAAATCATGAAATATCCCAGGTCCCTTCTGGGAAAAAACAAAAGCCCTTATCTCCTCATTCTTGCTGCTCTATCTATCAGTGCAGTTCAGTGCTAGCTCCTCTCCTCCATCTATGATTCTCGAGGCTTCCCAATTCTAGCCCAAAGCTGCATTGTTCCTCAGGGGAAAGGCAGTTTCCAGCCTCTTTGATCAGGTCTTGATTGTCTTTCCAACAGGGGAGTCGGACACGCTGGTGGATGCCTCCATGAAGACAACGCCGACCTCGGCGCCAGGTCTGTCCCAGCCAGATGAGCAGGCCAGCTGGTCAGAGAGCCAGACCACAGTATTGGAAAAGGATCCAGAGGCTGGGCTCCCAGTGGGAGGACCTTACCTACACCCCAGCATTCCAAGGCAAGCACCTGCCGAGGCCCGGCACCTGGGGGTGGAGCCGCTGGTACGGGCGTCACGGGCGGAGCTGATTGGTGTGGCCCCGGGGACCGAGGACAGCCTGTCTCTGGGGAGCGACCCCTACGGCAGTGCCTTCAGCCTGTACCGGGGCCGTGCCCTCTCCCTGCACGTGTAAGTAGCCACGGGGCCATGGAGTGGGGTGCAGGGGCCATTGTGCTGGGACCATCATTTTCCCTAATCCCCAGTCATAATCCCCAATTATGCACCACTAAATCCCTCCTGAGCCCCTTCATCCTAATCCCAATCTCACCCTCCCCCACTTCATAGCGCCTTCCTTTCACAGCCCTGACTGCACTCTCAACCCATTGAAGCTTCCTACACTCATTTATTCTGCTACACCCTCCTTTGTTGCAGTCTCTTTCTTTACCCCTACAGTCCTGCTATCACTCTTAAAGATTGTGGTTGTGAGGCAAAAAAAATTACAGAGGTAGGTATTACCATTCCACCCACCCACTTGCAATCCTGTCACCTCCCATATCAGTCCCAACCTAGCTCTCCTCCTTCGCTCTTGTAGTTTAGTTCCTGCATTATTTTCATTGAACCTCACATTCTAAACTAAAAAGAAAAGAAATCCAGATATGTATAAAACTGTGATGCTATATTCTGGTTTGAATTCAAGCGTGGTTATTAATCTTAACATGCCTGATAATAGTAGAGGGAGCCAACAAAAACATTGCTATGACTAAATGAGCCATTTCAATCTACAAATGTGTGGGTATCTTTGCTCATGAACAAACAGACAATATCAGTTTGTATCCCAGGCCAAATTAAGCACACATAGGTTACTTGTTTAAAGTATTAAGGATTAAAGCTTTGTTTCATCTTTTCTTCTGCATTCCTTAAAAGCTCTAGATTAAGGACTGGGGCCCAACAGGTATTTTGAATTGCAAATATAATGATTTGAGATTATGGATCATACTGGCTGAGGTTAATGGAAGTCCAAAACATCAAGAGGTCACAAAATTACTGTACCGACAAATTACAATGTATGATAAGTCAGAATTCCCAACTAAAATCAGGCATGAAATCAGATTATATCTGTCAGGGAATAAAAATCCACAAATAGGAAAAGAAACAAAAAGAGATATCATTTGCTATGCATTTCTTTTATTTAATATTAAAGGTTTCCAATATAGTATTCACGATTCTTGAACTGCCTAGCGTTGGCACTGATTCTTTGGATAATTTCCATCACTGATCTTTCTTTGCCAGTTCTTGGTCATTCAGACTCAAATTTTATTTATTCATTAGAAAATTTTATATGGCTGCCTGTATTATATAAAATAATCCTTTGTGACCATCCTGGGATATACTATACAGATACACAATTAATAAAAAAACATGAAATTAAAAAGAAGGGTTTAGCACAAGTCTGAAAGCTCGGGGGACTAAATCTCTAGTCCCAGTGACTGACCCATATTGGATCCTGCATGAAATTAAAAAAAACACTTTCTCAACAACCTTTCTTAAAAAGAATGGATTTGATACAACTGAGTTCATGGCTGACCTCTTGAGAAGGAAGTAGTGAAACACCACCTCTTTCCAGTAGGCAGAACACATGTACCCTCCCTCTCCCACTTCCACAAAGTGGCATTAAGCACCACTTGAACCCAGCCACATGTCATCTCCTAGGAGGCCTTGACCAAAAAGGAGGGTCATTGATTCAGGATGCGGGGGAGAGAGCTCAGAATTTCAAGGAACCTATCTACTTTCTCAGCACCAACTGGCTGAACCTCTGCCTAGATAATTAAGTAAAGACATGCCTAAGTCATTCCCTTAGGATCCATCCAACTTGAGTCCAACTCAAAGCAAAGTCCAAGTGACTTTATCTAAGCATCCAAAAGATGCTTAGAATAACTCTCACAGCAGCCCCACAAGGGTTCTCCTGGTCCCTTTCTACAAGGACCTGGTCACTTGAAACAGGACCCTTAGCTGGCTATTTGTGGATGCAATAAGGGAAATAAGGCCTCTTTGTTGCTCTTACTGCCACAAAATAATTTCTAATAAAGGCTGTCTCCTATGTTGGAGTGCATTTGCTCGTTGTTTTCCACCAGCAATGTTCTACATATCTGTTGTATTGTTTCATCTCCTAGAGTTACTTTTAAACCAGGTTGCTTTACAAGAGACATGAATGCAGCCTGATTGCAAGCATCCCCACGTGCACCCCACATGCCCAAGCAGATTTTGATAATAGGGTCAGCCCTCTCATCCACGATCAAATCATTTTATAGAATTCACGAGCCTTACACTCCCACAACCCGGCTGATTCTGAGCATATACCCAGGACACTGCAAATAAAAGTTATTATAAATCCATGTTTCCTTCTGGCAAAATCACACTTCAATAGAGATGACTGTTTTTGGACTGAGATGGGAAAGGAAGGACAGAGAACTTTGTAAGAAAACACACACACACACAAACACATTTTTCTCATTGCATGGTGGAGAGATATGAACTTTTTTGGGCTTTCAGCATGTAGCTACTCTGCCCTACAAATACAAGGATGGACCAACAAATATTCTTGAAGTACCAGGAGAAGGCTAATCCTGTTTTACGAAGGGTGACCAGCTGCCTGGAGTTCTTGATAGTTTGCAGCAAATTGCCTGTGCTTTGCAGCTGGCATCAGATGAGCCACATAATGTCTCCTGCAGCTCGCATGGATTTTTCTACTGTGTGGTAGAATGGAATATTCAAATCAAGCATAAAGCAGCATTTCCTTGAAAGAGGTAAACTGGAATGTTACAGGACTAGGAGAAGAGATGACATTTGCTAACCAAGGGGTTCCTATTTAGGAAGACTTGTTCCCCAAATTATAATTATCATAGCAGGCCAGCCTCCTCTGTACATTGCACCAAAAGTGCTTTTTCAAAAGGCAACTGGACTTTTTTGGTTTTCCCTTCAAGAAGTTTTGCTTCTTATCCAAGAAGCTTCTTCAGTTCTGACTGAATGGGGGGGAATGGAAGGATTTATATTCCTTGCAGTCATCTGATCATTAGTATTCTTTCTGAGAGTCGTTGAGGCCACTTGGAGGTTTATCAGAGAACTATTGACTCCTCTTGCCCTTAGCTCACAAAGTGCAGAAATTAATCTGAAACAAAATTCATAACAATTTAACAATACATTTTGTCATGCCAGCCTGCATTTAAGAATGGTAACAGTGAGAAATGCTTTTTTAAAACAGTATGATCATATTGTCTACTTATAAAAAGAAGGGAGAAAACATGAAATGCAACAATTGCAGACATATAATTCTACATAAAAACCAAGAAAATAAATACCTTTTGCAGGGAGGGGGATACCTGTGAGAGAGTGATGACTCCTGGTAACTGCCTAGACCAGTCCCTGTAGTTTTCTTGGCAACATTCAGAAGTAGTTTACCATTGCTTATTTCCTAGGGTTCAGAGATAATGACTGGCTCAAGATCATCCAGGTGACTTCATGTCTAAAGTGGGACTAGGATTCATATCCTCCCACTTTTTAGCCTGATGCCTTAATCGCTACACCAAACTGGCTCTCTAAATACCACTTAACAGCAATATTAAAGATTGGCTTTCAGATTTCATGGTCAGATATAGACCTCAGAGAGAATGAAACAACATTGTCGGGATCTGACATCATAAAAGCAATTCTTACTGTTGCTTTGCTGATTAATATGCCAACTTCCATTTCGAGTGTCAATGTTCATACCAGCAAATCAGAAAGTAATTGAATGGTTTGAGCTCCACTTTTAAAGACGCTGCATTTATATGATTAGAAAGGCCAATTTTGACTGGATAATATATTGTGGGAAACTGCTTACATTTGTGCTGAATACTGAGGTACAAAAACAAAAAAATTGCTTATTCAGGGTTTTCAGAATTTTCCCAATGCTGTCAGGAGCTCTATTGAGCTAAGTAAAAAAACAGAGGTTACTGCAGACTTACAAGATTCATGGACCTGGAGAGCAGTGGCCATTAGATATTTTGGACTACATTTCCAGAAGCATCGATGTATGTATAGTACTGAGGTATGATGAGAGTTCTAGTCAAAACACTCAGAAAACACCATATTGCCTACCCTTGGCTTAAATGAAATCAAGAGAAAATTCTATAAACTTTTGAGAAGGAAGTCTTTTATGAACTTAAGCTAAGTAGACTCTCATCACTTTTTCCCAAAAATGTCAGCATGAGGAAGTGTTTGGCTACTGGTAGTTAAGAGATGTGACTCAATGAACCTGAATAGTCATGATATTTTAGTATTGTTAGCATAGGTTAGTTGTGTGAGCTAGTTTGGTTTAGTGCAGGGGTCCTGGTCTAGTGGTTAAGGCAACAGGCAAGAAAGTGGCAGACCATGAGTTCAAGTCCCACCTTAGCCATGAAAGCCAGCTGGGTGACCTTGAACCAGTCACTCTCTCACCCCCCACTCACATCACAGGGCCCTTGTTGTGGGGAAAAGTAGAAGGAGGAAGGTGTATTGGATACGTTTGCCATCTTGGGTTATTTGTAAAAATAATAAAGGCAGGATACAAATAAATAAACTAGGTAAAACAATATATATATACTGCATATATATATATATATATATATATATATATATATATATATATATATGTATGTATGTATGTATGTATGTATGTATGTATGTATGTATGTATGTATGATGGCCTAATTTTTCCCCCTCAAGATTCCCTCTAACGTCTGAGCTATTAGCATGTGCTGCCCACAGATTTTATTCTTCAATGCTCTGTTATAATAAGAAACTAAGTGGCCAGTTGTTTTCCTTAAAAATGAAAAATAAGATTCAGTGGATACTGAAAATGGCAGTAAAGCTGATGAATTGCAGAAGCAGTGAAAATACAGTTAGAATCTAATTGTGGATAGAACTAAGTGATGTGTCTAGAAGAACAAGTGATGCTTAAAGACTCCTTCATTTGCCACTTCTTCCTTCCTAAGGTTGCCTTCCCCACCTTTTCCTCGTGCTTATCAATACAGCCTGCCTGCTATAACAAAGTGAAGAAAAGGCTGTGATACCATAGACACATGCACCATTGTCCTGGTTTGTTTGACTCTGTGTACATATCTGAATGTACGTACGTTTCTTGGAACATATTAAGATGACATTGCAATGAATGCCTGTTTGTATGAACCATTGAATTAACTGTGTCTGTAGAAAAAACCATGTTTGAAAAGGATGCAGCTGTGTATTCTCCTCCCTTCTGTTGACTTTCTAAGTGTGCAAGGGCTTCCCTATATCTCCCCTCTTTCCAAACAACTCAACCCAGCCTTACTCCCAATAGCTTGATATATCACTGCTGAACTGGCTGATTTCCATATTTTTTTCCAACTTGGATACTAACTGGATGCATCACATTTATCAAATAAGATTGACAGATGGATTCTCCCTGGTTTACTCATAGAATGATATTGTTCAAAGGGAACAAAAACTTTGGTTAGAAAGTATAACCTATCTTTAATACAAATTACAGGATGTTAAATGTGGAAGGAATTAAGGGACGCGGTGGCTCAGTGGGTTAGGACGCTGAGCTTGTCGATCGGAAGGTCGGCAGTTTGGTGGGTCGAATCCCGAGTGCCGCGTAGCAGAGTGAGCGCCTGTTACTCGTCCCAGCTTCTGCCCACCTAGCAGTTCGAAAGCACGTAAAAATGCAAGTAGAAAAATAGGGACCACTCCGGTGGGAAGGTAACAGCGTTCCGTGCGCCTTTGGCGTCTAGTCATGCCGGCCACATGACCACGGAGATGTCCTCGGACAAGCGCTGGCTCTTCGGCTTTGAAACGGAGATGAGCACCGGCCCCTAGAGTCGGAAACGACTAGCACACATGTGCGGGGGAACCTTTACCTTTACCTTTACCTTTAAATGTGGAAGGAATAGACCTTGGAGACTCACATACCTAGCTAAACTACGTGATATAGAAGAAGCCAGATAAGTGTGTCCTTTTTTATACATACTTATTAGGGCTGTGTAGTGTTCTAAAAAGGCATGGGTAAAGGTACAGGCATCTGCCTGAAATTTGTTAAATCTATTGCATCTTTTTCTGGAATCATCAGTTAGGAAAAGACAGTTCTTTTAAAGAGTTGCAGACAGATACTGAATTCACCTCTTCCTGTGCACCAAAGCAGCTTTACAGAACTGAATCTGAAGCAAAAATTTAACATTTAAATGATTCCAAAGGCACACTGATGCTGTAAAAAACAAATTCTCACAGAAGTAACATTTCAGTTTAGGTTAATGTATTCAGGTAAGATATAGTCACAGCTCTTTTTCTTCTCAATGAAGTGACAATTTCCTTGCCCTTTTTCTCTTTCATCTAGGTAATTTGAACTCAGGTGTCACTGCAAGCCCTGATCCTCATGATCACAGTTCATGTTCCTATAAGTGTCTGATCCTTTGTGCTCATTTCCCTCGATTTCTTAGGATCTCCTGCCTTAGCAAACTTTACCTTATCTTATTTTCCAACCACAGCAGCCTCCCCCATGGTGGATATCGAAGGGATGGTGTCAATAGCAGCAGCAAAACCAGCACAGATATTCTCCAACACCCAGTAACCCCCAGAGCAGGGCAATGCCCAGTCCAGCCACCTGGAACTAGCCATGGTACCACACCACCTGTGGCTCCTCGAAGAAAACTCTTGATGCCCAATGAATTCCAGGACACGGCATCTGAGGAATTTGATGAGAAGTTGAAGCGCCCTAAATCATCTGGCCACTCTCAGGTTGGTACAGGAGAGTCACGGCCCCAGACACCACTGAGTGAGGCTTCCAGTCGCGTGTCCATCCTTCGCCCATCCCCCAAGCTGCCACGGTCGGGCTCCAAGATTGTTGACAAGCTCAAATTTTTTGAAGAGCGGCAGAAAAGTCTGGAGCAGAATGACAATCCTTTTGCAGGTCACACATGGCAACCCTTACGCAAGTCACGTTCTTTTGATCAGGCTGCTTTTGATAATGCCAGTCCCTTCCTCTCGGTTGGCTCTCATGAAGACCTTCAAGAGGATACTCGTTCAGAACTTGGAGATGTATTTTCTCGGCGTCATATCTTCCATCAGAAAGCAGCCTCTTTGGATGAGCGCGGCCGCTTCTCCAGTCATGTGCATGATCTGGAACAAAAGTTTACTGAGGAACTGGGGCGCATCAAACGCACCGTGTCTCAACAGCAGCTGCGGCGATCCCAAGAACTGTTCAAGTCACCCACTGCAATTACCTCCATAGAGTCATCTGTCCCCAAGGTTCCACCGCCACGCAAACTTAAACCAATGAAAGTTTTCCCAGCTACAGAAAATGCACATGGTGTACAGCAGCTGGTTCTGTCCAGCATGGGATTAGTGGGACCTAGGGATGAGCCCAAAAACCCCCAAAGGATTCTGTTGAGGAGTGCAGCCATGACTGAGGAGGTAGGAGAACAGAACAGAGGTCAAAAGGAACCAGAACTGAATGGCCAAGATCTGCGGCAGAAAGTGGAGCAGTGTCCACTCTCCCATGCTGCTCCAGGGGGAAGGAAAAACTTGCTGCATGTATCAGCTTTAAATAGCCAGGATAGCACAGATAAAGGGCCTCTGAATGCAGCAAAAGTCAGCTATGAATCAAAGGGCCTAAGTGAAGCCTCACATGGCCGGAAACGGGAATCAGGACAGGATGGACATTCTCTACCTTGGGCCAAGACAGAAACTGGCCCAGACAGAAGCAAAGCAGGGATCCATGGTACAAGCAGAGAATTCGACAGAAAGATTGGAAAAGCGACAGAAAAAAAAGACAATGCATTGCAACCTCAAGAAGGGAAGAGTGCACGGAGCAGAGGCAAAGGCCGACGGTCCCGACAAATGTCACCAGAACCAGGTAGGGAATACGTTTTGTGGGTCTATTGGGAAAGAACCTGACAAAGCCATGCAGAAATGCTCTACGGCTCATCTTCCCACACAACATGAAGAGGCCCTGGGTTGTGCACAGACTGAATTCACGGCATCCTAGGTACCTAGGATGCATTTGCGAAAAGAATTAGTAAATGCTGAGGACATGTTCTCATCTCTTCCCTCCCTCATTCTTTTCACTTTCCTATCTGTCTACCTCTTTGGGTTCTCTATATAGATTTGTATACTTAAACAATACTCCCTTGTTTTTAGCTGCTTATGTTAAGCTCGAGTCCAACTGCACTTCAGCTGTTTGTTTTAAAAAGAGAGTTTTGATGGCAAGCCTCTTAATGTCCTTGTGTGAGAGAAGGTGAAAAAGTTTGTGTCATGCTAGGTTCTTTTAGTTATTTCCTGTTATTGCTAATTATAATTCAGATTTAGGAAAATAGTAGAAATTGTTGCGCAAAATGGTAAGAGGACTAAGAGTTCTGAATCGGAACACAACTCATCAATTGTGGGTGGGGGGTGGGTGGGGTGGGGGGTGGAAGCAAAAGCAGGGGGGGAAAGTACTGTACAGCATTGGTCCCCAACTCCCAGGCTGTGGGCCCACTACCAGGCCATGGCCTACTCAGAATCGGGTCGCATGAGTGGCTGGCCAGAGCGTGTGCATGGCCCAGTTCCCCTCTCCTCCCCCCCCCCCAGTTGGGCCACCAAGCCACAAAGGTTGGGGTCCGTTGCTGTACAGTATAGAGGTGTAGCCACTGTGAATCAATTGGCTTCAAGAAATACGGTAACAATATTATAGATCAGTAATTTTATATTTCCAGACTGAATCATTTTCTTTGCCTTCTTCTCTATTTTATACACTAATACACAGGTGTCAAACTCGTGACGTCACGTAATGTGTCACCATATATCGTGACTTTTCCCCCATTGCCAGCAATGGGGTGGGCGCGGTTTTAGTGTGACGCATCCGGTCCATGAGCTGGCAGTTTGACATCCCTGCACTAATATATAGCACTGAAAATGATTGTATGCCTTTCCACATAATTAAAAGTGATATGTATCTTAGAATGTGATAAGCCAGCTTTATTACTTTTGAGGACTTAGTGGTTACAGAAGGATAGCATCATATCAAGAACTATGCTTTAAAAATTGGAGACATATTGAAGGAGATTAAGGACTTTGAGCATCTATGCCAGCCAAAATAAGGATTCCCTCAGGATTTTATTTTGGAAGCAGTCCTTTATCTTCCTTGTTCTGAAAAGATGCTACGGTTTAATACATTCCTCATGCAAGGGGAGTGCAAGATCTGTCTGCAGACTCTTAGCCCTCCTCCTTGCAGGTCTTCTAATAATTGCTGTTTCTCCATCATTTTGTGCAGAATCTTCTGATGACTCCTACATTTCAGCGGGTGAAGATCCCCTTGAGGCTCCCATCTTTGAAATCCCCATCCATGATGTAATGGTCATAGCTGGGACTGAGGTGCTGTTCAAATGCATCGTCACGGGCAACCCTTCTCCACAAGGTAAATGCATAGGGGTACCACACGCAGAGCAAATCGTGAGAATCTGTGGAGTCTGGAGACTCATAGCTCTCTGATTGTTTCATGCCCAGAAGTGTCTCTTCCCAATAGGTATAACAAATACTATATTAATTCAATCATGATTTTTATATTGTCCAATTTGCATTGATAAAATCCTGCTTAGGAACATGGCACAAGGTGATCCAACCAAGTTCTTTGTTTTTCAATTTTTATTTTACCTACATTTCTGATCTACTTCTAATAATGCTTCACCTTACATATGGAAAATACCAGACTTTTGTCTGTTGGGCTTCATTCCTGGAATACTTAGCTTTTCCTCAAAATAAAAATTAATAAAATAAAAAAGTAATCTGCTGAGAGAAGCGCATACCCAAACCTGTGGCAATACGCTACTGTTGTTGATATCTATTAAACTTAGCAGTTTATGAACTTATGAAAAATGGATTAAAACATGTTTTATATTCTTGCACCCTTACTGAGTCCTACGGGAATAGGGCAGTATACAAATCCAATAAAATAAATAAATAAATAAATACTTTATGTTTTGATCATTTTACTTTACCACTTGCCTCATTCAAGTTCAGCTTTCCGCATTTGTCCACCAAGTCTACACGTGGCCCTCGACAAAAATTATGTCGTGACACCACCTTCATGAGGACATGGAAATGTTCTAAGAAAAAGACAGAAGATAAACCTAGTCTTGTCTCTTGATGAAATGTAGGGAAGGCAGAACTATATGTGATTTCAAAACCAACAGTTCTTCCACAACTAATACTGTTTGACAAATGCAGAATAATCACTAGATTTCACTTATACCACATCTCCCCCGACTATGGTCTTTTCTGCAGTGTCTTGGCGAAAAGATGGCATCCCCTTTCGGAGCAGCACCACTCGTCCCATCAAAGCGGAGGGCGAACGCCACACTCTGCTGGTTAGGAGCGCCCGCATGGCTGATGCCGGTCTCTATACCGTCTGTGCTACCAACGAGGTGGCCGAGACCTGTTGCAGTGCCATCTTAACTGTGCGGCCAGGTAAGGGCAAAGGCTGGGGGGGGGGAAAGGAAGGTGCCAGAGCAGCCAGTCTGCCCTGGAGGCTGCAGCCAGGACGGTGCCTTAAGGCCAGAGGAGTTAGAGCAGGGGTCTTCAAACTTGGCCCTTTTATGACTTGTGGACTTCAGCTCCCAGAATTCCTCAGCCAGCAATGCTGGCTGAGGAATTCTGGGAGCTGAAGTCCACAAGTCATAAAAGGGCCAAGTTTGAAGACCCCTGAGTTAGAGGTTCATATTCTCACATCAGCATGTGAGAAGCAGCGTCAGGCTCGATTCTCAGTGTCCTGGATGGGGGGGCGCTTAGGCCAGCATTTCTGCTCCCGCTGAATAACGAGGCATGAGGCTGCCTTTACCCTACAAGGCTCGGTTTAGGCCAGCCTGTCTGACGAACAGCCAGCAGGCTTGGAAGAGAGAAGGAAGAGACGACCGGCTCCACCAGAGCAGAAGTGGCGGGATCGGGAGGGGCGGCGATCGCTCTATCTTGGCCTGCGTCTTTATAGCTCCTGACCCGCCAATTCTACAGTTCAGGGCGGAGAGTTACGGTTTCTGGGCACGTGCGAGTAAACTTTGTGAAAGGATGCAAATCAGCCCTTCCATGGATTGGTCTGAAACGTGAGAGAGGGGAACTAGCGGGGCTGGGCTGCTTGTGTGGAGCGCGGACGCCGCCCTCGGCTGAGGAGCAAAGGGGAAGGGGTTGCGCGCTGGCTGCTGGCCCGGTTCTGGCGTCTCTCCACCCTGTTAGCCGGATCCGTTTCTCCCCTCTTGGCGGAGATCCCCTATAAAGAGAGCCGGGGTTTCAGCTCGAAGCGGGGCTCCAGTCGAAAGCAATCGCGATGTCTGCAAGAGTCCGTTTGCTGCGGGGGATGGCAGGCGCAGGAAGGACGCGCCGTCCCTTTCCGATGCTCGTGCCGCAACGCAATCCTGTGCTCGTTTTCACAAAAGTAAGGTCCGCTGGGTTAAAGGGCGTTTAACTTCAGGTATGTTTACATAGCATGGCAATCGTGAGCTTAATTTGGAGCTGGAATTTATTCAGCGAAAGTGGATTTAGGAAGTCAGGGGAAGGAGCGAAGGAAGATTTATTTTGTTTTCGTTGTACCTTTGTAGTCATCTGGAGGAAGGGGAATTGGAAGGAATGTGTGGTAGCAAAACGCATATCCTATAAGCAAAAACCCACCGTAGTGAATTTCCAAAGCCTTCAATAATAAGGCAGTATATTTGACCTAGAACACCACATAGCTAAAGTAGGCTAGGGTTTTGGAACAGAATCTGTTACCTTAGTATATTGTTGTTTAAACATGGCTGTCAGGTTAAGCCAAGATATACTTTTTGTGGGCAAGGCGTATTAGATGAATTATGGTTTCTTATTTATCTCACGTTTAGGGTTTGGTTTGATTTGTGAACTGATTATCTTCACCTGCTGCTGGGGTACATCAGATTGTGAGAGATTTGCTGTCCAATCTTTTTACCTTATAGTGATGAGTTGGGGATGAAGTAAATTACAGCACAAGTCACAAGGGGGTAATCTGAGGAAAATACTCTGATTTCTAGTCAGTTTTAATGAAGAGTTGAGAAGTCATATAGTTTTTGGATCTTAGGTAGAATCAGTATATTGCTCCTCCTTGTTCCTCTGCCCCCATAAATAATATTTGTTTTAAATAATTCCCTATTGTTTTTATAGGGCAGCATTGGATAGTAGTACCATGGAGTATCATGATATTCTGCTTTCTCCTTGTCTGATGCCCCCAACTATATCCATTATACTGGATTCTCCCATCAAGTTCTGGTTCAGAACTATTCCTCCTCTGCCCTACCAGTTTAGTACAAGCTTTCATTGTCCAAACTATTAATGTCACCTTGGCCCTTTTCAGGGACGGCACGCCAAAAATGCTGCTGCCAGCATGAACAGATAATGTTAGTTATCCAAGATTGGAGTGCCCTATTCTTGGCTGATATCTTTTTCTTTGATGATATGGATTGGCCATAATTCTTTCCGCCACCCAACCATGAATAATGGAAACCTCTGAAAGCATTGGCTGTAGTATCATTTGAAATATTTTACAAGAAAGTATTGTTGACAGTGCTTATGTTGTTTCTTGCTTAGCGAAGGCCTTATGGCAAGTTCTGTAATTACATATTTTTTCATTTGTTCTAAACTACTTTTATACCAAATTGTAATTTGATCACATTAGATTCTGTTGTCTAATTCATATACGTAGCTCTGAAAGGATGACATTTTCACATGACGTTATAGCCACATCAGATTTACATTAGAAGTTGTTTCTCATTTTATACCCATACATAAGGACTGACTCCAACAAGGCCTGGACTATGGCTAGATAAAAGACTGTTGTGGATGTTGACCTCCTGAGTTGATAAAATAACAGCTAAAATACAATGCAAAAAGGTAGGGAAAAAGGGCCTACGATTTAAACCCTGTCTCCGACACCTCTCTCTCTCTCTCTCTCTCTCTCTCTCTCTCTCTCTCTCTCTCTCTCTCTCTCTCTCTCTCTCTCTCTCTCTCTCCAGACACATACACAAATACATACTTGATCCCTATACTTTATACTAAGCTATCTGGTTTATTTTGTATACACTAAAAAAAATAAAGCCAGTTTGGTGTAATGATTAAGGTGCTGGCTTAGAAACCAGGAGACTGAGTTCTAGTCCTGCCTTAGGCCTGAAAGCCAACAGGGTAACCTTGGGCCTGTCACTCTCTTTAGCCCAACATTTTATAATGTTGTTGTGGGAAAAACAGGATGAAGGAGTATTAGGTATGTTTGCCACCTTGAGTTATTCATAAAAAATAATAAAGGTGAGATAAAAAATCTTTTTAAAAAACTCATGTATTTGAAACTTCTGCAGTTGGCTACTGAGTGTGGGTCACCTCTGCTGGTGTGAAGTCTGAAGTGATGTGTAAAAATAGATGATAGTATTGTGCACTTCCCCGAATACATTGCTTCGAAGAATTTAGGACATTGGTCTTTTTCCCAATACTTGGTAGTCCTCACATCTGCTGACCAAATTAGGTCTGATTGAGGAAGTTTGACTTGTTAAAGAGACTTCCTGGTTGTTAACTAGTATTCTGAACTGTCAGTAATTGGACGAGAGTGTGCATTTGTTTACAAAAAATGAATTGATAAATTTGAAGTGATGTGGATGAAGTCTGCATAAGGTCTTCATCACTTCAGACAAAGGTCTTACTAGGAAATGTTACAGTAATCACTTAAGGATCTAGATGGAGGAAATGACATGTTTAAATGTACTGCCATAGTCTAGCAAAACCCTGTTTGTGAAATACTGGTATATTTAGGAGAGGCCGTTTAGCTTTCGCTTTTTATCTGAAATATAATTTTGTACATATGTGATAAGATTACTTTTCCAGTGAGGTGGCATTTCAACAGGTGAGCATCTCAACTATGAAACATCCAGGCCTGGGAGGATTGCATATTGTATAACATTTCTGATTTTGTTGTTCTGCTTCACATCAACCAGTAGACTTCTTTTAATAGAAATGAAAATAGTCTTGTTGAGATAATGTTTTCTGTAGCAGTAGCTACAGTTCTGTAGCTGAGTTCTGTAGCCTGTGGGGATGCTTGAAGATGGGCATTTTTCTTACAGCGTACTCAACTGATCCTAAAACCCAATGGAATAGTTCAAAGGAAAGAAAGGGAACAATTGCCATGGGGCTTGAATAGAGGTAAAAAAAATAATAGACAGCTAAGATCCTGGGAAAGGGACAGAGTAAAAGCAACAAAGCCAGTCTAGCCTAGGCTCTTCGGGCCAATGTTTGTGTTAAGAGGGATTGTAACAGTATACTGTGGCTGCCTTCCTGACTTTCTCTCAATTACAACTCTCTGGTAAATAGTCAAGTAGGGAAATTCATGTGGGAAGAGTGAATAATATAGTTGTATCCCACAGAGTAAAGTAGGGAACTATGGAGGACACACAATTTTACTTTTTATATAATAAGACACTGCATGAGACCTGAGCAGATTATGCCTTAATTTTCTTATGGTTGAAGAAAAATACACTTTTGAAGAACCTGTTCGTATGTATGACTATGGGCTTTCCCCACATGCCCTGAAGAAAACGTTCCCTAGCAACATATTTTTTTTCTTGGCATGCCCCCTTGAAACTCTTTTGAAATCCAGATTTCATGAATGAGACAACCTTAAGCTGTCTTTAGCTGTATTGAAGCTCAATAGTATTTCCCTCCTTATTCTAGCATTGCCGTACAATAGGCTCACAGTATGCAAAATCCTTTATTCATGGAGGGAAGTCAGGTGATTGTAAGTGCCTTGAGACAGAAGCAGTAGTGACAAGATATAGATCAGCAATAGGTGCAGCAAATTTCACCCTGGTATAATTTTCTGACAAAGTGGGGAGCATTAACTGAGTAGTGAGGAAAGCTTTGTGAAGGGTAGTACTTCTTTAACAAAGAGGAAGAGATTTGCCCTTTCTGATTAATCATTAATGATGATATAAGCAAGTAACCATCCTTGATATGATGAATTCCTGTTTCTGTGTGGAAACATTATTACTTTTGTTACTTCAAAAAGAGTCCAGGCAGGCAAATAGTCCCTCATTTGCTTTATTTGCATTCCCAAGCATGCTGTTTTAGTAATAGAATTCTTTAGAATAGAATTCTTTATTGACCGAGTGTGTTTGGACACACAAGGAATTTGTCTCCGGTGCATAAATCATGATCATAATCCTAAAATACAATAATCATAAATCATGAGATACAGTTAAATTAAATTATAAGATAAAATAAGGCAGGAAGATACCTTAATTCTCAGAACTATGGGATGGGGGAGAATAATACTGTGGGATATCATTTAAGAAGTCAGTTTTTGCTTGTTATATGTGGCTGACTCAGTTGCCTGCTATTAGTTTGGGCTCTCTTTGTTTTCTCCTATTTTGCTGGGCTCTGCCCAATCTGTACTGTTACATTCTTCTGATTTTGTCCAGCTCCCCCAGAGATCCACAGCCGATTGATGCCCCGCCGTGAAGTCATCAGCCCTGTCACCTCGGATGAAGAGTACCTGAGCCCCTTGGAAGAGTTCCCCGAGTCGGTCACCCCTCAGCACCATCCTGTTATGAAAGTTCAACCCCGCTCTGAGAGTGGCCTGACCGCAGCACATGCAGACGTTAACTTCAAGGCTGCACCATGTTTTGAGGTGAGGTTAGAAAATGGCATGAGAGCACAGAGAAGAAGCCATCAGCTTTGACCTACTTGGATAATAATCATCCAAGGGTGTAAGGCTGTAAGCAATACTTTGGATTGTGAGTAGAGTAGAATCTGGGTCTGTTTGCTGCATGCGGCAAGAAACAAGCTGTAGCCTCTTATATTCCACCAGAAGGATGGGAGGGAGGAAGTTTTTGAACTCCCTTTGTCAATTGTCATGATCTTGGGTGCTCTCTTTTCTAGATAGCACTAAATGACCAGACAGTACTGGAAGGACAAGATGTGGTCCTGCGCATTCGGGTGCAAGGAGAGCCCAAACCTATTGTGCACTGGTAAGTGGGTCATATGTTTCAGTATGATTTTAAAGGCATTCCTGTCTTGTCTTCCAGACACCCTTCTTAATGGATAAGATGGCAGCGATGGGAGTATCTCCAGTCCTGCAAAACAACAGCTGCCTTCAGGCATTTAGCCAAGCAAGGCTTTATACTTTTTTCCCCCCCTCCCAACCTATCCATCAGTGTTTCACAACTAATTAACCGTTATATAATGTGTCAGTTGAAGTGATATTTTAAAAGGCTTGTAGAATTGTGTTATTGGTTTTTCATTCCCAGAAGGCACTAATTCACAATGGGAAAGGTTAATTTATCTCTGTGTGCTGGAAATGTAAAAGGAAAAAAAGATTTGGAGTAACTTTAGAACAGGAATAAACCTGAGAAAGTGTAATCTTGGATCCCTGTTGCCAGTAACATTCAGCAGTGGTGCTAAAATGCCACAAAAAAGTCATTTTAGCATTCAAATTTGTTGCATTTCCACTACCAGCAAAAGCAGAAATGCAGGTATCTGATTTGTTTTCTTCCCCCCTTCACCCTATCAAAGAAGCCAAAACCATCACTTCCATTGTTGCTTATAAGGGAAGCATAATGAGGTCCTTCTCTTTTGCTCTGTGTTTGTGAGATGCAGTAGGTGGATGGAAAGGGTGTGAATGTTTTGTGCTCCTGGAAAAATGTGAAACTGGACTGCTACCAGAAGGGGCATAAATGGTACCCTAACCCTGTTTTTTTAAAATAGTGGTCTCAGCTCTGATATATATTAAGTTGGCTAGAAGAAATAGAAAGAAATGAACATTTAGTCTTCTGGCTTGAATTGCCCTGAATGAAGTATAAGAACAAAATTTAACAAAACAGGGATAATGGCAGAACCAAAATATGCAGTTATTCTTCTGGGTATGCAGTGATGGAGAAGCAAGTATGTGAATTATCTCTTGAAGTTGGGTGATGTTAAGCGCTGCAAGCTTTCAGACTCTCTGTTCTGAACTCTAGGTTGAAGAACAGGCATCCGGTAAAATACGGACGGCGCATTTCTGCTGTGGAAGAAGAGGATGGATCATTCTGCCTCCATATCCGCATGGTGGAATGCACAGATGCTGGCTATTATGCCTGCAAGGCCATAAATGAATATGGCACCAAACAGTGTGAAGCCAAGCTTGATATACAAGGTATCTTTGGGAACTCCCGAGCATGAGAATTACAGTAATGCTTTGCCAGTCATGTGATGATCTCAGAGATCCCACCTGCATGTCTGCTTCTTTCTTCCACTCATCAACCATCCTGCTCCCCCAATGTGAACATGCTTGCAGTTTGCTCATAATCCTGGTACTATCTCTCTAGCCACCAGTAGCTGCTTCATGGCCCTTGACTAAAGCAGAGCTCCCCAACCTTGGCAACTTTAAGACTTGTGGACTTCAACTCCCAGAATTCCTCAGCCAGCCTGGCTGGCTGAGGAATTCTGGGACTTGAAGTCCACAAGTCTTAAAAGTTGCCAAGGTTGGATACCCCTGGACTAAAGCCATCTTGAGGGCAAGTATGGGGAACACATGAAAACAAGAAAACACTCAGGAGTAACAAAAGTAATTGCATTTTATAAAACATTTTTGAATATTCAGGGTCTTTGATAAAATAGCTTTTGGCAATCTTCACAACAGCCTTGAAGAATGCTCAGGATCATCCTCGTATTGCACTTGGAGGTATAAGAGGTACTAGCTTCTTTTTTTTTCCATAAGAGTTTGTGCTCGCTACCAACAGGGAAATTTGAAGCAAGAATTACTTAATTCAGAGGTCAATTTCTATATTTGTTACACGTGTAATGTAACATTTGGGTGTGTGCCTTCGAGTCGGATTTTGACTTCTGCCAACTGCCTGGATAGCCCCTGCAGTTTTAATGGCTTCAAGCATAAAGCAGGATTAGAACTCATAGTCTCCCCGTTTTAATTGACTCTTTTGATAATGCCTTCTACATCAGTGAGCTCCATTTGCAAAAAGAAGTAGTGTACATAATAATCTGCCTGACCTCATATCCCCATCATATTTTCCCACGACTTAAGCAGGATTTTTTTTTCCCTGTTCAACTTATTTATTTATTCATTTCTGAGATGGATGTCAGGTTTGCCTCCTTCCTTCCAGTTAATACTCCTTAGGAATCAGGTGCTTAAGTATGTTTCCGTCCTCCTCATAAAGCATCATCTTCATCCGGCAAGGGAGCCAGGACCCCCAAATTGGGTGGAATGGATGATGCATAGCTACCATAGGCCTGTCTTTTCTCATCGCTTCTAGTAAAAAAAAGGTTGGTTCAGTTGCCCGATCCTATTTTTGGTTTAGCTCTGATCCACAGCAGTGTAACACGAAAGGAGCTGGATCTGCAGTCTTCTAGCAATTAAGAAAATTTGGTGTGTTCGCACTATCTCCATTTTGGAGTCGTTAACCAAATGAAAAATGTGGGATAGAAATATAAATAAGTAGAAACTGTTCCTACATTAAATTAACTGCTGCCCTTTGAGGATTTCCCTGCTCTGTTTTAACCTGTTTTCTTGCTGTCTTCTTTTGCTGAGTAACAGCCCATTGCTCTGATTCATTGCATCACTCTTGGGGGAATAGAAGCAGGCTCTCTTACAAATATCTCAACTAAAGTGCTTACTGGGCCCGCTATTTGCATCTGCAGAAAGTTTCTAAACGACATGTTTTCCAAGCTAGCAATAGGGGAATCTGCTGTTTTGCCCAGCTTCAGTTTGGGGTTGATTTTTATGAAGAAGATGATACTATGAGATAGGTGTGAGAGTTTTAAGTGTGCAACTGCTTTGTGTTGACGCATTTGCTTTTGTCGGCCAGTATTTACAAATGTATTTGTGCTGTGGTGAACATCTTTTGCTTAGACTGAGCATGTATGAATTTGTCTGTGCTTTGTTTTATGTCCATCATGCTACACTAATCCTTCGCTTGCTGACTGTGTTTTTGTCTGTACAGGGAGAGTGAGCTAAGGTACTCCTGGCCCCTGAGCCACTCTAGCCAGACAACCTGGGCAGTTGCCTCTACTCCCGGCACGACTGAACAAACCAGGCTGGCAAGGCTTGGCTTCTGGATGGCCAGCGCTGAGACTCACCTTGGATGCAGAGCTTGGTTGCAGCTAGGGGAATGGGACACAGCGGGTGGGAAAGTAGTTGGGGGGACTCCCTTTGAGCAGTTCTGAGCTCCCTATGGCTACATGAGCTGAACTGATCTGTGGCACCTCCTTAGTGTTTGGGCAGGGAGCTTTTTTCCAGATGGATCTCCATAGGGTCTGTGCTAGGCACAGAATCTCAGAAGTGGTCAGCATGCCTGCGTAACAGGCATTTCCCACCCAGGTGCTGATGGTGCACAGTGCCCATGCTGGCCCTTCACTGCTGTCTGGCCTACACTATGGCCAGTGTGTGGTGCTGTTTTCTTCATGTGTCCGTGTCTCCTTGCCTCCTCTGCCTTTGCCCACTCTTCTTCCTGGGGGCTTAGAGCAGAATGCTAGCTTGTCCTCTCCTTGCTGGTCTCTCAAGAGGCTTCTGCTCATCCATGGAGCCAACACATTGAAATGAGGTAGCTTTGAAATGAACGGGCCACATCTGGACATTGTTATGCCTCAGCTCCGAGGCCCCTCAGTTAGAAGGCCACTTAGTTCAGCATCTTGATCCAACCACGACCTCTGGGGAACGTAAAAGTGACCAGGAAAGACCCTTTTGCCCAGTACTATGTAGAATGGAAAGGGGTTTTGGAAATAATGGGAGGCCACTAGACTTTGGTCTCCAGATATCTTCAGTGGAGGCCAAGGATGCTGTCTCTTCCCATCATTCTGCTCCCACTCTGGTAGTATCTCACAGGAACTGGGCTATAGAGAATCCTTTTTTTTTGTAGATGAAATAAAGTCTGTTTGTTTGGTAAAAGTACTGTGTGGTTTGTTCTTAGCATAGATCCTTGTTTCCCTTCTCCCCGTGTCCCTCTCTTACTCCATATCATGCTCTTGTGTTCTCCATACCTCATCATGATTTCCCATTCAGATTGAGTTTGCCTTGGATTATGATTGCTTTGTCTCCATGTTTTGTTGCAGTGTTTAATGAGTTGCCAGCTATACTGGGAGAAAACCATTCTAACTGGTCTGTTTGCATCTGAAGTGTGGGGTAGAGATATTGATCTAAATAAATAACTCTGCTGCTTTTCCACAGCTGAACAATCTGTTCATTTTTAGAAAGGGAAAAACAAGCCTTGCTTATAGCATTTAACTGAGATATTTAACTGAGTACATACACAGGTAAAATGTTGCTCTGTTTTGCTCTAAATCTTCCAGTTTTGAAATTTGTAAGTTAGTTGTTCCCTCTTCGCTCAGAAAAGGCTTCACTGGAACGCTGATAACATTTTCCTTCTGTGAGGTAGACTTAGTTATTGGATGAGGTTGCAGGAATCCTATATGATGGTTGGATTTTTCCATCCAACCACAGAATGGAATGGTAGCTTTGATATTTAGGATGTAGGAAGGAAAGGGCCTGCCAGGTTGTACATGCTTCCTGCTCCTTTGCATTTTGAACATCTAAGGTAATCCACAAAGCGGGGGAATGACAGTTGTTTTCCATGCCTTGGAAGAATGCAGGATCATAAATGTCTGTCTCCCTTATGGTTTTGAGGAACAGACATTCAGAATTCCTGGAAATGTGGCAAGTGAGTTATCTGCACCTGAGGCCAGAGAGTAATTCTGAAATTCAGATTTGCATTTAACTTCTTTATGAGAGCAGTGTGTAACAGTTGCCAGCTAGGGTAGGGTAATCCAACTTCGCAGATCAACAAGATTGTAGCAACATGGCAATTTAATTTAACCATAAAATACCCACTGCATGCTTTCCACACCTTATCCTTTGCATCCTGTCCCATTGTTTTGTTCCATTGCTCAGAGACGCATCTCTTTCTCTCTTTTTCCATTTCCTCTTCCTGTTCCCTCCTTCTTCCCAGTGCACCCTGAGACACACTCCCTGGCAGTGCTGACCCCGCTGCAGGACGTGGTGGTGGGGGCTGGGGATGCAGCGATCTTCGAATGCCTGGTTTCTGGCCCACCGGATGTAGATGTGGACTGGCTGTGGCGGGGGCGCCTTCTGCAGCCTGCCCTGCTCCAGTGCAAGATGCATTTTGACGGGCGCAAGTGCAAGCTGCTGCTTACCTCTGTGCATGAAGATGATAGTGGTATCTACACATGCAAGCTAAGCACAGCTAAAGGTAAGGAGGGTGGAAATGCTGTAGAAACAGAGGTCAAGACATAGGAGAAAGGATCTGGGTTCACACGCTGAACTAAGGCAAACTGACTTAATCACAATTTGTTAAGCAATCATTGACTGGGTTCACACAATAAAGGTAACTGAGGTTGTGCCTCTTCAATGCATAATTCTTGTGAGTCACAAATCATAGTTTACAAATCGGCGACTGTGTTCACATAACATACTAAGCAAAACCCCAACAACCCTGCAACTTTGAGATATTAATCCTGTCCCTAAAATAAGCCATAAATGGAACACTTGGGGGTTGAGCTGTTAACTTCTCATCTAGTCACTAAACCTGTCTTTTCCATCTGTCTGATAAACCAATGTTGTTTTTTAATTTTATTTTTAAAAAGTGTCGATGATGATTTTCCACTTCAAATTCCCATTATAAAAGCATAAGAGCAAGCCAGGCTGGTTTGTTTCTCTCCCCTTTCTGTCAAATAGCAAACTTACTCCCAGGTGGCAATAGTGATGGTCTAAAACACACCCACAGATACAAACATCAGCTTTGGAATGCCAATAATAAGTAGCAAGGGCTGCAGAGGAGAAGCAGCTTGTGAGCGTGGGCAAAGAGAGAAGCTCAATCAGCGGGTGGGCTGGTAAAGAACCAAATCCCCTCCAGTCATGCTGGAGCATATAATTCCATCCTTCTTAAAAGGTAAAGGTAAAGGTTTCCCCGCACATGCGTGCTAGTCGTTTCCGACTCTAGGGGCCGGTGCTCATCTCCGTTTCATAGCCGAAGAGCCAGCGTTTGTCCGAGGACGTCTCCGTGGTCATGTGGCCGGCATGACTAGACGCCAAAGGCGCACGGAACGCTGTTACCTTCCCACCGGAGTGGTCCCTATTTTTCTACTTGCATTTTTACGTGCTTTCGAACTGCTAGGTGGGCAGAAGCTGGGACGAGTAACAGGCGCTCACTCTGTTACGCGGCACTCGGGATTCGACCCGCCAAACTGCCGACCTTCTGATCGACAAGCTCAGCGTCCTAACCCACTGAGCCACCGCATCCTTCTTAGCTTACAGTATTTGACCCGTGGTTTGACGGATGTAGACAGGGGACATTATGAAAGCTTGTGTTGCAAGGGTGGGGAATTGGAGCTGGGCACAGTTTAGTCACAGCTGGAAAGCCCCATCTTTGTGATACAGGTAGTCCTTGACATTTGTTTACAAAATGAAAAAAGGGGTTAAACTGAAAAAAAGAGAAAAGTAAAATGATTCCCCTAGCCAGAACTAAATTTATTAATTGAAGTTTAGATGATTATTTCTGAGACTAAATTCCTGAGCTCATATTTGTACAAGGAATCATTTGACTTTAGTAGTTAACTGGCTTACACTGAAGGTAAAACAGTGCCCCTTTTGAGCTGTGCTTACGTCTTAGTGATTCCAGGATCACATCTATCATTTTCTTAATGTGAAAGTAGCTTGCTGTCTCCTCCTTCCACACTCCTTCCCATTCTAGTTCACAACCCTGGGATTTAAAAAAAAAATAGCCAAGACCAATCAGTTGCTGCTATTATCAGAATCTAGAGTTTGTGCTGACTGTATTTTGGTCTTCCAATGCTCCCATGCCCAAATCTAGCTAAAAACAAATATACATATGAAAGACGCCCAACTTCCTCCCCTCAGTCAAGGAAATGATGTATCTCTCCTTCCTGCCAGTAAATCAGTTGGGAAGCAAAAAGTAGATAGAACATCTTGATTAGGAGCTCTCAAAGTGTATTTTTCTGGCAACTTTTTATTTCATTGGAAAATGTTGGAGTGAAAGCACTATTTTGAAATGATTTTGCACTCTTGCTTATTTCTGCTTTTTAAAAAAACCATTATTCCCCCTTTTGAGGGACGCGGTGGCTCAGTGGATTAGGACGCTGAGCTTGTCGATCTGAAGGTCGGCAGTTTGGCGGGTCGAATCCCGAGTGCCACGTAACAGAGTGAGCGCCTGTTACTCATCCCAGCTTCTGACAACCTAGCATTTCGAAAGCACGTAAAAATGCAAGTAGAAAAATAGGGACCACTCCGGTGGGAAGGTAACAGCGTTCCATGCGCCTTTGGCGTCTAGTCATGCCGGCCACATGACCATGGAGACGTCCTCGGACAAGCGCTGGCTCTTCGGCTTTGAAACGGAGATGAGCACCGGCCCCTAGAGTTGGAAACGACTAGCATGCATGTGCGGGGGAACCTTTACCTTTTATTCCCCCTTTTAGAAGCCGAAATCATCATAAGGCAACTTACAATCAAGTATACTAAAATGTACATGCACACATTCTATGTAAGGTCATGAACTAAAGCAGCAGTATAAAACATTTAGCTTAGCTAAACAGCCTAAATGAAATGCACCAAACAATTAAATGGATTGAAAACAAGATTGGAATCAAATGTACATTCCTTTGGGAAGCAGAGGTGTCCATAAATATGTAGGTCACCACTGAAAAAGCTTGTCTTCACGTGTCTTCTAGTCTGATACATGGCACATACTCACAGAAGTTCAGATCAATAATAAAACAAAATACTAAAAAAAATTACCATCTAAATTGCCTCTTAGGAATCTTTATCTCCTGTGTAGCTACTTAGTGTATTGCAGAGGTGTGATTTCACCCAGAGCTTTTCAAACTGAAGGGCACCTGTAGATTTTATAGGAAGTTCAAAATGGTTTGAAAGCAATATTACATTCCATGCTGATTTTGCCCCTGGCCAAATATGTTTCACAGATTATTGGAGCAATACAGCATGAGAAAACAAGGCAAATACTAAAAACCGTATTTCAAAGTTCCTTCATCTTGTGACAAGCTATATAGCAGCTTTATAGCAGGTTGATTTTTATTGTAACATTATACTTTGATGCAGACCACCCCAGGTATACATACCGTACATCCAGCTAGGGATTACATATTAAACTAATATTATGAAACCATTTAAATAAACAAGCTTGCTTTGGTAGTGGCAGCTATAACATTCTTAGAGGGAGAAAATTTACACATTATTTACATTTGATTCCCAGACTGAGGGGGGAAATCCTGTAATGCAGAAAGCTGGAAGGGATCTGGCAAATTTTATGCCTGTCTATACAACTGGATGAATGGATTCTGTTACTGTGGAAATGGAGGCAGAGTTGCTCTGAATTGGGAGAAACGCTCCAGGCAGGTTTGCCATGAAATTAGTTCTGATCTGGCCTTACTAACAATCTGCCATGCCAACATTTATCAGATAATTCACTTCGTGTGTCAGGTAAAGTGTAACTTAAAATACAAGAGTGGGCCCATAGCCAAATGCCAATCTCTAGAGTTCCATTTGCAAGAAGAATTTGGGATTCAGAGGAAGAAACAACATTTAAGAAGGGTACAGAAAGGGTAAAAGGTTCATTTCATATCTTTAACAAATAACTCAAGGTGATGAAAATACATAATACTCCTTCCTCTTCCTCTTTTTCTCCACAATAAACCTCTGTGAGGTGAGTTGAGCTGAGAGAGAGTGACTGGCCCAAAGTCACCCAGCTGGCTTTCATACCTAATATGGGACTAAAACTCATTGTCTCCTGGTTTCTAGGCCAGCACCTTCAGCACTACACCAAACTGGCTCTTTTTTTCCTCCTAATATCTTTCCATGCTTACTCATATATCTCAAGACCAGGAAAAGCCAACTGCATAGCAAGCTGCTTTCCTTGCCCTATAGTCTTGCTAGGTTCCAAAGCTTTTAAAGGCAAGGAAAAGATGAATTCCTGTGGATTCTTTGTTGACTGTCCACTGTTCACTTGCAGATGAGCTGACCTGCAGTGCCAAGCTAACAGTGTGGCCTTCGCGCCATCCCCTCTTCACCCGCAAACTGGAATCTGTGGCTGTGGTGGAAGGACGAACAGCACGGCTTGACTGCAAGATCAGTGGAGAACCCCCACCAACCATCGTTTGGACCCATTTTGGTAATTGTCTCCACCCTGCAGTTCAGAGACACTGGATTACAAGATATTCTAAGATCAGGCAGCATGGCTACGGAGGGAGTGTCAATATATATGGATTGTTCTTTTTTTAATTAAAGAGTTTTACAAAAACAAAATTTTACAATATATCCCCAAATCCCTCCCACCCCAAACCCGCCCACTTCCCCCCCCACTTCCCAGAGCTAAATACAGGATTATAGTTACAATAATCATATTCTAAATAAAAATTATGCATAATATACAATTAACCAAATTCATAATGTGCTTTAACTCCCCTTTAACATAACTACAAACAAGTACCAATAACAATATCCCACTAAAATCTACTCATAAGCTAAATGGAACTTTTTAGTCCCATATTTGTTCTGAATATAATTTATCCATCTCCTCCAAACTGAAATATATCTTTCCTGTGAATGATCTTTCAAATAAGCAGAAATCTTAGACATTTCTGCAAGATTCGAAACTTTAAACACCCATTCTTCTATAGTGGGCAAACTATCCTTCTTCCAATATATATGGATTGTTGTCCATTTACTTGGGCCAGGCATGGTGGTAAAGAGGCAGGAGGCCAAAATCTTATCATTCTCTTTCAAAAGACTGTGGGAACATCTGTAGAACAGCCAGACTTGCAATAAGCTGCCACATCAGAAATCAGTTTTTGGTCTCCTAGTGATCAAATGTATCTGTTAAGAAAAAAAATGCCCTGGCTTCAGTAAACAGACATCATTGAGCCTGAATCCCCGCAGAATCTACTAAAATCACAAGTCTCCATACTATCCTTATCCACATCTTGCAGCCTTCCCTTCACTGTTGACATGTCTCTTTGCAGTGGCCTTTCGGCATAGCCATTTCTCAGCAAAGCCTGGCCCCTATTCTGGGGTGCTAAGTCACCTGTTAATCTACTAGTTGGTAATGAGAACATGTTCACTCACTGACTACGACAGTAGTTGCCGAAAAAATATGGTTGCTGCCATGCCATAAGGTTTAATATAGCTCTTTATCCCTCAAGGTTGTGGAAAGAGAAGAAGAAGATTCTTTTTGCTGTATTCTGCCAATGGTCTTAATTATGGTCCAAGACCTAGAGAGCTATATTTTATTATCTTTCCCCCATGGGCCCTGAATGCTAGGTTTTAACTTTCATATAAATTGGTACCCATCTGTTTCTTCTCCTCCTCCCTTTTGGGTCAGACTCTGACTGTCATGTGTCTGATGTAGGCCAGCCTGTACAAGAGGGGGAAGCCATGCGTATACAGCAAGATGGAGGACTCCACTCTCTGGTCATCCTGCATGTGAGCTCCGAGGATGAGGGTCAGTACGGGGTGAGTGCCAGCAACAAGCACGGCCGAGCTGAGTGCACCGCAGAGCTGTATGTGGAGGAGCCGCGGCCAGCAGCTAGCTCCCAGATGTGAGTGGGAGGAGGAGGAGGAGGTGGAGGAGGAGGAGGAGGAGGAGGAGGAGGAGGAGGAAAACGGGCTGAAAGGGGATTGCTTATGGAAACATCCAATGAAGATATAGGAAAATCCTAGAAACTTGTGTGCAATTGAATATGACATTGTCAGAAAGTCAACTGAGCATCCTTAGTTATGCCAATGCATTTATGACCTGATCCCCAGTCATGGGGCTCTCATTCCCTTTGGTTATTTTAAATCATCTTAGGTAAAAGATGAGTGTACTTTGTTTTACTGGGTTTCTGTTTTGACCCAGTGATATTTTTGCTCCATCTCTGCCTTTCCAATAGCCAATGAACCATAGGAAGGCTCATGCATTAAAATAGGCTGTTGTGTTGACAGGTATAAAACCAACGATGGACTTTTCCCTCTCGTCATGCCCATGAAGGAATTAATAACAACTCTTGAAAACAGAGTTCTTAAATTTGGGAATCACTCTGTACTCAAATCTGGGAACCAGATTGGGCTACTGTTCTGATTAACACAGCCTTATGTGCAGTTCTGGAAGATGGACTTCAACATGGCCTAGCTGCTTGCCTTAAAATACTGTGTGTAGCTTTTAAATGCACACATAAACCCCAAGACAGACAGACAGACGGAAGTTGTGGGAACCAGTTTTGCTTGTGGATTTTACAAGCTTTCTCAGAGGATTCCCTTCCTGTTTTCCAGTTCCAGATTTTATAGATGCTTCAGAGCACAGAGCGTCTGATGCATCAGCAAACTATAATTAGCCTGCTTGAGACCAGGGAGATTTATCAAGACAAAATAGAGACATTTTCTATTAAGGCCAATTGAACCAATTACATGTAATATAAAAAAGAGCCCTGAAGAGTGAATCAGTTGTCTCCAAGAATGTCCTTGCCACTGCTGAGGTTTTCTAGGTATCATGCATAATGGAAAGTTTTAGTCAGATAATCAAGAAATCAATCTGGTTGGGCAATCTCCTTATCTTGTATTAAAAACAAATATTTTTGATTGACTATGGTTCCTCTTTCCAATGTGGACAACAATCAAATCATTTCGATGTCATAGGATCCATGTACTGAATGCAGTTGAAGACTCTCTTGTGGCTATTGAAAGCAGCTTCACTAGCTATATGTTATCCATAGTTCCAGGAAAATATGGAGATGCTGACCACTTTTTCCTATCTTAAAATACTATAATTTCCCTTTTTTTAAAGAGTTGCTTGAGAGGAGCACCAGCATTGATTTTACCTGCTTGTTTTTTTCTTTGTTTTTTTGTAACAAACAATAATTATACAAAAAAAAACTTTCAAACTTAAAAAAAAATTAAAGATACAAACTAAGCAGGAAAAAGTCTGTCTTATAATTTATACTTATCAATGATCATTGGTTAACCAATGAATTCACTAATAATATAAACAATACAAGATATTACTGTAAAATACGACAAATCTTTTGCCATTATATTACATATTGCTGCATCCTTTGATTGGTAGGAAATGTTGATGTTTCCAAAACAGATGAGACAGTGCCTACAACCATTCCTTGACATCTAGAATAATATCACTTTTCCAATTTCTTAATATAATTAGTTTTGCCATCTTCCCCCTTCCATGCTCAATATAACTACAGTTTTTGATAAACAGTCAAATTCCACAGCTGTGGTACAGAATTCAACATTACATCAATATCTTTTAACACTTAAAGATTTTCCTATCAATCTCCTAACATACATTAATATATAATCCCAAACTTGGTTGGTTTTTCTTTTATTTCTGTATATCTTTATACATACACTGCCAAATAAATCAGTGGATTCATGTTCCCTATCCCATCCCCACATAGTCAAACAGGATAAAATGTATTGGTTGATAAATCATATTTATAAAGCCACCCAATTCACAGTAATTCTGGACAGCATACAAGTTTAAAACTTACAAAACAAAACAAAACAAATTTAAAAAGGTGATAACCAGGGAACCAATATATCCAACAGAACACATAATGACACACGGGGGACACATCCTGCATCTAACCCAGAGGTTGGGAGAAAAGCCAGGCCTTTATGCTCCAACTAAAGGACGGGATTGATCCAGCATATTTTCCGTACGACAATGTCATAACCCACGTTTATTTGGCTCGTACTCAGTCCCTTTGGGATTGCTTGAGTTTCCATTAACCATGAAAAGTCTCTCAATTTCTTTTCTCTTCATACTTTTTCTCCTTGGGGAATGTTTGCAACAGTTTTCCCTGTGTTGTTTCTTCTTCTTCTTCTTCTTCTTCTTCTTCTTCTTCTTCTTCTTCTTCTTCTTCTTCTTCTTCTTCTTCTTCTTCTTCTTCTTCTTCTTCTTCTTCTTCTTCTTCTTCTTCTTCTTCTTCTTCTTCTTCTTCTTCTTCTTCTTCTTCTTCTTCTTCTTCTTCTTCTTCTTCTTCTTCTTCTTCTTCTTCTTCTTCTTCTTCTTCTTTGTATGATGTATTTTAGAAATAGATATTTGCCTTTCCCATATTTGTTCCTCTGAGGCATAGTTATGGCTTGTCCATAGGAAGTGGTTTTCTCTTTGCTCAAAAGGGAAAGGGAACATCACACCTGTACCTGAAGCCACAGAGTTGGAAATGACCCCAAGGATCCTCTTGTCCAACCTTCTACAGCAGACATGTCAAACACAAGGCCCGGGGGCCAGATCCGGCCTGCGAAGTGGTTTCATGTGGCCCCGAAGCCATCCTGGAAACAGTGAGGGAACGGCCCCCACTGCCCTGGCCCTGGCCCAGAGACCCTCCTCCTGCCAGAGACCCTCAGATCTGTCCCACTCCTGCCCAGGCCCCCATAGGCACCCTTGATGCGAACGATGTAGAACTGGCCACGCCCACCCAGTAGGCCATACGCACTCTAGCCACACCCACCCAGTAGGCCACACCCACCCAGGCCATACCCACCCGGCCCCCTGAGGGCAACCACAATGCTGATGCGGCCCTCAATGAAATTGAGTTTGGCACCCCTGTTCTACAGTGTGCAAGGAACTATTCGAAATATCCATAAGAGCTGGCTATCCAGCCTCTTCTCAAAAGCCTCCCAGAATGGAGAACCATTTCCTCCATAGGTAGACTGTACCATGGCTGTAGAGATCTTACCACTGAAAAGTTTTTATTTATATTTAAGCGACAGATAAATAAGATACCTATGCAAGCGGCCCAGTAGCTGGATTGGCGGATGCATTTGAGGGATTTCCCTTCTTCCTTTCTCTCACAGTTCCAAGCTGGAGAAGATGCCGTCGATCCCCGAAGAACCAGAACAAGGGGAGAGTGAAGTTGAACGCTTCACCATGCCGGACTTCTTGCGACCTCTGCATGATCTGGATGTGGTGGAATCTAAAGAAGCTGGGCTGGAGTGTCAGGTGGCTGGCCTTCCTTATCCAGCCATTACCTGGTTCCACAATGGGCGGCGCATTGAGAGCTCTGAGGACCGTCGAATGACACAGTGTATGTTCCATCCTATAGGGTTGTTTGTTTGTTTTTTTGCACACCAGGGAATTCCTATATGAAATAGTCAGTTCCAGGTTTTGGGGGAGGGCCTTGGGCAAGCAACCTCCCAAGGGCTCTGCCATCTTTGTCAGCAATAGCCATCAGATTTTTTTTTGTTTACTTCTAGCCCTGAGCTCTACTCCTTCTTTGCCAGCTGATTGGATGTGAATGAACAAGCAGTAGAAATAGCAATAGCATTTAGGCTTATGTAGCAGCTGCTTCTTTCTTCATATTACCATTTTTTTTGTACGTCCTATGGACTGATACTTCTGCAATTTTTGTATACGTTCTTGCTTCTGGTCCTCAAACTAGTGAGTTGTACCCCTTTGAGGGATTGCTGGGAAATTTGAGGAGGGTGACACTTGATCCCATTCTGCATGGACATGGGTGGCCTTTGACAAAATGCTGGCACTGGATCAGATTGTATGCAGCATTCAGGAGCTGGGGTTCTCCTTCAGTGACTTTTGTAATTGGCCTCTGTCATAGCCTCAACACATCTCCTGAGTACTTGTCAAGGTCACCTTCTGAGTTAGAAGGCAGTAAAGAGGTGGTGGCAGTCACCGTCTTGTCATCAGTCCCCTAATTCAAATATATGTTCCTGATCCCATGTGGTTCCTTTGTAAACCTAGTGAAAGACCTGGCTCCTTTAGAGCATCCAATTATAGTTAGGGTGCCCACGCTAGATTCAAATTAACCTGGCCTACGTGGATCTAAATACTGCATACATTTAATTATCACTGTTCACTGGGAGTTTAACAAACAATTATCCCCAACCTATGAATCCCTATTTTTATATGCATCTTCCCAACATTAGGTGATATCAGTTCATATCACCTGACATAATTTAGCTCCTTCATTCGTAATTAAATCTATGGCTTAACTTTCCTGTATATATATCCATCAGCCCCATTTTACAAGATTCATATCAATTCATTCATATCTATTACATCCTACTTATTTCTCTTGTTGCACAGATATAGCAAATATCTATTTTCTTTCCTTCTAGTTCAGGGGTGTCAAACTCAATTTCATTGAGGGCCGCATCAGCATTGTGGTTGCCCTCAGGGGGCCGGGTGGGTATGGCCAGGGTGGGTGTGGCCTACTGGGTGGGCGTGGCTAGAGTGCGTATGGCTTACTGGGTGGGCGTGGCCAGCTCTACATCATTCGCATCAAGGGTGCCTATGGGGGCCTGGGCAGGAGTGGGACAGATATGAGGGTCTCTGGCAGAAGGAGGGTCTCTGGGCCAGGGCCAAGGCAGTGGGGGCCATTCCCTGACTGTTTCCAGGATGGCTTCACGGGCCGCATGAAACCACTTCACGGGCCGGATCCGGCCCCCGGGCCTTGTGTTTGACATGTCTGTTCTAGTTCATCAATTAATTAATTAATTCTTTAACATTTATTTATTTATTTATTTATTTATTTATTTATTTAGATTTATATACCGCCCTTTTCCCAAGGGACTCAGGGCGGTTTACATGGCAAATTAAAACAGTACAATATATACAGGTTAAAATAAAATTAAATAGCCCCAAAATAATTAAAAATTAAAACCTTAACCCAAAACCCTCAGTCCAGGCCGGCAAGCTTGAATAGCCAAGTTTTTAGGTCCCGGCGAAACGAGCGAAGGTCGGGGGCCAGTTCCACAGGCAGCTGATTCCAAAGGGCAGGCGCGCCCACCAAGAACGCTCTCCCCCTGGGGGCCGCCAGCCAGCACTCCCTGACCGGCGGCACCCTGAGGAGGCCTTCCCTGTCGGAGCGCACAGGACGATGGGAAGTTGATGCTGGCAGCAGGTGCTCCCGAAGATAGTCCGGACCCATGCCATTTAGGGCTCTATAGGTCATCACCAGCACCTTGAATCTCACCCGGAGGGCAACTGGAAGCCAATGCAGCTCGCGGAGAAGAGGCATTACATGGGAGTATCGGGAAACCCCCATCACAACTCGCGCGGCCGCATTCTGCACCAGCTGAAGCCTCCGAGTGGTCCTCAAGGGCAGCCCCATGTAGAGAGCATTGCAGTAGTCTATGCGGGAGGTCACAAGCACATGAGTGACTGTACATAGAGCGTCTCGGTCCAAATAGGGCCGCAACTGGCACACCAGGCAAACCTGGGCAAAAGCCCCCCTGGCCACGGCTCCTATATGATCTTCCAAACTGAGCCATGAGTCCTCTAGCTTTCCAAGTTGGTCACAATCTTGCATATGCTATGGTTTTTCTCCTAATAGAAATTTACTATTTTACCAGCATGGCGCTCACCATATAAAAATTGTACTGGGGAATTCTGGGAATTGAAGTCCATGCATCTTCAAGTTGCCAAGGTTAAGAAACACTCGTCTAGATTTTCAGTCTTAGCTGCACCTCAGTCATATGCAGCATTCCCTGCTAATAGGAAGGAAAATTCCAGTCAGCTTTATACATTTTGCCTAGTGACTTCCAAACTCAAACCAAACTGTATACAACGGAAAATAAAAACAGATGGGAGGGGGTTGGAGGACGAATGCTATTCTCTGACTGGTCAGTTGGAGGGAATATTGACTGGTTAAAGGTGCTTTGAAAATATTAAGAACTGGCCACAATGAAAATGACCGCAGGTAAGGTTCAAGCTACTTTGGAGGGATGAAGAATGGAAGCGTTGATGAATGTGGAAGTATCCTTAATTTTTTATTTATTCATTTTTTGCTCCTATTCGTGGTATTCCCAATTCATTGCCTTGAGTTTGTTCCTTGCTGCAACTTGCTTCAGGATTGGATGAGGGATAGCTGGCCGAGTAACTTAACTCACAGCTCTGTTATCGCCTGACTCTATGGTTCAGCTTCCAAATTTGTAAGGAAGAATGCTCTTAAAATAGCCCTGGAAATACTCCTTTCTTGCCAGCTTGCCCTGTATAGTCTTTGTACTATTTCCTCAGCAGTATTTTCCTACCTCTGTATCTGTTATGTTGGCTGCCTGCTCCTAAAAAAAATTTGTGCCCAACTCCTACAAATATCATAATCTCATTCTGTGTTCCTTTCCCCCCTTCACCTCTCCATCTTTCTTTCCCCTTTGCAGATAAGGATGTACACCGTTTGGTCTTCCACTCTGTCAGTCATGCCCATGCTGGAGTTTACAAAAGTGTTATTGCCAACAGAGTGGGCAAAGCTACCTGCTATGCGCACCTCTATGTCACGGGTAAGGAAAGACGTTGGGACGTGGGAAGAGGTTCCTATTCATTTTTTTGACAAGATTCTGCTTATGCATTCCAGGTATGCTGTGGGAACGGCCAGAATTGGCTTCCCAAGAATTTGGTTTCTCACCCTTCTGCTTTTCCAACCCCCCTTAACTGGCCTTCACTTGAGTTACAGTGAGAGCAAACTCTCCTGGCTCATGGGCAGGCTGGCATGTGGGAGGTTTGGGAAACGCTATGATAAAGCTTTCACATACATCTTTTAGTACCTTGTTTTTGTATGATCTCAGAGGCACCTGAGAAATTCTCTCTGTATATCCAATTATCTATGTATGCTATGTTGTATGAGAGGGATGGAGTTTTTTGTAATGTTGGAGGTGAATAAAAGTTCAGCGGGCAGTGCTCACGGGGGTTCTTTTTCTGGAGACGAGGCTGCCTGGCTGGTTCAAAGCTCTCTATCGACTCAGGTCTGAATTCCTGTCCCTTCTTCTGAATTTCTTTCCCCTTCAGTATGCTAGGCTACACCCATTTGATTTTAAGGCTATGCCTCCCAGATGGAGAAAAGGAGGACATCTCCTCCTTCTGCCAGAGGTTTGTAACCCTAGCAGAGATTACCTTCCTAAAGCACATGAGATTCTGCCTAGCTCTCTATTTCTCGATTCATCTTTGTAGAAAATCACCCAATATACAGTACACGGGCAGAGTAAATAGTTGAAGTGACTCAGCAATGAAACCATAGCATTCTGATGTAGCTGATGAAGGGGGAGCGATGAAAGGTAATTCTGATTAGAAAGTAAAGCACTATTTCACCCACCCACCCCTTTCCCTATGTTTGTCTTTTACAGATGTGGTACCCACACCTCCTGATGGCCCACCCACCATAGCAGCTGTCACTGGCAGAGGTGTCACACTGAAATGGAAGCCGCCAAAGTGGCTGGATTCAGCTATTGGTAGGCAGGGACAGGAAGACAACGGGGATGCAAAGGGAAAATTTTACTCCCAGATTCTACTGTTCTAGAGTCTGGTGGATTTTCAGAGACAGGCCATAAAATATGCTGAGGAAACAGGTGGTTGTTCCTGGGCTCTTGTGTGCCCAATCTGTGGTATTCTTTGTGACAAAGGTCCCCCACTAATTGATAGCTGCCATTGAGGTGTGTTTTGAATAGGGATAGGGAGGCTCAGTGGGTTAGGACGCTGAGCTTGTCGATCAGAAGGTCGGCAGTTTGGCGGGTCGAATCCCGAGTGCCGCGTAACAGAGTGAGCGCCTGTTACTCGTCCCAGCTTCTGCCCACCTAGCAGTTTGAAAGCACGTAAAAATGCAAGTAGAAAAATAGGGACCACTATGGTGGGAAGGTAACAGCGTTCCGTGCGCCTTTGGCGTCTAGTCATGCCAGCCACATGACCACGGAGACGTCCTCGGACAAACGCTGGCTCTTCGGCTATGAAACGGAGATGAGCACCGGCCCCTAGAGTCGGAAACGACTAGCACGCATGTGCGGGGGAACCTTTACCTTTACCTTTAGGGAAAGGGCATTACTGAGCAGCATTAAATTGGCAAATATATCCATATCAGCAGTGAGTGGTGTTTGCTCTCCAAAATCATGCCTTATGCAAAGTAAAATCTTGTGAATAGTCTAGCCTTTGCTAGACGTGAACCTTTCAAGAAATTTGTGGGCGAGGGTGATCTAACGGATCCTGTGCATTTGGACTTAGAAAAAGCTTTTGATAAGGTTCATCACCAAGGGTTCCTTTCAGATTCAGCAGCAGTCACGGCTTACAAGGACAGGATATATATTGGTAGCTATATAATTTGCTTAGAAATGGACTGAAATTAGAAGTTGAGTAGCACAACAGTCAGGTTTGCTAAGGAAACAAAACCATTCAGCATAATAAAATCAAAGCAGGATTGCAAACAATGTCTGAAGGCTTTCTCTAAGGTTGAGAAATGCACATCAAAATAACAAAAACAGTTCAACGTTAAAAAAAGTGCCAAGGAGTACGTATTGGTGGGAAGAAAAAAATAAATCAAACTTCCTGGATATATTAATGGGATGTGAACTGTCCCTGACTGATCAGGAAAAGGATTCTGGGAATCAGAGTAGAAAATGTCTGCCTTGTGTAAGGATGCTTTCAGAAAAACACAAACTCCCTGCTTAGAATGATTAAGAGGAATGCACAGGGCTTTTTTTGTAAAAGAAAAAGGTGCCGGAACTCACACATGTCATACAACCTGCCTTGCCTACCCTACAAGGTTCCATCCAAAAAAAGGTGCCGGAACTCCTCCATTCTGAGCGTTCTATGACAAAAAAAGCCCTGGGAATGCATATAAGGCAGCCAAGAGAGCATTGCTCTTCTTTAATGTAGAGCAGCACTGCCTTAGATGAAGTTCCTGCCGCCTTACTTACCGTAATTGGAAAAGTACAAAAAGAAACAACACACAGAATGATCAGTGGTTAAAACCCAGGTGTCACCTTTCCGAGGTATGGGCTTTTTAAGTGACTCTGAGGCATTGTTTACCTTAAAAGTCCTTTATTAGCCTAATACACCGGCAAATGCTTGCTCGAAGGAAGCTGGAATCTGAAATCTCCGCCCCTTGCACAATATAATTAAACACAATTCTCCACCTTTCTAATTTTGTCGTTAATCATATTCTCCAATTAATTTAAAGAATCAGCTTCCCTTCCGTTAGAAGAACCGCCAAAGTCTTATCTTCTTTAGAGAGACAAATGGCCTTCAAAGTGCATTCCTACTCTTCCCTCCCACCAATTTTAAACTAAAACAACACACGAGTCTAACATATGAAATAGCTACTTCTTCATCTCATGTCAAGCAATAACATTCGATGTTAGCAGTGTTGACACCAGGCCTAGATATTTCACCACCACCAAAGCCAACTGGGCATGACTACAGAGAAAGTAGAACGACCCCAGGCCAGCACTTCCTGTTCCCAGCCCCCTAAGCTGATCCAAAAATATACCATGGCTTTTACATTTGTTCACCACTTAGAAACACTGGTTTGAGATAGGCAGCAAGGCCACTGAGAGATCCAGCAGGGCCAAGGTCTGTGCACCGCTTCCACCCCGCTGTTCCCAAAACTCATCCACATAGATATCCTATCACAGTGTACTATAACCTGACGTGAGCCCTGACTGAAAAGAATCCAGAAAATCTTCTTCCTCTTTGGAGTGAGTAAACTTTCTCTAAAAAGGGAAGGTTGGAAACTGGATGAAAATTACACAAGTGCAGTACAGTTGGGTTAAAGAAAGGCCTCTGGAGAAGGGGGCAGACCACTGCTTTCTTCAAGACGTGAAGAATCAGCCCCTCTCCCAAAGAGGCGTTAACCGCCACTTGCATCCAACCACATGCCACATCTCAGAAGGCCTTGACCAGCCAAGATAGCACGGGTAGAGAGCGCAGGTGGCCAAGCTCGCTGTCTGTGGACCCTACTCACTTCCTCAGGACCAGCCAGCTGAAACTTCGCCAAGATAACCAAGCAAAGATGGTATGCCTCAGTTATTTCCATAGATCCAGCTGGCTGACGTCCCTCTCAGAGAACAGATGTCTAAGGGAAATACGATAGATATATTTTAAAAAAAATCATGGAAAAGCATAACGTATATGGATAGTTTTGCCCCTCTTTCGTAACGATAGAAGTGAGAATCTCCCATTAAAACTGAACGGTAGGGAGTTTCAGGACCAACAATTCTTATTATACATCACGTGTAGCTGAACTGGAATTCACTGCCATCAGATATTTAGATAGTTTTAAAAGGGAACTGGACAAATCCTTTGTGGATTGGACTGTCGGTGGTACCTTAGTTTTCTGCACTAGACAGCAATTGGGCTAATCCAGGAGGCCTTCCTTACCTTGCTATGAAATTTGTGGCCTGTACTAAATTAAGTCCATTTGCAATATTTATATTATTTCATACATTTTTCTGCAGTTAACACTGTTGTCCATTATTTATTTAGGTTCTGCTTGTTACAGGAATGGGTAGGACTGGCTAATAAGTCTTATGACCAGAAATCTTGTTCAGCTATCCTAATATTTCAGTAGGCATTTACATATTTCTAAACATACCTTTATAGTCTGTAGTATAAACTTCTTATTTTACCAAAAGCTGGGGTTCGTAATGATCTAAGGGTGCTCATTAGGGGAAGGGAAATGCTTTATACAGAATATGCATTTTATAGTTTCTCTCATGCACTGCCATATTGCAGACTGTGGCAGGTTCCTACTCATGAAATGTTGTGTGTCCTGTGATCTAGTCCAGAATGCTCTCATTTACGAGTCACAGCTCACTGGCATTTTCCTTCCTCTATTCTTAGACCCTGCCTCTGTCACCTATATTCTCCAGCAGCAGATCCTGGGATCCAGCCACTGGACTGTTGTTACTACAGGCTTGCATCAAACCAGCCACACCATTCTGGCTCTAAAGAAAAACATTTACTATATGTTCCGCGTACTTACAGCAACGGCTAAGGCTAACAGCAAGCCTTCTCCACCCACAGAACCGGTGCAGCTCCTTGATCATGGTAAGGCACCAAAGGAATAAAGGGGCAAGTAAATGGCTATTTTTCGTTATAGAATAAAACCCTACTAGAAGTACTCCCACTTTCTCCTGGAAGCCAAGACAGCTGAGCTAAGAAAATGCAATGAACAAAAAACAAGCATCCTCAGTCACCTCTTTCCTTATCCGGCTCCTTTTCTCAAATCCTCACCCTTTTCCAAGCAGTGCAACCTTTAAAAAGTCCACACACAGGCAGGAATCGGCCCAAGTTCATAAAGGAAAGAAAACAATCCAACGATTCATGGCCCGTGCTGAAGTAACAGGGGAGCCCAAGATAAAAAAAGAAATGGGACCATTTGGCAAAAGGAAATTGTCCCTTTTCTGCCCCAGAGTAAGTCTGTGGAAGAGGAGCAAAATGTGGGGGAGAGGAAGGAGAAGGGGAAGAGATGGTCAAGAATGGAATTGGGAGGAAGAAGAGGTGTCTTTTTTTTTAAATTCCATTTATATCCCGCCCTTCTCCGAAGACTCAGGGCGGCTTACAATCTAAAAAGCACAAACCAATGTGCTTAGCAATAGCCTTCATTCTATGTATATGCCTGCTTATTAGGGCTTTCGCCCCCTCCCCCCCACGGCATTTTTACAAAGTCAGCTTATTGCCCCCAACAATCTGGGTCCTCATTTTACCTACCTCGGAAGGATTCTGTCGCCAGAATTATGACTAACAGTAAATTACGTACTGTTGGCTAGGAAGAGGATTTGAACTCAGGAATCACAGCTCCTTACACTCTAATGATTACCCAATAAATGTATTTTTAGAACCAGGAGGATCAAAGGCATTTATAAGAATTGAAGAAAAATGTATGTTTCTACTTCTTCATTTTTTTCTTAGATGTGTTTGTAGCTAGCCTAAAAGATTTCGAACAAGTTCCAGTTCAGAAGAATTCACAGTTAATTCAGGTTTCATACAAAAGACTCTGAACACCTTCTTCAGAGAAACTTGCTCTTTGTTCCTTCGTTGAAATATGAAGCTGATGACAGTACTCAAATATTTTGAGAACTCTTGCCATCTGAGAACCTTGGTTTTATAGAAAAAATTATTAGTAACTGAAGGCTCTTATTGCACCATAAGCAATAAAAAAATATGTCTGCCTTGCCTCGGGTTGATCCAATTGTCTGTTTGAGGATGGAAAGTTTTCTTTCCTAGCTGGGAAGGTGGATTATTTCTATTTGTGGAATTTATTCCTGCTGGTAGCTGAATACTAAATTATCAGCAGGAGCTTTTTAGTACAGTAGTAGTCCATTGTTTCTAGAATTCTGTCAGAAATATATATCATATTGCTTTTCAAATGGACCTTTGAAAATGTTTTCCTAAAATCGGAGATTCCAAGTGGCACCTTTCAATTGTATTGGACTACACCTCCCAGAATTCCTAGCCAGTGTCCTCTTCACATCTGGAATGTGTCGTGTTAGAAAAAGTTGTGAAGCACATTCTTCTTACAATGCAAGTTTTATGTAAGAACTGTAAGAAGTCTCCCCCAATGCAGTATTTGACTGAGATGCTATCTAAGGATACCTTTGGTACAATCTGATGTAAGAAAGATAATTCGGGCCCAGGGGCTAAGAAAAAGGAAATACAGGTAACCCTCGACTTGCAACAGTTCATTTAGTGACTGTTCAAAGTTAAAACCGCACTGAAAAAAGTGACGTGACCATTTTCCACACTTATGACCACGGCAGCATCCCCATGGTCACGTGTTCAGAATTTGAATGCTTGGCAACTGGTTCGTATTTATGATGGTTGCAGAGTCCAGGGATCGTGTGATCCCCTTTTTACGGCCTTCTGACAAGCAAAGTCAATGGGGAAGGCAGATTCATGTTCCTAACTTAACAACTGCAGTGATTCATTTAACAACCGTGGCAAGAAATGGGGCAAAGCCCGTGTAACAAATGTCTCACTTAATAACAGAAATTTTGGGCTCAGCTGTGATCATAAGTCAAGGACTACCTGTATATGGAAGGGGTGTGCAGGGATGAACTTTACTCCTGTTTAATATAGTTCAAGGAAATTTAGCCCAGTGAACTGAGAAGCATGAAATCTCTCCCTGCAGAGATAGGGTAGAATTTCTTGGATCTGTGCTGGGGCTCTAATGCGATGGGCTGTGTTTCCAGGTCCGTATATGGCAGAGGCCCCTATCATCTTGGACAAGCCAGATGTGGTGTATGCAGTAGAGGCACAGCCGGCTTCCATTACTATAACTCTCAACCACGTTGAAGCTGCTGTCACCTGGAGGAGGTAGGTCCAGCCACCCAATGTACTTTTAACTCTACTTCACACTTGCCCTGGTGAGGTGTGCAGGAGACTCAGAGGCTGCTAGAGATGACAGAGCAACTGTTATGCATCTTTGCGGAAGGGCGGCAAAGATCCAGGGAAAGATGGTGCAGTAGTAAGGGTGCTTTTTAGGGTCTTAAAATGTAGAAGAATCGAGAATTGTGTTCTTACTGCTGACCTTTCATACATACGAAGCTTCAAGTCTCTTCCACACTGATGTTTACTATCATTGATTAGCAATTGCCCCCCCCCTTCGTCTTCCCCTTCACATAGAAGCCAGCACTTTATTTAGCCAGTCAAAGGTAGATTCCCAAAAGGTGGAGCTAGCTACACCCCATCTCTGTTTTTACACTTTACCTCCTTTGTTAGCTTTTTATGGGAAGGAAGTGGGGAAAAGCCCACCACTGTCACTACTCCTCTGTTTGGCACAGAAATGGGGTTCCGCGTTCCCCCAGTCAAGGTACCATGGTCCCCTGGCTTCTGGACAGAGAGTAGAATCCCAAGGAGAGGAGACAGGGTAAGGCAAGACTTTCTGCCAATCGGAAGCAACTCCATCCTACAGCTCCAGGGAAGTTCTGTGAAGCTATTGTGCAGTGTTTCTCCAGGAGCATGGACCAAGTTAGTTGTGGAATTAATTAGACAGGCTTTCCAAGGTGATTGGGAACCTTGCCTGTTTTGGGACATGTGAAAGGAGAAGTTACAAATAGGCTCCAGACCCTAAAGTCAAGTGATGACACTTGTTGACAAAGCACATTGGTGGAAGCCTGCTGCTTATGGAAGAGGCTCAACAACAGGACACATGCTGAACACATTCGCTTTCTATCAAAAACTCTTCTTCCTTATTTCTCCCAGGGCTGGCACGATGCTCAAGGATGGTGATCCCAACTGTGAGATGAGCATGCCTGATGATGATCAGCACACCTTGCGATTCCTCCGGGTGGGAAGGGGGGATGTGGGGGAAATAACCTGCGAGGTGAGCAACCAGCATGGATATGACCATGGCTTCGTCAGCATGGAGCTGGCAGGTATGGGAGATCATCCCACTTCACTCCATCTGAAGACTGTCCCATGTCCTTCTTTATCTAGTTATTAGGAGATGGCTGTTTTTCCAAAATATTCTGTAATGCATAAGTAGGGTTATGGCAAGTGCACACCCTGCAATCTCATGTCACAAGTACAGAGTAGCCAACTGTGAGAGATTCCTGATCCAGTTGGTTAATAAAGCCCTAAACTTTCTCACATTGCAGGATAATACTCCCCATGGAAGGGTGTGACAACTTTTCTGGCAAACTTCATTGGAAGATTATTATTTTTTGCTTAATCAAAGAGCTGAGTCCACTTCTCCCTGCTCCAACTGAGTGTGCATTTTCTGTTTCCAGAGGCACCACGTTTTGAATCAATCATGGAAGACATTGAAGTTGGAATAGGTGAAACACCACAGTTTGCAGTGGTGGTAGAGGGCAAACCACTTCCAGATATAATGTGGTACAAGGTGAGTACGTGTCTAATTTTGAGGAGATTCTTGGGTTAAGAATACCTGCAGAATGTTCTCAGATTTTAAGAAGTTCTCGACGGTGCTTCTCAGTATTAACTAGTAGGGTCTGTTTCCTACTAGATTTTCTTGGATTAGCACAGTTTAGATGTTAACAGCCAGGCTGAGAAATTTCATCACATATCAAAACACCAACATAGAGGAAAAGTTATTTGGTTGATTTCTTAATACCCTTCTCCCCTGTAATGGGAATAATGAAACATTAACCCAAAGATCCAGATCTTTCAAGGGAGAAAACAGGGGAGCAAAAGTTGAGAAAGCCTTTAGACAGTGGGATTCAAGGAACCCATTTCCTGCACCTTCCTAAAGAAGGGTGGTGTTCTGTACCAGCCTGCTACCGGCCCTGCAGAAAAGGCAGGGACAACCCCTCCACAAACGGCAAGAGGCTGGAATTACGCCTGCCAAATTTATTGCAACAAAAACAAGACACGAACCAAGAAACAGAAGCTTAAAGAAACATGAACCATCCGAGCGGTTGCCTTCAGCAAACCAGCCCTCCCAGACATTCCCCTTATATAGAGTTCAGGGCGTGGCTTCTCTCTGCCTCCTTCCGAGAAGCCCCATTGCCTTCCTCTGTTTACTCCTAATTGACTGCCTCCTGCGTCGGGCATCCTTGAACAGGGCCAGCTGTGGGTCATCTTCATCCACACTGTCAGGCTCACACAGCTGGGTCTCCATGGTGACCAAGTGGGAGGGGCCTGGCTGAGGGCTATCATCAGCAAGATCTTCAACCCCCTCAGCAAGGTCTTCAACACCCCCCTCCTCCTCTGAGTCGTCCGACCCAACTGCCGAACCCACAGGCTGACCCTGAATCACAACAGGTGGATGTGGGAGAGCAAAGTAAAACGATGTAAGAGTTCGGCCTTCCAGACTTATTTTTTAACAGGTCCTTTGTTCCCCCAAATCTATCTAGAATGAGGTGCTCCTGACTGAAAGTAACCACCTGAGCTTCGTGTACGAAGAAAGTGAATGCTCTTTAGTTGTGCTGAACACAACAGAGCAGGACAGTGGAGTCTACACATGTACTGCACGCAATCTGGCTGGAGAAGTGTCTTGCAAGGCTGAACTTGTGGTTCGTGCAGGTATGTGATGTCGTACTAGCAGGGACGAGCATCCAAATGTTAGCTCGTCGGAAGCCCTGGACATCAAGAATAGGCAAATAGCCTTGTTTCCTAGGTGCTCCTGGAGCTTGGTAGATATCAGGAAAGTCTTAAGATTTTTGCTGCTCTAATCGAACCCAGCGTTTTTGAGGTCAGTTATTGAAAGGCTCAAGACCGGAATTTGGAGGGCAAAAGTTCCAATTATTTTTTTATTAAGGGCAGAAGATTAGATTAATGTGGAAACACCTAGATATCTTAGTTTTACCTGCAGAGTGACCGATGACAGCTCTCTTGCATATCAGAGGTCATTCTTTCTAGCCCGACTGAGACATCAAATAGTGGGTTTTCTCGCTGAACTTTAAGCAAGTGACAAGATTCCTAGTTCTACAGCCAAGTCACTGATACCCTGTAGAGCAGACATGTCAAACACAAGGCCCGGGGGCCAGATCCGGCCCGCAAAGTGGTTTCATGCGGCCCACGAAGCCATCCTGGAAACAGTGAGGGTACAGCCCCCACTGCCTTGGCCCTGGCCCAGAGACCCTCCTCCTGCCAGAGACCCTCAGATCTGTCCCACTCCTGCCCGGGCCCCCATAGGCACCCTTGATGCGAATGATGTAGAGCTGGCCACGCCCACCCAGCAGGCCATACGCACTTTAGCCACGCCCACCCAGCAGGCCACACCCACCCTGGCCACACCCACCCGGCCCCCTGAGGGCAACCGCAATACTGATGCAGCCCTCAATGAAATTGAGTTTGACACCCCTGCTGTAGAGGATTCATGTCATCCCTATCCCGTTCGTAACTTGTCAGCTGCATGTGGTTTAGGAAGGCTGGAATTCAAATGAATGCGCCTGTAATCCTGTAGTAAAGAGTTAAAGAGGCCGAAGAGAACTTAAAAAGAAGTTGGAGGGAAAAGCCCTGGGCTTTTGTCATAAATATTCTTGTCTTCCTCTCCTCCGTCCATCTCTCCTTTACCACTTTGACGTCTTATTGATCTCCAGCCATACCAGACTCGGAGGCTGCACGAGCAGAAGAAGAATCACACACAGCCCGCCGTCTTGCTGACTATTATGATGTCCACGAGGAGATCAGCAGGTGAGAGAAAGAGGGAAAGAAGCGGAGGAAGCTCAGATAGGCATCAACTCTGCCTTGTTGGGTTGGGACTTTTTTTATTGGGGATGCAGATGGGGACAGGTTTAGGCTAAGGCTGAGTAGTCACTGGCCTAGGACTCTAAAGCTGGGGGTGGGGTGTCAACAACCCCCCCTCCTTCCAAATCATTCTAAAAACATGAATCAGTGGCTGGCAGAGCTGTCAATCAGTGTGGCTTGGGAGTGTCCCATTCTCCTGAGCTAGCACTGGATAGTAATAATGTGAGATCCATTTCTCTTTTCCAGTAGTGTAGGTTCAGACATACATGGTGAATCTGAATTGATATTTCTCATCTTCAAGCATAAGGTTACTCAGAAAAACTGGGTTTTACCTGGATTCCCACTTGATTTCTGAACAATAGTTGTAAGTTTTTCCCTAGTCATACTTAGAGCCTTGGTGGAGCAGTGGGCTAATGCCTCCTTAAGTAACACCAGCTGCCTGCAATTAGTGCAGGTTCGCGTCCCACCAGGCTCAAGGTTGACTCAGCCTTCCATCCTTCCGAGGTAGGTAAAATGAGGACCCAGATTGTTGGAGGCAATTAAGCTGACTTTGTAATAATGCCGCTTGGGGGGGGGGCAAAGCCCTAATAAAGCAGGCATATACATAGAATGAAGGCTATTGCTAAGCACATTGATTTGTGCTTAGATTGTAAGCCGCCCTGAGTCTTCGGAGAAGGATGGGATATAAAAAAAATAGTTAGTACTTAAAACTTACTTAAAAGTTAGCAAAACAGCTGTAAAGTGAATCTGGCTTCCCCATTGACATTTGCTTGTCAGAAGGTCACAAAAGGGGAATCGCATGATTCCAGGACACTTGCATCTGTCATAAACACATGCCAGTTGTCAACCGTCCAAATTTTGATCACCTGACCATGGGGATGTTGCAGTGATCAGAAGTGTGAAAAGCGGTCACAAGCCACTTTTTTCAGTGCTGTTGTAACTTCGAACGGTCACTACATGAATGGTTGTAAGTTGAGGACTACCTATAACTGCCTTCATGTTAAGATACAGTTAGTCCTCACTTACTGGCTGCCTTGTTTAATGCAGCAATTCCTTTCCTTTACGACTGTTGCAGCATTTCACAGTCATGGGATCACCATTTGGGAACTTCATAACAAGCAAATAGAGAAGGCAGAAATAAAACCATAAGTTGCAGTCAGATGACATGTCAGTTAATGACTGTGGCATTTTTTTAAAAAAATAGCTGAAGGCAAAGTAAGGTGGTCAGCGTGTCAGGATCACGCGATGTTTCCCTTAGCGCAGTGTCCTTTAGCAACCAAGTTGCTGGACACAATTGTGGTTGCTAAGTGAGGTCTACCCCTGGTATCTTCCCCCTTCTTGTTACACCATTTAAGTCAGCTTCAAGGTACATCACACCTGCCAGGCTTTCACATCCATGGCTTTGGAGGGGAGTCGGGTGTTTTGCGTGACTTAAAACAGAGCCAATAGAGGCAGAATAGGGATCAATGATGGGGATGGCCAGTGTGGTGTAGAGGTTAAGATTGCAGACTACAAACCAGGAGACCATGAGTTCTAGTCCTGCCTTAGGCACGGAACCAGCTGAATTACCTTGGGCACAGTCACCCTCTCTCAGCCCTTAGAACAAGGCAAAGGCAAACCCTTTCTGAAAATGTATTGAACACGTCCTAGTTGTCACCAGGAATCATGACTAATAATATTAGAACAGAACAGAATAGAATAGAATAACAGTTGGAAGGGACCTTGGAGGTCATCTAGTCCAACCCCCTGCTTAGGCAGAAAACCTTATACCATTTCAGACAAATGGTTGTCCAATCTCTTCTTAAAAACTGCCCGTGTTGGAGCATTTACAACTTCTGGAGGCAGGTTGTTCCGTTAATTAAATTTATAGTATAGTATAGTTTTAATCAATATAGGCTAAAATAAAGGAAAGTTGGACAGCATTTCATTTTCTAGAACTATTTCTACAGTGGCAATGCTTCGTAGCTCAACCCCTATGCAATGTCATTTGACCTATTAATGAATGTGACACACTGGGGAGAAAAATATTTATGTGGAATCCTTCAGTTCAGACGTTTCTTAGTGAGGGCTGGATAACCTGGATTTTGTGCTCTTCTAAGCAGTGCTCCACATTTCTGTATCAGATCTCCATCCAAATTGAATGTAACCTTTTGCTCAACTTCCCCACCTTTTCACTCCATCTTCCACTTCATTGGCCTGGAGCCAGAGCAGAGTGACATGGCTTATCAAAACGAGCACAGCAATAAGGAGCGTAGTTGCCTGATGTTTCACGATGTCTTGTTTTCCAGGGGAGCCTTCTCATACGTGCGGCGAGTGACCCAGAAAAGCACCGGCTTGGCTTTTGCTGCAAAGTTCATCCCATGCCGGGCCAAAGCCAAAAAATCAGCCCGTCGTGAGCTTGGCATTTTAGCTCAGTTGGACCATGAACGTATTGTTTACTTCCATGATGCCTTTGAGAAGAGGAATGCCCTCATCATCATTACAGAACTGTATCCTCTTTCATTCGTAGGGCTCTGTGGACAGTGCAGTGATCTGGGCAATAGCCTGTTTTGGTATCATTGGGGTAAGAGTATGTGGGTATGCCCCTGGATATGCTGTTTCTGGTCCTGACAGTTCTAAGCATCTATACGTTAGGACACGGCCAAGGGAAACTTACTATGTGGGGTCACTTCTATAGGAAGCCACTAGCTTTTTAAAGCCACTGTTTCCTTGAATGGACTCTTTAGCTGCACTGGAGAAGAACTGCTTGAGCGCATGGCGAGGAAGTCCTCTGTGAGCGAATCTGAAGTAAGTGCCAGCTCAAATAATCAATATAGGTTCTCCGAAGCATTTCGACTTGTTCATTGTCCTGGAATTTATTAATTTTTTAAAAAGAAACAAATTACCCCAGTCTTTACCAATAAAGCATCCCAAGTAGTTGACACTAAATTGAAAATGCGAAAGAGCCTTTGTGCCAAAACACAATATAAACCGTGCAGATCATCTTCCTGTGTTAGATTATATTCAGGATTAATAGATCTAATCAGCAATTAGTAAATTAAAAAGATGTTTAATCTTGTGCAAAAAAAAGAGAGGGCAAAGAAAATACTAGGTGTATCACTCTATTGCATGTAGCTCAGAACACCGTCTGCTCAGTGGTGGGATTCAAATATGTGAACAACCGGTTCTCTGTGTGGATGCCGCATCCGGAAGTCCATTCTGGGCCTGGACAACAAAAAAATTAGCTACCCTTTCTGCCAAACTGGTGCAAACTGGCTGAATCCCACCACTGCATCTGCTCTACTTTCAGTGCTAGGAAGACCTGGTCAAAAGCCAGGTGGCTTTTAAGTATCCAGAGTCATTAAAGTCTTAGGTTTTGTTTGGGAATGGATCAGAAGCCCTTGAAATTGTTGTTCTCTCACACCTGCCTCCCTCGCTCCTTCAACTCAGTCTTTACTTCTGGTGACTGCCTGTGCAATATTCCCTCAACCTTTTTTAAAGCGATTTGCCATTTCCTCTTCCCAAGACTGAGAGAGAAGTGGCTGGCCTAAAGTCAGCCAGTCTCCTGGTTTCTAGTCCAGTGTTGTGATTCAGGGTCAGCCTGTGGGTTCGGCATTTGGGTCAGACGATTCAGAGGAGGAGGAGGGGGGTGTTGGAGAGGTTGCTGAGGGTGTTGGAGAGCTTGCTGATGAGAGCCCTCAGCCAGGCCCCTCCCACCTGGTTACGACGCAGACCCAGCTGTGTGAGCCTGACAGCGTGGATGAAGATGACCCACAGCTGGCCCTGTTCAAGGACGCCCGACGCAGGAGGCAGTCAATCAGGAGTAAACAGAGGAAGGCAATGGGGCACCTCGGAAGGAGGCAGAGAGAAGCCACGCCCTGAACTGTTTAAAAGGGGAATGTGTGGGAGGGCTGGTTTGCTGAAGGCAACCGCTTGAATAGCTCTTGTTTCATGGTTTGTGTTTGCTCTGTTTGCTCTGTTTGCTCTGTTTTATGTTAATAAATTTGGCAGGCTTAGTTCCAGCCTCTTGCCTTCTTGTAAAAGGGGTTGCCCCTGCCTTTTCTGCAGGGCCGGTAGCAGGCTGGTACAGAACATCCAGTGCCCTTAACCATTACATCAAAATGGCTTTTAAAAACTCGTAATACATATTGCAAAAATAAATTAAAAAAACGTTATTGGAACTTAAGCATTTAAGCTGTCTCTGCACAGCTAGGCCCCATATCCGCTCTTGTTCAAGATTACAAATGTGGTCAGAGAGATTGCGGTGCCATTTCTCATGCTGGGTGAAGCTCCCGCTACTACCATAACCTCTGCCTTGTCGTGATTAAGGATTGGTTTGCTTGTTATTTGCCTCTATGGCTAATCCCCAACAGTCGTTCAACCTTAGGTGACTTCATATGAATTGCATCCTATGAATGGAAATTTAGAGATGGCGATATTTAGAAGAACTGAGGATGCCTCGTTTTGAATTTGGGGCAGAACAGCACTCCATTGGCACTAATTTTGGAAAGGTCTCTCCAGACAAACCAAAACTAGAACGGTGTTCCTGCTCCAACTGCAAACAGGTTATCCAAAAGGATAATAATGCAGAAAGCTTGGGGGGGGGGGGAAACAAGCAACACTTGTTCTTCTCCTCCTCCTCAAGGAAAGGGTTTCAGCTAGGCAACCAAAGTAAATTCAGCACCAGTCTCAGCACAAAGTATTGGATGAGTGAGGGATGGGAAGAGGAAGCACCTGTTTGCTTGACAGTGAACATGGAATTACATTTGATTGTATGGACACCTCTAATGCCATTGGTTTCTTTTTCCCCGATGCAGATCCGCTGCTACGTGAGGCAGGTCCTGGAGGGAATTTGTTACCTCCACCGCAATGGCATCTTGCATCTTGACATTAAGGTGAATCTGCTCCAGCATGTTTGCAGCCTCACTTGGTTTTCTGAACGTTTAACCTATTTTGGCATGAAAGTATAATACTCTGGCTAGCTAACACATTCACTGCATGTTGTATAAGAATTCAGTGAATGCAGTTCTCCTCTCTGCAGTGACAGTGGAAATTACCAGCTAAATCTTACTTTGGGTTGGCTAGCATCTTTAGCACACGCACGGAGAAACCATATGTCCAAATGGGCATGCCTTAATGTTCCATGATGCTAGCTACCGTCTAGCAGTCATGCATGGCAAGTCCATAAAGGATTCAGTTGCTTAGGAGTATCTGGAAAATCTTATTGCTTTCCTAAGCTTTGGATCTGGGGTGGTTTCTCTTACTCTTCATTGTTCAGCAAAAGGAAGAAGTAGGCTGGATTTACTCTCAGTTGGGGACATGTCACTTTTCCACCAGATCTGAGTGCAGTAGGTTAATGCAGTATTTCTCATCCTCAGAACTTTTAAGCGTGGACCCCAGGATGCAGGCTGGGGGATCTTGAGAGTTGAAGTCCACATATCTTAAAGTTGGTAAAATTGAGGATTACTCGGCTAATGAATGGTCTGTAAAAAAGTTCTGATCAACATAGGAAGTAAAAGCCAACTGAAGTTAATGTTAACTTGCTTTCTGGGGAAAAAAAGGTTCCAAAGCTAATGATGAGACTTCACCTTTGAAAAAACAATTGTATATAAATAATAATAATGATTTTCTGTTTCTCCTCTCTCTCCTTATTTCTAGGGCTATATTGCCTCAGATATAGTATGAGAGAGTGAGAAAAGGCACAAACAAAACCCAAACTGGATGGTTTTTATCATTTGTTCATTTTCTGACATTCTTTTCCTTTGGAGCTTTTTCATCTCCTCTTATGAATTAGTGGGGAAGCAACATTACTCCTACGGCTAGATATACAAGCCGATTCCTGGCAGTGGCGTCTTAAATTAAGCAGAGAGGATTAGAAATTCTGCACCCCTGGCCTGTCCTTTTAATAGGGCACTGGGCACAATGCTTCTTGGGAGGTGTAATTTGAATAGAACAAAAAGGAACAGGTCTTGAATGGCTGAAAAAATTAGCTGCTATTGTGTAAGCTTTTGCTTTTAAAATAAACCTTATTGAAATTTTGCCTCATGTCTATCAAACAGAACAAAGTGGGCCTTCAGGAACACAGGCATTGCAATACTTTTTCTCATTTCAAGAACTATTGCCTCAAATTACATTGCTAAAGGTTGCAGAGAAAAGCTAAATGGATATGTAGGAAGAACTGAAGTATAGTTTGCTGGTTTGGCTGCTATTTGATGAATGGTAGAACTGAAATGGAGTCACCATTTTTTTTTCTTCCTATAAATGTTTCTAAGAGAACAGGATAACATAGAAATAGTATTTCAGCTGTTATATGAATTACACCTCCTGTGGCAAGTAGGCAGTAATTTGCATTTACTGGCAAAATTTCAGGGAGTTCTGGAAAAAAACAGAAATCATGAAGGTGGAATATAACCAGTAGAAAAAGAAGTGCACCAACATTTTGAGCTAATATTACACATTTGGAATTTCAAGAGCAGATTGTAGAATTAATCACACAAATGGTTGACATATAAAAATGGCCAATCATAAATAGTTTTCTTTGGGGAAAGAAACGAGGGTTTTTTCTCCTACCTACGTTACATTTTTTTCCAGGTTTCCTTGTCTATGGCACAATTCAGTTTTGGCCTCCTCTTTTCTTTCCCATTATCAGATTTTTGTGATATCAGAAATGGAAATGGTAGCGTGGATTTGGAATGGTTAATTAGCCCTGAAGCAAGGAAAGCTAATAGTTCAAAAGCATTTTTGTCAAATTGCAGGAGTTTGGATTGTTCAGCATACTGGGGGAAAATGAAAAGTTGCTTGACAAGGGAGTTTCTGAGATTTTCTAGTAAAAGAAGGTTTGGCATTAAAAGTTTTAAGGAAGATATGGAAGAAACAAAATTGATGATAACTTCTATTACTTTCTCCAATTTTGATCAGAAATAGACATTAAGAAATGCACTTTTATCAGTGTCCATGGGCTGAATAATGCAAAGAAGTTGTAGGAAATCTTCTGGAGAAGGAAGTAACTGTGGTAACCTCTGGTCAGCTAACAGGAATCTTAAGGTCTGGTTTTGACTGGAATGCTATTTTAACTTTTTAAAATTATTTCCTTTTTGTTTCCCCCCGTAGCCTGAAAACCTATTGCTGGCTGAACCAGGCAGTGATCAGGTGAGAATCTGTGACTTTGGCAACGCCCAGGAACTGACGCCAGATGAACCACAGTACTGCAAGTATGGCACCCCTGAATTTGTTGGTCCTGAGATTGTCAGCCAGAGTCCCGTGTCCGTGGTCACCGATGTCTGGTAAATTGGAGCAACTTACACATCATGATGTTATCTTTGGACACATCCCTGAATGTAGATGTGGAGAAGGGACTTAAAGAGTATCATCTAGAGCAGGGTTGTCAAACTGCCGGCCCGTGGGCCAGATGCGTCATGGCGAAACTGCACCCACCCATTGCCGGCAATGGCAAAAAAGTCACAATATTTTTTTTGAAAGCTTTTGAAGGACACGTCACATGATGTTGCGAGTTTGACACCCCTGATCTAGAGGTTTTAAGATATTGGAAAACAACCACAGCTCAAAAATGGTTCTAGGGTGATGACTGCTGCCTTAGGGCAATGTTTTTGTATTTCTGCTTAAGATCGCTAGCTTCATGAAGAGCCTGGGGGACGGAGGTGACAGGAGAAAATGCCAAATGTCTCAGCACCACAGATTATTTAGGATTCATAATTTTGCCTTCGGGGTGACATAGATCAGGTTTTTATGTCAGAACTGAAACCACCCTAGGAAATGTGAGACAAGATTGCGGAATGAGATCATGCTTCACAACATTCTTCACCATGCTAAAGTGTGCTTGTTTGAATTAAGAGTTGGATTTTTTTCCCCTTCAAAACCTTTCAAAAAAAAATCCCAGGGACTCAGAACCCAGGACTTCTGAATTTATATTGATTTTCCAGGTATAGATGCCATTACTAGATGGCCGTATCAAAGCAGTGAAATTCTCTCTCTCATCTCTCTTTACAGGCCTGTGGGAGTCATGACATATCTATGGTAAGCCCCAAGTTTGGGGAGTTAATCCAGCACTCAGAACCTTTCCACTTCCCATATAATAGTGAATAAGTGGCACTTAAGTGGGGTTTTCTTTGTTCACCTGATTATAGTCTGGCCTGGCATTCCTTTCTCTTTGGAGCATTCTCATGCTGCAGATTATGCCTTGGGGAAACCTAGAAAAGCTACTACAATTCATTGGCTCCACTCTAGAATTGTTTACTGTACACAGTGAGCAGATAAGGAAGCCCCAGACTTTATCCCACCAATGCCTTTTGAGTGGCTGCTAAGGATTTGCTGACTGTTCCCTCTCCTAGTCTCACAGGGATCTCCCCTTTTGTGGGTGAAAATGACAAGACCACACTCATGAACATCCGCAACTACAATGTGGCTTTTGAGGAGAGCATGTTCACCGGATTGACCAGGGAGGCCAAAGGCTTTGTTATCAAGGTGCTGGTTAATGATCGCCTGTAAGTAATAGTTGCTACAGGGGATATGGTGGTCTGTGGGGCGGGGGCGGGTTTGTAAATTGCACCACTTCCCCATACTAATAGACGGGCTGAAAGGAAACTTCTCCCAAAGTCACAGTGCCACAGGTGAAAAAAGCTCTGAATAGGGAGAAAACAAAATCCAGACATGCATTACAGATAATTTAGAGTTAAAATCCTAAAGAAAACAAGTGTATTGACAACTGATACTTTCACTGCAATTTCTTTGGCCACCCATTAACTCTCTCTGTGTGTATCAGTACTTAAAGTATTTACATACTTATTTATTGTCATTTAAGGGGTGTGATGGCTCAGCGGTTAAAGATGCTGAGCTTGTCAACTTGAAAGCTGACAGCCCGGGTTCAAGACACTGTGTTATGGGGTGAGCTCCCATTACTTGCCCTGGTTTCTGCCCACCCAGCAGTTCAAAAGCAGTCAAATGCAAGTAGATAAATAGGTACCACTTTGGTGGGAAGGAAAACAGCATTCCGTGCACCTCAGCATATACCGAAAGTCAGGTTGGCCACATAATTCCAGAAGCGTCTTTGGAGAATGCTGGCTAAGCAATTGAGATGAGCACCGTCTCTTAGAATCGGATACAAATGGACAGAAGAATCCTTTACTTTTACCTTTATTGCCATTTGATCTTGTCTATTAATAAAACAAAAAATCAAAATTCAAGGTTTTTAAGCGAGATTTATTACAATCATCCCAAACTTTGGGACTTTCAAGTGCCTTAAAAAGGTTGAGAACTTTTCATAAAGTCAGTTGGTTGGAGCCTCAGGAAGGATTGGATGAGTTTATGAACTTTGTTTTCTCTCAGTTTTTCACTCTTTTGCATACTGTTGACTTCAGTTCATTGGCCTTGATCTTTTAAAATAATTTTTGCTAAATTTTGTATGAAGTTCAGTGAATATTTCCCCAAATATATTATTATTATTATTATTATTATTAATTATTATTATTATTATTATTATTATTATTATTATTTATTAAACTTATATACCACCCTTCTCCCGCAGGACCCAGGGCGGTTCACAAGGCAATTAAAACAACATCACAATACAAAAATTAATAACAATTAAAATAGATTAAATTATCCTTAATTAAAATCTAAAACCCCTATAACTCTGATTAAAAACCCAATTACAATAAGTTAAAAATTAAAAATTCTCAGTCCTGGCCGGAAAGCTCAAAGAGCCAGGTCTTCAGGTCCCGGCGGAACGAACGAAAATCAGGGGCAGTCCTAAGCTCTACGGGTAACTGGTTCCAGAGGGCAGGCGCGCCCACAGAGAAGGCCCTCCCCCTGGGCGTTGCCTGCCGGCAATCCTTTGCCGGCGGCACCCTGAGAAGGCCCTCCCTGTGGGAGCGCACAGGACGAAGGGAACTTGATGCCGGCAGCAGGTGTTCCTGCACGGGGATGTGGCATTTCGGAGATGGCTAATAAGTATATAACAAACCACCTCCTCCTTGTGCATACTTTGCTCCCTCCCTCTCCATCCGTATCAGTTTTATTTTAACTGAATTTAAAATTGAAGATCCCTCGTGATTGTTTTAGTATTTGACAGTGCATTTTAATTGAGTGTAAGCTGCCTAGAGTGGCCTCTGGTGAGATGGGTGCCATACAGGTTTAAACAAACAAACAAACAAACAGTAATGCAAGCAGTCTTACCTCAGATGCATATTCTTGCAAACATTTTACAGATTTTTCCTTCATATTTTAGCAAACAATGTCACAACATTTAAAACCATGCATTAACCAGGGTTATAACATATGACATTAAAGAAAGTCACAGTCCAGTGAGAAATAATACAATGTCTTTCCGACCCCTGGAAAGTTGTACGAGGAGAAATTCTTTTGATAAAACAAAGAAGATATTCAGCTGGGGATGGCCAAATTGGGAAGAACATAATCTTATTTGCTGGAATGCAGCCAACTCCAACTTTGTCATTTCCCTGTGCTAATGAACGCCACTTAATCTGCACATTAACCCTTCTTACCTTTTCCAAATAGGAGGCCTAATGCGGAGCAGATCCTGGAACATCCCTGGTTCAAGGTGAGTCCTATTAAAATAAGCTGCCTGCCTCTCTTGGGAAAGAACTGGGGAGCCTATTTGGGGTTTTGAGCTCTCTCTCTCTCCCTCCCCCTCCCCCTCTCCCTCTCTCCCTCAGAAGCCCAGCAGGCTTGGGCTTCTCCCATAAACACTGAGAACAAAACTCACTGTGTCCAATTGCTTCACTCTTTACCGCCCATTTTCTCTTCCAGACGCTGGCCAAGGGCAAGAGTATCAGCACAGATCATCTCAAGCTGTTCATATCTCGCAGGAAGTGGCAGGTAAAGAAAAAAATATCTCCTAGCGATGTGGCGGCAGTTCTTTGGTGGTTTGACTGGGAGGGTGTGCCATTTTGCTTAGCCAAAAATAATGGGGAAGGAAGGAAGGAGACAGAGAGGTTCTGCTAGGCCAGGGGTAGGCAGCCTCAGCTCTTTTATGACTCATGGACTTCAACTCCCAGAATTCCTGAGTCAACATAGCTGACTCAGGAATTCTGGGAGTTGAAGTCCATGAGTCATAAAAGAGCCGAGGTTGCCTACCCCTGTGCTAGGCATAATCCCAGCAGCTCACAGCTGCTCTTCAAGAAAAAAAATATGAATTCCATTTCTGACATCCATGCTGTACTTTAGAAAAATTCATACAGGGAAATGGGAAAACTGAGAAATCCCAGTAAATTGCAATGATTTGTAATCCTTGTGTTCGTTTACAAATTTATTATTAATGCGTGGCATCACAGAGGTAAAAACCCACTTTTCCTCTCTCCCAACACAATTTTTCATTCATACCCTGATGTTGTAGGAATAAGCCCCATTAAATACAGCAAAACAAAATTCTGAATTGTATTTTATATATATTTAAAGTACCGTATGTGGTGACAGCATTCAGAGTAACATACATTAGAAGTAGCTAAATTTGATATTAAATACTATAAAACAGTGAATTAGAAAAGTAGTGGATAGCCACTTATTAGAAAAGATCAAAATAGAGAATTGCACTGTTAGCCGGTCAATGACCCTTTAATTGCAAATCTAACTTCTGATAACCACGGGTCATGTACTTTTTATTCTCTATTATATATCACACTTTTCATGTGTTTTTCATGGACCTCTTTAGAAAACGTTAATGCAGAAAAAGTACAAACGTGGTTTTACATGTTTGTAGAAGACATATTTGCTTTTTCCAAGGCTGACCAAAATTGTGTTGTTTTAAAGAGGGGCTGCTTATTCTATTTAAATGGGTCTTGGAAAAAATATTTTAGCCTAGCAAATATTTTGCCTGCTTAAGTACTGTACAGAACAGGGTGGGGGATGGTATTACTGGATAGGCACAGTAATTCAAGGTTCTGGTAATGATTCAAGGTTCTGGTAATGGTTTTCAAGGCCCTACATGGCATGGGTCCGGAGTACCTTAGGGATCACCTGCTGCCGGCGTCAACTTCCCTCCGCCCTGTGCGTTCCCACAGAGAGGGCCTCCTCAGGGTGCCACCGGTCAGAGAATGTCGTCTGGTGGCCCCCAGGGGGAGGGCCTTCTCTGTGGGCGCCCCGGATTTATGGAATCGGTTGCCGGTTGAGCTCCGGATGGCGCCCGACCTTCGCTCCTTCCAACGCGATCTGAAGACTTATTTGTTCGAACAAGCCGGCCTGGCCTGATGGGGGATGGGTTGGGATTTTATTGTTATTTTAAATGTATTTAATTTATTGTTGTAGCTTGGGCATTTTGTTTAATTCTTTTTTAACTTTTGTATTTTTGTATTTTATATGCTTGCCCTGTTCACCGCCCTGAGTCCTTCGGGAGAAGGGCGGTATACAAATAAAATTAATAATAATAATAATAATAATAATAATAATAATAATAATAATAATAATAATAATAATAATAAAAACAACAACAACAACAACAACAACAACAACCACCAAACCTATAAGGTGGAAGAGATGGGAGATTTCTACGTTTTTCCCTGAATCCCAGCTCACTTTTTCTCTCTGTCCTTCCTACGCTTTTTTTACACAGCGCTCCCAGATTAGCTACAAGTGTAACATGGTGCCACGACCGATCCCTGAGCTTCTAGAGGACACATCCACCCACTTGTCTATCGCTGTGCCACGTCTCCTAAAGGAAACATCAGTCCTGTCCTCCTCTTCGGATTCTGATGACCCTGAGGAGCTGCCCTACGTTCCTATGCCCCACCAGCCTGAGTTTTCGGGTTCCCGCGTGTCCCTCACCGAGATTCCCACAGAGGAGGAGTCTGTGGGTCCAGATGGGGCTCCAACGGAGGAGGATACATCCATGGATTGGCAGGATGAAGAGCAGGGAGGTACTGTGGCTCCCAAGAGAAAGGAAGACGTAGAGTCATCCGTGAGGAAGCCCCAAAAACGTTCCACGGAGGCTGACGCCCTGGGATCTTTGGAAGAGGAGACTAGTGACATCCAGAAAAGGCCAGAGAAAAGGAGGGCACTGAAGAAAGGCTCCAGTCTGGACTCTCCAGATGCATCTGACAAAGCCTCACAGAAGGGAGGGCTGCGCCGAGGCAGTTCTGCAGATAGCGCCCTTTTGCTCAACCTTCCCTCAGATGAAGCGGAGTCCCGTTCCCGCCCAATCTTGACCAAAGCGGCCTCCATGGAGCTGCCCCGTCGCAGCCCCAGCCCTGGCACATTGTATCGTAGGAAAGGTGGCCTCCCCGAGGAAGAATATGCTCAGCGCCTGGAGCTCATGCGTCAGCGCTTACTGCGAGGCAGTCCTGTGGATGGCAAACTGAGTGGCTTGCGGGGGCCCCTGCTGGAGACCCTGGGCCTTGAGAAGAAGGTCCCGAGGCCTCCCCGGTTAGAAAAACAGATGTCCCCAGGGCATAAAATGGTGCGTGCAGCTTCTAGCGAGACAGCCCCACAGCACTTGCCCCCAGAGGGACGCCTCCTCCAAAAAAGTAGCTCCTTCAGCCAGGGTGACGGGGAGCCTGTCACCCTGCACCGGCGCTCTGGGGCACCATTGGAAATCCCCTTGGCACAGGCAGAGACTCAGAGATTAAAAGAGACCCCTTCCCTCTCAGCATTGAATGAGTCCCGGCCTCACACACCGCATGAAACTCTCTCCAAAGTGCCCAGCCTTGAGATGGAGGTAGGAACTAAGTCCCTCACTAGGTCTAGCCTGAGGAGACCTATCCCTAGACAGTCTGAGGAGAAGCCATCAGCCAGATTTTCTAAACTTGATACTCCAATGGCTGGGAAAGCCATGAGCTCCAAACGGGAATCCATACCATCCAGGCAAATCTCACCCATCCCCGGCGGCTCTGCTCCAAAATGTTCTGCTTACGCTGATGTCATGAAGTCCCTGGCTGGTGAATCTCCCCAAAGCCCTCAGAGGGAGAGCGCTGAAGCTTCCATTGCTGCTCCTGAAGGTGTGCCTCAGCAATCCCCCCCAGAAATGCCACCCTCTGCTGTGGTCTCCAGCCAAGAGAAAGAACTTCCCTCCTCAGCTGAACGCATTGCGGACATTGACTCTGAAGAAGTCTTTGAAGCCAAATTCAAGAGAGGCAGGGAAGGCTCCTTCAGCAGAGGCTATAAGCTAATCTCCAGATCTGAGGAGCGACACCTGGCCAGGCCCCTGGTGCAGGAAGAAGGCATTTATCGGCCAGGACCAGCGGGTGCTCCACTAGAATTTTCCAAGTCTACGGCCCCCAAGCAGCTAGGAGCACGCTCCCGTTCAGTACAGGACCTGCACGAAGTGGAGAAGGAAGGAGGCTTCATTCGCAGGATGTCAATGCGCCTGCGTCGGACTCCCCCTGCTGAGAGAAAGAAGGTCAAGGAGGGGGACGCAGGGAGTATGGGCCAGGGGCGTAGACCTTCCTGGGGCTTGGCTTCCAAGGGCAAAAAGGACACAGGGAGCCAACAATCCGAGCCTGGCTCCAGTAAATCCCCCGTGATGGCCGTACGCCGGAAGATTGGAAGTACAGTAGGCCGCCTCTCCACACATCTGCGTAGCCACTCACAGCAACAGGCTGGTGACGACCGTCCTGTTGCTACTGGTGACCGTGTCAGGCAGCATGAGAAGAGAGCTCCCTTTCTCTCTCAGATACGCCGTGCAACCTCTGAGGGTGAAAACCTGCTCCAGGCGGGCATCCCACAGAACCAGCTGGCAGCCCAGTCTGCTAAGGTCCCCTCCACAGAATCGTTCCAGTCCGAGTCGTCCACAGGCAATGGTGAGCTACAAGTCATTACCGGGGAGGGGAAGGGAAAGAGGAAGGACTGCAAGTGGAACTTATGGCCAGGCACACCTCTGCCTAAGTGCTGTTGCTGCTGCCTTCTGTATTTTGGAAGATGCATTTGATAAGGTTCACATCTTTCACCCTATTCAAATAGTCTTTGTTCCTGAAGACCTGTCAGGGAAGAGCAAACGTACTCAACATGTTAATTTTGCAGGTATAGGCACTCTTTGTGACCACATTCAAATATTCCCCAGCCATATATATCCTTGCAGACTGAAATGATGTAGTCTAGCAACCAACATTGTATCTTGGTGCACAATGACTGCTGAATTAACTATTGTTTTTTTTTGGGGGGGGGTTTCACATAATACTCTAAAGTCTAAACCATAAATTCTAATGGCTGTTGGTGGTTTACAAAAGTAGCCATAGTAAATACTAACACACTCAGCATAGTGTTCAAATGCAGTGTGATAAGCCTTCACCTGACCTGAATAGATGCTTTGTTTTACTTTGTTTTTGCCACCTGGAGCCTCCATGTGAAGCCTCCATGTGTTTTGCACTCTACCCCATAAGTTTCAACTAGCACAAAATATAGTCAAGCGTTAAAAGTAAAGGTAAAGGTTCCCCCGCACATGCGTGCTAGTCGTTTCCGACTCTAGGGGCCGGTGCTCATCTCCGTTTCAAAGCCGAGGAGCCAGCGTTTGTCCGAGGACATCTCCGTGGTCACGTGGCCGGCATGACTAGACGCCAAAGGCGCACAGAACGCTGTTACCTTCCCACCGTAGTGGTCCCTATTTTTCTACTTGCATTTTTACGTGCTTTTGAACTGCTAGGTGGGCAGAAGCTGGGACGAGTAACAGGCGCTCACTCTGTTATGCGGCACTCGGGCTTCGACCCGCCAAACTGCCGACCTTCTGATCGACAAGCTCAGCGTCCCAACCCACTGAGCCACCGCATCCCTAGTCAAGTGTTATTCGGTCCCAAAAATTTGGAAGGGCACAATTCACGATAAGAAAAATGTGAGAAAATATTCCCCAGGCTTTCTGCTCTTTGGGAATGATGGCCACAGTATGCAATTAAGTAAAAGCCCAGAAGAGACTGTGACACCCCAAGGAAGATTATGAGTAGCACCTCCTGTGTTGTGATGTTAGGGCAAAAGTGAAGGGCTGAAGGGCAAAAGTGAAGGGCTGGGTATACAAAAGATAAAAGTACAGCCACAGTGGAGCAGAGCACCGGTAGCAAGTGTGTGTAACCCTTGATTTTATACATTCACCATGGGGAAAGCCAGGTTTCAGACAAACAGACTTGCCCTCCTCCAAAGGCATTAATTCTGTCGTTCTGGTCAGGAAAGAGCCAGCCCATATTTGTTGCCCCTACAGTTTCCAGCGATGGCCACCGACGCAGCTCTCGTTGGGATCTCTGGAGTTTATCCCGTGCCAAGAAGGACAAGGTGGCCTCTCAGCCCAACCTCCCTGCCAGCCTGAGAGGGGAAGGTGTTGTTATTGTCAATCAACCTTACATGCTGAGTGAATCGGGTAAGTCAGGGGTGTCAAACTCAATTTCATTGAGGGCCGCATCGGCATTGCGGTTGCCCTCAGGGGGCCGGGTGGGTGTGGTCTGGGTGGGCGTGGCCTACTGGGTGGGCGTGGCTAGAGTGCGTATGGCCTACTGGGTGGGCATCGTTCGCATCAAGGGTGCCTATGGAGGCCTGGTTAGGAGTGGGACAGATCTGAGGGTCTCTGGCAGGAGGAGGGTCTCTGGGCCAGGGCCAAGGCAGTGGGGGCCGTTCCCTCACTCTTTCCAGGATGGCTTTGCGGGCCACATGAAACCACTTCGCGGGCCAGATCCGGCCCCCGGGCCTTGTGTTTGACATGTCTGGGGTAAGTATATGCCATTTAGTGTCAGGGAGGGAGAGCGCTGGATCTGTTCACTTCTATTTTGCTCTGTTACAAAGTTTTCACACTTGCGGGAAGCCCCTCGATATTGAAGGCTCCAGCTCGAGGTGCTTTTTTCACACTTTTTTTTTTGTCACCTGAAATTGTACAGGTGACTTTTTGTTTGCTTGCTTGCAACTGGGACCTGCACTTCTTGAAAACATGGGTTGTTGTTGTTTTTTTCACCAGGGGAGGGGCAGAGTGGTCAGGTTATGGTAAGGTGTCACGTAAGAGGAAGGAACCATGTTTGTTTTGCTTTTCTTACTTCAAACTTTAAGGATATTTTTTTTTATTGTTTCTGTTCTATTTTAGGTGCACTAAGTTCAGCCCAGCACACTTTGCCACTTTAGGTTTTCCCATCAGAAATTGGCTGGAAGCGGCATTGCAATTTTGTATGATTTGCCACTTAATTTTATGGCGGCAGCTCAGGAAGGGGGTCAAGAAAGGGGCTCAGGATTGTAAATCACCTGCCTTCACTAGAGGGAATTATTCCTATCCCAGTAATAAGAATTAGATTCCTGCCAAATCCTTTAGTACCAACCGGGTGGCATTTCGCAGCCTTTTCCAATGAATGCCTCTTATCTGTTTTCCTACCAGATTTCCCTCCTGTTTTCCACATAAAATTAAAGGACCAGGTATTGTTGGAGGGAGAGGCAGTGCAACTTTGCTGCCTCCCTGCCGCCAGCCCCGCCCCTTGTATTCTGTGGATGAAAGGTAAGTTCTGCACCACAAGGAGAACATGCCTCCTACATGTGGGCTGTGATAGGCCAAGGAGCTACCTAGATCTTGCAAGGTCAAGAAAGAGGGAACCTGATTCATTCTGAGTCTCCTTGCGAGGACTATACTATCCTTCTCCAATCTCGTGTGGGAGTACGCAACTCCCATCATCCTCTGCAAGCTCTGCCACTGGTGGTGGTGGCTGCAGGTGAGAGCAGTGCTGGCCGAGCTGAGTAATATTCAGCCTTGAAACTTCATCACTGAACTGAAATTTATCAGAAAGGGGACATAACTGTAGCCCAAATAGATGAAGTGGCTCAGTTAGAATCTTATGGCACAAAGTCTTAAATCCTTGGCTTGAACTGCCATCCCAGTGACTGCAAAGAGTTGGAATTCAGAATTAAATTGCATCAAAAACAACAAGCCCTTTCAGTTAAATCCAACTTTCTGGGTGTGTTTACATGACACAACTGACTCAGCCTCCGTGACTCCTGGTTTTTTCTGTGACGTGGCACATGATCAGTTGAATGTAAATAGCCTTTGTTATATGGACAATGGTCATCTTGCCCAATGTCCTTGTCTCTTTTATGCTATTTATAATCTATCTTCCTTCCTTCCTTCCTTCCTTCCTTCCTTCCTTCCTTCCTTCCTTCCTTCCTTCCTTCCTTCCTTCCTTCCTTCCTTCCTTCCTTCCTGTAATTTGATACCCCTCTGTCTGGGTTCACGCACCTGTATGTAATTAAAAATGTGTGCATATATGGGATTAAAAACAAAAGCAACTAAAGAAACAGTAAAAAAAAAGTCCATTCTATAAGGCCACAAGGCTTCTAACTCCATGTGGTGGACAGGAGAATCAACTCAATCAACCAGTCTTCTGAGTTCATATGATATAGGTAAAGGTTCCCCCGCACGTGCGTGCTAGTCGTTTCCGACTCTAGGGGCCGGTGCTCATCTCCGTATCAAAGCTGAAGAGCCAGCGCTTGTCCGAGGACGTCTCCGTGGTCATGTGGCTGGCATGACTAGACGCCAAAGGCGCACGGAACGCTGTTACATTCCCACCGTAGTGGTCCCTATTTTTCTACTTGCATTTTTACGTGCTTTCGAACTGCTAGGTTGGCAGAAGCTGGGACAAGTAACAGGTGCTCACTCTGCTACACGGCACTCGGGCTTCGACCCGCCAAACTGCCGACCTTCTGATCGACAAGCTCAGCGTCCTAACCCACTGAGCCACCCCATCCCTTTCATATGATATAAACTAGTTAATTTAAGACTAGTTTCCTGGGATTGCTTAAAACCAGTAACTTGGGAGGACTGATCCTGATCTAGCTTAACATGTCACTTCTGCAGTCACTCAGTGTTAGACCAAATCCACCTGGCAAACTCAGAAGCAGAAATTGGAGAGTAAGGGGAGGGACAAGTTTCAGCTTTGTATCAAAATTATGTGTTTGAATACATTGTTATCAGATGTGGGAAGCCATAGCAAAGGAGCATAAATGTGAAAGTCTGATGAAGAGCAGTCTGAATCATCAATGTCTCTAGTTTGGTTGAACTGACTATTTTCTGTCTTCCACAGATAAACGTGCCCTGGTTTCAGAGGGACTTCTTAATATTGTGGCATGTAAGGATGGCCGTCAGCTACTTACCATTTCCAAAGTCTCCAAGAAGGATGCAGGCCTGTATGAATGTAATGCTACAAATGCCTTGGGCACTGCAACTAGTTCCTGCACCATTGCTGTGGCACGTAAGAATAAACAAAGGTTTTCTAAAAAATTCCCCTTCCCCCCCCCCCTCGAATCAATATTGGTATTTCTGCCATATATATAGTTGCTGTTTGTGTCCCTCAGTTCATTCTCTTTTTAAAACCCATTTGGAACAGGTCTTCCTGGGAGACCAGGCACTCCAGAAATTCCACAAAAATACAGAAACACAGTCCTGGTGTTGTGGAGGCCAGCAGACACTCAGGCGCCCTGCACATACACACTGGAACGCAAGATAGATGGTATGTACCTATTGGATGTGGCAGAGTGTGTATCTGCTGCAGAGATTCTCAAGAGCAGCTGTTCTCCTGAACAGCTACCTGAAGTATCCTTGCATTTTTTATTTGAAGAATTCTGTTTCTTTCTAATGAGTCTGTCACTAGTTGCTTGCCCCCTCCTGTCTGATTTGATTTTTCTCTTCTTTCCCAAACTACTGGTGGTGCAACGCAAAGAAGAGAGGATGGTCTCCCTTCTCTAGCTCTTTGCATTCAGTAAAACTCATCTGTTGTTTTTTTATTTAAAAAGTTTTACAATACATTTTAACTTTAATCCCCCCCTCCCCCACCCCTATCCAACCCTCCCTATCCCTCTCCCCCACTCCCTCCCCCCCCCCGACTTCCCAGAGCTAAATACAGGGCATAAAATCAAAAAACAAACATAAACACCCCTATGTTATCAACAATAAACTATAAATTCTCTCTCTAGCTCATATAAAATGAATACAAACAATATTAACATTACAAATAAAGTAGAGAAAAAAAGAGGAAAACAGAAAAAGAGCTTTACTCAAAATAAATTTTCTTAATCCCAGTCCTTATTCATATTAATTTCAAAAAAGAAAAAAGAAAAGAAAAAAAAACAGAAAAAAAATCTTTCACCTGCTATTTGCATTCTCCCACCTTTCTCTAATTTCCAAACAAACTCTGTTACACGCCAAAAGCGCCTATCTCTGTTAATCTTAATAATCTCCAACCAAACTAAACTACGATCAAAAATAGTTCTTGCATGTATCACACCAAATGTCTCGCAGTTCCAAATCATCCTTAAGTTCAAATAAAAGTTCAAATACAAAGAATATATATATAAAAAAAGATTTAGGCAATCTCTAAGACAACTTGTTGTTAATTAGGAGCTTACATACCCATTCTTAGTTCAACACATACTTTAAGTCCATTACCCTAATATACTTTTCTAGCAAGCAATCTTAAATTGTGTAAAATATTAACAAAAAGAAAAGGAAAAAAAACCCTTCTTTCTCCTCTATAATAATTTTACTCCATTGACATTCTAATCTAAAAATTAATCAGCAATCTTAACGCCCCAAAACTTTTGGAGCACCTCACAACTCATCTGTTGTGCAACTCTTTGTTGGCTGGAATTCGTACCATTTTGGGGGGGAGGGGTGTGAGAAGCAACAGTGAAAAGAGCAGTGTCACAAAATGGTCCTGTATTGGAAGGGGTGGGTTCTCCGCTCTTGGGATGTGGCTCTTTGCAGTTTAAATCAAAGTGTTAGCTGACTGTCTGTTACGTTGATAACTGAGGTATTTTCTGCTTCAGAATGGGAGAAAACCACGCTGTCCATTTTTAGCAATCGTGCTTCTGAAATTTGGTGACAGAAGGAACTCTGGGGTTGTGGGTTATCATCTCTGATTCAATGGACTAAGTCCAAGTATGAAGAGCAGATTTTGACCAGTGGCCAAAAACAAAATCCAACTCTCTGGAATGCTGGAAGTTTCTTGAGGCTAGAAATATTTTCTTGTTTGGCACAGCCTCGTCACTTCCCTTTGCCCACCAATATACGTATTTACATTAGATTTGCAAAGCAAATTAGATGAGGTTGAAAATAAAACATGACAGTCAAGATCATTCATGGGATCTGCTTTTTTTTAAAAAAAACAACAACAACAACCTAACTCCTTTTTTCTCCCCCTCAGGAGAACATGATTGGAAAACAATCAGCTCAGGCATTGCTGACTGTTACTTCAACGCAACGGATCTTCCCGTAGGAAACACCGTCAAGTTCCGTGTTGCCTGTGCCAACAAAGCTGGACAAGGCCCGTACAGTAACCCTTCAGGGAAAGTGTTCATTGAGTCTGCAGGTGAGAAGGAGGAAAGCCTCGTATTAAATTATGTTAGCTTACATTATTTCTTCAGGGAAATAAAATTCCCAGAACCATTTACAAGTATCCATAATAAAATAGTCCTTATGCTCCAATTTACAGTCAAAAGCAGGGGTCTTCAAACTTGGCAACTTTAAGACTTGTGGACTTCAACTTCCAGAATTCTGGGAGTTGAAGTCCACAAGTCTTAAAATTGCCATGTTTTAAGACCCCCCCTGGTCAAAAAGGTGACTATCAAAAAGGACTGAGAGGGAGGGGGGAAACATGATGAGATAGTTATCTGGATGGATGGGAATTTTCTTATTCTATATTTGATTCTACTCACATTAAAAATAAGATTTGCCCTGCTTCTATCTTTCTGAACTGGCATTTTCTCTTCTGTTGTTAACATAATACCTTTTTATTTATTTTACTTATTTATTAAATGTGCTTGCCGTCTAGGCTGCAAGGCGGCAATACCTTTAGGTTTTAAGCTTAGTCCACATTCTTACCTCCCCACTTCAGAGTGATGCAGTTCTTGAGAAGTCCTCCTGTGAGTAATTCAGAAAGCAGGAGGCAAACACCAGGAGAGGTTGTTTGGTGGCATCTCATCAAGCTTGCTTCTTATAGCAGCCAACCCCTTGTTCCAGCCTGTGTGGCTAGTGCTTGCCACCTAGTTCCACATTCTGGATTGTGCCTTCAGCTGGCTGTAAATCCATCCCATGGTAGCAAAACAGAGAATGTTTCTTCCTTCATCCCGTTCTATCACAGTTGGCTTTCCTGTTTTGGAGAGGAGTCAACTCAGCATTCTCACTGGCTTTTGGAAGGAAAGTGAGCCTAGAAACTTTCCCTTTTGTGTTTTTCTTCCCATTCAGAACCCACAGCTGCCCATTTTGGTCTTCCTGCCAAGAAGAACAGAACAGCTTCAACCAGATCTACTCAGACGCTTCCTCATCAGACTCCCCAACCAATGACGAAAAGCACTGGTCCTCCGTCGACCCCTGAGCCAGTTTTAGGACAGGTTCCTGCTGTGCCACAAGTGATTCAAGCCAGTGAGGAGATATCTGTGGCTTCAGAGAAAGAAAAGCTCCCAATTGCAGCCCTCCTTCCATCCACCCAAGATTCCCCCACTTTGGAAGGTCCATCCATGATCAAGGCTCCTTTCCCAGAATCAACATTAAAGCCTTCCAGGACAGCCTCTTCTCTCAGCACTCATAATGTCCCGACTACCACCAAGGGTTTGCCGACCCCAGCGTCATCCCCTGGTTCTTCTGTCTCCCAGTTCTCCCCAGTCCAGCCTGCACTTCCAACTTCCACAGTGGACTCACCAGGGACCATCTCTCCTAAAACCGTGCCATATGTTGCCACCTCTTTTGTCTCCATCCCACCAAGACCACCTGTCACAGCAGATGATGCCCCCAGCCCCTCAGTCGCCCCCAGCCCCTCAGTCTCCCCCACCACAGAAGAAATACCTTCACACACACGTTTTCTAAGGCGGATCGTCACCTCCAGTAAGGATACTAGTAGTGGAGCCCGGGGCAGTCTTACTTCAAAAGATGAATCCGCTTTGCGCCAAGGAGTGCCTCAAAAGCCATACACCTTCTTGGATGAGAAAGCCAGGTAAGCTATTCGTATCAATAACAAAGCTGCCTTAGACTGAATCATACCTTGGGCCATTTAGCCCGGCGTTCTACATGCACGTGAGTTGTCCAACAGGCTCATGAGATGACATTTTTTCCTTTCCCCTGGAGCTTTTCGGCCAGAGATGTCAGAGACTGAGACTGAAATCTTCCATGGAGTTATTTCTGCAATGTGGTGTTTTAGATGGTGTGCAGCCTCAGACCTTTGTAAATAACAACAGAGGGTTTTGCACCATTGCCACAGTGGGGCTGATTGAGTTGAATAGATGTTGCAGCTCCTGGATCTTTGCAATACTGTGAACTGAACTCCAGAGAAGTTTCTCCTCTTAGTTTATTTCATGGATTAGTCAAAGATCATTTGGTTTGTCATGTTCAGCCCCTTAGTAAATGCAGGAATCCGGATTAGAATGTCTGACAGAAGTTATCCAGCTTCTTGAACAAATCCAGCAAAGGGCAACTCAACCCCTCAGTGGATAATTGGGTTCACTGATGAAATTGCTTCGCCCATTTCTCTTAATATTCGGTGGGAATTTGCTATTTTATAACTTACCATGATTTTCATACCCTGCGCTTCAGGAAGGCAGAACTTCCTTCTGACATCCTTTCAGGTACTTGAAGAGCATTCTCACACCTCTATTCAGGCCTTTTAAGGATGAATATACCTAGTTTCCTCATTAGGAATATTTATAAGACTACAGCTCCCAAGCTCTCAGGGAGCTTATGAGTAACCGTGTGAAACCTGTTGCTAATCTCTCAAATTTTGTAGGGATTCTTGACCTATAGTTCTGTATTACAAAAATCAGTTTGCAAGGAGCTTGTATGATATGCTGCACAATCACCCTTTTCCAGTGCTTTTTTTCTAAAAAAAAAAAAAGGTGCCGGAACTCACACACGTCATACAACCCCCCTTGCCTACCCTACAAGGTTCTAGCCAAAAAAGGTGCCGGAACTCCGTTCTATGACAAAAAAAGCCCTGCCCTTTTCTTTAACTAAGCATTTTCAACATTGTCCTTAAGCTGTAATGCTCAAAACAACTTCAGATGTGTTTTGTAGGAGAGAGACCAAAAACAGTGGTTTGCATTTCCTGTTTCCCATTTTGTATTATCCTTTGTAATGTCCGAAACATAATTATTTTATCTCCATCCCTTTGATGAGCTCTGTGGGATTACACATGTTAGGACATCAAAAAGAAAAAAAGTGTGATAAACAGGTTACATAATTCACCCTTCTTGTTTCTCTAGCAAGTTGTAATGTCAGTTATAAGTACAGCTAGTCAATACGGATTCACCAGGTTTTTACATGGAATGGCCCCGGTCTCTTGATTGATCGATTTTGCAGGTGAAGGCGGTTCTAGATTGCACTAAACAGCACCCAGCCATGCACTAAATGTATATTATATGTTTCTGTGCAGAGGCCGTTTTGGAGTGATCCGGGAATGTAAGGAGAATGCCACAGGCAAGCGTTTTCTGGCCAAAATTGTACCCTATGAGGCAGAAGGCAAGCAAAATGTCCTGCAGGAGTACGAGATCCTTAAGGGTCTGCACCACGAACGCATCATGACCCTCCACGAAGCCTACATTACTCCTCGCTATCTGGTGCTGATAGCAGAATATTGCACTGGGAAAGAGATCCTCTTCCACCTTGTTGACAGGTTTGTTGGGGGCAAATGGTGAGAATGAGACTTCAGATGGTTAGAAAGGTCTTTGTGTCCAAGAGAGGCAAACAGGAATCTGCAGGATTTAGACAGCAAGCAGAGAATTCCATAAGGAAATATATCAGGCCAAGGTTAAAGAGCTTTGAAAGAATATGGTCACAACGTGTTGGCTAATCCCAACAAATCCTTTGCAACCTGAACCAGATTTAATTACCAGGGAAATTGATAGTGGAGATTATCATTTATTCAAGGCAAGGTTATTCAGTACAAAGCTTATACCTCTCAGCCACTGAATTGCGGGTGAAAAGGGAAATTTCTGCTTGATCCAACTATGTAAACATAAACTGGTTAAGCTGATGTCAAGCAGAATACTAGCAAGGTCAAAATTTGAAAAATGAAAATCTCACTTTAGCAAGGCAGGAAGGAGCATTACATTTATCTTAAAATAGCTATATAATATGATGATGACAAATTATACTGTAATACAATGACCATGATTGAACAACATTATGGTAAGCTTTCCCAAATAAAGGCCCTCCAGAAGGGGCCACAGATTGGGAATTTTAGGAGCTGTATTCTCAGTATACTTGAAGGGTGGATGAAGGCTAGCAAAAATCTCCAATGTGCTTATTTAGGGCTAATTGTTTTCAAATAGGAAGTATGGTACAATTATACTAGGACATGCATCTGGAATTGATTTTTGAATTCCCAACCATCCTTTAACTTCATTTCTATGCCCATAGGTTCCGATACTCAGAGGATGATGTGGTGGGGTATATAATGCAGATCCTTCAAGGTCTAGAATATCTTCATGGACGACATATCGTTCACCTTGACCTGAAGCCTGAAAACATCATTGTTTCCACCACAAACGTAGTAAAAATTATTGACTTTGGTAGTGCCCAGACATACAATCCAATAGTTTTGCGACAGCTAGGGCGTCGTGTTGGCACTTTAGAATACATGGGTGAGTCTTTCTTATATATATATAAGCTTAAGATGCAGTCGGCCCAGGTTCGAATCTCAGAAGGGTATGACTGACTGATGAGAACAAATGAGTTTGAAATGGCCATATCAGCCTCCCTTTAGTTCTTTGTTATCAATCCAAAAAATTTACACAAATATGAGCTGTCACTGTTGTGACTACAGCCTGTGGATGGCCTTGGGTTAGGTTGAAACAGGAAATAAGATTTGCCCCGTATTTGGGGCCTAGCAAGGTATTCTATATATATATATATATATATATATATATATATATATATATATATATATATATATATATATATATATATATATATATATATATATATACATATATATATATATATATATATACACATATATATATATATATATATACATATATATATATATATATATACATACATATATATATATATATATACATACATATATATATATATATATACATATATATATATATATATATACATATATATATATATATATATATATATATATATATATATATATATATATATATATATATATATATATAGGGATGCGGTGGCTCAGTGCGTTAGGACGCTGAGCTTGTCAATCAGAAGGTCGGCAGTTTGGCGGGTCGAATCCCGAGTGCCGCGTAGCAGAGTGAGCGCCTGTTATTCGTCCCATCTTCTGCCAACCTAGCAGTTCGAAAGCACGTAAAAATGCAAGTAGAAAAATAGGGACCACTACAGTGGGAAGGTAACAGCGTTCCGTGCCCCTTTGGCGTCTAGTCATGCTGGCCACATGACCACGGAGACATCCTCGAACAAGCGCTGGCTCTTCGGCTTTGAAACGTAGATCAGCACCGGCACACACACATACACATACACATATACATATATATAGACAATCAAATTGCTTGTTCTGTACCAGCCTGCTACCGGCCCTGCAGAAAAGGCAGGGACAACCCCTTTACAAACGGCAAGAGGCTGGAATTAAGCCTGCCAAATTTATTAACATAAAACAGAGCAAAACAAGACACCAACCATGAAACAGGAGCTATGAAACAGGAACTATTCAAGCGGTTGCCTTCAGCAAACCAGCCCTCCCACGCATTCCCCTTTTATACAGTTCAGGGCGTGGCTTCTCTCTGCCTCCTTCCGAGGTGCCCCATTGCCTTCCTCTGTTTACTCCTGATTGACTGCCTCCTGCGTCGGGCGTCCTTGAACAGGGCCAGCTGTGGGTCATCTTCATCCACGCTGTCAGGCTCACACAGCTGGGTCTCCGTCGTGACCAGGTGGGAGGGGCCTGGCTAAGGGCTCTCATCAGCAAGCTCTTCAACATCCCCCTCCTCCTCTGAGTCGTCCGACCCAACTGCCGAACCCACAGGCTGACCCTGAATCACAACACTGCTAAGGAGCCTGAAAGCAGAGCAGGAAGGAAAGAACTATAAAAATTAGCTACAGAGCACTTGGTGAGACCCTAACTCTAGAGGTAAAAATGCTTTTCTTTTGCATGGTTTTCATTGGGAGGTGGAGGAAGGACTTTACTTGTGCTGCCAGCCAAATACCTTCCTGCTAAGGTTTTAGATATCTTCTCGTAGCCAGAAATCTCGAGGCATGGAAAATCCCACAATTCATACAGACATCTTGCCTTTCTGATTGATTGATTGATTATTTAATTAATGCATATGCCGCTCATCTCACGACTCTGGACAGCTTGCAATATTTGACCATGAATAACTAAGAGCTAGTGAGGAGTAATGGTTAAGTGCTGGACTAGGAGTGGAGAGATCCAGGTTCAAGTCCCCTTTCAGCCAAAGAGGTTCACTGGATAACTTTGGGCAGTTGCTCTCTCTCACCCCAACTACTACACAGGTCTGCTGTTGTGAAGAAAATCGGGAGGAGAGAACACTACACACACCAGCTGGAGCACCTACGCAAAAAAGCCGGATATGAATCTAAAAAATAAATAATCAGTGGAATGATACTCCTTTGAAGATTGCCCGAATAATTGTGCAAAAACATTGTATCAGCCTTTTTGTGACCACATTTTACTTGGTTATAGTCCTTTTTACTCTGTCTCTGATGGGTCTGAGCAAATATTTTTGTTCTGAACTCTCATCCTCTCTCTCTCTCCCTCCCTCCCTCCCTCCCTCCCATGGGTTTCCTCGGCTTTCTTCGGTATATTAAGTGGAAGCCCTTCTGGGCACAATATGGAATTTGGCCTTGCATGTCATCTGCAAGGAAGAAAGAAGTATAGTCCTTTCTTTTCTTTGCAGCTCCAGAAATGGTGAAGGGGGATCCCATTGGCTCAGCAGCTGACATCTGGGGCATAGGAGTGCTCACGTATATTATGTAAGTATGGATGAGATGAGCGATGGCAGGAAGTTGAGTGTGTCAAGTAGAATTAAAAGTCTTAACTCTGATTAATGTCCTGCAATAGTATACCAAATTGGAGCCTATAGTTCTGTTTCCTTGATATTCTGCTGACCTGGGCAATAACATGCTCTGTAAAGCACCAACGTCTTATAGAAACCTCTAATAACAATGCTCACACAACGACACCTCACTGTGGAATGTTAGCTCCATAGACAAGCGGATCGTTTATGTTGTCCATTGCTCCCATTCTCCATTGTTCCCATCAGGCTCAGTGGTCGCTCACCGTTCTTTGAAGCAGATACCTTGGAGATAGAGAGCAGGATCCTTGCAGGGCGTTATGATGCCTTCAAGCTCTACCCTAACGTCTCCCAGAGTGCTGCACTTTTCATCCGCAAAGTCCTCTCTGCTCATCCATGGTGAGTAAATTGTGGGGAAAGAAAATAACAGAACCTGGGAGCAGCATAGGTTTTGTCAGCCTAGTTGAGCAGCATCTGAAGCTCCAAATAGCACCATCATAGTGTAAGTGTGAAGGTTATTAAACATACTATAAGCTTTAGGACAGGGCTTTTCAACCAGTGGTACAGGTACCACCTGTGGTACATTGGCACCTGGCAGGTGGTATGTGACCATCCGAGAAAAGTAGTGGGGGAGGGTTAGGTTGAATCGGTGGCAGCACCGCACAAGCCTGAGCGAGAGACGGATGGAGCTGCAGGGCTGTCAGGGCTCAGCGGAAGCGCCAGGATGAGCGCCAGGCTCCAGCTGGAGCTCGGCGCTGATCCTGGCACTTCTGCTGAGCCCAGAAGAGGCGCCAATCAAACTGGAATGTTGCAGCATCTCCAGGGTCTTGTGATTTACATTCAGATGCTTGGCAACTGATTCATATTTATGATGGTCACAGTGTCCCAGGGTCATGTGAAGTGACCAAAACCTGCTGCAACCACCCAGCAGAGGGGGGGAAATAAAAAACAAACACCCCCACCCCCGCTGCCAATCCTCAACAGAAATGCTCATAACAATGAGGAAGAAGACAGGAGGAAGAGCGCCGCCGGGCAGGCAGGCAGGTGTCTTGCTTGACTGTGGCTTGGGGGGGCACTTTTTTCAGTGCCATTGTAACTTCGAACAGTCACTAAGCGAACTGTTGTAAGTCGAGGACTACCTGTACTTCATCACTTTTTTTTCCTTTTTTTGTCATCAAGTTTTTGACACCTTGTTAGGCGACTGGTGGTACTCGGATGTTGCCATATCCTAAAAGTGGTACAATGGGTGAAAAGGTTGAAAAGCCCTGCTTTAGGATATTCACAAGGCTTTGCTTGGAGGATTGCAAGAGGAAGCAAATAATTGTTTGTTTGTATGCTTACTTAAACAATGTGTATGGCTGCCCACCTTGCCACTGGTACTTAGCAGCTAACAATGAACTAAGACCATTAAAAAGTGTAAAGAATCCAATGTTTGTTTGTTTTTTAAAAAATGAAAGAAGCTATGGCAACAATCAATCTGTCATGTCCCAGACGGCCAGCAAAATCCTTCCATCTTACAAATCAATAGCAAAGAGACAAGCAGCAGGCAAACCAACCAACAGTGTTTCCAGTCCCGATGCTTAAGAGAAAACCTGATCTTTAGCACCTTACAGAAGACCACTAGGGTCAGGGTAATTCATGGCAAATATTAGAACAGTCATTAGACGTGATCAGCAGCATAATTCCAAATATCCTTTCCTGCAAATAAAATCCCATCAGCAGCATAATTCCAAATATCCTTTCCTGCAATTATAATCCATCACGTGTACCTTTCACCAGTGGTTTTGTGGAATGGGAGTGGGATGGCTTTAGAGGTGGAAGATGTTGGAACTGCATTAGTTGTGCCTTATTTCTGTTGCAAATTCTGGATAGATCGTGTCTGGGTTCAATATCAGAGTGCATGATTTATACAAATCAGGTTTCAAGTACAGCCTGAGATATCTCCCGGTAAGGCTGAGAAAAGTTCTTGTTGGAAACTCTGGAGCACTGCAGCAACCCGTCAGTGTCAAGGACGAGATGAAAACCCAGGGGCCTGCCTTAGTGTAATATGGCACCCTGTGCATTTTACATTCCACCTGACTTTCAGTCTGGGGTTTTATTTCCATCCTGAATATAACAAGGGTTCTGGAAAGCTCCTCCTAATAAATCTATCTCTTGCAGGAGCCGTCCCACTCTCAAGGATTGCTTTGCCAATCCATGGCTCCAGGATGCCTATCTCATGAAGTTGCGGCGTCAGACCCTCACTTTCACCACGAGTCGCCTGAAAGAGTTCTTGGTGGAGCACCAGCGTCGGCGCAATGAAGTGGCTACCAAGCACAAGGTCTTATTGCGCTCCTACCATGGCGCTAGCAGCCACGTGCCCTAGCCGCCTGCCCTGCCGGAGGAGCCACAAAACATTCCAGCAGGGGGCGTAACGGGCCAAGTACCTGTCCTCCCAGCCAGGGTGGGACCGGTTGATATACCTCATGGATGACAAAGAGTCATCAGCACTGGCTGCTGATCTTCCCCTTCTCCCACAATCCTCACAGCAGGGCAAGCTGGTTTAGAGGGAATGAAACAGTGCCTGGTGACGAGACTTGCGACTGTGGGGTTGGTTCACAAAGGGGTGATGTGCTCTGGGAAATCTGAGAAGGGCTTTGAAGAGGCAAAAGCCGGGACCTCTCCTCGTCAGAAGAAAGTTCCTTGGGGAAGATTCAGATGACTCCTTCTGCATTGTGTCTAATGGATGGCCTCCGTTCCTTGGGACATAGCCCTGAGGAGTGGCCCGTGGTTTTGTTTTGCAAAGTAACCTGAGCTGGGAAAGAGAAAGATGGATCAGCCCTGCTAGATTAGGTTTGTGTGAAGGCACAACAGGAAGGGAAAACTTTGTCCGCCACCCGTGTAACTGATATGCAGTGCAGCCGTGGAATAATTTGTTGTCATCATCATGGGTGTGTCTGTTTCCCAAGGGAGGGAATAGGAAAGGAGGGGCATGCATTAAGTCTACATCTGTTAAACTTTAATTTGTGTTTCTGCACTGAGTCGGGTTGGATTCAAGGGTTTCAGTGGCCTCTTCCAACGTTATGGTCTTAGGATTTTACAGCAACCCAATGTCAGTTGAAATCCACACATCTTAAAAGTTGCCAAAGTTGAGAAACACTGATATTAGACAGCCATTAGAAGATCTTTCATCTTCAAACTTTCACCAGAATCTCTCCTTTGCATTTTGCACATGCTTTTCTGAAAGTATAATCCTTTTTTTTCCCCTTCAGAACTCATGCAGAAGACACTTTGTCTTCCTGCCCACTTTCATGAATCAAGTATATACAGTACTTTCTACACAACTCCACCTCCTCAAAGTATTTACATTTACACAAGACTCTTTCCTTAATGCTCTTTCGCCAAAGTACATCTTGCAACCTGCAGAACACCTGGCCAAACAGGCAGAGAGCTTCCACTTTTGTGCAGTTTTTTCTTCTGCAGTAGGCTTTCTCAGGATATACAACATGGTGTGTTGGTTTTATTGTTAAGGAGGGAAATGCAACGGCCTCTGAGCTCATCCCAGCCCTTTTACCTGTTAGCCTTGCTGTGGTGAAGGTGGCTGACTCTATCTCTGCTGTGGTAGAAACTCACTAATGAAGCCACTTACATAGTCAGGAGAATATTTATAGCCGTCTCCCTTCCCAAGGAATGAAGTCGCAGGCCGTCCGTTTTCTACCCTGCCTGGCCTGTATAGTGTCCATAGGAATCAATCTTTCAGGTCTTACTGAAAAGGATGGAAGCCATTCTGAGCAATAGAATCTACAGGTTCTCAAATCTGCAGAATCGCTGATGTATTGGGGTAGAGAGGAGTTTACAAACCTAGATTGGGTAGGATAGTGGAAATAAGATGTTGACGGTTGATCAGAAGAGAAAACCAAACCCAGGCATCTAGTGCATAAATGCAACTATCCTGTCTTGCCTTGGGGTATGTAAATCCATGCCTCTTGATTCCCTCAAGTTCATTTCTCACCCTGTCCAATGTATTTTAAATGTGGAGACGATGCACATTTCCCCTCTTGCACAGGAAACGCAAAACAACAAACCTCTTCCAGGTGGATGGTTTATCACAAATCAATCACTCTTCTTCTGCTGCAACTATAAATGGAACCACACATGACTTTCCACATTATCATGGATATTGCAGTCTTCCTGTAAACTCCTCTCACTCTTTTCTAGGTCTATCCAAAGCAACAGCATAAATGCTGTAGATGGAAAGGAAAAATATATATATATTCACCTGAGCAATCATGGGGTGGGATATCCTAGTAACCTTTTTTTATTAAAAGAAATCGTTTGTTAGTGTTAAGTGCTACTTACATGTCAAAAAAGTTTGGAAAGGCTTTTCTTTTTAAAATTAGTATTATAGTGGTATTTTAACACTTTTAAAATATATAATTGGAAAAGCATTTTGGCACTAATTTTTAAAAAACAAGGTTTACAAATGGATGCTTACCACGCAGTTTATATTAAAAGTATGCTGAGATTTCAGGGGTACAGCTTTTCCAATACCCTATTACACAAACTGAAGATAGGCCTCAAAAAGAAAAAACACCCTCTATACATTTTGAGATTGTGCTAGTCTTTTTTCAGAAAGAAAGAAAGAGAAAGAAAAGAGAAAGAAAGAAAGGAGAGAGAGAGAGAGAGAGAGAAACAATAGTGGGAAACATGAAAAAGTTACAAATGTTTGAATTCCTTCCCAAAGGGTGAGTGAAAAGGGGGAAATCTGCAATAAATGCCTTGTGTGGAAGCAGTTCACCAGTAAAAATAAAGACAGAGAATAATTTCAGTGGTTTGATGTGATTCATGGAGAAAATGGAAGCTTACAAAAGAAAGGTACATATTTTGCATTTTCTCTTAGTAAAAATATTGAGCTGGTTAATCAAGGTGTTCTATCAAAGACAAGGATGAATGCCAATAGAGACCCCTCGGAATGTGTTTGGATTTATCCAGGGCTTTTTTTTGCCATAAAACGCTCAGAACGGAGTTCCGGCACCTTTTTTGGATGGAACCTTGTAGGGTAGGCAAGGCGGGTTGTATGACCCGTGTGAGTTCCGGCACCTTTTTCTTTTACCAAAAAAGCACTGGATTTATCTAAAAATATGAGTGGAATTGCTGAGCAGCAGCACAGTGGCCTAGAGATGAAGAAGCTCACCTCCCACTTGAAAGGTTGAGAGTTCAATCCTAGGCAGTGGCAGATATTTTCTCCCAGGGTACAAAGAAGAATATCTGTTGCGAAGATGAGCCCCGACTCCACTTGGAATAAAGACATTAAAGCAGACATGTCAAACTCGTGACATCATGTGACATCGCACGATATATCGGAGCTTTTTTGCCATTGCCAGCAATGGGGTGGGCGTGGTTTCTTCATGACGCATCCAGCCCGCGGGCCGGCAGTTTGACACCCCTGCGTCATAAAAAAGAAAAACAAAAACGAGTGGAGTTGCCATGGAATTATTTTTGATCTGATACGCATTGTTTCCCCTTTAGGTACAAATTTAGGGGGGGGGGGAAAGTGCAGCACGTTTTCTCAGAATGCATCATCAAAGAATTGACCAAGGGCTACATACAGTAGTATTAAATTAACTTTAATTCCATAAATACAAAGGGTACTTTAAGTACATACCAAAAAAAATGCACACACAAATTCACACTGTGACTAATGGGGAGGAAGGAAGCAAAACAAGTTTTTATTCTGCAACCTGGAAGTGAGGCTGGATTCAACCCACAGGATGAACCCTTCGAAAAAGATAGAGACAAAACTTAGATAGTCCACAGTAATGCTGGACTTAAAAAGAGAACCAAAATTGGTGTCTTTGACCTGTTATGAAAAACTTCAACTGATTCTTGAGAAACTTGTTCATCACCATAAGTAGAAGGTGGTACATGTGTGCGGGTGAGTGTGGGTGAGGAGTGGATGGTGGTAGGAGTAATGGTGTGTGTGCAGGGGATGAAGGCAGCTCCATTTGTTCTTAACCATTCATTAAATTTAGATTAGCTTACTACCCCTAAACAGTTTCACACGCTTTCTAATAGTCTCCTGGTTTCATAGCCTGTGGAATATATTTGTTCCTCACCGCATTCTTTTTCTCCTCACCCTCTCCTTTCCTTGAACTTGCTGAGCATCACCCACATGCAAAAGGATCTCGCACAAGTGACAATATTTACACAATTGCAAGGTATGGCCCAGTCCTCATACTACACTTCTTCCATGATTCTCAGTAGTTCAGGCTCCAGAATAGATGGAAACAACTCAGTTGGCAATTATTTTGTTACACATTTCAATAATTAAACAATTTTGTATGAGGTTTTTATCGGATGAAGCATGGTGACCTTAAACTGGCTGGCTCCTATGGAAGGAGGGCTTTTGAAATTAGGTTCTGTGCCGGGACCAAACAGGCAAGTAAGGAACAGAACTGGACTACACACTCACTACCTTATGTAAATTGGTCTGGCAAAGTATTCCCTAACTCAGACATGTCAAACACAAGGCCCGGGGGCCGGATCCGGCCTGCAAAGTGGTTTCATGCGGCTCGCGAAGCCATCCTAGAAACAGTGAGGGCCCAGAGACCCTCAGATCTGTCCCACTCCTGCCCAGGCCCCCATAGGCACCTGATGCGAACGATGTAGAGCTGGCCACGCCCACCCAGTAGGCCATATGTACTCTAGCCACGCCCACCCAGTAGGCCACGCCCACCCTGGCCATACCCACCCGGCCCCCTGAGGGCAACCGCAATGCTGATGCGGCCCTCAATGAAATTGAGTTTGACACCCCTGGGCCCTAACAGAATCCTTCATTTGTCAGATCAGCGCAAAACTGGTTTTAAAAAATCAGTTATTAGCTATAATCCAAGTCAGATTTAGATGTACAGTAATCCAAGAACTTATTTTAAAAGGTACTATAGTGAAACAAATACTCTTTGCATTGTTAATTTCTCATAGACTCTGGATGAATAAGTAAGAAAGTTACACTGCTCTGCTAGCACAGAGTTCTGAATCATCTTCCTAGTACACATTTTCTAAGTTTCATCTGGCAAGGGCTCCTACTTTTCCTCAAGATGCCACTAGAAATCCAGGGGAATCCTATGGAGGCTGAAGATATAGGACTAATTAATTGAATACTGTTGTGATGTAGGATCAGCCTGTGCTCTGGACTTAGTTTCTGAGTGGACCCCAAGAACGTATTATGGGCTCTTCTTCACAGTACTCAAGCTTGTTTCAGACATGCCAAGGGAAAGAGAAAAGGTATTTCATGGGCTAGCATTCACATAGTCTTTTCTTCTGTGGGTAAATCCCATAAAGTCTAAGAAATCCTTTATTTGTTTACACCTAAGGGACAGAGTCTTTCCAAACTCAAGTTATAACCCTCTAACTACCAGATACTGTATATCCTGAGATTCTAGGATGTGGCTAAACTGACCCCATCCAGCTCCTCTTCCCCATTCAGTTCTGAACTGCAAAGTCTCTTAATTCAGGCTTCTCTTGGAGGGAATGTACTGCCTCCTCTTGAAAAGTTCTGAGCTGCCTAGGTTTGCTTCCACTGAGTCTTCAGTGCACATTCCATCACAGTATTAGAGATTTCACCTTTAGCATGTGGAAGTTCTCAAGGTTAATCTTTACAGTACTCCAGACAGACTTGGGCCTTAAATTTCCATTTAAAATCCTGGAGAGGTTTGATTACTGTAGTTAGTGTAGTAGGCAATGAGCCTATTGCCTTTGGTTTACACTCCATTTACACTAATGGAGTTCCCAATTTTTGCCATATTCCCTTGACCCGGTCCTGTCTCCCTTTCCAGCCATCATTTCCTTAACATTATCCTGTTGTTTTCTGTACCACAAAAGGAATCAGCAAAGCAGATGGGAGCAAAGAAGGCAGGGCAATGTATTATTATGCTAGGAACTGTCTTTATTACTATGTTAAGAATTGCTAATCAGGAAAGTTCAGTACTAACTAGATGACTCAAACCTCTAACTCATTCTGACACCCATGCCCACTCTCCTACTCACATGAGTAAATCAGAGGTAGCCTTCCAAGTCTTTGAAGCTGTATCTGCAAGGACAGATGGAATGTGGCTTAGATGCCATTCTGGAAATCTGGTACACTCAACACTTCTCAAACACCTTTAAGACATTTGAACCATTGTATCTCCTTTACATTTACTTTTAAACCAATGAACATACCAGAAAGTATCAGACAAGCTATACTGAAACTGCAAACTAGTGAAAAAGTTTTCTTAAACAAGTCACATTATTTTATCTTTTTAATTAAAAAACAGAATTAATTGAAAAACAGCCCCAGAGCTCATACAGTAGTTACTTCAGAAGAACTGTTTCCTTCATCTGTTGTTGCATGGTGAAGCAAAGGATGGGCTTGCATAACAAGCTTATGTGAGTCGGTTGATCAAAGGTGGAGATTGCACACAACATGCTCAGCTTGGTTAGTCTTCAGTTTTTCTTTTCTTTTTTCCTGATTTTGTAAATTGGGTGAACTCAACGTGTACGATTATACTGTGGTTCAACATGCTGTGAAACTCCCATACCCCAATGGTTAATTCCATAATCATATTAACCATGTTGCCGGAACTTCAACAAAGTGTTTTAGCATCCTAAAAGCCGATACATTTATAATGACATTGGATTTCTTGGATTAGAATCGCCCTCTATGATGGACTGACAATGGAGTGTTCTCTTATCTACGATGATGGTAAAATGGGAGAGGGCTGGAAATGTGTAGATAAGTCAGTAGATCCATTGTTCAGGGACATAAATATCCAGGAATGAATGAATGAATGAATGAATGAATGAATGAATGAATGAATGAATGAATCAATCAATCAATCAATCAATCAATGATGAATCAATGAAAACACACACACACACTATGATATAGTTTTATCAATAAAGTTAGATAAATAAATATAGTTTCATAATTTACTTATCTTTCAAAAGGCACCTTTAGTGTCTGTTTTTCAATACTTCACTTGATGGCAAAATAGATATTAGTTTTTAAATATGTTGGCCACATGTCACACAATAAAATTAGCCAAGCTGGTTTTTAAACAATAGTGGATGCATTTGCACAGAAGCTTGCTCAGTTTTACCCTTGGCTAATTTTTTAATCTGATGTGTAGACTCAGGCCTTTTGATTTGTTTTGTTGTTTTTTAATGTGGATGACACCCAGCTTTATATCTCTACTGCAGGCCCCTTGAGTGATGCTGTGGATATCCTATCCCAGTGCCTGGTGTTTCTTCAGGTCTAAAGGGGACAAAACGGGCTCTAACCCAACCCTAGCAAAACTGAGTAACTCAGGTATTTGGACTCTTTGGAGACAAGGTGCTTCCATTTCTAAGTCTGGATGGGGTAGCACTACTTGTATATGCAGCTCTAGTATATAATCTGGAGGTTCTCCTATTCTCACAGCTCCTACTCAAGACATAGGTGGCAACTGTGTCTAGGAGAGCCTTTGCACAACTTCAGGTGGTGCGCCAGTTGCATCCATTCCTGGACCAGAAGGCCCTGTTCATTTTCACCCAATGCCCTTAGATTACTGCAACATGCTTTACATGGGGCCGCCCTTGAAGAGTATTTGAAAACTTCAAATGGTGCAGAAGGTGACTGCAGATATAGTAAATGGTGCCACATACACAGCACATGTAATACCACTACTAACAGAATAATAGAATAACAGATTTGGAAGGGACCTTAGAGATCTTCTAGTCCAACCCTGTGCTCAAGTAGGAAACCCTGTAACATTTCAGACAAATGATTGTCCAATCTCTTCTTAAAAACTTCCAGTGTTGGAACACCCACAAAGTCATTCCACTGATTAATTGTTCTAACTGTCAGGAAATTTCTCCTTAGTTCTAGGTTGGTTGTCTCCTTGATTAGTTTTCATCTATTGCTTCTTGTCTTGCCTTCAGGTGCTTTGGAGAACAGGTTGATCCCCTCTCCTTTGTGGCAGCTTCTGAGATATTAGAACACTGCTATCATGTCACCCCTCGTCCTTCTCTTCATTAAACTAGACATACCAAATTCCTGCAACTATTATTCGTATGTTTTAGCCTCCAGTCCCCTAATCATCTTTGTTACTCTTCTCTAAAGTCTTAAAATCTTTTTATATTGTAGCAACCAAAATTGGATGCAATATTCCCAGTGTGATCTTACAAGGGCATTATACTGTAAAATGGTACTAACACTTCATATAATCTTGATTCTATCCCTCTGTTAATGCAGCCTAGGACTGTTTTAGCTTTTTTGGCAGCTACACCACATTGCTGGCTGATATTTAAGTGATTGCCCACTAGGAGTCCAAGATCCCTCTCACAGTTACTACTATTGAGCCAGATATCACCTATTGTATACCTGTGCATTTGTTTTTTCTTGCCTAAATATAACTACATGAATCGTACTGGTTTCCAGTGTGTTTCCAGGTGCAATTCAAGATGTTGGTTGTCATCTTTAAGCCCTACATGGTTTGGGACTGTGTTACCTGAGGACCATCTTTTTCCATGTGTAGACCATGTAAAGGTAAAGGTTCCCCCGCACATGCGTGCTAGTCGTTTCCGACTCTAGGGGCCGGTGCTCATCTCCGTTTCAAAGCCGAGGAGCCAGCGTTTGTCCGAGGACATCTCCGTGGTCATGTGGCCGGCATGACTAGACGCCAAAGGCACACAGAACGCTGTTACCTTCCCACCGTAGTGGTCCCTATTTTTCTACTTGCATTTTTATGTGCTTTCGAACTGCTAGGTTGGCAGAAGCTGGGACAAGTAACAGGCGCTCACTCTGCTACGTGGCACTCGGGATTTGACCCGCCAAACTGCCGACCTTCTGATCGACAAGCTCAGCGTCCTAACCCACTGAGCCACCGTGTCCCTATGTAGACACATCCAATTCAATCTAGCAGATTGGACATGCTGCAGATCCCATCAGTCAAAGGTATTGACTGATGGGAACCAGCAGACAGCCCTTCTCTGCTCTAGCCTACCTTGTGGAATATCCTTTCCTTAGAGATTAGAATGGCCCCAACCTTGTTAGTTTTTCTCAAGGCTTTAAAACTTGGCTATGTACTTGGGCCTGGGGTTCAGGTGTGTTAAGGGTCCCATTTCTTGGCTTTACTGTTTATGGTACTTTTCTTGGTTAATTATCTTGGCTGCTGTATGTTTTTTATGTTTTTATGATATAATTGTTTTATAGTTTTAGAACTGTAAGCAACCAAGTGTCATGTGGTTGAATTGGGTGGCTATAGAAATTGAATAAATGAATAAAATGTAAGGACAGACATATTGAAGCTCTGCATGATAGACCCTTTGACCACACATGCCTCTCCTATGTCATTCCACTATGTCATCACTATTTCTGCTCCATAATCCTTCAAAGGTAGCCTTTCCCCCAACAACTTTGAAAAAGGTGAAAATAATGCTATCACAGGTTGATTTCTGTGAGGAAGCAGAGGCCAGGATGTAGAATGAAGCAAGAATTTCCCTCAAGGAGAGAAGAGATTGCCCCAATGTTCTATTGAACTGCAAGGCTTCAGGGAAAAACAGTAGTTTTTTCCCCCAAAATGGCAGACTCCAGCATCTGAGCCAGCAATAAAGTATCCCCTTTTGGATCTAACTGGCTCATGAGAACTGACCCTGAATATGCAAAGATACTGTATGGAAACACCCTCCATTTGAGAGCTTCATATTTCAGTACATAACTGGGAGAGTTGCAATAACATAATTATTACCACTTGTTGAGGCTGACTTGTCCAATGAAATAATTCAGTGTGATGAATGCAGATTGACATTTATTTTATCTGTGAAAGGCACATTTCAATCACTTTTCTGGATCAAATATGTGCATTGGAGTAGATCTCTTCACTTTTACAAGCTGTTTGACTAGCCCTTGATCCTAATACTGGAGCTCGCTCCTGTCCGGTGTTTTTGGTCCTCCAACAGCAGCATGTATTGGTAGCAACCCGGAGTGGGTGTGTATTTGTCAGTCTGCCACTCCTCTTCTCTGTCTCTCAGCAAAGGACGGGAATGGTACAGCTGCTCCAGTCTCTCTGGGCTGGTCAATGTGATTACACAGCACTGGGTTGCAATCAGCGCGGCCCCAATTCTCACAGGTACCTGGCAGCAGACTATATAAGGGAGTGCCAAGATTCCCCTCTGAGCAGGGGGCACACTTGCCACCCCCCACCCCAGCCAAAGAAGGAGATGCCTGGGCAGGAATGCAGTTGGGGGCATGAACAGACTTGAGATCTCCCCTCCAGAGATATAAATTTGAGTGGGATGAGAGGCTTGTGGCCTTTTCCATCCCAGCAGAGCTACACTGGTAGAATTGACGGTAAGAGATTCCAACTTTTCTTGTGGAAAAAAGAATAGATCATTAGGACTTCTGCCCCAATTTAATGACTCTCTCCCCCAAACATTAGCCTACCTGAGAACCTTCCTCTCCAATTGGGGGTCCGGATGGAGCCTTGTCTTATCCTTCTTCCTTCCTTCAAAAGGAAATTTTGCCCTCATGATGTCAGAGATAGATGGGATCCTCACCAGCCTTGCCTCATGGAAATTTATGCTAAGTTTGCAGTATTAATGTCAAAAGGAAGCTCTCTAACCTGGAAGGTCACTCCCTTCCAGTTTGATGTTTTTGGAAGACTCTGGATCTGGGAAGGCAGCACCCACTGGAATTTCTTGGCAGTGCAGGGATGATACATATTTGGAAATGTAATGTCCTCCCTAGACAGTCAGAAGGGGTCAGCGGTGATGGAAGCAAAGAGAGGGCTGGAGTTTGTACCATTTGGCAATGGGGATTTTCTCTCCCATGTTAACATGTCATTCCTCCTCCTCCTCCTCCTCCTCCTCCTCCTCCTCCTCCTCCTCCTCCTCCTCTCCCCTTTGCACTGTAGATGTCAAAAGCTGCACCCAAGAAAGCAGCAGCCCTTCCCCCACCAGGATGCTCCCTGGACATTAATGATCCTCAGGTGCAGAATGCCGCCATTCGCATCCAGTCCTCCTATCGTGGACACAGGTGAGGCAGGTAGCCAGTGAAAGATGACATCTTCACTGGTAGTAAGAAAAGGGGTTCTTGAAAAATTAGTCTGGGAGGACTTTGTCTGTCTGTCTGTCTGTCTGTCTCTCTCTCTCTCTCTCTCTCTTAACACACACACACACACACACACACACACACACATTTTAAAAATTACAGCAACCATAACATATATTTCTGGGCTACAGGGTGGTACATAAGTATTTTAGAAATGAAGAAACAATTCCAGGACAAGGTTGGTGCTGCTTCTTAATGTCATCATTCTCCAGAGTTTGGGATGACTTGCCTCCAGCTTTGCCTGCCTCTGTGTTAGCTTGTAATTCAGTGTTCCTCCTCCTCTTGCAATTTACAACCAAAAAGGGAATCTTCTCAAAGGAGGCATTCCAAATGTGAAGCATTCCAGCCCATTGCTTACACCCTTGCTCATTTTGTAGACTTTCAGACTCTGGAGAAAGATATTTATATCAGTGATCCCTTTGCAGTCCTTGCTTTTTCATGCTATTATTAGTTTTTTTTAATCATTGACTACTGTTGTCTTTGTATGAATTATACTTTTGGACTCAAAAGTCATTTGGAAAAGAAGATCAACAAATACAAGGCACATGAAAGGGAAATTTAGAAGAAAGATTGATAGCCTGCTATATCTCTTGATGTTTTGACGAAAGTGTCTTTTGTATATTTTGATGAGAGAATGCAGTATGGGAAGCTGAACATATTATCCTCAGTAGTTCAGCTAGGAAAGAGAGAGACTTAGTATATGACAAAGATAGCTTGGAAATAATTGGAAAATTGTGGTAAGTCGTGACTGGATGTTGAAGGACTACAAAGAGGTGGTGGTCATGAAATGGATGGGGAAGGGCTGCTAGAGAAGTAGTAGTAACAGAAGAAGATTTTTCAGAGAAAGGAATTACCTCAATTCCTGCCATGAGCAAAGGATTAGAGTGGATTATTTCCAAAACCCTTTCCATTTTTCCCCCAATTCTGTGATGTTATGTCTAGTGTTAGAGATATGACATGAAGGATAGGAATCTGATAGGAATCCAATTCAGTGTATTCTCCAAAATCTGGGATTCAACAACATAAAGATCCTAATTTTTTCCTGTTATAGAGCGATCACCTCGAGAGAGGATTACACAGACTTTGCTTCCTTGAAGAGTTTGCCTCAGCATTTAGACTGAATACTTTATTTATAATGCAGCACCTTGATGAAGCCTTAGGACCAGCTCTTATCATCACACACCCAATCCCTCTGCACAACCCAGTGTTTTAGTTGTTTACAATTAAGCACCCAACATAACTGTTGAACACTCTTACAGGCTTAGATTTATCCATAGAAAATAAACAAACTGGGCCATTCCATTTCAAGAGTAAGCTCAAACTCCAACAAAATTTAAGCTAATCTTCATTAATAATATTTACCCCCATAATTTTATTAGTGTTAATTCTCTGGAACAGAGAAGAACAGGTATATAACAAGAGGATTTATAATTAGTTGGGTTTTGCCCACTTATATCCAAAGCATTCGGTGTCAAAATAATGTTGCTCAATTAACTGCAGTTTAATAATGCTAATTTTTAAGTGCAGAGACAAGTTGCTGTCTAAGTGTTCAATTCACCCCCTCCAAATATTCATATATATATGTGTGTGTGTATGTGTGTGTATAAATTTTTTTTAGATTGCTAACAAATAGTTAACAAGCATTTCACACACACACACACACACACACACACACACACACACACACACACACACACATATATATATATATATATATAACACACACACACATAAGGCCACATAATTTGTTTTGCCCGGGAACTGTTATCATTTGCCTTTTTTGCAGATCACTCTTCATGACACTTTGCTATTGCACTATTCATGAGAACGAGAAATGAGAACACAGTTTGGCAGCAGGTTATTCTTTAGATCTGTTGAGACTACAACTCCCAGAATTCCTAGTCAACAGAATAGATGAACATGCTACGTGGAAATTCTGAGAGATGCAATTTTAACTTATTCAGAGACCACTGGACTGGGGAAACATGGAGCTATAAGATTGTGAGCAAAGTTCTGCATGCTTGCTTGTTCCAGTTCCTCTTCTCCACTCTCAGGTCTCGCAAGGAACTGAAAGACAAAGGCCCTCCACGGGTACTACAGAACCTCAAAGATGTGATGCTGATAGAAGGGAGCGCGGCCAAGTTAGAATGTCGCATCAGTGCCTTCCCTGACCCCTTTATCCGCTGGTCTAAAGATGGTGTGGAACTCAAGGACGGGCCCAAGTACCGCTACATCTTTGAGGATCCTGACATTGTGGCCCTGGTGGTGCGTGATGGAGGCCTTCCTGACCTGGGCAAGTACACCATCTCTGTGAAGAATCCCTTTGGAGAGTGCTCTGACTCAGCTCGACTCCTCATAGAAGGTAATGCGACTCTCTTCCCACATTCCCTGCTAAACATAGAGCCATGCATCCCCTGGGCATTGAAGACCTTCTCTAAGAAAGTCTGTCACTTTGGCATCCTTCACTGTCTACTCTACTGCTTCAAGTTGTAGCCCTACCCATTTTCTATTCATAGGCCAGGTCTGTCTAATCATAATGCAAAAAGCCAACTCCTAACTCTAGCCCTGCCTCTGCCAAGACAGAGCCTGTCTGCCTTCCTTCTTCCCTCCTTTCACCCCCTCCCCTCTAATAAAGTTATGTTGTTTGTCTAGCTATTCATGGTCCTGTTGAGATGCAGCATAGGCAGTGGGAGAATTCGCTGTTGAATTCTCGGAATAGTTCAGTCACCAAGGGAAGAGGCTGGTTTTTGAGACTGATATTCCAGTCAGGTCTTGATTTACATGACCTATCATTCTTAAGTCAGAAGGGAACGTTACAAACAAAACAGGTATGTATTTATTTATACAAGCTGATACTTACAAAGCATGTAGATCCTGTAATATCCTGCTTTTCCAACTCTGAATTAACTAAAGAAACTGCTGTGTGGTCATACCTTGAGTGCTACATGACTAAATGTTGCCCAGATGCGACAGAAGAAGAGAAGGCAACTAACTCCGGTGTTACTTCTTCTATATTATTGCACTGAACCTGAAGTCTTGAAAGCTCCTTGGTGGATACATCAACAATTCAATGGGAGTTTTTATTACTTAGGAAAAGAATATGACCAAGCAAAATGGAGTGATAATCTCAAGAAGGTATCCTAAATTCTAGGGTGTTCTAACTACAGTATAAGTCCCAAGAATAGTTTCTCCATAATCATTCACCTGTCTGTTGCAATGGTTGGATGAACAGAGAGAGCAATGGAGAGAAGAAATAGAGTTAGACAAAGGGACTGCATAATCCATCTTTTTAAGCAGCCAGATAACTCAGAATAGCTGCAGACTAATTCAAGTCTGCAGAGTGGACCAAGGTAACCCAGGTCTCCCCTAAAACATTGTAGAAAAAAATGAAAATAAGATTTACTATTGTAATTTACTTCCCTCCATTGTGTCAGAATAACAGAGTCGGAAGGGACCTTGGAGGTCTTCTAGTCCAACCCACTGCTCAAGCAGGAGACCCTATACCAGGGGTAGGCAACCTCGGCTCTTTTATGAGTCATGGACTTCAACTCCCAGAATTCCTGAGTCAGCATAGCTGACTCAGGAATTCTGGGAGTTGAAGTCCATGACTCATAAAAGAGCCGAGGTTGCCTACCCCTGCCCTATACCATTCCAACAAGTGGCTGTCCAGTCTCTTCTTAAAAACCTCCAGTGATGAGTTGTGAAGCACCCACAACTTCTGGAGGCAAGTCATTCCACTGGTTAATTGCTCTCACTGTTAGGAAGTGTCCTTCAGGAACACTTAGTGGGGAAAGCAGCAACCCCAGAGCAGGATTCCTATCCTGCCTTATCTTTAGGAAAGGCTAGCCATGCTCTAAAGAGGAACTCTTTCACCCCCAGGAAAAGCTTAGCAGTTATTTCCCACAATCTCAATAATCTCAGGATTTCTTTTGGATGGGTCTTAATACGAACTGGCAATAGTTTCTTTCAGTAATGTCACAGGGACGTTCAAAAATATTGCATTTTGTTAATTATCAGCCAACCTCTTACTTCTCCCTTTTACTTTTTTAACAATTTATCGGAAAAGACTAGCAATAGAAGCACCATTTGACAAATGTATTTTATAGCAGTTCCACTCTATTATGTTTTAGATAAGAGTGACAGAAGAATTCATAAAGGGAGTTGTATTGAATAGGGTTATTTCACACTTCTAGAATGCAAGTTAAATTGTTTTTAAAAGAAGACTACACAGGCAACAAGTGGATTATCACCTTTTTCTGTGCCCAGAGCCACTGTCATCTTCAGGGAAGAGAGAGGAAATACTAAGTAATTAGCTCAAAGTATGCAGAAATCTTTTCGGATTGATGCACTGAGAAGTGGCTATGGTGGCTCTCTTTGCAATACAATCCCTAACGAGATCTGTCGATGCTAAGTTGCAATTACTCAGCAGTTAACAACCATTACAAGAAAAGCAACGCCAACATGTGGAAGAAGACTCACATCACACAGCTTTAGAGTGCTGGGTCCCAGGATAAGTTCTCTCCAGGTAGATGTCTGGTGAAAGGGCCCAGCTCTGATCCTACCTTTTTTTCCCTCTCTTTCAGTACCTGCCAAGATACAGAAAGGCCCGGACAATTTGAAAGCCAAGAAAGGCAGCACGGTCAATTTGACAGCTCACATCAGTGGGCAGCCAGCCCCTGATGTTGGCTGGGCCAAGGATGGGGAGGATATTGAAGAGGATGATCGGTGAGTGAAGCCCAGCCCTGGGTACTGGATGGGTAGCCTCAGATCAGAGGCAATCGAGTTAGAATGGAGATATAATAAGAACTTCTGATCTTCTTTCCTTCATCATACAAGCCCTTACCGGTAACGTTTAGGCACGGAGAAAAAGCATAGATGATGCCGTAGCTTAAAAGTGTATAGTACAGTGTATAATGTGAACTTCCAATAGTATGATCATTATTCCTCCTCCTTCTCCAGTTCTTTCTCTAGTGATTGTCAGGTTAAAAAGAGCTTGTTACCTTTAGTTTAGGATCCTTTGCATTGACAGGGCATGAAGGAGATGGTAACCTAGTCCAGATAACTGCTGATTCCCTAGAAGCAAGCACTCTTATATGCTGTTGATTAAGTCAGGAAGAAATTTCTATCTACTGTAGGTCTTAAAATGGGTCCTGATTCCCTTTCCTTCCTCTGCAGAGTGTACTATAACATTGGCAGTGACTCAACAACTCTCACCATCAAGAAAGTGACGCCAGCTGATGCTGGGAAGTATGAGATCTTTGTGGAGAACAGCCTGGGCATGGATCAGTCCTTTGCGCGCCTCGATGTGAACTGAGCTCCTGTCGCCTCAGTCTGATCCGCCCCCAAAGAAACTCTCCTGAACCCAGCTTTCACAGCTGGGGGAATGCAATTAAAAACAAACAAACTGGAGCAATAGGGATATTTTGTTCCCCTGAAATAGCCCAGAGCCCAGCTACACCTCTCACTGATGCTTTAGGTCTCTCACTCAGACAGGACACCTTCAATAAGGGTACAACCTTTCCCCGACTTGCTGGCAAGAACTCTCCCCCCACCACACACACACTTTGCTCCAGGACTCAATCCATTTCTTGGGCAGGCAGGGCTATCAGCTTATCAATAGCTTTGCCATCAGTACGTCATAAGCAATGTTCACTGAAAAGCCATCTAGGTGGGGGTATGAAAGGGGCAGTGCAGATTACACACCAGTGGTCTTTCCCCAGAGCTGACAAGATAGGTCAGCCATCCCAGAAGCCTCCATATTCTTCTGGGCCCATTTTCTTGCTTGACAAATAAAACCAAATGACTTTATACTGTCTTGAGAGTTTTGATGACGATGATTCATTGCAGTCAGCCAGATGTTACTGGATTTGGCATTTTTGTCCGCCTACCAAGTCATTATTATCATTAAACATTTCCTCATAACTTTTTTTTCTCAGTCCAAGTCCACACCTCTGGCAACCTGAAGTCATCCTTAGCTGTTCCAGTGCTGTAGTGTTTTTTCCTTTTTTCCTGACAAAACTTTTGCCATGGATAAGAACTGGTACACCTCCTTAGCTTTGGAATTGGATCCGCTCTGCTACTAATAACCTAATAGCTGGGACTGGTTTTCCATGTTGCCCTGAGCTATGAAATGGTTTGACTTGGCTTTATGTAATGTAATGTGGCTTGAAAACCAGGGTTTTGTGTATTTTAGTGTATTGTAGGAATCAATTAGGATTAATACTCTGCATAAATGCTTCATGGTTGCCCATGATATTAGCTGAGATTTTAACCTACATTGTGGATAAGCAACTTCAGCAGATTCATCAGAACATTTTACACTTCTTCCGAGTCCATGTTCTATGACCTTCCCTACCTGTGCACTTAGTATGTATTTGCTGGGGGTGATGGGAGTTGCAGCCCTAGAATATCTAGGGCAAAGGGCTGTGGATTACAGCAGGCTCCTGAAGACCAAAAGCATTTGGGACTTCTCAGTGAAGAAGGCACCTTCTGGGGGGCTACCCTCTTTTTCTTGGCAATGTTGCCTCCTGCCGTTGCTCAGAAGCACTGCAGGATCCCTTTTCCAGTCAGCTGCTCTGGAGATATAAATAACTCTCTTCCTGACCATATTGGGCATTGTTTCAGTCTCCAACTTTTCCTCGTCATCTGGTCCACCTGACAGGACTGAAATGAGGGGAAGTGGAGCAGACGAACTCTATTCCTTCCAAATCATGTTATGAGTGCTCCTTGACAAAGCTTGGCTTCAAAGAGTGCATATCTATTTTCTTTCTTTATTAAACACATTGATATAAAATGTATATAATACAAACTCATTAAAAAAAACAAACACCCCATCTCACCCACCCCCATGGCAGCAACGCAATCAAATCAGCTATTTGATCAGCTCCATCTCCACCAGTGGGTTTTGGGGCCAGCTGACAAAACCACTTTTTTAAGGGCTTTTTGGAAAAGTAGGGTGGGGGCCCTTTGGTGGGGGGATGATGTTCCACAATCAAGGGGCCACCACCAAGAAGGCTCTTTTTCATGGTCCCATCAAATGACAATCCCTTTTATATGAGACCCGTGATATGCCTTGCCTTCTTACCCTGGTGGATCAGGTAGATGCAATAAGGAGGCGTTCCTTCAGATAACCTGGCCCCCAGCCATGTAGAGTTTTAAAAGTGATAACCAGGATCTTGACTTGCATCCGGAAGCAGATTTCCTGACAGATAGTTTCTTAATGCTGTTAATTCAAAGACAACGCAAAGCTTCTCCTGCTTTCCCTACTTAAAAGATTTCATGTAGCCAGCACAGAACCAAGAACATACAGTTAGCAGTGGAGAACCCTTCGCACACTTCAAAAAATTCCTGATTTTGCAAAGTGATAATTGCATAATAAAAGCCTCATCTGAAAAGACTTAGCAACTTCTCTCATACTCATGAAGCTTTATAGGACTCTTAGCAGAGTGGGATTTAACGTTCATGACACACTTTAGATTGTGTTACTATCCAGTGGATGATCTATTACAGATAAGCCCTGCCAAGTCTTGGAGATAAATCAGTTGGGAAAAGACTAAAGGTAGGTTTTAAAGAAGGCTCTAGCCTCAGCACCTTGAATTTATTTCTGACATTTCAGGATAGGCAGAATAGCACATTTCTTCCTTGTCCTCTTGCAAGCTTTTTCTTCATGGTTCTTGACATCACGTGATCTGTCTTGCAGGACACCCTAGATGCCTTGGAATATCCATTCAAAGCTAGTCTTCTCTGGATGCGAAAACTTACAAACAATTCATTAAATAATGTACAGTAGTGGCCAAAATTGTGAAAACCCTTTTTATCAATGGAAAGATAATTTAATCAAGAATGTAATGCAACATAGTTTGTTCAATTATCTGTACTGTACTCTATGAAAGGTTATAGCCAAATAGCCAGAAAAAAGGAAGCACAACTTGCTTAGGTTGATATCAGGTAGCTTTCCTTCATCTGATTGTAGCCAATGAGCATGAGTGTTTAAGAGAGCCAATCAGGTGTCATCTTGTTTTGGCAATGAGCCACAGTAGGATTCAGTTATTGATGTCATGTATTGAAGCTGAGAGGAGGACATTTGTCAATGTGTTATGTGATCGCTATCAAGTTGTTTGGGTTTTTTGTGTTCTTTCATTTAGTGAGCTTGTAAAATGTAATAAAATTAAAGTAATGGTGCAAAGAGTTGACTGGTTGCCCAGAAAGCAATGTAAAATAGTATTATTAAGTGAATAAGGCTACAGTTATAAAGAAATTAGAAGAAAAATTGGTGGAAACTTAACCAAAGGTGGCATTTGTATGTAGTGCTTTTATTGCCCTGTACACCGCCCTGAGTCCTTCGGAAGAAGGGCGGTATAGAAATTCAATTAAATAAATAAATAAATTTCTACTGTACACTTTTCCCAAAAGGTTTCCACAATTTTGACCACCACTGTAGTAGGAAGCCCACTGAAACCCAAATATTTCACCATCATTCCAAGCCGCTAAAGACTTGGGGATAAAGTGAGGTAGCTCAAGAACATTGAGAACTGAAAATATCCTTAGAATGCTGATGGACAAATTATTGGGGTGTGTGTGTGTGTGTGTGTGAGTGTGTGTATAAGAGTTTGGCAAGAAACACCCTAGAAAAAGGACACAGCAGACTCACATCTAGAACTGCTGCAGGCCTCTCCTCTTTCCCCCAATCTCACATGTGGCAGTTATCTGTCTTCAGTGCTAAACATGGGAAGGAAAAGCCATTTGCACATGCTTGGAAACTATTATGTCTTCCTGACCTTGTAAGGCTGAGAAGTCAATCCAGGGAAAAGCAATTCTTCATTGTGCTCCCCAGTTCAGCAACAGAAATCAGCACCAGCTGGCTTTCAGCTAGTCATTCTCTTTCAGCCCAACTCACCTCATAGGGTTGTTGTCGCTGTTGTGGGGAAAATAGGAAGGAAGGGGAGGAGGAAGAAGAAGAAAGGAAGGAAGAAGTAATTAGATAACTTCGTGGCTTTGAGTTATTTATAGAAATAATAAAGGTAGGATATAAAGTAAATAAATAAATCTGCCCAAACCCAACAGTGTCATCTTTGATCCAGGTCAACCTGATCAGTCCTCTTGAACGGGGAATCTACAGCAGGTGGCATCATTAGGGGGCTGGAGGCTAAAACATATAGGGAACGGTTGCTGGAATTGGGTATGTCTAGTTTAACGAAGAGAAGGGTGAGGGGTGACATGATAGCAGTGTTCCAATATCTCAGGGGCTGCCCCAAAGAAGAGGGAGCCAAGCTATTCTCCAAAGCACCTGAAAGCAGGACAAGAAGCAACGGATGGAAACTAGTCAAGGAGAGAAGCAACCTAGAACTAAGGAGAAACTTCCTGACAGTTAGAACAATTAACCAGTGGAACAACCTGCCTCCAGAAGTGGTGAATGCTCCAACACTGGAAGTTTTTAAGAAGAGACTGGCCAGTCATTTGTCTGAAATGATATAGGGTTTCCTGCCTGAGCAGGGGGTTGGACTAGATGACCTCCAAAGTCCCTTCCAACTTTTTATTATTATTATTATTATTATTATTATTATTATTATTATTATTATTATTATTATTATTATTATTATTATTATTATTATTATTATCATCATCATCATCATCATCATCTACCTTATTTTGGCTGAGTCCAAAACATTTTAAGTAGGGTTATTCCTGATACATGTTTGGGATGGGGAATCACCGACAAGCCCCAAATCGACAGGCTAGACGAGAAGTCAGAAACAGGCAAAACCTACGTAGTCCCGGGTTATTGTTTATTGAGTTTCCAGGAGTCGAGGCCAAAGGGAATAAAACCCGAAAACGGCTAGTAGTGGAAACGAAGCCAGTGCCCGCACTGCATTTTGGGTCATCTGGAGTCGTGGCAGGGGCTTCGGGCTGAGTCGCGCCGCGGCCCCGGTACTTCGCGGGGACGTGAATGCAAAGGCGGGATGCGGCGGCGGCGGCGAGCGGGAAAAGAGGCGGAGGCTTTGCGCTTTCCTAGCATTTCGGCTGGAGAATCCCGATTCTCCCTCTCCGCGCCTCTTCTCCTGCGGCTTTAAGGTTGCGACTCCGCCCGGAGTCTGAGCTTAGATCCGTGAGGAGGTGGAACCGGTGACGTGGCGTTCTCACGTGCTCGGAAGCAGAAGGCCGTGTCCCAGCGGGGTGAACTCGCTTCGCGGGTCTTGCCTTAGGGATAGTGCCGAGGAGCCTATCTGACACCGTCTTTTTCGCCCCCCAGACCCAAGTGGGCCATGCTGAAAGCCGTGATCCTAATCGGGGGTCCCCAGAAAGGTGAGCTGATACCCCTCGACATCGTCCGGAAGCTGATGCCCATTTGGGCTAGAGGCGGTAGAGCAGCCCCTTTGCAGAAATAAAAGCGAGTCCACAATTTGCTGAAATCTCTTCTCCTGCCCCCCCCCCCGCGCCCCCAAAAAACAAGCCTACGATGTGCGGGTTTGACGTGTTCCTTTAGCCAGCTGCTTTTACGTGTAAGAGTATACTTGACCCTTAGCTGACTTCTGCCTCCGGTATCCCCCAACCCTTTATCAGGGCAACAACCTGCCTCCAGAAGCTGTGAATGCTCCAACACTGGAAGTTTTAAGAAGATACTGGACAGCCATTTGTCTTAAATGGTATAGGGTTTCCTGCCTGAGCAGGGGGTTGGACTGGATGACCTCCAAGGTCCCTTCCATCATCATCATCATCATCATCATCATCATCATCATCATCCTCATTATTATTATTATTATTATTATTATTATTATTATTATTATTATTATTATTATTATTATTCTTCCCTGATTTTCCTCCTGTCCAGGGCAACTGGGCCTCTTCTTCGGAAGGACCTCCCTTCAGATGGCTGTAATGTCTCCCCCGAACCTTCTTTGTGCCAGGCTAAACATTCCCAGCTTCTTCAACCCTTCTTCACAGTTTTGGCTGGATAGGCTCCCCTTGGTTAACGGGCTCCCTAAAATGCTGGGCAATCTGTGGAGTGCAGAACTGATTTCCACAATCCTGTCCGTGTTTCTTTGAGAACTACCTAAAAGATGCATATATATTTTTCCAGCAATGATGCCTTTCCCACTTTGTAATCCCCTTGGTGTTTTACTGTCTGTTCTCTGCTTCTGGCAGAAGATTGCCAGGCCAAAAGAAGGGCAAATTCTGGGGAGAGTTGGCTCCTGATTGTGGAATTGCCTTGCTTTTTCAGGGACCCGCTTTCGGCCCTTGTCCTTTGAAGTGCCCAAACCCTTGTTCCCAGTGGCAGGGGTACCCATGATACAGCATCACATTGAGGCATGCACTAAGGTAAGGGGGTTATTCCGATTAAACTTGGAAGGGCAGGGCAGCACCTGTCAGTTTGTTGCCTTACCTTAAGCAAACATAGTCAGGCAATGAAGCACGCAGGAAAGTGAAGTCAGCTATGTCATTTCTAACAGGTACCCAACATGAAGGAGATTCTTCTGATTGGTTTCTATCAACCTAATGAGGCACTCAACCACTTCCTGGTGTCTGCCCAGCAAGAGTTCAAAATCCCTATCAGGTGGGTGGCCAGTGGTTATTGTAAAGAAAAATGTAAAAAATCCAGTGCTCACATACCGGTTCTGCATAGTCTGGCCTTTTAAAAAAATGCCCTGTTGCATTGGCCAATACATTGTTATCTTATTTGCAAACAGCTGTAATTCAATCTGTCTTGTCTTAAGCCTTTCCAGATATGCTAGGCCAGATCACTCTCAGGAGCTGAATTTTGTTTTACCAGTTGATTCCAAGTTTTTCATTCCTTTGGATGTATCCATATGTAATTTCCCCTAAGGACTGAGGACTGTGCCTCATGTTAGATGAAATAGATGTAGTATTTGAAAGATTATCCTGAAATAAAAAGTAGTCAGTCTATAAGCTTCCAGTATTTGAAAGTAGGAGGCTCCGATGGCCATCTCATTTCTAATTTCTGTAGGTATCTCCAGGAATATGCAGCACTTGGCACAGGTGGGGGTATCTACCACTTCCGTGACCAGATCCTTTCAGGTAATCCTGCAGCCTTCTTTGTGCTCAATGCTGACGTCTGCTCTGAATTCCCGCTCGAAGAGATGCTTGCCTTCCATCGTCAGCGTGGCAGTTCCGACAGCTTCCTCATGCTGGGTACCACGGTAGGAGACAGTCCTGCCTTCCCAAACTGGGTCAATCATGAGGGAGTGGTTGGGAGACTGAGGCTCAGTTAACTGGGGAATCCCAGGGTACCAGGCAGGAGAGCCTGGGGCCTTAAGATCCTCTTTTAAACCTCCCAGAAGCTTCCGATGTTTCTGTCCCCTCAGTGCATCCATGCCAATCTTCTTTTCTGCAGGCCAATAGGAAGCAGTCTCTGAACTATGGCTGTATTGTGGCAAATGCTGACACACACGAGGTATGAAGGTAGGAAGCCAGGCAGAAGCGGGGGGGGGGGGTGGCTGGGAAGGAGGCAGGGCCCACTAGTGAGCCGAAAAGGGAAGGCCTGCCTTCCGCATGCCAGATCCCAGGAATCTTTTTCAGCACTGTGCACAACATTGGCAAGGCTCTTGTCACTTCCACCTATGTCCCCTTTTCCAGGTCTTGCACTATGTGGAGAAGCCCAGCACTTTTGTGAGCGAGCTCATCAACTGTGGCATCTACCTATTTACCCCAGCCATCTTCCATCACATTGGGGAAGTCTTCCAACGTAGCCAGCAGGAGCTGCTCTTGTGAGTGTCCTTTCCAGTGTTACGTTTGGGTCCTTCCTGCTCTGCATAACGGCAGGTCACTCATCTACCATCTCTCTCTCTCTCTCTCTCTTTCTGTTCATCTCCTCTTCCTGCCAACCTTTGCCCTCATGCAGGTATTCGTACCTTGGGTAAGTGTCCATCTCCCTTCATCCTGCATGTGCATTTTTCAAGAGTCATTGATGTTCATTTTGGTTCCGTAGAACTTACACTAGGTAGAAATCTAGTTGTGTTTTTTTTTCAGTTTCCCAATTGCTGGAGGAAGTTGTGCTGCTCCCAAATTCATTCTTCCTATGGCTTGAGAGCTTCATTTTCTGGTTGCATATGTACTCTCTCTCTCTCTCTCTCTCTTCCTAGGAAGCAATATGCTGCCCCTCAGCTTGTCTTTGTCTCATTCCCACAGAGAGGAGAACACAAACGGTTGGCAAAGGGCTGAAGCCATCCGGCTGGAGCAAGACATCTTTACAGGCCTTGCTGGGCAGGGGCGCCTCTTTGCCTACAGGACGGAAGGATTCTGGAGCCAGATCAAATCTGCTGGGTGAGGAAGAGGGAGGGGCTTTATTTGACACCCAAGGGGGTAGCGGTTCCCAGACTCATACAAGGTCGTCCTCAACTTATAACCATTCATTTAGCAACCATTTGAAGTTTTACAGTGGTACTGAAAACAGTGGCTTAAACCAGTCCCTGCATTTACAACCGACACAGTATCCCCACCCTTACGTGATCAGAATTCAGGCGCTTGGCAATGGGCGTGTATTTACAATGGCTGCAGTGTTCTGGGGTCACGTGTTTGTCGTTTGTAACCTTCCCAGCTGGCTTCCAATAAACAAGGTCAATGGAGGAAGCTGGATTTGCTTAACAACTGCACGATTCAGTTAACCTTTGCAGTGATTTGCTTAACAACTATGGCAAGCGGAAAAAAAAGTTGTAAAAATTGGGTGCGACTTACTTAACAACCACCTTGCCCAGCGACAGAAATTCTGGTCCTAACTGTAGTTATCAGTTAAGGATTCCCTGTATTCAGTGGCACATGAAGTGGACAGGCAGTGGTTGCAAATTGGAGCCGAGTGTATCTGTGAACACAGGGTTGACTCAGCTGCCTTGTACACAACTTTGGGTTTTATAAAACTGAACTATTTCTTCCTTGAGCAAATATGCAGATAATGCAAATGAGGGAGAGACTTCAGAATGCGCCCATGAAAAATATGTGTTGCAGTGGTAAGAGAAACCATTCCCTTTGTTTGAAGTAGCAAGTCAGAGCAGATGAGAGACGGTGAGCCTGGCTGCTCATTTTGTTTCCTGGGCTGTATATTGCCCCTGTAAATCTCTCTCTTGCTTCTTGTCTAAATCTTCTGTAGAAAAGGAAGAGCATCCAAATGAATTAAGATGTGCATCACTTTAACTGAAGCCTTGGTTTTGTAGGTTAGCATCCATCAGGTTTAGATCTGTGGCTTGTCAGATAAATGGCAGGACCCCAGCATAAAAGAAAGAAAATCTGAATTTTTGAATATAAATATGGATACTGTGCCAGGTAGAATGTCATTTTCTTATAACTGAGTGTGTGTGTGTGTTCGTTCCTGATCAGAGTCATTTGATTTCTTGTTTTGTCTACATGAGGCTGGCAATACAGGTAAAGTGTGATGTTTGAGAATTGGGGGCCAAACATAATAGCTCCCATGTTCTTTTTGCCAGCTCTGCCATCTATGCCAATCGTCTTTATCTGAGCTGCTACAGCCAGTGTCATCCGGAGAGACTTGCCCAGAACCATCCTGGTGGGCCCACCATCCGAGGTATCTCCTCCTTCCACATTACACTGTGAGGCAAAAACAGCAATACATTCCGTTGGCGGGAATAAGGCACACACTTTTGGTCGTCCCTATGGGTAAAGCTGTCCTCTCATCCAGCTCCATCAGTCCTGTAGATGTCTTGCTGGAGGGACCATAATAGCAGATCAGTTTCTTAAGCTATCATATCTGTCCTAGGACTCCAAAATGTCTGGCATATTTTCCTCAGATCCTGGGGGGATCAGAGGGGGTTTCATTTATTAATACTACATTGTTGTTTGGATTGTTTTGGATGAAATGTTTTTGAAAGTGTTTTTTTTTTTACCTAAGTTGGAGAATTGTCTCGCTTTTCCCCATATAATTGGTTCCAAAATCTTGAGCATTCTGGCAAGAACCTTCCTTGCTTTGCTACAAGTTTCAGTAGTGAGGTAATTTTAGCGGCTGATCCCTGTGTGGGGAAAGGCATTCAGAAGTGATGTTGAGAGGTGTGTGTCCAGGGGATCACCAAATAACTCAGTGCTAGAGCTGGAAAGCCCCTATTGTAAAGCAGGTGACCTCCTCTAGCAAAGCCTTCGGAAGAATGGAAATGTCTCATGGAGGAGAGAGGAGAGCAGAAGTAATTGCTGCTGCTTTTCCATACAGGGAATGTCTATATTCATCCAACGGCCTCGGTGGATGCCAGTGCTGTGGTAAGTCTGTGGGTTGGGTGATACCTGCTGCTTCCCACAAAAGAATGAGGACCCAGGGTCACAGTGTCTTGGTAGGCCTGCCATTCCCTCCACCCCCCCACCCCGTGCTCAAATAGGTTATTTACAGCTGTGTGTGCTTGCATGGGTATAAACCAGGAGTAGGCAACCTTGGCTCTTTTATGACTTGTGGACTTCAACTCCCAGAGTTCCTAAGCTAGCACAGCTGGCTCAGGAATTCTGGGAGTTGAAGTCCACGAGTCATAAAAGAGCCAAGGTTGCCTACCCCTGGTATAAACAAATTAGTTCTTTCCCCTCAAGCTTAATTGCAGTATTAAGGGAAGGATGCTTTGAGGGGATTGGGGAGGGAGGGTGTGAGTGTAATAGAGTATAACCTTGGCAGACATGAGGAAGAGGAGTGTAGGCAAACTCAGACCAAAACTATCTCAGCTCACAGAAGGAACCGGCAGGGAAAGCGCCTCAGAAGGGAGCTTCCTAGTTCTCTGGAAAGTAGTAAAAGGGAGGGAAAGGAAGAAGTGCTTTCAGACTGGCCAGGTCCGCAATAAAGGTATTAGTACTCGTGGTTTTGGTTTCTTGCCTTGATTACCTCAAAAGTGCTGACAGGAAGTGATGACTGGTCTTTCCTTTCCCCTCCCTTTCCCCCTCCCAATAATAGGATTTTAAAAAGCACTGGTAGAGGGTTTAAAGGGTGGGTGGGTGGGGGGCTAAGCCTCAGCTGACACTTAGAGACTTCTTAAAAAGAATCCCCCTCACCACCCTCACTTTAGCATGTGTGGGGCCGGGCTGGGTTTTAGAGGTTTTAGTCCCTGTCTTTGCCCCTGAGGACAGAAGAAGCCTGGGGGCTAAGGAGAGACTCTTGCCTGCCAGGTCAGTGACCACTGGCGTCTTTCCCATGGTTTTTTTTTCCTGTAGCTGGGCCCCAATGTCTCCATTGGGAAAGGAGTGACCATTGGTGCAGGAGTGCGAGTACGTGAATCCATCATTCTGCACGGAGCGTCTCTCCAGGTAGGTGTTTTCTGAAAATCCCGTGGGCCAGAACCTGGCATTTGCATGACTTGCATTTTTAGCATTGATATTTATGCAGTCGTTTTATATCATTGTTGCTGGGCGTCCCATAAACTTCCTGCAAGTCAAATAATGGCATGTCATCTGTGGAAAATTAAATCCTTATCCCTCATTTATTTATTTATTATTTAGCATACGGCAAACCCCTCAGTCTAATTCTTACTTATAGCCGTGTCTTCACTGATTATAGAAGCGTTGCCCCATTGATGCTTAAATATATATATATATTTGTGACTTCCTGCCAGCTTTTCCATTGACTTTGTTTGTCAGACGCCAGCAGCGAAGGACCCAAATGGCAAACGTGATTGTGGGATGATGTGACACTGTAAACTGCGAGGCAGTTAACAGTACCAGATCGCAATCATATTTTAACTATAGGAATTCTGTGATAAAAGTAACTACTAGGACAAGTCTGGGTAAGTACCCCTCACCCAGTTCAGCCGTCGATTGCTGAACCAATGGATGTTAAAGGAGTATGATCAGGCATATATATATATTAGTGTGTTTTCTTAGTGAGTGTTCTGGGGTGATTTAGATATTGGATCACTTACGAAACGATAAAAAAGAAAGGCAGGTCTGTTATTAAACAAAGCTCCTGTCTTCTCCGAAACAGTGCAATTTCATTTCCCCAGTTTCATTTCCTCTCCATGCGTCCCGTTTAAGAAATGTGGGGAAAGATCATCCATCATCTCCCACTTTATATGTTAGAGGTTGAGTGAAATGGCGCTGCGAGTGCTAGAACATTCTGCTTTGAGATGGTCCCACCTGGAGGCACCGAGGGTGGCTCAACAAAAATGCCTCCTGAGCATTGTTGTCCCGTCCCTCTCTCAGTTCTGGTTTTAGTATAGTTTTTGTCATCTTAAATCTGCGTAGGTTTAATATTTTAGTTATTTTTGTTTTGTTCTGTAAGCTGCCCAGAGCCGCCTTATAGGGGAGATTGGAGGCATAAAAAAATTAATAAATTTAATAAGAGGCTTTGCACCAGACTCTTGATCACAGCTTTGCTCAGACTACTACATGCCTGATCATACTCGTTTAACATCCATTCGTTCAGCAATCGACGGCTGAACTGGGTGAGGGGTACTTACCCAGACTTGTCCTAGTAGTTACTTTTATCACAGCATTCCTGTAGTTAAAATATGATTGCGATCTGGTACTGTTAACTGCCTCACAGTTTACAGTGTCACATCATCCCACAATCACATGTTTGCCATTTGGGTCCTTCGCTGCTGGCGTCTGACAAACAAAGTCAATGGGGAAGCTGGCAGGAAGTCACAAAAGGTGATCACATGACCGTGGGATGCTGCAGCCGTACAGGATTTGCCTAATAATGCCTCTTGGGACTGCCACAGATGCTTTCATAGGCTGGCATGGTCACATGAACCTGCATCTCATGACTACATCACTTAGTAATGGAGTTCCTGGTCCTAATTAGTGTCAGTAAACGAGGACTATTTGTATTGGATGCAACCGTTGCCATTCCTAACCGTAAGCAATGTTGCCTGGAATTGGTGGAATCCACTATAATTGGACAGGTCCATACACAGAACCAATATAACATAGCATTGGAAATATGGCCTGGAATCATGGAGACCCTAGTTCAAATCTCATTCAGCCATAAAACCTGCTGGGTGTCTTTTGGTCAGTTCCTATTTCTTGGTCCAACCTACAAGTTGTTGTTAGCACATAATGAGAGGAATCTTATTCAAAAGCACAAATGAAGAGAGAATCACAACCTACAGTATCCTGAAACCTCAAAGAAAAGATCGGGTATTAATACAGTAACACAGTGATAATCTTGCCTTGTATCACATGGGGATGTTACATTGGGATTAATGCTATACCTAGCAGGTTTTCCTAACGAGTCATCTAGAGGGTTATATGACAATTTGCTGAGGCCAACTCACCACAGCCAACTTGTCACAGGCGACTTGCTACAACTAGGGCAACTTACTGCAGGATGAGAATTACACTGATATAAATTGTCCTGCAATGGGTTATCCCGCAGTGAGTTGGCCATGGTGAGGTGGCCATAGTGAGTTGTTTGTGGCAAGTTGTCCTATTCCGCATCTAGAGTATTTGCTTTTCATATTTTTCTACTGCCCAGCAGGTGGTGCTACTGTGCTGTAAATGTTTATAATAGAGTACTGCACTGAATGAACAAAGAGATTTGTTGGTCCTCTTCAAAGCTAACAGATTATTATTATTATTATTATTATTATTATTATTATTATTATTATTATTATTATTATTATTATTATTATTATTATTATTATTATTATTATTATTATTATTATTATTCATTGCACAGTCAGCCAGATGTTGAAACTGGATTTAGCATTTTTGTCTAGCAATCGAGTCCTTACCAAGGACATGGGATAGGCAGATGTGGATGTTTGAATTGATAGTATTATAGATATCGTTGCAGAATGGAAGCTGTTCCTAGTAAGGTTGCCTTTTGCAATTGACTGATGGTAAATTTGTCAATGCCAATGGTGTCCAAGAGGTGCTCTAGTTGTTTTGGGATTGCACCCAAGGGGCCTATTACTATGATGATGATGATGATGATGATGATGATGATGATGATGCCTATCGCCTGCAGCGCTATGTAGTGGCCCAGGTTCTGTGGCCTACAATTCTCTGGATCAGATGAAGGGTCTTAGGAAATGAACTGAAGCCCTTAAAATGTCTGCTACTGCACTTTTGGAGGCGGGAATCTCTTTTGCACAGGCTGTGGGGGGGGCATTCATAAAGGCTGAATTGCTTCCCAGCTGCCTGATGTATCAATGAACTAAGTCTTTCCTCCTTTTTCTTCCCCTCTGGCCTCTGTCCTTTTTGCCTGTTTCTTTTTAAAATGCGTGGACTGAATTGTTGGAGAGTTGTTCCCTGCACTACTTTTTCAGCACCCAAGGATAATCTCTATTGGATCTAGCAAAAGTCTGTGGTTCAGTAACATAAGGCATTAATTGTAAAATGCCCCAAGTGCTGGGAAGGAGCCGATTTTTAATTTGCTTTTTTCTACAAGTTCACTGAAATTTCATGGGATGTAGCCTTTCCTGGGAAGCTTCGGTTGTTTGCAGTTCTTTCAAAAAGGAAAGAAGTTGCAGGGGCTGCGGTGTGCCTGATTTGTGGGAGAACTGAACTTTGGCAGCTCCGGGCAATGTGTGGCTGACTCCCCATAGAATGCCCCACTCTCTTTTCCATAGGACCATACATGTGTGCTTAACAGCATTGTCGGCTGGGACAGCACAATTGGACGCTGGGCCCGTGTAGAGGGCACCCCCAGTGATCCCAATCCAAACGATCCCTATGCAAAGATCAACAGCGAGACACTCTTCCGAGATGGCCGTCTGACTCCATCTATCACCATTCTGGGTAAGTTTTGCATCCTGTTTCTCCCTTCCCCAATAAACAGTGGGGACCCTCCTGCCTTTTTAAGCAGGAGTCCCTTGTGGGATTACAGCTCCTCCCCAGCCTGTTTTCTGAGCTAATCCTTTTTAAACCTCTCCCCACACCCCACCCCGCCAACAGGATGCAATGTGACCATTCCCGCTGAAGTGGTCATCCTGAACTCCATCGTGCTTCCTCACAAGGAACTCAGCCGCAGCTTCAAGAATCAGATCATTCTTTAATGAGCCGTGAATTCACCACTGGTGACTTCCAGACAGAAAGTTCAAGGGCGTCATAATAGTGTAATTTGTGACCATCAGACTTACTCTCAAGCCTCATTCAACCTGGGTAGGCCAAGATCTATGGCTTTGGTGTCGTCTGCAATGTCCTTCTGGGCTTTTTCAGGGAATGGGAATATGAATATGAGTCTCTTTCTAAGGCTGGAAGAAGTTGACTCACCCCCTCTCCCCCTGACTTGACTGCCAGTAAACCTCTCCAAGGAAGAGGCCTGCCTGAACTTTACCTCACTAAAGGCCATTGACGGAGAAAGGTGTGTAGCTGAGAGGACGCATCTCTGCAGGCTTCCGTGGCTGCCAAATGCCTTTGTTCATCCTCCAGTTAAATCCCATCGGTCCCAAGAGCTTCATTCCTCATGCCACCTATGAAACAGAGTTAGGGGCAGCTTCAGATCAAGTATTGCAGCTCACATGGCAAAAAGACCTGCAATTCTCCCTTCCTTTCCATGTTGTGTCCCCTTCCCCCCGCTCCCCCCCCCCCACGCACATCCTTGTGAACTTGTGCACTAAGGAAATTGTCAGATGCCGGACCTCTATCTGCCTCTGGTTGTTTACAAGGTGGAGGAACTGATTTGTTTCCCTGTTCTAATACAATGCAAGCCAAGTTGAAACTTTGAAATGAGTGAGAAAGTGTTGGTAAGAAGTCACCAATAATAAACCTATATTGTGGAAAGCTTTGGGTATATTACCTCCATCCCAGTGAATGGAATGAATGGCTTCCCATATAAGGCCTGGAATAAGAGCTGCTACTATTCAGAGGCTTTTGGGAAAGGAAGCAGATAGGGACTCCCAACACAGATTCATTTTGTGCCCAACTTTCATTCGTGTCCCTGGAGAAAGAAGTCCTTACCCGTCAGTTTTACCTTTCCATAAAAGAACTGAGGTTGCAAATGCAATGCACCTAGCTGTCTTCTTTTTTTATTATTATTTGGAGAAAAAATATCCTTTGAAAAACATAGCGGGTTGGGAGAAATGTATCTCTCTTTCCTTCCCCCCCACCCACCCCGTGTTATCCATGTTGTAAGCAGGAAAGTTGAAACAAACATGCCTAGAAAAAACCCTGTTTTTGCAAGGATTCTCCATGTTATCATCTCTGTGCTAGCAGTGAGAATATGAATGAATGGTCACCCTGGTTTAACTCTCATCATGTTGAAAGTCAGGGCTGATGGGGGAGGTTAGTTTCACCCTGTACCTTCAGTTCTTTCTGGGTTAAAGCTAACCAAATGTCGACTGGCTTTTTTGAGTCCCTGTAATAAGCTAATCGAAGCCCACTAACCAGCCCAAATGTTCTGAGGTGGCATTTTTCAAAGTGATGTTTTTCAGCAAACTCTTGTCCCTACAGAATCCTGGGTCCCAAACAGCTGAAATCAATACCTGTCCCTTGATCAGTTTGGGCTGATCCATCTCTGCTGGTTTTTCTTCGAGTCCCACTACGGAGCCCCTGGCATGTTCATCGGATACCCATTTATCAAGAGAGAATTTATCTTTCTCCTACTATTGGAAGCACGATTTTCTTTATAGTTGGTTAATGGCAAAGGGAACCCGATAATGGTAAATTGGCAACTTTAGCTAATTGCTTCCTGTAATCTTTCATCGCTCCCCTCCTCCAACCTGCAGTACCTCTCTGAATATCATTTGGGCTCTGAAGCTAAGCAAGGTCTTGTCTGGTTAGTCCTGGAAAGTGCCTGGGAAGCCTAGACTGGGATGTCAAAAAACATCCCTTAAGAAATGCAGTTTCTGCTATCTGGAGCCCATGATGGAGTCGGGCTCAACTCGAATGAGGTTCCTGTTTGCCTTCTGTTTGCCTCTGAGGCCTCAGAGCTTAAGTAATGACTAGAAATAGAACAGGCCGATTGGTAAATGAACCTAGCAATCCTTGGGAAGGGCTTGATGCCTGCAGCATTAGTCACACATCATTAATGTGTTATTCCCGAGGATGCTGTGTTGTAAAGCCAGTTGTCAGAAGGGGAGATGGTGGGGAAGGATGCTTTTATTTATTTTTTACAGGAGCTGCATCAGAGTTGTAAATATAATCAGCGCTTTCCGATTCTGCTCGTGTTATTTAATTCTGTTTAAGAAAGCAGAAAACCTGCCACTCTCTTACGTGATAATAATCCAACTTAATTGGATTTACCTCTAAATCGATTGTATTGTTTGAGTAGCAATATCTCCAAATTTTCTCTAAGAAAATAGAAGCTTTGTACTGGATGGAAAAATGGAGAAGGAATGATACAAAGACCTGTGGCTTATAATTCATCCAGGGTTTGTTTTTTGTTTACTTTCTACAAAGAGGTTACAACTTGCTTCACTGGAAGTCACACTGAAGCTAGTAAGAATTTTGAATATGTTTGCAGAACTTTTCTGGCTGGCCTGGCTTTTACTTCTGAGTAGACATGCAGAGGACATGCAAATGCAAATAATTCTATTGATTATTTCCGAATGCATTCATACACATAACACCTACATACTTAGCTACTTTAACTTTGGCCTTATCAAAATGGAATGTGACCCTCAAAACATTTTTAAAATTATTTTATTAAGGATGTTTTAATTACAATAGTAATAATAATAATAATACAAACTAAAAAGGAAAAGAAAAAAAAATAGAATAAAAGGTGCAAGAAGGCAAAAAAATATTAAAGGGTGAAAAAAACCCCTTAAAAAGTGATTTCCCACCTTAATCATGACAAGTATAAACAATTTCATTATTTCTTCAACTCCTCTTAATTAGCAGATACAAAACACCTCATTCTATAACTCTTAATTATAGGCAAATCCAATAAGTAACATCTCCAATCTGGGTATTAGCAAAAAATCTAAACTGCCCTAAAGTGATAACATTAATTAACAGATATAACTCTCACCATATCTCAAATCTTAACAGCAGATGCACATTTAGAAGGCATAAAGTGGTCTCGGTATCCTACTATGAACAAAAGATTGATACTTAAGATAGCAAGAGGGACAAATTCTCCTGTAAGAAGAACAAGCTCACATATATTTTAAGTAAAACAACCATTAGATATAAAGCAATTTAAATACTATCAGATTACATAAAATGACTACAGTATAGAGGAAAAGGCCTAAGTGCTATGTCAATTGTAAGCAAATTCAATACACAACATTTTTCCAGTCCAAATGTCAGCAAATTCCAAAAAAAAACCACCCACCCCAAATAACATGTCCCATTTTAACCCTGATCAAATAAACCAAGTTTCTGTTCTTTCCATTTGCGTAAAATAATCTTACTCTTTAGTCCATTTAGATTATTGATCCTTGTCTCTTATTTTTTCCAAAATGTTAAAAAGCCTCTTTTATAGGTCTAGCAAGAAGAAATCTTTCCAATTGCTCTTTGAGATTGGCATGTTTATTTCGTATTAATTTTTAAAGCCTCATCCGATTTTTTTTGTATGTGTAATGACAAATTGTTGTCCATGTTGCTTTCAGATAAATATTGCTGTAAATCTTTTTCTGTAACAAGTTCTTCTGGGAACAAACCGTCCCTAAGAACACACAACACAGCTGACATTATTGATTAAAGGTCCTGATGCAATTTCTCAAAAATGTCTCCGAACTTGTCACCTTGTTATGTCTCCAATATCAAAACTATTTTTTTTCCTTTCCCATAAAAATGCATTTATTTTTTTAAAAAAATTTCAAAGTCTTAATATTCAAAATCAAATATTCTAATTTTTTCTGAGCCTTTCGCCCGCTTAAAACTTTCTATAGCAAAAAACGTAACTTGAATTTTGTTGTTTATTTTAAATTCTTAAAGCTTATGAAGATAGTTTCACTTTCTTATATTAAGAATTGAAGGCACTCAGCGTTTATATTAAGAATTGAAGGCACTCAGGGTTGCCATTTTGAAAGTGTCTAACTTATTTAGAGAATTAATAACCAATGTCCAAAAGTGATTAGCGAAGGAAGCGCAAGCTTGGTGTCCTTTGAAAGGCTCTGATTGTGGATGGAGCAAATGTGACAAATTCCCTTGGCTCCTGGTTTTCCCAGAAGCCCCTACTGTGCAGGCTCCTGAGGAGAAGCAACCATATGAAGTGCAGCCTGGGAGATCTCGAGTCCCCTCTTTGATCAGAGATGGTTAAAGGAGTTGATCTACCCATCGGCTCCTCCTTTCAGCCACAATCATCAGCTCCGCTTCATACACGGAGCTGCCTTCGGCCTGCCATTCGCCCTCAGAGGTCCCACCCTCAAAACGTTACTCAGAACCAGTTTCTGAATGGTTCCTGTCACTAACAGCCGTCGTGAACATAACGTGCAAGCCTATCTTACCCACATTCCGATCATTAGAGGCCATTCAATGTAATAACTCAATATAGAAGAAGGAACAATACGAAGACTTAAATATCAGCAGTAATGAAGTCGACAGACATCGGGGAGAGCCAGCTTCAGGTTGCATAGAAATCACTGGGTGAATTTGGGTCAGTCGCACTCTCAGCCCAGCCTACCTTGCAGGGTAATTGTCACGGAGTGTAGTTGCTGGCAAGAGAAAGTGTAGGAAGGGAGCTCTGAAGATCACCCTTGATCAAATGATAACATTATGGGTATCTTGGTTGAGGCCTTGAATATGGAACCACCACCTCCCCCTTTATTTCTCATAGAGGCATTTTGACAGAAATGACTAATGCAGCTGTTGACCTACTTGCACCCATTGCCCAGACAGAGCCTTTGGGTCCTTGGTTGTGAGTTTGGCCTTTGACCCTCCCCAAGCCCATCCCATCCCTTTCCTATCACCTCATGAGTGCCCACCCCTGCCCTATTCGGTAGCTGGTCTGCTTTAATCCTTGGCCACTTCTGCCCTGCTAATGGAATTGTGAATTTTATCTTCCCTAAAATGCAGGCTTCTATAAAATGCTGGACTGTGAAACTGGAGGGGAGGGGGATTATAAAGTACTTAACACACCGCTAAGGCTCAGGGAGGGGAGGAATTAAAGAAATAAAATGCCAGGGATTGAGCTGGGGTGGGCAAGTCCCTCTCTGCTCTGAGCTCTGGCCACGTGGCGAAGGGTTTGTTGTGCCCACCAGGCTCTCTGGGTGCTTCTGATAATCAGGCCAAGGCTTATCTGGGTAGGCCAAACCTGGAGGGAATAGCAATTATTTTTATAAACTAATATAAACTGATTTCCAGGTGCAAAATCTAGCAAGTGAGGAAAGAGCAGGGTTGAAATGAGGTGAACGTGGCTCAGAACTTTGCTGAAAGCTTGAGCGAATGTCAGTGAATACATGAGCAAAGATGTGTATAATTAGACTTTTCATAAAGCAGGCTATAAAGTCCGCCATCAGAGGCCCCTGTATCAGGTTAAGTCGTTCTGGCATAAGCGGAGACATCCTTTTGTGGATAAGCAAGTGGCTGAATTATAGGAAATAGAAGGCAGGCATAAATGGTCAATTTGCACAGCAGAGAGAGATAAACCGTAGGGAGCCTCAGAGATCTATAATGGGACCCGCGCTTTTTTAACACATTCATTAATGACTTGGAAAAGGGATTGAGCAGGGATGTAGCAAAATTTGCAGATGATAAATTATTCAGCATAGTTAAATCTAAAGCAGATTGTAAGGAGTTCCATGGGGATCTTATAACAGTGGGAGAGTGCATAATGAAATGCAGAGTTGATAAATTCTGCACAGTGCATGGGGGCGGGTGGTGGGGAGGAGGGAATAGCTCCAGCTACTGTGTTTAGAATTGGCCATGTCCATTAATAAAAAGAAAAGCAGCGCTCTGGTCCCAGGCGTATTTACAGAGAGTTAAGTCCATGGCTCATTCCAGAGTCCATCAGGATGGGGCAATTTGCCAGCATCCTGAAAAAAAGGACCAGCTAGCATAGGCATTTGCAAAGAAGCTGGGCGAAATAAAAATAAACGAATAATAATAGCCTTCAAATAAAACTAACAGCTTTGTCTTTGCTTTCTGTGAAAACAAAACCTAGATAGAGGGTAGAGGGATAAGGGAAGGAAAGTTGCCAACAACTGTATTTTCCTCCACTCACTTCTTTCCACTGTGGGGGAGAAGGGGGCAGCTTCTGAAATGGATTTGAGTTTACACACAGAAAGACAGACAGACAGACAGACACACACACACAGAGACAGACACACCCTGGTATGTAACAGTTTATGTACCCCTTATTGATTTGTATATTCCAGTGACTCCCTAAGTGAACAGAAACTCACACAACTTTTCCACTGAGTAAAATTAATCTCAATATCTATCTGTAAATTTGAATGCATACTTGATGATTTTTGTGCATTTAATGCACACAAAAAACAGTGAATACAGCACAGCACAGCAGCTGTGACACTTCGAAGGTCACCACTTTCCTTTGGCTGAAACAACAATAATTTCCGAATGATTTGTATTTCTAGGCGAGAGTCATTCTAGCCTTGCTTTGGGTCATTTTCCAACTCTTCCTTGCAGAACTTGCCTAGCTCAGAAATATTCTTAGGCCCTATGGAGATTCTCAGTTATCGTCGGTCAGAACTGAAGAAGCTTCTTGGAAGTGAAACATCTTCAAATTCCAGCTGCCTTTTGAAAAAGCACCTTTGAGATTCTTAGTTCCTCTTGCATGCCCTTATCGTTCTCGTACTTCATGGTTGATTTGGAGGTACGGTGTAAATACTTGTCTTCAGTGCTTTTTTTGTAAAAGAAAAAGGTGCCGGAACTCACACGTGTTATACAACCCGCCTTGCCTACCCTACAAGGTTCCATCAGAAAAAGGTGCCGGAACTCCGTTCTGAGCATTCTATGACAAAAAAAGCCCTGCTTGTCTTGCTGAAACATCCAGCCTCTTTGCTGCTTGTTTCTTCACTGACTTTTGGACAATAGATTGAAGACTGAGAAAAAACATCTAGCAGAATTGCCCCCAAACTGATTGTATCAGCAAAAACAGAACTCATACGGTAAATCACAGCTAGCAGTGGAGTGGTTGTCCACAAGTTGTTGCTTCTACCACAGTGATCTGCATGGAAAAATTTTCAGAAGGAAACCCTTTCTCCAACCTCAACAGTCATTGTCTAAATTTGCAGGAAAAAACCTTGGTAAGGCTGAAACATTTTGAAATAAAAACACTTTGAAATGTTAAGACAAAATTTGAATTCTTTGGCCACAACCACACAAAGGTCTTGGCATTTGCCCTCCCCTTTTTCATAATCAACCATTATAAAGAAAGTTGTGGTGGTGGTGGGGGGGGGTATTGTTGATTTGTAATGGGATAGGGCAGAGGTCTTCAAACTTGGCCCTTTTATGACCTGTGGACTTCAACTCCCAGAATTCCTCAGCCAGGCACTCTGCCTGAGGAATTCTGGGAGTTGAAGTCCACAAGTCATAAAAGGGCCAAGTTTGAAGACCCCTGGGATAGGGGAATTGTAGGAATCTAGGATAGGATCAGGGGTAGCAATGCATGATATTCCAAGCAGTATTTCTTCTTCCTTTCTTTGGATTTCCCCTTGTGTATAACACAGAATCTCTCTCTTTCTCTCTCTCTCTCTCTTGTAAACATAACTCAAGAAAATCACATTAGGTTGCAAGAAACCATCAGTCCAGTTCTGAGTCAGTGTCTGTCTCCTGACATTGTCTCTGTACTGGGAACTGAATGGCATAACATGACATATTGCTGCATAATTGAACTGCCTTGCTGTGTCCAAGAGCTATAGGAAAAAGCAAGGATGGGAAACTTCCAGTACTATGCATCTGCTAGGGAAAACTGCAGTCTCGAATGTCAAAATTTTGAGAAGCTGCTAAAGGCATTGGAGCTCTAATATATATGAAGGAGCAAATTTATCTTTCTCAATAAAAACAGTGCAGAAGAGAACTGTTTCATAACTTAATCTGTGTGTGAATCTCATGTCACTGCCAACCATATGGAAGGTTTATATTCTGGCCTTATAGTGCCATCTTCTGGAGTGTGAGGAAGGAAGGAAGGAAGGAAGGAAGGAAGGAAGGAAGGAAGGAAGGAAGGAAGGAAGGAAGGAAGGAAGGAAGGATCACTTTTTCTGAACTACAAAAAGTATAGTGAAAGATAAATTTGTATAACTTTCACCTACTTACTATAGTTTCTTTTTCTTTTATCAGATGACGCTAGGCAAGGAATCCTAAAACTGGAGAGTTGGATATGTTTTAAGGACTATCATGTCAGGTTAACGGACACTTATTGAAAAGCAAATAAAGTAGGGAATTCTGAAAAACTAAGCGCTCAGCCATCTTAATTTATCTTTGCAGTATTTATCTGGAAGATGCCCCCCTCCCCACGAAGAGTAGATGGAAAGTTGATCTTTTCATCTATCAAACATTCCTATCTTGTGAGCAAGGGCCAGCTTCCCCACTTTACCAGACTTAAAGTTAGCATCTTTAACTAAAACCAGCTATCCTATAGAAAGTAACTGTGTCTGCACGTGTGCATGTATGCATGCATGTATTCTTGCCTGAATATGCTGTAAAAAGGGGGAGAGAAAAAGAATGAATATCCTACAACATAAAATGCCCCATTTACATAATCAACCGATTCCCGTCTCCATAAGCCAACCAAACACTCTGGCTTGCACACCACTCAAAGAGGAGGAGAAGGAGAAAAAAAACCAAAACCCAACCAAGTGGAGATGCAGGGAGGAAAATGAAAGCCGCTCTGTAAAGTGATGGAAAGAGAAAGGAGAAAACTGGGTGGAGAAGGGAACTGGTAAATGGAAAGGGAAGACAACGGGAGGGGGAAGATCTGTTTAAGAGATACAAAAAGGAATTAATTCATCTGAGAAGCAGCTCCCATCTCCACCCCCATGTCTAATTTTCAGGCTAATCTATGCTTTTCAGCAGCGACTTAGAATATCTGCTCATTCCTTTGTTTTCAGCAATTTCTTTTGTGCTTATCAGAAGAATTTTTCCCCCATTCTATTAAATTCACCTCAATTCACAGGCAAATGCTTTCCCATCTAATTCATTTCGCTTCTTTTCTCCCTTTGCTTTTATGTACCAGATGAGTTTCTAAACCGGGTTTGAATTGGCAATATTACAAAGTGCCAGCAGAGGGCAGTATCGCCATACTAAGATTTTTATTAGCCAATTCGCTAAACATTAGATTTTTCGTTGAGTATTGAATTTTACTTACACAATGGCACAACACAACCACCCTGCTTCTCTTGTGTGCATTGTCTCTCCCTCTTTCTCCTCCCCCACACACATACACACAAACACACACAAACCCCACATGCTATTTTGTTTCTCCTTGGTCCCTGGTTTATATGACAATTTAACTGGGGTTATACAACTAACCTTCTTTGGACATATTATTCGAGAGTGAAGGATAGAAGCAGACATCTTTCTTAGGCACACCCTCTAATTCCCAGTACAGATTAGTTATTCCTTAACACACTTTAACCAGCCTTGTTGTACAATCAAGATGATTAAGAAGAGCTCAAGGGCTGTATTTCTCCAGTTGGGCTCTCTGCGAGTGATTGTAAGCTCAAAACCACACAAGGATAGTAGTCATCTGGTATTAATTGCCATGGAGGAAAACAGAATGATGCTCAACACTTTCGACGGCACAATTTGAGGTGGGGAGAGGGAATAGGTAGTTCAGGGTGACAGTGGGAATGGTTTGCCCCAATCCCACCTTTAACTGCACCCACACACAAAAAGGATCCAAACAATTAATTGATTCTCATCTAGCTGTGGGGCTGTGTCATTACAAGCTTCCTGCAGTCTTCCAGCTGTTGAGAACAGTGAGAAGCCATCCATGACCAGCCTCAAAAAAAAAAAATTTCTCTCTCTCTCCCTCCCTTCTTTCCATCTTCTAACTAACTCAGTATTTCTCAACCTTCGCAACTTGAAGATGTATGTACTTCAACTCCCAAAATTCCCCAGCCAGCATGAATTCTGGGAGTTGAAGTCTTCGTATCTTAAAAGTTACCAAGGTTGAGAAACATTGCTCTAACCAACTGAAGGGAAAGTCCTCAAGCTCCAGCTTGGCTGGAAAAGCAGCAGAGGGCACAAAGGACACTTGCTGAATTGGAGCAGAGGGAATCTAGGCCAACCCCAGGATCTCCTAGAAGAGAGCTGGCCCATGGAGGGAGGTTCCATCATGGAAGGCAACCAGACAAATGCCCTTGCTTTGTGTCTGGAGGAGACATCGTCCTTGGAGCTGAGTGCTGTGTTGGCTGCCACACAGAAACAATGCGTGCTTGCCCCCAATGAGGCTGGCATCTCTGGGACAGGCATCCCTCTGCATGATAAGTGGTTGCGTGAAGGGACAGTAGAACAGGATGGGTATATATTGGGGAATGGTGAGGTATGACTCTTCCATCTCTTCCAAGTTTCATTCACATTCCTCAGATTCCCCTTGCTCTACTCTGCCAAAATACTTCTCACTTCAATCCCCCTTATTCTGAAAGAAGAGTAAACTGTGTGTGTGTGTGTGTGTGTGTGTGTGTGTGTGTGTGTGTGTGTGTGTGTGTGTTGGGGGGGGGAGATAGTGGATAGAAACATTATGTGTCTTGGCCACAATAGAAAGGACTGCGGGGGTGGTGGTGGGGTTTCTATACAACTTAGAGAGGACTAACTTTATCACCTGCTTTAAGGTTTCAACCTCAGCAAAAAGGGGGAACCTATCCCATTGCAAAACAGGTAATAAATCATGGTTTCTCCTTTCCTCTTTCAATGAAGAGCCAATTCCAGAGAGCCCACCCAACACACACACACACACACAATGCCCCACCTTTGAGGCACCCATTTGATCCCTCAATTGTGGATCCCTTGCCTGCTCTTGGATTGTATCCCTCTCAGTTGGCTTTAATTGTCCCATTGGAGAAAACACTTTGCCACACAAGCCTTAAGGACACAATGACTCACTCCAAATTAAGATTTTAAAGAATGGCTCTTGGGAGAATTTTGGATGAGGTTCTCCTCAAACTGTTCCCCATCCATGACACCTCCTGTCAGCTTGCTTTTGTTCCGGGAGAACTCTTATTTTTCTTAATGCTTATTAGAATGAAATTCATGACATCTTTGTTCCTTTTGTCAAAAGTCACCTCTTTTTTTAGCTGGTGCTCCATGTTGCTGTCTTTCATAGCCGCTCCATATGGGCAGGTTTCCCCAAGGGTTTTCAGGAGCATTCATATGAAACAGCAGAAGCAATGGCCGCATCAGGGAACACAATTTTCCTGAAATAGTTGGCTTTTTCAGGGCTGTGCAGTTGGCAACAGCTCTCCGATAGGAAGACAGCTTGCCCCCCCCGGGCACAGCAAATCATTCCTTTTCAAATCGACCTCACAGGGTTATTGTGAAGAGAAACATTTACAGCCGTGAGCTCCTCAGAGGAAAAAAAAATGAGGTTGTGGTTGTAATAATCACAAAACACTTTGCAGGCTGGTAAATCTATGTAAGGATTTACATCTTCCTACTTCCAGCATGTTTGTGAATATATATAGCATGTGAATCAGACCAGGGTTCAGGGCAGGGGGATCTCTCCCAGTCCATGGGGTTCAAGGAACATAAGGAACCATGCTGACCTCTTCCAGACAGGAAAGAATTCCCAAAGTCTTCACTCTGGAATAAAATCCACAGACGTAAAGCCAGCGTTCTGGAAATTACGACCTAAGAGCTGTAGAAGGGTTGCAGGAACAGAGTTAGGTCATGCTTCCTGCAGATCCAAGGAAACACAGGATCAGCTTTCTCCCCCGCCCCCCCTAGACAAGGTGTGTTTTGCACACATCCCAACTGCGTAAAGTTGAATCTGAGTAGGAATTTGGAGCAACTTTAATTACTGCTGGATCAATAGGCTGTACTCAGGAAAGCAGAATCCATTAGCTGGCCCCTGGAGACTGGGCCACCACTAACTGGAACAGAAGGAGTGGCGAAGCAGTGGGGCTCCTGTCCCCCATAGCCCAGGCTGAGTACCCTGTCCGAGTACTGCATCTTTCGGTGTGTGTGTGTGTGTGTGGGGGGGAAGCCTCTTTAGTTCAAACGTTCCTCCTTGCTTGCTACCCTTGTGAATAAAGGTGGGGATCTGGAAGGCAGAATAGCACAGTCCACTTTGTTGATTCCCCCACTGTGGACCTCATCTTTTTCTCCTTGCAACAAGCAGCCCCTGCCCCTTCAGAAGCCATTCCTACCTCTGGGTCATCCTGGACCTTGGCCTTCCACCCATGACCAACATGACTTTACCCAGACTGATGGTGGGGACAAGATATAAGGAGACGCCAGAGGCTCACAGGTCCCCACTGAGAATTTGGTGCTTCACTGTCACAACAAATCAAACCAGCCTCTTGGCTACTTCTGTGACCAGAGGGTGGAGTGGAGGCAGGAAAAATGGCAGTGTCAAGAAGCGGGTTGGAGGAGGGAATCAAGCAAAGCAGCAGCAGGCAGAAGAAGAGTGATGAAGAGAAAGATTGAAGCGAGGGGGGCCATAAGGGAAGAACCAATTTACCCTTCAGGCAAGTGAGTCCTGCCTGCCGTTTCACAGACTGGAGGAAGCCACCCTTTCCTGCTTGTGCATAATCTGCTACCGTACCCTGCTCCTGAGAAGAAGTTCAATCACTTCACTTTTGAAAATGGGGGATTTTAAATTTCTGCCCCCAGTGCCTGAACTTAGAATACTGCTGATTTGGTAAGATTTCACACAGGCATACAGTATGTACGGGATAGGCTGTTCACTGTATACTTCCAGTGACATTCACAGCTAAGCATAATAACCCCCATATGGAATGTCATCACACAAATACCACTATTAGGTGTTTGCAGATGACATTTGCATCATAAATGGTTTGCCATTTGCCCACCCCACAGATGCTTATGTACTCTTCTCCTCGTGATTCAGCTAGACATATGGGAAAAAGGCTGATGTGTGAGTCCATTTGCACTAAGCAATAGGTGTGGATACATGAGCATGACTTAATCCATGTGGCTATATTGTGTATGTGCATGTGTTTACAAAGCTTGGAGTGCAGTGGCTGCTGTGTCTCCCAGCTGCTTTCTTTTATCAATGTACATTGCACCAGCAGACTCCCATCTAAAGCTGCCTAGGCTGGGGAATGTTAATGAGGCACCAGCCACTGCGTTTATCTCCCCAGGAATAATTGGGGTGCTCACATTTGCTCCCAAATAGTTTCCAAGCCCAATTCAGCCCATAAAAGTGAAATTCCTGGCTGGCGCTTGGCACACAGTGCAGATAAGTTAACCCTTTGGGAACTGGTTGTGAGGGGCTGGGAATCACCTCCCAGAACAGCTCAGTGAAATGTGGACTCGCCACGGAGTGGTATGTCCCAGCTTTCTAGCCTCTGCAGAATGCCTTCCCTGGAGAATTGGGAAGGGGGGGCTCTTTGATTTGGCTACCCCAGGGGTAGGCAACCTTGGCTCTTTTATGACTCGTGGACTTCAACTCCCAGAATTCCTGAGCCAGCCTGAATTGAAGTCCACGAGTCATAAAAGAGCCAAGGTTGCCTACCCCTGGGCTACCCAAAAGAATGTACAATGCTCCTGATACGAATGGAGTGGCTTGCGGCAGATCTTCTGCCAGCAATAGTTTACCAGAGATGATCACCAGGACAATGATCACCAGGCCCCCACTGACCCCGAAGCTGACAGAGGCTGGTTGCCATGACAGCAAGCAGGGGGCATCAGTCTCTGCCTGCTGGATAAGCTATGCTCCCTAGGAGATTTTGTGCAGTGCACGTGCCAGTTGGGATCCAAGTCAAGAATGATTGCAATGTGTCCCTATGGGAGGGGGGACTGGAAAGGGTGGCAGAAATTTTGACTAGGTCCCCACAAGTGGCAGACGTCTTTGCCCCCATCTAGGAATGAGATGGGCAACTGAGTCAGCCTTTCCAATTGTACAGAGGGCATGACCTCACCGAGACCTTGAAGCAGGATTGCCCCAGCGGTCTGGGTGCGGTGTGTGGGTCGGTGCTTTGCATCTCACAGCAAAGGGGAGGGCAGAGGAAAAGGGGAGAGGCTGGGCAGGATATAAAAGCCAACACAAGCCCGGGGCTTCCTTCTCCGACGGCTTCCCTAGAAGAGCAGCGCGTCTTTCGGGGGGGATCGTTTGAGAAGTAGGGAGCCTCTCCGAAATTTAACAGCGCCCAAGCGTGCTCAGGCCAGCCCATCTCAAGCGGCGCCAGTTCGCTCACGTCGTCCCCTGCACCAAGCTAACCCAGGACTCCTTATCCGATAGCCTTTCGCTTCAGACGCCTCCGCCTGAGCTGCCTGACTTCTCTCGGCTGTTGAGAGGAGGTCGCCCGGCAGGGCTGGCCAAACAACTGGGAGGGAAAAGGGGAGAGTTGAGAAGGACCTAGAGCAGGGGTAGGCAACCTCGGCTCTTTTATGACTCATGGACTTCAACTCCCAGAATTCCTGAGCCAGCCAAGCTGGCTCAGGAATTCTGGGAGTTGAAGTCCATGAGTCATAAAAGAGCCGAGGTTGCCTACCCCTGACCCCTGACCTAGAAGAAACGGAACCACAGGGAAAACAGGGAAGCCTGCTGAAGCGGCGGCTGCTCTTGTGCGGTAGAGACTCGTCGCCTCGAGGCTGAGCCGCAGGCGACGGGGAGAGGGTGCGCCTGGGACAAGGCGTGCGGGGGAGGGGCAAGAAAAGGGCCCCCAATGACCCCCCTGTCCCCCCCTCCCCAAGCCGGCATTATGTTTTTGTCGCCACGTATTGCAGTGTTGATACTTCAGATGGTCAGTTCATACCGGAGTAAAGGCAGAGAAGGAAAGCGATACTGAGGAAAAGCCATCCTTGTCTACAGCCCCCCCCCACTCCCCACTCCGCCATTCCAGAGAGGAAATGTTTGTCATAGGTTAATAATTTTAAAAACAAACCCGGTGTTCTTTTTTCCCCCCTTCTTGCTTTGCATAGCAAATATAAATATAGTATATGGAATCCCATAAACATTTAAACCGATAACTAATACAGACAACCACAGAGGTTTCAAATAGCATCAAATTATATTCCATTTCTCCCCACATCCCCCCCCAACACAAATACACAAAGGTGTTTTTTTTTTAACCCATGATCAGCCAGCCATATGGACACAAGCAGCTTCCAGAGATAAGAAGCTACATTACTTTACATTATAAAGTGACTGAGGTGATTTTGAAAAGCTCAAACAGAGCCCAGTCCTGCAATGGGAAATTTGAAGACTGTAATTTGAAGTCTTTTTGGGAAATAATTCCTAAAAGAAATGGCAAACCATTTAAACTTGGTGGCCAAGAACTTTACTTGGCTGTGTTGTGAAATCCCCACTAGTGACATTCAGCTCAAAAGAAGCTTTATATCTACAGTACTTTTATTCCAAGAATATAGAGCTACACTTTTCTCCTCCTTTTTCATACTCAAAACAATTCAGTGGAATAAATGAGGTGGCGAGCCAGGGCTCTCTTTACCTAACCTTGCAAGTGTCGTGACTGAAGATTTGACTCCAGGCCTATAAGGCCCCTCATCTGTGTTTTCATGAAAATTCTTTATGTCTGAAGGTCTTCATAATGAAGACACTGTTCAAAGATATTCTATGTTGTGCATGAAGCATATTATAGCCATCTATGATCCTGCTGCTCCTGAAATTAGGAGAGAGCAGGCCACAAAGCTGGCATTTCCAAGTGATTGAAGGGGGGGGGGGTGTTCTTTGTTTTTTAGATTTACTCCCCCCCCCCAAACAGTAGCACCTTTCACTTCAATTCATTGAGGACAGAGAACATGTTGGGGGCTTTGGGGCTCACAGAAATAGCCCACAACCTCTTTATTGCACATACCTGAGTTAGATGAATGCAGAGTCATTACAAAGGAGGAACTGAAATGGACATTGATTAAATCAAGTGAAGAATGGATAAAGCACCTTTCAAATTTTGATATATTGTATTATTTATTTTTGTGTATAGCAAGCTATACAGGAGCAGAAAACACAGTTAAATTCTGTACTACTTGCTTTCCTTCTCACCCCTGAACAAGCAGCTTTATTGATTCTCATCATCCCTGGTATAATCATGAAATATAAGGGAACAGCCAGATGGCTGAGTTAGAGTGCAATTCACCAGTCCTCGAGCTACATAAATTTGCTGCCCCAATTGCAAGTCCTATATTGACTCAGGAATAAGGGCTCCAACCGATGCTATCCTTACTGCTTAAATGTGGAATGAATTAAAGGAAGTGATTGGTGCATTACCCGGCTTCACTTTTTCCTCACACCAAGTGTTTCCACCAATGTGGACCAGGTTAAGATGGGCAAGGATGGGTGGGCACTTGGAGTGGCCTGTTTTGCTACCTGTCAAGTTGCTGAACAGCTAGCAATGCACAGGACCTGCCAGTCACGCTATTTTTGAACATAGGCTTAGCGCTCTTCTGAAAGAGCACTGGACTTGTGTCCAGACATAGGCTACCTCACAGATTAGAGGTGCAGAGGAAGGGCTCTGCTGAAGTGGGAGGGATTAATCAAAGCCAAGCAAGTCTTGTCCTCAACCACATGGGAACAGCAGGGAGCCCAGTTTTGCTCTTATGGAGCTTATGGAGGGCCATGAAACAAGGATAGAGTAAGGGGGGGGGAAATGTCCCCACCAAAATAATAAAACAGCTTAAAAATATTGCAAAAAGCACTCAGACTTTATGTACAAAGAAGGTTTTGAGCCTTTTCAAAAGATGGGGCTGACAGTTCCATTATTCAGCCTTCCTCCCTTCTGGCCATGGGACCCAAAGCAGAGCTGCTATGAAAGGGGTGCGCAGAAATCCACTCTCTGATGGCTTCCCCTTCCTTGTTCCATTAAGAGCAAAAGGTTTCAGCAGAAGCTGAGATAAGCCAGAGGAGGGGTGGATGAAGAAATAAGTAGCTGCCTTCACCTCTTGATACACAGAGACTCTTTCAATGCAATTCTATGGATGCTTACCCATAACCAAGCCACCTGCAATTTAACAGCACAATATCCCAGGAGGATACAGGATTGTAACTTCCCTTGATTTTCTGATTGTACTTCTCTGAAGTGACACCTGTGGGTCACCTGAGATAATGATAAATTGTTGATGGATATTGCTAGAGCTCTGGTGTGGATGTGGTTTGTTTGATGAATTAATAATCGGGTTTTTAGGGGCCACAGTCAAGTTTCCTTTTAATGGATCCTATAGATGATTCTGAGTCTTGTCCATCCCTTGGAGTTCCTTGGGTAGATAGATGGCTATATAAATTTCTTAAATTATCAAACAAATCAGTCTACCAAATGATAGTTATTTGTAAAAGCAACATTTCAGTGGCACTGATGGAGCAGCTGATCTTGCAATTATTGCCAGGAAAGTATGTGCTCTTGAAATCAAAGCAGTCCATAGCATTTATAGGTGTGGCTGATCATTCATTTGTCCAGCTTTATGGTAAAATGTGATGGAGTCACAGCCAATCTTCCTTCAATATGTTTAGAAGGAACATTGGGTAAACAAAGCATTCCTAAGACAAAGGAGCAGATTTTAGACACCCAGGCTTATCCTTTGACCCATCATCATCATCATCATCATCATCATCATCATCATCATCTTCTTCTTCTTCTTCTTCTTCTTCTTCTTCTTCTTCTTCTTCTTCTTCTTCTTCTTCTTCTTCTTCTTCTTCTTCTTCTTCTTCTTCTTCATCACCATCATCATCATCTCTTTAGTAACCCAAATTGCCAAATACCAAGCATAACTCAATTTTCCTAGAGCAGTATTTCTCAATCTTGGCAACTTTGAGCTGCGTGGATGTCCAACTCCCAGAATTCCTCAGCCAGCATTCTGAACTTCACCCGGAACTTCATGCAGTCATTGTTGGCTGGGGAATTCTGGGAGTTGAAGTCCACACAGCTCAAAGTTGTCAAGATTGAGAAACACTTTCCTGGAACACAGAGAACTTTTGTCAGAGGCTGTCAGAGAAGCAGGCTGTTGCTCCCAAAACTGTGGAGTGAAAAGTATTGCCTGCATGCTTATGACACCCATCTGTGGAACTGATTCCTTTGGGGCTCCCTCCCCCCACTCCAGTGGCTCTGCTTCTGCATTAGGAACCGCACTGGGAAATGTCAGCACTTGACCTTTGCAGCTTCTGGATTAGCCTTTCTAAACAGCGGGAATGCGTTTTTAGCAGGGAACAATTACGCTGCTATCGACTGATCCCAGTGGAGTTAATGGAGTGGCAGCCAGAGGCAGAGGGAGGGTGAGGAGAGAATGAGAAGAAGGAGCTCCCTGTTTTCTTGCAACACTGCATGTTTCCTCTCTCTCAAGACTGGACTAAGGCCCCTTTCACAGGCACCAGCCTTGGTGTGTGAGAATTGCTTTCCCATGGTGAATAACCAGAAGTGTAAACTTGTTAAGGGAAAAGTGCTCATGGAACCTTGCCCCACATCATCTCTCAAGGCCAACAGTTTGGCCCTTCCCTTGGTTTGCTACTTATGGTACTGTCAACAAGGGGACAAATGAGACGTATGAACATAGAAAGTGCAAGTATATCAGGTCAGTACTGATGATTCTACTGGTATATCAGGATGAGTGAGGAATGTGAGAGCAATTTCAGTCCCCTGGCCTTCAGAGACTTACCATCTGAAATACAGGCGTCACTAAGAATGCAAGAGTGGAAAACACCACAGTAGTGACTGAAACAAACAAGGAAAAAGACATGAAAATTGACTACACTACTGACATTACTCTCTGTATTTTTACCTCTTTCATTATTTATCCAGTTATTGAATTCTGGAGGGGGGGAGGGGGGAGATCCATTTCTGATTTGTTGTATGTGGTTATATACACTTTGTAGCAACATAGGAAAAAAAATCATACAAAGGTATCCAAATTTGTGAGTGCAGACAGATGTATGAAGAAACAGAAGTGACTATTGTAACTCTCATTCACCTTGTCTAATTTGGCCTGTAGACATGAAGCAACAGGGTGGATCCGATTTATTTTATTGCTATCCAGGAAACAGGTTGTTTCAATTTCACAGGAGCCTGCAGTTAGCCAGAGAAAGCAATCCTTTATAATGTTAGAGGAAAAAGAGATTTTGCTAAACATATTCACTATTGGTGGTAAGGCTGTGAAGGCTTTAGCCAATTGTTTGCTGAGGAAAGTACTGATTAAATAACAAGATACCTCAAATGCCCTCTGTATAAAATGATGTAAAACTAGGAAGATAGAGATAGACAAATTGGTACTTTTTTTCCTTAAAACAATGATATGCAAATTGGTACTCACCAGATGTATTATGCAATGGTTGCAACACAAAGCCACTGATGATGCTAATTAGAGATGATTGAAATTCAAGTCTAAGTCAGTGATGGTGAACTTTTGGGCCTGGCATGTCAAAAATTCTGAAAATGCCTAACTTGAGTCTGCTGGTATGTAACCCAAAACATCATGCTGTGTCTTCTTTGATACATAGGTTCATCATCTCTGGTCTGAGTTGTCTCCCCCATCCTAGAGGATTGTTTTTTGATTAAGGGTGTGCTCAAAAATAAGATGGAAAGAAAAAGTTATCTAGATTTATGTGGCCACAGATCAGAAAGATTGTTAGAAGACATATTCTAGGCATGACTTTTTAATTAGATACAGAGGTTAAATATCCCCATCTTGCAGCTTGTCACAGGCAAAGTCAGGAAATTATCAACTTCCTGTCTTGGCAACTTGTCAGGTAATAACTTGAAAGTCCTTGTGCATTTGAATATGTTTTGTTGGGTGGTGTGTATGGGAATTTTGGGAGCAAGGTCTGAGTGATGATCTATGATCACATTTTATACTATTTGCTAGATGTTTGCTGATGAATATCCTATTATTACTCAATATCTTCCTTTTGAGAGGTCTCTCTGAGTTCATACATCATGCTAGTTTGCTCAGCCATAGTTTATTAAACAAACTACAACTGGTTAGGTTCACACAACATGCTAAGTCAAGCCGAACCAATCCTATTAGTACAATATATGAATGAAGGCTATTGCTAAGCACATTTGACTTGTGCTTAGATTGTAAGCCGCCCTGAGTCTTCGGAGAAGGGCGGGATATAAATGGGATTAAAATAAAATAATATATATATATATATATATATATATATATATATATATATATATATATATATATATATATATATATATATATATATATATATATATATATATATATATATATATATATATATATATATATATATATATTGCTTTTCCTTCAGTCCCTGAGGTAAGTTGTCAATTATTGTTACCATTACCAATTCTTCACCCCCACTTTGGCTGACCATGGAGTAATCCATTTGCTCTCCTGCTTTCCCTGTCCTGACAGCCTTTCAAACAGCTATAAGAGGCCCCAGTTTGCTCTCTGACTTTAAGCAGCTTCTTTGGGAAATTAAGAGATCCTGCCCAAAATAGTGCTACAATCTGAAACTGCATGAGCAGTATTAAGAAAAGGGCCATTTCTGTTGTAACCCAATATTAGTCACTTCAATATTGTATATTGTTCTCTTTTAACTGTATTTTAGTCAGACATCTCTATAGTGCATTTTTTTTGTTATGTACAGGTGAAACTCGAAAAATTTGAATATCGTGCAAAAGTTCATTTATTTCAGTAATGCACCTTAAAAGGGGAAACTAATATATGAGATAGACTCATTACATGCAAAGCAAGATAGTTCAAGCCCTGATTTGTCATAATTGTGATGATTATGGCGTACAGCTCATGAAAACCCCAAATCCACAATCTCAGAAAATTAGAATATTGTGAAAAGGTACAATATTCTAGGCTCAAAGTGTCCCACTCTAATCAGCTAATTAAGCCATAACACCTGCAAAGGTTTCCTGAGCCTTTAAATGGTCTCTCAATCTGGTTCAGTAGGAATCACAATCATGGGGAAGACTGCTGACCTGACAGTTGTGCAGAAAACCATCACTGACACCCTCCATAAGGAGGGAAAGCCTCAAAAGGTAATTGCAAAAGAAGTTGGATGTTCCCAAAGTGCTGTATCAAAGCACATTAATAGAAAGTTATGTGGAAGGGAAAAGTGTGGAAGAAAAAGGTGCACAAGCAGCAGGGATGACCGCAGCCTGGAGAGGATTGTCAGGAAAAGGTCATTCAAAAGTGTTGGGGACTTTCACAAGGAGTGGACTGAGGCTGGAGTCAGTGCATCAAGAGCCACCACACACAGACGGATCCTGGACATGGGCTTCAAATGTCGTATTCCTCTTGTCAAGCCGCTCCTGACCAACAAACAACATCAGAAGCGTCTCACCTGGGCTAAAGAAAAACAGACCTTGTCTGTTGCTCAGTGGTCCAAAGTCCTCTTTTCTGATGAGAACAACTTTTGCATCTCATTTGGAAACCAAGGACCCAGAGTCTGGAGGAAGAATGGAGAGGCACACACTGCAAGATGCTTGAAGTCCAGTGTGACGTTTCCACAGTCTGTGTTGATTTGGGGAGCCATGTCACCGACTGGTGTTGGTCCACTGTGCTTCATTAAGTCCAGGGTCAATGCAGCTGTCTACTAGGAGATTTTGGAGCACTTCATGCTTGCTTCCACAGACGAGCTTTATGGGGATGCTGACTTCATTTTCCAGCAGGACTTGGCACTTGCCCACACTGCCAAAAGCACCAAAACCTGGTTCAATGACCGTGGGATTACTGTGCTTGATTGGCCAGCAAACTCGCCTGACCTGAACCCCATAGAGAATCTATGGGGCATTGCCAAGAGAAAGATGAGAGACATGAGACCGAACAATGCAGAAGAGCTGAAGGCCGCTATTGAAGCATCCTGGTCTTCCATAACACCTCAGCAGTGCCACAGGCTGATAGCTTCCATGCCACACTGCATTGAGGCAGTAATTGCTGCAAAAGGGGCCCAAACCAAGTACTGAGTACATATGCATACTTATACTTTTCAGAGGTCCGATATTGTTCTATGTACACTCCTTGTTTTATTGATTGCATGTAATATTCTAATTTTCTGAGATTGTGGATTTGGGGTTTTCATGAGCTGTACGCCATAATCATCACAATTATGACAAATCAGGGCTTGAACTATTTTGCTTTGCATGTAATGAGTCTATCTCATATATTAGTTTCCCCTTTTAAGGTGCATTACTGAAATAAATGAACTTTTGCACGATATTCTAATTTTTCGAGTTTCACCTGTATGTATATGTGCCTTCAAGTCAGTATTGTCTCCTGGCAACTGGCTGGATTAGTCCCTGCAGTTTAATTCATGGTCTCCTAGTTTCTAGCCTGATGTCAGACTTGTCCCGACTTAGACATTTAGGGAAGAAAGACCCTTGACTCCATTCTTTGAAGTGAAAGGTACTTTTACTAAAGTCAAGTGCTTACAGCAAAAGCAAAGCTGGATCTGAGTATTCTCGCACAAAGTTTGTAATTTTCCCCTTCCTCTGGCCCTCCCACTTGACCAGTTTATCATTTGTCCAATAGCATTTGTTTTTGATGCTTTGGGAATGGCTTTGAAGATTGGTGTAGTTTTGCATTCCATTCTCAGGCTTCATCCTTGATCTGTCGGTTTAGCCCAGATCGACACCTCTTGTTCCTGTCACCCTGTCACCCCCTCCCCTTTTCCTGCTCATTCCCATGCCCATTTCTTACTTTTCCAGTTGCCTGCTCCTCCCTTTCATTTTATGGAAGGATGCCAGTGAAGCAGAGTTTGCTGAAGATGGCAGCCCTGACACTACCCCTAACTAACTAACCTCTTCCCCCCCCCAATATAGTAAGTACTTAGATTACAATATCTATGTTGCTTTAGCTCAGGCATCAGTCTCAGACTGAACAACCACAAAAAACCTCCCTCTTTTTCATTTCCTCTCTCAGCTCTAGATTTCAAGGCTGAAATCACTTGTTCCTCATACCTTGAAAAGGGGAGTAGGAAAGTTGCTGAGCAGAACAAACACAGTGTTATTATTTGGGGGCATTTGGGGAAGCCTTTATGGAAACCTGTGTGCCTGCTAGCAACATGCCAGAGTCCCTACAATTAAATAATCTTTTCTATAAAAGATTTGTGACAAAATAAAGCACACCATACCAATTCTTAGCAGCTGTTCTTGGCTCAGCTTTTCCTCCATGCTGTTGAAATGTGGTGCCATGTATTTAGAACATCTCTATGAAAGATTTCTTTAATCTCATATTTGCTTTGGGATGTGTACACATGTGAATGTGTTTGCATCTATGAATAAACCTACCAGTCTCCTGTCTTTATCCATACAATAGATAAGCCGAGAAAGAGCAACTGGTGCAGAGTCACTGGCTTAGATTTATGCCTCAGAGAATAATCAACTTTGTTTTTCCCCCCAATTATTTATTCTAATGGTTTTAATATCAACATTGCACTTGCACCTGCAAGTTAATTCTGTTCCTTTGTCAGCTCTTTTACAAAAGTCCACTTACAATCCTTCCATCTGCTGGAACAATGGCCAGTTCCTTATTCCAATGGTGTGGGCAGTAGAATAAACTTATAAAAGGAATTGCCCAGTACAAAATGGCTGGCCTTTTTCCATCTGTCAGGCACCTAGGTGATAGAAAAACTGTTTAACTTAGGGGCTGTCATTGATTGATATAAGAACATGGGTATATTTTTTATGAAGATGGCTTTCTGGTTTATCTAGCATTTTAGAAGACTGCTACGTACAACATTGCAGACCCAGTGGTGAATGATTTGGAAGAGGGCTTTGGGACAGAGACCCATGGTTTCACTCAGGAGAATGAGCAGCAGGGATCCAAAGTGTAACAGGTCTGGCTGACTGTACTGCAAATTAGGTAATGCAGTGAAATTTGTAAAAGTAATGCAAATTATCATCTCAAGAGGGGGAAGCTGCATAAGACCATGAAGTCTAAAATGTCCTAATTGGACCACTGAAAATCGGGCCAAGATTGGGAGATTGCTTGTAGCTGTACAAGCCCAAGATAAGAGTGGCAAGGAAGGACTTCCGGTGGCGGCGCGGCGCCGAAGACAGCCTTCCCGGGCTGCCCGCGGCTCAGCTGTTTGTTTTTTCGCCCGAAACAGCGCCGATCAGCTGTTCGGGCGAAATTGAAGCCCCCTCCTCGGGAGAAGAGGAGGGGGTGAGGTCTCAGGTAGGGGTAGAGTTCTCCGGGGCCGCCTGAGCTTGGAGCTTGGGCGGCTGAAGGATTGAACTCCCCCGAAGCCTGGGCTGCTCCCAGCTGGCCGGCGTCTCTGCTCCGAACTTCTTGGAGCAGAGCCAGGCGTCTGCGAACCATCCCTGCCTGAGGAAAGAACTATGATTTAAAGGAGCAGGCAGAGCGGTGCAAGAGGGAAAGGTGAAGAGGATTATTTTACTATACTTTCTAGCTTTTTGGACTTTTTAAACTTTAAGTGAAAGTGCGTCATAATTGAGGACTAAAAGATGGCGGCGAAACCTCCCCCTAAAACTCTTCGGAGCGGTGGATCCTCGCCGGTGCAACAATCATCACTACAGGCGTTGCACCCTTCTGAAGTGCTGACACCGAAGGATTTACGAGATGCTCTGGATAAACTTTTGGAATCAATCAATCAATCAATCGGTGATAAATTTGCACAGATGGAGGAGAAATTGGAGAAATTGGAGGAGAGAATGGAAGAGAGGATGGAACAGAAGTACAGCGTGATGAAGGTAGACATTTTGTCTTCAGTGCATAAAGTGGCGGGATGTGTGGAAGAATTAGATGAAAAAATGGATGATCTGGCTCAAAGGAACGCTATATTAGAAGTAAAAGCACGGGAGAATGAAAATGCAAGAGACAAAATGGAAAGGGAGTTAAGCCTAGCTCAATATTACCAGATGCAGTTTGCTGTTAGAATCAGAGGGTTAAAAGAGAACATTAAAGAAGATTTAAAGCAGCTGATTTCTGAGGCTCTTGAAGTGGTATTAAACCAGCCAGCATCTGAAATAAGAGCAGCTATGGATAAAGTGTTTCGGGTGAATTCATGGATTGCCAGACAGAGAAAATTGCCTAGAGATGTGGTGGTTTATTTTGCAAAAAGAGAGATTAGAGATCAAGTTATACAAGCTGCCTATGATGCTAAAGTGGTGATCGCTGAACAAGAAGTCTTGGTTTTAAAAGAAATTCCTCCAAGGATTTTAAGGGGAAGGAAGGACTATACATTTCTCGTGCATGAGCTTAAGCAAAGAGACATAAGGTTCAGATGGGAGATTCCAGATGGGCTGATGGTGATGCATGAAGGTAAAAGGTATCGGCTGATTACTGTGAAGCAAGCGCGTGATTTCTACAATAACGTCTTAAAAGCAACCCCATCAACACTTCTGGAAGCTGGAAAGGGATCGGGAGAAGGAGAACATCAAGAGGATGAAACAGAGGAAAGTGGCCCTGGAGTAGATCAAGATACAACTTCTTTGGATGATCCTAGAGAGCAAAGAGTAACGCGTGCTGCTTTAAAACGAGCAAAGAAAATAAAAGAACAAGATCAGCAAAAGTCTTCAGATTCTTCACAACGTATGCAAGCTGTGGGAGGAGCACGGCCTAAAGAAATTAGCCCTATCAAAGCTGTGCTCCAAGAGCTTTGGGAGGATATGCATGGCAACTAAATTTCTAACCTGGAATGTTAATGGACTAAATTCACCGCAGAAGAGGAAGAAAGTTTTTCAATATTTAAAACAATTTAAGATAGATGTTATATGTTTGCAAGAAACGCATATTAGAGTTTTGGATCAAAAGTATTTATTGAACTCGAGACTGGGTACGCAATTTGTTGCCTCTGCAGAGAATAAGAAAAATGGAGTGGTTGTTTATGTTAAAAGTGCCTTAACAGCAGACTTAATTGAAGTAGATAAGCATGGAAGATATGTTATGATTGAGCTGTTGTTAGAAGGCAAAAAGACGCTTCTAGTTGGATTATATGCACCTAATCAACAACAAGCGGATTTTTTTAGTTTACTCCACACAAAGCTTACCCAGTTGGATTATAAATCTTTTATTCTTATGGGAGACTGGAATGGTGTCTTGGATGCACAGTTGGACAAGGCTGGAGCTTTTAAGCGCATTCCAAGTCATGCTAGATTGCCTAAATCTTTTTTTGAAATGAAGGACGACCTGGAATTGAGAGATATTTGGCGTGAGAGGCATTTGCAGGAGAAGGATTATACTTTTTATTCTGATAGACACCAATCTTTTTCGAGGATTGATTTTATTTTGTTGACTAATGATTTTTTTTTGAGAACTAAAAAGGTGAAGATTTGTGCAAGAACTATTTCCGACCACAGTCCAGTTTGGTTGGAGATTGATAAGGAGAAAAGAGACAGGCGCTCATGGCGTGTAAATGAGAATTTGTTTAGAAATCAGAGAAATGTGGAAGAATGCAAACAGCGGATGAAGGATTTTTTTGAGATTAATATGAATAAGGGTACCTCTATGGATATGGTTTGGGATGCTAGCAAGGCATATATGAGAGGGGTGTTGATATATATGAATAATAGACATAGACGCGCAGTGGAAACTAGAAGGAAAGAACTGGAGAATGAAATAAAGGAAAAAGAAAAGGCTTTGATTCTGAATCCAGAGGATGTGAAGGTTAAGGAGGCTATTAGACTGCTAAGAGGACAATTTGATAAATTAATGGCAGATCAAGTGGCAACCAATCTGCGGTTTGCTAAGCATAATACTTTTTGCAACGCTAATAAGCCAGGCAGATGGTTAGCTTATAGACTGAGGAAAAAACAAAGGGCCTCTAATATAGATAAGATTGAGTATAAAGGAAGGGTTGTGTTTCAACAGAATCTTATTAAGGATGCTTTTGTGGATTTTTATTCGAAATTATATACTAAAGAGGAAATTAATGTAAAAGATATTGATATATATTTGGAGAATGCTAGCATCCCAGTTCTTACGCAAGTACAAAAAGAGGGGATTAATCAACTGATTACAGAAGAAGAAATTCTTACAGCAATTAAGGAATTGAAGTTGGATAAAGCGCCAGGTACGGATGGCTTGACTGCAGCCTATTATAAAAATTTACAATTTGAGATGATAAAGCCGTTAAAGGAACTGTTTCAGACAATTCAGAGGGAGGGAAAGGTGCCACCGTCTTGGAGAACAGCTTTTATCTCTTTGATTCCGAAGGAAGACCAGGATGCTACTCAAGTTAAAAATTACAGACCGATATCGCTTTTGAACACAGATTATAAGATATTTGCTAAGGTTTTGGCTAATAGACTGATGAGGGTTCTGCAACAGGTGATTCATGGGGATCAAACGGGGTTTATTAGTGGTAGGCAAATGAAAAATAATGTGAGACATATAGTTGATGTTTTAGAGTTTTTGGAAAGGCACAACCAGATCTCTGCAGCGCTAATTTTTTTAGATGCTGAAAAGGCCTTTGATCAATTGAATTGGCAATTTTTGTTGAAAGTTTTAGATAAAATGGATTTTGGGGAAAATTTCTTACAGCCGATTAGGGCATTATATCAAAAACAAACTGCCCGAATCATAGTTAACAATAGCCTGACAGTAGCATGTAACATTGAGAAGGGCACAAGGCAGGGGTGTCCGTTATCGCCCTTGTTATTTGTGTTAACATTAGAGATATTATTGGTTAAGATTCGGAGTTCGGGAAAAATTAAGGGGATACAAGTTGGGGATCAGGATTATAGATTGAGAGCATTTGCAGATGATCTGGTTGTTACAGTGACCCAGCCAGAGCACTCTGTTGTGGACCTGATGGAGATAATAACACAATATGGGAAGGTTTCTGGATTTAAGGTAAATACACAGAAAACTAAAATTTTGGCTAAAAATATGACAGTTTCACAGAAGGCTCTCTTAGAAGGATTAAATGGATTTGAGATTGTTAAGAGGGTTAAATATTTGGGGGTGATTTTGTCGCCCTCTAATACAAAGCTATATAAAAATAATTATGAAAAACTATGGGGGAAAATTCAAAAAGAATTGGAGAGTTGGCAAAAATTGCAATTGTCTTTGTTGGGACGGATTGCAGCAGTGAAAATGAATGTCCTGCCCAAATTTTTATTTTTGTTTCAAATGATACCGATCCTTAAGAAAGATTCTAATTTGGAGGAATGGCAGCGTGGTATCAATAAATTTGTGTGGGCAGGGAAAAAACCACGAGTTAAACTTAAGATTATGCAGGATACTCGTGAGAGAGGTGGTCTTAAACTGCCTAATTTTAAATTATACTATGAAGCTGCTGCATTAGTAGGAATAAGTGATTGGATTAATTTGACGCAAGGGAGGTTATTAAATCTTGAGGGCCATGATTTGTGGTTTGGCTGGCATGCATATTTGTTGTATGATAAGAAGGTAGACAATGTGTTTAGGGTGCATATTTTAAGACAGGCGTTGCTGAGAGTTTGGAAGAAGTATAGACATAAGTTGAGTTGCAAGATACCATTGTGGGCAATTCCAAAACACGCAATAGAAAATATTCATGCTGGCTTCAAACATGATGTGACTACGTACAAGGAGATTTTAACTTTGGAAAGAAATGTTTGGTGTTTGAAATCATATAGCCTCTTGCGAGAAGAGAAGGTTGTTCAAAATTGGTTTCAATATATTCAGCTACGGGCCAGGTGGAAAGAAGACCAGAAAAATGGTTTTACAATGACTGATGAAAATTTGATAAAGCAAGTTAGAAATCAGGGATCAGCACATATCAAACGGATATATCTTGCATTGATAGAGATTGATTCAGAGACAGAGCTTGTTAAGGATTGTATGATAAAATGGGCCCAAAACATCCAAGAAGTTATCACAATGGACATGTGGGAAAAGATTTGGGTGAGGAACGTAAAATTTACTCAAGCTCAAAATCTAAGAGAGAACTTTTATAAAATGTTTTATAGATGGCATTTAGATCCTAAAAAGCTTGCAAGTATGTATCCGAATTACCAGCCTAAATGTTGGAGGTGTGGTGATGAAGATGCAACATATTTTCACATATGGTGGACATGTAAGAAGGTCAAGGCTTTTTGGATAAAAGTCTGGTGGAATATGCAGAAGATTTTTAAACAGAGGATAAAGTTTTGTCCGCAGCTTTTTTTGTTGGGAATAATTGCAGACGCTACAGTTGTGGACACTAAGTTGATGTTGAACCTAATTACGGCAGCAAGACTTTTGATAGGCCAATATTGGAAGAAAGAGGAATTGCCGACCATAGAAGAGTGGACTTTAAAGGTTTCCGACCTGGCAGAGATGGCGAAGATTTCGGCCTATTTGAAAGATCATTCGCAAGAACGCTATATTATGGAATGGAGAAAATGGATTGAGTTTATCCAGAACAAGTATAGGGTTAAGAAGTTTTATGTAGCATTTGAATAAGTCTTCTTTCGTTTTTTTTTCTTTTTTCTTTTAGTTTTTTATATATAGTTAATATTGTTAAGGTGTGTCTTATCCTATATAAGCTAGAGAGTAATGGATTTTAGATTTTATAGTGGGTAGTATATGGATGCTTATGATTGCCTTTTTATAGATATATACCTTGTATTTAGCTCTGGGAAGTCGGGGGGGGGAGGGGGGGATGGAGGGAGGGGAGGAGGGAGGGAGGTTGGGGGGAGGTAGGGGGGGAGTAGGGAGGGGGAAGGTGGGTTTTTTAAAGGAAAATTGTATTTTAAAACTTTTTCAATAAAAAAAAAAAAGAGTGGCAAGGAAGCATTAGGTAGTAGCAAAAGCCGATCCTCAGCCCCACCCTATCCCTCATAGCACTATTGTGATAGAATGAATTGTGGATGCTTGTACCAACAAAATAGAAGAGATTTGCACCTTGATTGTAGAATCGTAAAGACTGGGGCAATCTTAAAATGAACCACTGTTATTTTCTTAGATGTATATGTAGCAGGGGTAGGGTGAGCTGAAGAGGCAGTGCTAGGAGATGCCTGGGGGAGGAGTCAGAGAGAGGGCAGAGAAGAGTGGAGGCTCTGCTGAGGCCCAGGTTGTGGGGGATAAGCCTGGGAGAGACGACAATAGGGAGAGGCTTTTATGAGGTAAGCCTGAGGGAGAGAAGGAGATAGAAGAGGAGAGGCTTCTGTGGGGCAAGCAAGAGAGAAGAAGGAGGAGGAGGAGGAGGAGGAGGAGGAGGAGGAGGAGGAGGAGGAGAAGAAGAAGAAGAAGAAGAAGAAGAAGAAGAAGAAGAAGAAGAAGAAGAAGAAGAAACCAGCTACCTGAATGCTTTCCCTGCACATGAACTGTCTACTGAGAGAGACTGACCACCACCTCATCACATGTTCCAGCCAAGCAGAGGTGCCTAAGTGAGGGACCACTGTAGACCAGCAGCCATACCAAGAGGGCCAGGGGAACCCAGACTCCAGCGGTCCTTTCAGGGGTAGCGCTACGTATATTTCTGGAGAAAACTCTTAATGATGGGGGGAAAGGAAGAAAAGAGAGAGGATGATTGGCAGCAAGGTGGATGGTCTCAATAAGGACAACAGTGTGATGGAATTAGTGAGGAGATGGATTTCCAGGAGATAGGAGGTGCAATCCAGAGGAGTAAGAGGCAACTCAGTCCAGATGTTGCATATGAGAGAAAGAGGTGAAGCAGTTCCTCCCTAATAGTTCACAGAGTATATTGTAGATGCAGATAGTAGAATCCTCAGTCTAGTAAGATTTTGCCTATGGGTGTGAAAGAAAGAAAAAAAGTACTCAGCTTGGAAGAATCACCACATGCCATTCTTGGTTTGGGGCCTGACCAGCAATGGGTGCCTCATTGAGAGACATAAAAGATCAGGTTGAGCACAGATCATCTTGGATCAAAGCTATATAGTCACTAATAATTGACATTCACTTGATGGCACATAACCAATCAATCAACTAATCAACCAAAAATTGATGGCTATGGGGAGTAATGGCAGACTAAAACAGCTTTGCTTTTAGTAGAACCAATAATCAAGTGGGAAGTGCTGAAAGAATCAGCTCCCTGAATTCCTCTCCGGAGAAGAAGAGGACTTGTGATCGCCCAGAGTGTTCCTTGCAGATGTTCCTTTTGACAGGACCATAAAAGTAGCAATCCCCAGTGGGTTTTATTGCTCTGGGAATTGGGAGAAATAGCTTTAACCAAGCTGCAGTTAGAGTCTTTCATAAGGACAGTGGGTTCACCCACTTCCCCTCTTAATCACTTTTATTGGAAATGGCTTATACATTGCTTTTTGGACATTAAGAATCCCTAGAAAGACAAGTTTTATTACATAAGGTGATTTCCCTCCAACCCTCAGTGAAAGATTTATATAAGTTTAAAAACTGATGGTGCTAAAGAAAAACTTTTATTTATTTGGAAGTAAGCAGCAAAAAGTGTGATTGGAATGCTGATTTTGGAAAGTTTTTAAATAGACTAAGGGGCCAGATTGATTGGAAACAAGTCTTTAAAAAGTTATTATTTCTTATTTGCTTAAAATACTATTTAAATATGTGTAAGTTTTGAGTTTAAGTGTAAAATGATTTCTTCCTGGGAAATGTTCTGGATGAGAGAAAAATGTAATCAGAAGAGACCATGAAAGCTGCGTGAGTCAACCAGAATTAAAGATTATAATTATAGAAGAACTTTCACTAATACAGAATGGAGAAAAATATTTTAACTCTGGTAGAATTTAAGGATATTTGGCAGCAAGGTATCCAGGATTTACTATTTAGACTGTTGAATACAAAAAAATGGGCTTAAAAAGATTTCTTAGCTGAAAATTAGAATTTGAATATGGATTTGAATATGGATTTTAAATTGACAGGATATAAGAATGATATTGACAAATACTATATCTACAAATGAAATATGGGTGAATTTCAATAGTTAAGTGACACATAAATAATAAACCAGGAGAATGACTTGGACACATGGATCTTAACTCAGAAAAGTGATTTGGACAATTTTCTTCCTTTGGATTTATACAAGAGATGTTTTTAAAGTTTGAAGGAATTCCTGAGAAAAGCAAAAGGGAGAAGAAATTAGTTTTGGGGGCATGACCTAAAAAGGAATAATAAAGACCCTTAAAGCTAAAACTAAGGTATACAAAATGGGCATATCTGTTCAAACTTGAACTGTATACAGTCCTCGTTTTTCTATGGTTTTTCTTGTTTGGACTGAATAATGTTTAAAAAAAATATTTATGAATAAGATATGGGGAAAAAAGAATTTTGTATTTTTAGATAAAGTGATATAATTGAGAGAAGAGCAAGAGAAGATGATAAGAAAATAATTTGTGGGACATAATTTGAAGGGATTAAGGATTAATATTTTCAATTTGGTGTTTCTAGTACCTCTTAATGGAATTTTTCTTGATTAAGTTTAAATGAAGTTTTAAAGATTGGTTTTCAGATATAAGAATAAGACATGGAAAAATGAGCTTTAGAGAAAGTGACAAGGGGTAGTGTAAATTACAGGAAAGAATTATAAAACTGATTTACTTGTTTAAAGTTTATACGTATATACATATACATATAAGGTAAAGGTAAAGGTTCCCCCGCACATGCGTGCTAGTAGTTTCCGACTCTAGGGGCCGGTGCTCATCTCCGTTTCAAAGCCGAAGAGCCAGCGCTTGTCCGAGGACGTCTCCGTGGTCATGTGGCCGGCATGACTAGACGCCAAAGGCGCACGGAACGCTGTTACCTTCCCACCGTAGTGGTCCCTATTTTTCTACTTGCATTTTTATGTGCTTTCGAACTGTTAGGTTGACAGAAGCTGGGACGAGTAACAGGCGCTCACTCTGTTACACGGCACTCGGGATTCGACCCGCCAAACTGCCGACCTTCTGATCGACAAGCTCAGCGTCTTAACCCACTGAGCCACCGCGTCCCTAAACATATACATATACATACATACATACATACATACATACATGTGTGTGTGTGTGTGTGTGTTAGCTCTTAATGGACTTTTGCTGATTAAGATTGAAATATGAAGTTTTATTATTTGGCAATAGATAAAAGAGGAGATATGGATGAAGTGAGTTTGGTTGAAATATTAGAGGATGTGTTAAGCTATTGAAAATGTGTATACTTATATTATATCCCTTATATTAAAGGCATCCCTTATATTATTTCTTTTATATATTTTTATCTTTTATGTAGTTTTCCCTTTTCCCCTCCCCTTTTCCCTCTTTTTCCACTTTCTATTTTTTCTTATTTATATTCTCTTTGGTTTGTATTAGTTTTTTTTCTACATAATTTTAAATTTCAATAAAAATTATTAAATGATTACTATAATGGCACTAGAAATGAAATGGACAAATATTTATTTATTTATCATTATTTATTAAACTTGTATGCTGGCTTAAACCAAATGATACTTTAAAACATTTAAAACAAAACTAAATAAAAATAGAAAACCAAGAAACTCTGTAGGTTCTTAATCCAAGCATCTTACAATAAACTAATAAGAGAATGGGAGGAAAGGGAAAGTGTGGATGAGGGTAATATGTACAAATAGAATAATAAGATAATATAAGATAACTTTATTATCATTTGTTTACTGTGAGCACAGCGACACACATCAAAAATGAAATTTAGTTGCCTGCTCTCAAAATGAACAGATATATGACACACACCTAAACTTACTATATACAACATATATATACTATATACAACATATATGTAGACCGACACCCTACATATACATAACATATGAATATTAAACACTGTCCATCTTGAATATATAATGGAAGGAGGAAGCCTGAGAGTTCACAAGGTTAATGCTGTATGGAATTAAATTGTGACTGAATCTGGATGTTCTGTTTTGGATACCACGAAGCCTCCTCCCAGAAGATAGCAAGGAAAACAGGTTGTGAAGAGGATGTGTAGTGTCCCAGACACTCTTATGGACCCTGCTCAAGCAACGCTTCTGTGCTGTGTCCTGGATGGGAGGGAGGGAACTGCCAACGATCTTTTTGGCCATCCTCACCACTCTCTGCACCACCTTCCTGTCTGAAGCAGTGATGCTTCCAAACCAGACTGTGATGCTGTATGACAGGTTGCTCTCGATCGTCCCCCTGTAGAAAGTGGTAAGGATAGGAGAAGGAAGATGTGCTTTTCTCATGCGATGCAGAAAATGCAGGCGCTGCTGTGCCCGCTTCATCAGTGTCTCACTGTTGAGCAACCAACTCAGCCTACTTGTTAACTGCACACCCAGGAATTTAATGCTGGTAACCATTTCCACAGGTGAATCATTTATGCACAGAGAAGTGTGGCTGTGTCTGCATTTTCTGAAATCAACAATGATCTCTTTAATGTCATCAAGCATAGAAAACTTGAATGAAGTTTGGAAGAAGGATTAATTTAATTAATTTAATTTAATAACATTTATATACCGCCCTTCTCCCTAAGGACTCAGGGCGGTTCACAGGGCAGAATAAAATAGCAAATACAAACATTAAAAAAGATTAAACAATTGCCCTAGTTAAAAACAATGGAAATACAGTGCTAAAAACCCCAAGAAAAATTAAAAGACCAAAGATAAAACAACCCCAGCAATCCCCATCAGGCTAGGCCAGCTTGTACAAACAGAAATGTCTTAAGATCGCGGCGAAAGGAGCGAAGATCGGGCGCCATCCGGAGCTCTACCGGTAGCTGATTCCACAGCTCCGGAGCGCCCACAGAGAAGGATCTCCCCCTGGGGGCCACCAATCGACATTCTCTGATCGGTGGCACCCTGAGGAGGCCCTCTCTGTGGGAACGCACAGGGCGCAGGGAGCTTGATGCCGGCAGCAGATGTTCCCTGAGGTACTCCGGTCCCATGCCATGGAGTGCTTTGAACACTGTTACCAGTACCTTGAATCTCACCCGGAAGACAACTGGCAACCAATGCAGCTCACGGAGCAGAGGTGTAACGTGGGAGTATCGGGAGACTCCCAACACCACTCTCGCGGCTGCATTCTGTACCAGTTGGAGCTTCCGGGTGGTCCTCAAGGGCAGCCCCATGTAGAGAGCGTTGCAGTAGTCCAGACGAGAGGACACGAGCGCATGAGTGACCGTGCATAGATCATCCCGGCTAAGATAGGGCCGCAACTGACGCACCAGGCGAACCTGTGCGAAGGCCCCCCTAGTCACAGCTCCTATATGGTCTTCTAAGGTGAGCCGTGAATCTAGGAGGACCCCCAAGTTGCGAGCCCTATCTACGGGGGGTAATAGTTCACCCCCCATAGCCAGAGGTGGAATGTCCGAATAAACCCGGGATGAAGGTATGCAAAGCCACTCAGTCTTGTCGGGGTTGAGCTGGAGTCTGTTCCTCCCCATCCAGACCCGAACCGCCTCCAGGCAACGGGACATCACGGTGAGGGCATCACTGGGGTGGTTTGGGGTCGAAAAGAAAAGTTGGGTATCATCAGCATACTGATGATACCCAACTCCAAAGCCACGAATGATCTCACCCAGCGGCTTCATGTAGATGTTGAACAGGAGAGGCGAGAGGACCGACCCCTGAGGAACTCCACAAATGAGAGACCTGGCGGTCGACCTCTGCCCCCCTGCCAACACCGACTGCGAACGTCCCAAGAGATAGGAGGAGAACCACTGTAAAACCGTGCCTCCCACTCCCAATCCCCTGAGACGCCGCAGCAAGATACCATGGTCGATGGTATCGAAAGCCGCCGAGAGGTCTAATAGGACTAGGACAGAGGAATGCCCCCTGTCCCGAGCCCTCCAGAGATCATTCACCAGCGCGACCAATGCCGTCTCCGTGCTGTGCCCGGGCCTGAAACCCGATTGGTACGGGTCTAGATAATCCGCTTCATCCAGGACCAGAGGGAGCTGATGCGCCACCACACTCTCAACAACCTTCGCAAGAAAGCGGAGGTTGGAGACAGGACGAAAGTTGTTCAATACAGCCGGGTCCAGGGCAGGCTTCTTGAGGAGAGGCCTCACCACCGCCTCCTTCAAGACGGCGGGGAAGATACCCTCACTCAAAGAAGCCGATATAACTGCCTGGAACCAGCTGCGTGTCCTCTCCCGGGCTGCATAAACCAGCCAGGAAGGGCACGGGTCCAGTAAACATGTGGTGGTGCTCAGCCTCCCCATGATCCTGTCCACTTCCTCCGGAGTCACAGAATCAAACTCCTCCCAGGTGATATCGACAAGACCACCCGTGTCCTGATCGTCAGACTCTGCCCAGTCAGAGTCCAGACCGGTCCGAATCCGAGCGATTTTGTCCGACAGATGTTGGTTAAACTCCTCGGCACGTCCCTGCAAGGGATCCTCCCTCACCTCCTGATTTAGGAGGGAGCGAGTCACCCTAAACAGGGCAGCCGGGCGATTATCTGCGGACGCAATAAGGGTGGCGAAGTGGTTGGACCTCGCCTCCCTAATTGCAGCGAGATAAGACCTAATATAGGCTCTTAGTCGCAATCGGTCGGGTTCGGATCGGCTGGACCTCCAACCGCTCTCTAGGCCCCGTCTCCGACGCTTCATCTCCCGGAGCTCCGCAGAGAACCATGGAGCTCGACGGGATCTGCACCGGGTCAGGGGCCGCAGGGGTACAACTCGGTCAAGGGCCTCAGTGGCCGTCCTTTCCCAGGCTTCCACTAAGGCCTCGGCCGAGCTGTGAGAAAGGGAGGCAGGTGGGGACCCCAGCGCCGCCTGGAACCTCTGGGGATCCATTAAGCGTCTGGGGCGGTACCATTTGAGTGGTTCCAAACACCCACGGCGGGGGGTGGCAAAGCGGAAGACCAGCCGCAGGAGATGATGATCGGTCCATGACAGGGGCATAATAATTGGAGAGCCCCCACCAAGACCATCTAACCACCGTCCAGACAAGAAAACAAGGTCAAGGGTGTGGCCTCCCTCATGAGTCGGTCCCGAAATTACTTGCGTCAGGTCCATGGCCGTCATGGAAGCCATGAACTCCCGAGCCAACTCAGATGATCCTCCCAGAGATGGTAGGTTGAAGTCCCCCAAAACTATAAGTTTCGGGAACTCAACCACCAGCCCAGAGAGGGCATCGAGCAGCTCGGGCAGGGCTGCTGCTGCGTGACTAGGCGAAAGGTACACCAGCAGCAAGCCCAACTGCGCACCAGGGCCGCATCTCAAAAAGAGAGACTCACACCCGACTATCTGGGGAACGGTGGCCTCCCGCGGACACAAGGTCTCCCTCATAACAACAGCCACTCCCCCACCCCTACCCTGAGCCCGAGGCCGGTGCAGCACCCGGAAACCTGGTGGGCAAAGATCAACCAGAGGAACACCGCCCTCTGGGCCCAACCAGGTTTCCGTGATGCAAGCCAGGTCAGCCTGCTCCCCCTCGACCAAGTCTCGGACGAGAGGGGCCTTGTTAACGACTGACCTGGCATTCAAATACACCAGCCGGAGCTCAGGAGGCTGCACATCCTCACTCCCGGGACCTCGGGGCGGAACCAGAGGGTCGGAGTGCCTCACCGCTTGTAAGCAGCGGAGAGGCCTTCCCTGAGATCGATACGGCCCTCTGTTCCTACACCTGCTGCCATTCCCTATCGTCGTGGGAATAGATAATCCCACGACTGGCCCTGAAGCCCCAGAAGCAGCCGACCCCCGCTCCTCCCCTCCGCGATCAGCCTCAGCACTAGCCTGAACAAAGGTAGTTGGACTGCCCCCCTCGTCCAAACAACCAAGAAAAGAACCCTCCCTCCTCCCTAACCCCCCAAAAAATTTTGACAAAAAACAAATCAAGGATTAAAAGGATAAGGTCAAAAATTTGTCCAAAGAGAGGGAGAACATTGAATTTAGAACAATAGAACAATGAGAGATGGGTATAAGTATGAGAGAAACAAGAAAAAAATGATTTGATACTTGTTCATTTTGAATATGTTTGTTTGCTTCAGATTGTAAAGTGTATGTAGTATTTTATGTTAGAGTTAAGCAAAAGGGTTTATGCATGATGCTAACAGCCAACTTAGGCCATCCAGATGTTGTGGAACACCAGTTAGCTTGGTCATCTGGAGGCATCAGTAGCATTTACACAGAGTTGTTACGTCTCTCCACCTCAAGAAGTTCCCAAGGCAAGTGCCGTGGAGAGGCCCTTGCTATCACCTGGGGCCTTAAATCTATGGCCAGTTTAATTTCACTGTAACTCCTCTTGCTGAAGAGGGAGTAATAACTCCACTTCTTTCCAGGAAACTAGGTGCCAGATGAGCCCAAGAAGTGTTGTAATAAGGAGAGTGCTCAATAAAACCAGGCCAAGTGAACTCACATAGGTAACAGATGGACTAATTAGAGAGAGTCCTTTGTAGTTTAAGCAACCAGTCAGCTGAAATAAAGGTAAAATGAAAGCCAACTGTGTTTCCCAAAGACCAGCCAACACATGCTGCCCAGGAGCCCAAGTACTTCTTGAGCAATGTACAGCCAGCCATAAACACAAGAGAACAGGAAGATCTCAGTGGAGGAAAAAATGTTTGCAATAAGCATAGATTTCAGAGGTGGGATTCAGATATGTGAACAACTGGTTCTCTGTGTGGATGCTGCTTCCAGAAGTCCATTCTGGGCCTGGGCAACAAAAAATTAGCTACCGGTTCTGCTGAAGTGGTGCGAACTGGGTGAATCCCGCCACTGATAGATTTGCATGAAAAGTCTCCCAGTTACAAAGCAAAAACTTTGCATTCCATTTATATATATATATATATATATATATATATATATATATATATATATATATATATATATATATATATATATATATATATATATATATATATATATATATATATATATATATATATATATATATATATATATATATATATATATATATATATATATATATATATATATATATATATATATATATATATATATATATATATATATATATATATATATATATATATATATATATATATATATATATATATATATATATCAAGCCATTTACAATGAAGCCACATATGTATCAAACAGCAGAGATGAAAAAGAAAGATATGGGTGGGTTTCCAAGAAAAGTAATAAAAATCATGTTTTCTAGCTAATCACAATACTGTGTGATCATGTCAGCATAGTGCTGTCTCCAGATATCAGAAACTAGGAGAGAGATACCCAACCTTTGGGGCACCAGGGACCAGTTCCATGAGGACAGGTTTTTCTGTGGACCTGAGGGTGCGTGGTTTTGTGTGCTGCCTGGATCCCGCAGATGGGGCTTTGCTTGTTTGTGCAGATCGGTTGCTGGCATGCTGCAGCCCGGTACAGGTCCACGGACCAGGGGTTGGAGACCCCTGAACTAGGAGGCCAGCGGCAGAAACAAAAGCCCTAATGGCATCTAGATCTAAACTGCAAAAATCTCAATAACCACTAGATGTCAGAAATGTCTGGTTTTTCTGTAAGTTTTTGGCTTTGCTGCCATCTAATGGTCATTTTAAATTTTGACACCCTTTTCTGGTACTCTTAAATGGGTTATTTTGTAAGACATTTAACAGGATAAACAGGAAAACTAAGCAAAAGAAGGCCAACTAGTTAAAAGATGACATGGATATAAGATACTCTGATTTTACATATTTGTGTTGGCAATAGTTGGCCTATTGTAGACCCAAGCCATAGTCAACCTCTTGGCAAGTTTGTTTCACAAGTTATGCAAATTCAATCAGAAGTTCTTATTTTAAAAGTTAGGAGCCTAAAAAGCTAGAACTCACCCAAAAAGTCCAGAAGAAGCTGGGTTTTGAATAGAAGTATTCATTGATTGAAAAAACAGTTCATTCCTTCATATCAGAAGTGCTGTAGGCTGCCTTTCTGAGATTGAAATTTCTTTACCTTCTTTTCCTAAATTGAATGACAATTATTACAGCCTCACGATGCCTTCGTACAGAGCCTAAGAAACAATGTTTTGAATTTTAGCAAACCAATCCTCACATCTTAATACTTAATTAATGGCCCACTGGGGTAAAAATGCATTAATTTTAGCAAATGGTAGGAAACTGGAATTATGTGTTATGCGTTCAGGCAATGAGTATCGGTCTTGGGAATTATTTTCATTAACATGACAAAGAAGCGCACATGGAGGTAAAAGACATAAACATTTATTCAAGTGTTGGGGGCACTGTAAAATCTTTTAGATATATGTACCCCAACTTGGGAACTATATAGAGATTCATTCTTGACTCATTTGTCACTGATTATCTCCTTTGGCCAATTTTCAAATGCAAATTCTATCTCCTGCGCTCCTTTCATCCATAAATCTGCTCTGACCTTTTTCAGTTCAGCGTGGTTGTGAGCTGTGGTTGGGAAAAATCAAACATTGCCTATTTCATTACTAATAAGAGCTTTCCTCCAGGTGTGTACTGGCTTAATCTCATAGCCGGTTGAGTTACTTTATTTCTGACTAATTAACTTAAAACTGAGGCAAAATGGTTCTCCTTTTGGAATTCTGTGAGTTTTCAGGACTTCTGGGCAGTCTTAGGGCCTATCAGTGGGAGTTCTTGCATCACCCCTCCTATTTCCTGATAAGGAAGGCCTGCATCCTCTTGGATTTAAACTTGGCATTTTTTTTCTTGGCTGATCAGACACACCACTTTATGTTTTTCATGCTAGCTGGCAGGTGATTATTGACATTTTCCTCATTTCTGCCCTGGAAAATCTTAAGTCCCAACTTATCTCCCAATTGCTTCATTAAAGTAGCCTACGGTTCTTTTTTGTTCTTTTTTCTCCTGGGCTTCAGCAAGGTGCTGTGTTCACCTCTCAGGGAGCGAGGAGCCAAAATACCTATTCTGATGTTTTCTGAAGTTTGCATAGTCTTGCCATCTTATGCTCTAACCCTGGAGAGGTAGATGCTCCTGGGAGGATCCCAAATGGGACAGCCCTTTCTCTATCCCACTGCTCTACCAACCAAATGGTTTTGTGAAGTAGTATACTGCCTCTGCCCTTGGAGGTACAATTTAGCCATAGTAACTAGCTGTTACGGATAGCTCTATAGAATTGTTAAGGCATCTGAAGATAATTAAACATATGAATGAGGTCCAATTGAGGAGGGAGTAATAACAATCGAGATCCTACAAAAAAACTCTTCTTCTAAAGCTAGCATTTGAACTGGAAGAAGAGTTTTCCTTTCACCACCAAGGTTCTGTGCCAATTTACAATTTCTCCCAGTTTCAAAGCAAATACATTTCAGAAGATAAATCTTCCCAAGGCCGTATGAGATGCTGAAGAGATTAATTTCCTTCTCTATACTGGCTACTCCAGAGTATGATTAGTCTATGAAATGCACAAATTACAAACCAGTTGAAAACACAGGGGACTGCAAACAAGTAATGTATATTATGGTTTAGCTCAATATATGAATCCTACCCAAAAGAACTGTTTAGTTAAAGATGTTGACTTGAGAGAGCTGGGTCTGGCAATATCAGAAACACCAGCCTGAAATCAGTCAAGTCCATTCCAGTAACAAACGATAGGTACCGATCTCCTTCTTTTATCCAAAAATGGGGCTCCAAGAGCCCATTACACTGAGAAAATAACTAAATCGTGAAATCACTACAAATAAGTCTTTTATGTTATGCCTAGCAGTCACTGCTCTCCTTTCTTAATGGCTTTCCTTGTCTTGCAATGAATTGATCTATTGGAGGTTGGTATCCTGTGCAACTTCAAGTTCTAACATCAAATAAAGGAAGCCTGACATCCTGACATTTCACAGAGTCCGCAAAAGGAGTCTCTGCATGTGCATAAGCCAGACAGGGTTGAATACAATCTATGTTAAATCCATGGACATTAGGAGATGTAACCAGTTGCCACAATTCTCCTCCATTTACATACTGACCATATAACTAGTCCTCGCTTAGAGACTGCCTCACACAGCAATTATTCACAGTTTTGACTGTGATGGAAAAGACCTTTGCAGGTCTGTAAAGCAAAGCAAAACTGACATAAGTTCATAAGCACAGTCAGGGGTTCACTTAGTGACTGCTTTACTTAGTGACCATTGCCAGTCCCAATTATGGTCACTAAGACAGGACTACCTGTGTTGAAAGAAATATAGGAACAGGACAACTTGTAACAGTATTCACAGCAAATAGCAGAACAAGTAATAGAATTGACAGTGTTCTTTCCGATTTCCAAGGGTGCATTTTTTGATGTTTCCCTATGAGATAGGAGATAGGAAATAAGATAGAAAATAAGCATCTTGATGTGAAAGGTTCCAGCCATGTCATGAATCCCTTGTTCTATCTTTCTATTTGCCAGGAGATTTTAGCACCTGGCAGCATTCAGTAACTTGGTTCTCCCCCTCCCATCTCTGCACTTGAAGATAATGCAGGCCATTCGGTGCTCTATCATCTTGCATTCTATCCCAGTCAAACCTGCCGCCCTCCACTAGGATTTCACCCCTCTCATTTTCCAGGCCAGATGGTTGTATCTGTTGAGCAATACTAGATGAGAAAGGGGAAGAAGATCGCTAATGCAGTCTTGGCCATAGCCAACTAGCCATCTCAGTTGTCTCCTGCCCCACTTGGTTAACCCAGCGCAAATCCTAACTCCCTTTCTTCCTTTATTGCTGATCCCTACTCAGATCTTGCTAGCAGGGTCTTTAGAGCAATTGCAGACTTGATTGCAACATAAATTCAGAACAAAAACAAATGTGTCTAGTTTTTTTGTGTCTGTAATTTGAACTGAAATGGACTTTTCTTTGGATCCTGAATTTCATAGCTTCAGGGTGACTCCAGTTTTTATGAGCTTTTAGACAGAACTTCTTCACAGCTAGTATACCCAATCCCCAGAGTCCTTGTTCTTCTGGGAAGGAAATTCTGGGAGTTGAAGTCCACACATCTTAAAAGTTGCTGAGGTTGAGAAACACTGCCTTATAGGATGAATAATGGCACATACACGAGGTACACTTCTGCATGGAAAAAATAACCAGATCGAGAAGCTCCAGTCCAAACTTGGTATCAAAGAAATTAATCAAAGCAGGACATGGAAAAGCAGTTTGCAGATGACATTTTGCATAGAGGGAGCTGAAAACATGGAATCTGAAGGGAGAAAAGCAGAGCAGAGTAAGCAATATCTTCATCTTAGTGGCCCCATTGGACTGGCCTTCATGCATGTGTGAGAGTCTCTTTCTGCGGCAAGTACAGTACAAGCACAGCCTAGATAAAGTAATTCTGCCTGGATTTGGCAGCTCCAAAACAGGCAGTTTTATTTATTTTTTATTTTAATTCCATTTATATCCCGCCCTTCTCCGAAGACTCAGGGCGGCTTACAAGCTTAGCAGTAGCCTTCATTCTATGTATATGCCTGCTTATTAGGGCTTTCACACACACCCCAAGCGGCATTATTACAAAGTCAGCTTATTGCCCCCAACAATCTGGGTCCTCATTTTACCTACCTCGGAAGGATGGAAGGCTGAGTCAACCTTGAGCCTGGTGGGACTCGAACCTGCACTAATTGCAGGCAGCTGGTGTTACTTAAGGAGGCATTAGACCACTGCTCCACCAAGGCTCTTTCACAGGGGAAAGAGCCCAGCTGTTTGCATCTGGCTGAAATGTCTCTGTGTGAAGGGCACTTGGCCCTGATTTTGAAGCCTCTGAATCAGAACAAATCTTCTGTTCCTAAAACAATCTGTCTAGGTGGTACAATGAAGAAGGTAGGTAGATGTGTGTGTGTGTGTGTGTGTGTGTGTTTTGTTGGGAGAAAGAGAAAGAATGGAAGAAAAAAAAGTAGCCTTTTAATGGGACTAAATTCATCTTTTGGTCTTTTCTTCTCTACTGCTGTGTTCCTTCCCCCCTAAAGCAACCAAGGATTAATGGTTGTACATGTTGCTTAATCTGGGACTCTTAATGGAGACATCAAAGCAGGATCAGTGTTCCACGTTAACTGATTAGGTTCGAATAATCAATTAAAGTCTCCTTCAAAGCCTGGCTTGGTTGGCAAGAGTCGCTTTGGTCAAGGTACAAGGTAGGCATTTTGAGTGAACCTCTCAGTCCAGCATCATCAAAACAGTCTTCAAGGCTCTGCATTTTTGCAGTGAGAAGAGACTCTTCTCTTCATTTTTAGGGTCTCTTTCTCTAAAGTAGTATCCCCCGAAGTGTTCATTTTAATTTATGCATTTATATTGCTTTGCTTAAAAAAAAACTTGTTAGCCACCTGGACTACCCACTGGAGTGGAAAGATAAAATGTACATTAATCAAATAGTATACACTGTATATAAATGATCTTCTATCTGTATTAAAAGGAAGGTCCCACAAGTACTTGAAAGAGTGTTTAGATTTGTTACTGGTATTCTCACAATCATTTTAGTTTTGCAGATTTATCCATTGTATTTGTTACATTTCACTGAGCAAATATCTAGAACCATATCACTCAGCAGAAGGAGCAGGAAGGCAGCAGGACTGACATACCGCAAGAGTGCAGAGAACACAAGACCATAGAAATCAAGATGAAAATTAATTCAGGATGCAATGTAGTGGGTCCGACGCAAGGAAGAGACACCAGCCGGAGTATGTGTTCAGCTCTTTATTGGGGGGGTAGCGTACTGGAGAATGAGGGTTACCTGGCCTCCTTAAATACCCAGCCAGGTAGGCGGACAGCCAATGGGTTTGGCCCTAGGTTTCCCGCCAAAACTAGGTTTCCCGCCAAAACCGTTCAGGCCAACACCCCCTGATGGCTGTTGCTATGCAGGTGCCTGCATACATAACACAAGACAATAGAAGTGACCAGAGGTCTATAGAGCTGACACTTAATATGGCACACTTGCAATTGTGCACTCTTCTCTGGGTCTCCAATCTAACTCAATTACAGGAAAAAGAAAATAAATAATGCTACCTCTCTTGCAAACTTTCCAACTTCATCATGACTGAATGATTTAGTCTTAAACATGCTTATAAATGTAGTGATTGTCACTGAATTTATAGGATATAGTTTGAGAAGATACATATAACTAGTAAGGGTATGTGTGTGAAGGGATAATATCACTATTGACTTCAGGAGTATATAGACCTCTTAGGATGAAAGCCAATTAACTATATATTTTTTATTTATTTATTTTATTTTACTTTTTGTTAATTAAATTTATGTACTGCAACTGTCCCTCTTACCCAAAGTGACTCTGGGGGGCACACAACAGAAGACCAATTTTTATTAGCCTTTTGCAGATGAAGTTTAGGAAAAATAATTTCTGTATGTTTAAGGTAAAAGATGTGAGATTGGCAAAGTCAGGAAATAAGACACACTTGAAAAGGTATTTCTTGCTGGTAGGATATTATATGTCTATTAAAGCACAACACACAACTCATCCCTAATGTAAATAGAAAGTACACGTACTTTGTGTCTCATTCTCACTCCCCCCCCCTTTTTGCTGGATTGTAGTGTCTTTGAAGTGGCCCTTCTTCCTTTTCCACTTTCCCAAAGTCTCTTAGACATGCCATCTTACCAAATGTTGGAGATGCTTAACTTCACTAACCCTTCATCCTGTTTCTCCTTGAAGCACTCTTAGCATTGAAAAGTGGGCTAATAGCACTTTTGACTTTACCTTCAATGTGAGTAAACAGAATTGTGGCGATAAAAGCCAGGGTGGCGCAGGTGTTAGAATGCAGTATTGCAGGCTAACTGCATTCCCTCTGCCAGCACTTCGATCCAGACTGGCTCAAGATTGACTCAGCTTTTCATCCTTCCGAGATCAGTAAAATGAGGACCCAGATTGTTGGGGGCAAGATGCTGACTCTATAAACCTCTTAGAGAGGGCTGTAAAGCACTATCAAGCTGTATATACGTCTAAGTGCTATGGCTATTGTTATCAGCACATATCATTTCCTGAACCAGCTCAGGTTCAAGCCAAGATATTTTGCTGCTCACGTCAAACATCAAGACAATGTCCCATCCTCATCTAGGGCAGCCACTGGCACATCTTTATGGATTGCAACCTGTCCTTTGCCTGCATGGTAATGCTGATTGGAGACGAGCATTTTTGGAGAGCTTTAGTTGGGGGAAGGAAGCTACAATCTTTTCTAACAACAGTGAAGCCACCGTACTAGCTTCAACAATTTTTGAATTGAAGCTTGCCCAATTTCTATCGTGTTCTACAGCACCTAAGGGGTTTGGATGGCATACATTGCCCCCCCTACCCACCCACCCCACAACACATACACTTTAAGAAAATTAAAATACACTGAGATTTGACTAGCTAGTCCTATTATTTAGATAAGCTAATACAGTCTTTGATCCTATGAGAATATGATTAATTTCCATAAGTTGCCAAGAGTTTAGGGAGGGGGAGAAGAAGTACAAAGCTAGCTTTGATACTTTGGAGCAAATCATTTTTTTGCAGTCTTGTTTTGCTAAAGCATAAGCTAGGACAACACTTTTTTTCTTTCTGCAACTTTTGTTCTCACTCTAATTACAAACAATGCACTTAAATGCTGCTGTTTTCATTTCAAATGCTGCTTTACCAATCTGGCTTTTCTGATTTTGGAGAAAGCTTGCTATTTCTAGTTTAATACTTCATAAGAGACAGGCTTATTAGCTCTGAACCAAGAACATATATGCCTTTTCTTGCAAATTAATTCCATGAAAAATTGAGGCAACTGAACTAAACCTTTTGAAAATTTTACATCAGTGGTCCACATGAGAAGAAGAAGAAGAAGAAGAAGAAGAAGAAGACAACAGTCTTAGCAGAACTGGCTGGGTAAGGAATTGCCACTGAACTCAGTGGGACTTCTGTATAAACAAGTTTAAAGTGTGACTATAGATGCTACCCACACCAGCATCACATGCCTATTTCTTCCGATAAGCACTCAAAAGAGACGTGTTCAGGTATCTCCTGACCACCCCTTGCGTTCAGTAACTTTTCAGCTGCCCATATGCTTCACTATCTTCAGCTTGCCATTTGCTCCCTATTTTGAGAAATAAGGAAAAGAAAGCTATGCTTAATCAGGTCCAGAGGCAATCCACTTGCAGCCAGAATGCTAAAAAAAATATTGTGGCACCTTAAAGGCTAACAAAATAATTATGGCAAGAGCTTTCAGCAGCTAAAATCCACTTCATTAAATGCAGGAAACGCTTTCCCAAGCTGCCTGTAACTCAGCATAGAAAAGATAGATAAATGTGGATAAAGATACGTTTTCTCCCATCCGCACAATGCTAGCACTCTATTAAACCTAAACACAGAGAGATACAGGACTGATAAAAGGAATTACTTCTTTACACAATGCATTGCTAAAAGGTGGAATTTGCTATCATCAAATGTAGTGATGGCCTCTAATTTAAACCCCTTTTAAAAAGGCAAGAACAAATTAATGGAGAGGACTGTCAAAATTCTGAATCACAGAAAAAGCACAACTATTCAGCTCCTATTTTGATTCTGTGTTCTGCAACCAGAATGTATTTGTTCCACTAGGCAATTGTGAATAGCAGAATCAAAGAATGGAGTTGAAGCTCAAGACTGATAGAAACATGTTAATGGAATACCAATTTATTTTGAATGAGTTTTAGTCTCCAGGGCCAGATGAATTGCATCCTAGGCTACTAAAGAAACTTGTTGATGTGTTGTCCAAATGTTGGTCCATTATCTTTAACAGCTCCCAGAGAAGGGATGCAGTGCCAAATGACTAGAGGATGGCAAATTTTTGAAAAGAAGGAAAGGAGGGTCAAAAGGCCTATAAACCAAGCTGATACACCAATACCTGGAAAGACATTAGAACAGATAATAATAATAATAATAATAATAATAATAATAATAATAATAATAATAATAATAATAATAATAATAATAATAATAATAATAATAATAATAATTATTATTATTATTATTATTATTATTATTATTATTATTATTATTATTATTATTATTATTGCAGGAAGCTAGCATGGATTCGTCCAATACAAAACCTGTTCTTAAATTAACTTCCTTAGTAGAGTGTGGCTATATGTAGATATAATATATCTTGATTTTCAGCAAAATATTTAATAAAGTATCCTTGATTCTGATTATTGTATTAGTTATATAGACTGAGTAGGAAGACAATTAAATGGATACATAGATGGCTTGAAAATTATGCTTAGAATGTTCATAGGTGGTCCTTCCTAAGCTGAAATGAGGTGTCAAGGTCTTGGATGAAGTAGTGGAGGGAATAATTCCAGACTAGGTGGTATCTGATATTTAATTCCTAATGTTATTTAAATACAGTATATAATACCAGAATAATATTTGTAGGTTAAAGAAATGGGCTGAAAATACATAACAGAATGAAATTTAGTAAAGATACATGCAAACTCACATAGAGAACAAAATCAAATATACAGCTATAGTAACAAGATTTACGAAGAAGATTTTGAAGCAGCAGTTACTCATAACTGAGTATCAGTTAGCATAGTGCTATAGTTGTGCAGACCAATGCAATTTTGGACTGCATCATAATAGTTTTCCAGAACTTCATAGATTCTGTATTGGTCAGATCTCAACTCATATATTATGTCCAATTTTGGATGCACATTTTAAGAAGGATTCAGAGGAATTGGAACAACTTCTTAGAAGGGCAACAAGGATGATCAGGGAACCAGCAACTACTTCCTACGAATTGAGATGAAAGGGAATGGGACTGTTTAAACTTTTGTGGTGTAGAGATATGATAGTATGTTTCAGATTCCTGAAAGGCTGCCACAGAAAAGAAGCCCAGCTCCTCTACTTTGTTGTTCCGTATTTGTTGTTATTGTGTTTTATTTTACAATATTCAGATTCCATTGGAGTATTACAAAATAAAAGCTCCTACCCATAGGAGCAGTTCCACATTGGAATGAATTGCACAGAGAGCTGTGAGCTTGCCTTGAAGGAGAGGCTAGACGTATGCTGTCAATCAATTAATTTAGACTCCTGCTCTAAGCAAAAGTTGATTTGATGGCTTCATTGCCAGTGTCAGTACTATGATTGTCTTTCCAATGCCATCTACTAGGTGAAAGAGGATTGTCATCCTTCAGGTTAGGAATCTGACCTCCATGAATACAACAGGTTGTCCACAGAACGCTAGAGTAGATGGACCTGCAGTTGAGTTATTCTTATGATAGGATATCAGTGTGCGGTGCACAGGCTCACTTGAGGGGTTAGATTGCTTAAAGCAAAAGTGAGAAATGTTTCTCCCTAGACAACAAAGGATGAAACACTTTAGACCGGTGTGGGCAACTATGGCCCCTTTACAACCTGTGGACTTCAACTTCCCAAATTCCTGAGCAAGCATAGTCATAAAGGGGCCATAGTTGCAAACCCCTGCTTTAGACCAACCAAGTCTAAATGCCTTTCAGCTCTGGAGCAATAAATGTACAAAAATAATTTGTACTGGTACTTGTTTCCCATTTTCCCCAAGGATGGGATATTGCAGTTGCCTCAGTCATCCAACGGCAGGCCCAGTCCTGCTGCGCACTAGATTCTAGGTCACAAACTTTTATGTCATATACTTCCTTAACCTTCATGTCAGGCATTCTGTTGAAGCTGTGAGGCAAAGAAAAGGGGGAATTCAGAAAATAAAAACAGGATGCTTTGCCTCTGTATGTGTGTGTGTAGAATCTGGATTTATTTGAGCGTGAAATTTTGGTAGGAAACTGCGCAGAATGAGTGAATCCTGCCCAAAAAATGGGTTTACCTGGGGCATCTGCAACTGCCCCAAAGGCTCTTCTTGTGTGCCTTAAGTGCAGGTAAAAGAAACTAAGTGAATCAAGAAATACAAGAGTTACACTAATATCAAAGAAATGGTGGAATGAATAATTAAAGGATGCTAAAGGAGGGATCAAATGAAATGTGAATGACAAAAATGAAAATAATGTTGAAGAAACAGGGGCAAAGTTTGAGGAAACAGTGAATAGCCCAGCGCAACCTGTCAACAGAAAATCTCAGCCTTTTCAAAAGAAAAGGGATAAAAATCACATTCCCGGGAACTTGTATAGATTAAGGCTGTTTTTCCGAAGCTCCCAAGTATCTCAATGGTTGCTGAAACTCTTATCACACCAAGACATGAAAAATGCTTTTGGTTGCTGTGCTGCATACTAAAATGCCATTGGCTTCAATGAGATTTCAGTGTTCTTATCCTGTGCTGAGCTACAGCCTTTATTATTTGGAGTTTTTCCCTTCATGTATTTCATGGCATTTCCAGGCCATCAGTTTTTAGCAGGTGAATATGTTGGACATTTATTCAAGCCTTGCACAGAGGCCAGACGCCTTTCAGGGCTTCACTTCAATCGCAGAACAACTGCATTTTCTAAACACTAAGACTGACCTTGGGTGTCATTGTTGTTCAGCAGGGGTGAGTAATGAAACCAGCCAATCAACCAGCTTTGGGCCTTTGCAACATCCTGTGGCAGTGAGTCCCATTACTTGAATGAATTTTTTTTTCAGGTTCTTCTGAACACATTGCCAATCAATTCTGCAGGACAGGCTTGGGTTTGTACTATTATAAGAGAGGGAATAACATCTCTCGGTGTTTATTTTCTCCATTTCATTTGGGTACTTTAAAAAAGAAAACTTGGTATAATTCCCTGTTTATTTGACTTATTTCAAAATTAAAATACCACAATGTGACAGAACCACTCACATTCACAGAACCTTGACTCTTTGTGAGAAGTCTGGGATAATGGACAAGATATTGCCATGTTATCTTGGCTTTGTTCTGTATTTTGAAGTGGTTGGGTTTCTCTCTAGTTTCACTTTTACCACATGGAATTTGGTCCTTCCTCCCCCCCTCCCCAACGTCTTCAAAGATCAGGTGGGAACCTGGGGACATAACTGGCTTAAGAGACTTAAGAATTTTTGTGCAGGAGAAGCGATGTCTACAGCTTTAATTTAAGAAGCCCACCTTGGCCATATTTGACAACTGTCATACAAATCCCAAATTTCTCTTCTGTTGAGAGGATAGTAGGGATGTAGTTATAGAATGAATTAGAAGAAGTGGCTTACCTAGACCTTTTTCAGTTAGAGCTCTAGGCTTGGGCATAGAATAGAAACAGTGCTGGCTGTGGTAGACAGCACCTTGATGGGGCCAGAGGACACCCACACCCACACCCACCCACATACATCAATTAACTGTTTCATGAAGCTGCAAGGAGAGGTCATCTATCAGACTGGAGTGTGATATTATCAGTACCTGTAAGGTACTGGGTAAACAAGAAACACAACTAGATGAACTAATGCTACTGTATTGTAAGGCTACCTTAACAGAATTGTGCAAGTCTGAAAGTACCTGCTTTAATTGCTTGAGCCAGTGGAGTGAGTCCTTCTTAATAACAAGAGCAAGAGCACTTACACTTATATACCACTTCACAGTTCTTTACAGCCCCTCTAAGCGGTTTACAGAGTCAACATATTGCCCCCAACTATCTGGGTCCTCATTTTACCAACCTCGGAAGGGTGGAAGGCTGAGTCAACCTTGAGCCGGTGAGAATCGAACTGCCACCACAGCTCATTTCTTCTAAGCTTCTTTCTCTGACCATTAGGCCCTTGGGGGCTCCTGCTTGTCTTGTCTGATTGTTTCCTAGGCAGCATCTCTTCTCCCATTCCCCCCCAAATGATTCCCATATTCCATTACAGTACTGTGCCCCTTGGACCGTGCTGGTGATGTCATGGAAGACTTCTTGAGGTCTGGAGGCTGTATGGAATCTGGAAATTGACTAAGACTGAAGCCAAGCAACACAAAGTACAAGTAGCCCTTGACTTATAATCACAACAGAGCCCAAAATTTAAGTTACTAAGCAGGATAGTTGCGGTGAGTTTTGCCCCATTTTGCAACCTTTTTTGCCACAGTTGTTAAGTTAGTAACACAGTTGTTAAGTGAATCTGGCTTCCCCATTGACTTTGCTTGTCAGAAGTTCACAAAAGGTGATCACATGACCTGGGACACTGCAGCTGTCATGATTACATGCCAGTTGCCAAGCATCCGAATTTTGATCATGTGACCATGAGGATGCCGCAACAGTTGCACGTGTGAAAAACGGTCACTAAGACACTTTTTCAATTCTGTTGTAACTTCAAACAGTTAGTAAATGAATGGTTGTAAGACGAGGTCTACCTGTTGTATTGGTTTACTGGATTCACAATAATTTCCAGTGTTATTTCTTAGTCAAGTGATTGTGCTCTTGTTGGAGCAGATGTGTGGCTTCAGGGTCCTCCTGGACTCATGCTTACTGTTTGACAGATAGGTGGAAGCCATGGTGCACCCTACCTGGAGCAGGAAGATTCCTATAGCAATGAATTACACCAGCATTATTATTCAACTAGACCAGGGCTTTTCAACCAGTGGTACGGATACCACCTGTGGTACATTGGCACCTGGCAGGTGGTACGCAACCACCCTAGAAAAGTGGTAGCAGGGGAGGGGAATGAGCTGAACTGGTGGCAGCGCTGCACAAACCTGAGCGAGAGACGGCTGGAGCTGCAGGGCTGTCAGGCTCAACGGAAGCACCAGGATCAGTGATGCTTTCCAGCTGATCGGCACTTCTTTGGTGCTGTCAGGGGTCAGCAGAAGCACCAGGATCAGCGCCAGGCTCCAGCTGGAGCTTGGTGCTGATCCGGGCACTTCCACTGAGCCCTGAAGAACACCAATCAACTGGAAAGCACCACTAATCCTGGTGCTTCTGCTGAGCCTAGAAGAAGCACTGATCAGCTGGAATGTTGTTGCATTCCCAGGGTCTTGTGATTTACATTCAGATGCTTGGCAACTGATTCATATTTATGATAGTCACAGTGTCCAAGAGACATGTGAAGTGACCAAAATCTGCTGCAACCACCCAGCAGATTGGGGGGGGGGGAGATAAAAACCAAACACCCCCACCCCACCTGCTGCCAATCCTCAACAGAAATGGTGGGGACTCACTTTTGTAAAACAAAGGTGGTTTGAAGCCAAGAGATGCTGCTTTTCTGTCATATTCCTGGCTTTATTAGAACAGTCTCACTGTAGAATTTATTATTTGTAAATCATATTTATATGGCTGAAATATTCACAGAACCTACTTCTGGGACAGCGTATAATAAAACCATAAAATAACAATTTTGAAAATAGTCACTAAAAACATTGATAGTATTATTTTATAAAAAGGCTAAGTGATGTTGATTTTTATTATTTATTATTTATCCTGCCTTTATTGTTTTTACAAATAATTCAAAGCAGCGAACACATCCATATACCTTCCTCCTCCTATTTTACTCACATCAACAACTCTGTGGGAAAGACTGAGCTAGCTAGCTTTCATATCTAAGGCGAGACTAGAACTCATGGTCTCCAGCTTCCTAGTGTGGTGCCTTTACCTCAGGAGATCACTGTTCCCTTGAGACCGCCACGCCTGTTGACACAGCCAGATTTTGAGGGATCTTTTGAAGGATGGGAAGGAAGGAGCCAATCTCATCTCAAGACAGGATATTCCATAGAGCAGGTGCCACGGCTTATTCTGTAGATTATAATTTTTTATTTTGGCCAATAATTGCTCCATCAATATGCCTGTATTATACTGTTAAAATTATATTAATTTTATATTGGTTTAATTAATTAATTAAACATGGATTTGTAATCTACACTGTTATTCATATTATGAATGCTTTAATTCTGATTATGTCTGTAAATTCCTGGGAGCTTATGGTAGATTTTATGGTAGGTAAATAGAATAAACAAATATAATTCTTTAACTTTTTCTCACAGGAAATATGGTTCACCTCTCTGGCTGTTTTGGTTGCCTTTCTCTGCATATTTTCTCTCAGTCTAGTTCTGTAGCATTTCCTTTTCAGAAGGCAACTAGAAATGCCACAGTATTCCTAACATGGCCACACCATTAATTTCTATAAAGGCATTAAGGCGCCAGTGGTCTCATCTTCAACCTTTTCCCAAATAATTCTTAATGTCAAGTTTGCTTCTGAGCCACCCACTTTAATACAACTCAAATCACAAAGAGATACACAATACAAGATAAATCCTGCCCAAAGGCCTACAACCTAATTTGAGGTTGGACACATTAGACGAGAAAGGGAAAGAAGACAAAAGGTAAAGAACGGTCAGTGAGGGTAAAAAGATTTCTCATAAAAGTAGTGCCTGGATGTGAAATCAAACAAAGAGAGAAAAATCTTAGATGGAAGTGCTTTTTAATGGTAGGAAACTGCAAAGGGAAGTTGCAGAAAAAACAATAATTAGGCTTAAGTGGAGGGCTGGCGTCTGCCAAGAGCCAAAGGCCTCTGCGTGAGGACATAGCAGTGCTTGCACTACAGAGTAGAAGGAAAGAAGAGCTTTGTAGACCTTTGTTAGAAAACCTGCATTGGGTCAGACCAGAGGTAGGCAAACTTGGCTCTTTTATCCAGTGGTTTTTTTCTTAAAAAAAAAAGGTGCCAGAACTCTCATCTTGGCGGGTGCAGGAGGCAGGGGTGGGGGGGGCAGCACTGCTGCAGTCACGGGTGCGAGGGGTGTTGGTGGCGGGCTCCCCCCCGGGCTGGTGCTGTGGGAGAAACAGGGCCCGCTCTATATGGCGGGGCTGTGCGGGGCGGGCAGCGTAGGCGGTGCGGGACAGGCGATGCAGGGCAGCCAATTAGGCACACAGGGCAAGGCGACAGTGGTGCAGGTCCAGCACCAGGTAGGCCACCAGCCTGGCTGACACAGGTGAGCACAAGGAAGGAGTGCACATGAACTCCGCAGAACCCACCTCCCACTCCTTGTCCTCTCTTACTTACCTAGTTGAGATGGTGTAGTTGGGAAGCAGGGAGGGATACAAAGTTCCTGCCTACTCGCTTTCGCTGCAAACAATTTGCCGGTGCAACGTTTGCCAGCCAGCTCTTTTGGCGCGCTCAGCAGCAATTCCTATTGGCTTTCGAAAGCCAATAGAGGGAGTAGCATAGCTTGTGCAAAAGCTTTTTGTGTGTGTGCAAAAAAAGGTGCCAGAACGCCATTCTGAGCGTTCTATGAGAAAAAAGCCCTGCTTTTATGTTTTAATCTTATGATTTTAAAAATATATTTTTTTCTATTGTAAGTTCCCCCAAACCTCGCCATGTGGATTGCATACAAATATTATATAATTGGTAAATAAAGGTAGAACATATGTTAAATATACATCAAATGATAATATGCTTCCCTACAAAGTCAATTCTTGCTAAATGACAGACCAAGGAGTTAACTCGGAAAGGCAAGAGAAAAATCTAGAAGAGATCTGTGCAACTTGTAGAAGTGAAAGGCCCACACTGATAAATTAAAAATCTTTGTGGTCTGCAAAGGAATGCTGGTGGGCTAATCTATGATTTGGTGACTAGAGGAGCATCTACAGTGTTGGAGTTCGTGGTCATGGTAAGCCATGGAGGCACTAGGCAACATGACTTTCAGGGCAGTGGTGGTGATTTTATTACTTTTTTTAAAAGTCTGTGCTCTGTCCAAGGGTGCTTGGTAGGCTGCATGTACAGGCCTGGTCTAGAATTTATTTTGGAGCATTCAACTATCTAGAGCAAGCATGTCAAACTCATTTTGTTTGAGGCAACTTCTTATAAAAGAATTGCCATTAATTTGTTTTAATAAAATAATTTAAATCAATTTTTCACTTGATTTCAAATGAATTATATTGGTTGACAATGAGATTTTTTTTAGGACAATTGCCAAATGCAATAAACTGGTTTTAGGTATATGTTACTGGAAGGAAAAAGCAATCCCTGCTGCGTTACTGATCCCAGAGAAGCATTTGCATGTATGCAGGTATCCTTAGGGTGCCATAGGTATGGACGAGAAATATTGGTTGCAAAGCTGGCATTTCTGGATGCAATAGAGATATTTTGGACTTATTTTTGTTTCTTTGCATGTCTGATATTTTTAAAAAGGCATATGCTACTCACTACGCTTATGAACATATGTAAAATCTTCTGCTAGGATACATGATCACTGCTTGTCCAAAATTTTAATATACAGATAATACCACCAGAAATTATTTTAGCCTTTTTAATAAATGTTGTTATTGATGTTAAGCTCACCAGGGAAAACATCATATATTTTTATGTATATACTAGGTTAATTATTTAAAGACTGAAGTGCAACATAACTAGATTCTAAATAATCTATTTTTCAAAACACACAACAGTCCAAACAGTAAAAGTAAAGTCCAAATTAAGAATATTTCATTCTTAAGAATTGTTTAATTTAAAGTGGTTTAGTTGTAATAGATGGTTAGATTCAAAATAGTTTTCAAGAGTATGTACAAAAGATACTATTTTTTTCTAGCATCAGCTAAATTAGACATATTATATTGAGAAAAATGTTTCTCATTTCTTTCCTGTTACCTTTATTGATTTCATTGCAGAGATGTTAACATAGGAAATAGATTATTTTGTTATCTAATTTTACCTTCCAAAAGACAGAAGCAGATGAAAAATGTGAGGTTCTTTCCTGTTGGCTTTTTTGAATTAGCTGTTTTAGATTCTAAAAGTTTAGCTCCTAAAGAAGTAACCCTGTAAATAATTTTAATGTCCTGCAGGCTCTTTTATGACTCAAGGACTTCAACTCCCAGAATTCCTGAGCCAGCATGGCTCAGCTTGGAAACCTTTCCCTTTCTCCTCAATATGGCTGGCTCAGGATTTCTGGGAGTTGAAGTCCACGAGTCATAAAAAAGAGCCGAGATTGCCTAGCCCTGCAATAGGCTTAGGAAAGCCAATAAGGGAGCTGTGGTTTTTTTTTTGCAAAAAAAAAGGTGCCGGAACGCCATTCTGAGCGTTCTATGAGAAAAAAAAGCCCTGCTTTTATGACTCGTGGACTTCAACTCCCAGAATTCCTGAGCCAGCATGGCTGGCTCAGGAATTCTGAGAGTTGAAGTCCACGAGTCATAAAAGAGCCAAGGTTGCCTACCCCTGGGTCAGACCAAAGGCCGATTTAACCCAGCAGATTCTGTCCATCCTCATGGTTGACCAGATGTCTTGGGAAGCCCCTAAGCAGAAGATGGAATATAATAGCACACTTCTATTTCAGCAACTGGTATTCAGAACATATAACTTCTTAGACTGGAGGGGATACAGTATATAGCCACCATGACTAGTGGCCCCTGGTAACCTTATTTTCCATGAATTTGTTTCACACCCCCTTTAAAGTTTTCCACCTTAAAGACATCACTGCTTCATAGAACAGCAAATTCAAAGATCAGTTAAGCCATATGTCAGGAAATACTTCCATTTACCTGTTCTGAATTTCCTTCTTTGGAGTTTCCCCAGACTCTAGCATTATAAGTAGGAATGAGGAAAAACTCTGCATCTCTTTTTTCCACAACATACATTCACGTCTCCCATAATCTCTCATACTCTCCCATGTTTCTAAGCTTTGAAAAAATGTCACAGATGTCTGTTGCTCTTATTTGCATCTTTTCCAATAATGCATGACGTATGGGTGTGGTACTTCTATGGAAAGAGAGACAGGGAGAGAAAAAAACAGAAACCCTATTGGATCTCTTTCAAATTTTAGCCCTGTCATGGAGATCAGCGAAGAGGGTAACAAAAGGGAAGAAGTCTTCCACTCTCTGAGGGCTGGGCAACTAGTGGCACTGACCCCAGAACTGCATGTGATTTTCAAGCCTCTGTGCCTTCTCTGACAGGGATTGCTAAAAAATGGATGCAATAATTTCCTGCATTCTGAAATGGGAAGCAGAAAAAACCACCCTTATGCCCTAAAATGGTTACACTGTAGGGAAAAAGTGTTACAGCCTCCTCCTTTCTCTAACTAAGCACCACTCATACAATGTGTGTCATGGTTGTATCCACACTGGTCACAAAAATGGTCCTGCCAAAATTTCATCTAGGACAGGGGTCTTCAAACTCGGCCCTTTTATGACTCATGGACTTCAACTCCCAGAATTCCTCACCCAGCATGCCTGGCTGAGGAATTCTGGGAGTTGAAGTCCATGAGTCATAAAAAAATCCAAGTTTGAAAACCCCTGATCTAGGATAGAGGAGGAGGAGGAGGAGGAATAAAATTTGTTACTTTCTGGGTAAGTCTTTAAGGAGAAAATTTGACGAATAAAATATTTTTCAATATAAAAATGTTTTCTTTTATTAGTTTCAGACTATGCCTGCTGATTCCACCAGGTACCTTCCTGTGCCTGAATTAAATGAAAGGGTGAGCAGCTATTCTCTGTTCAGCATATAATTATGCATTCTTCAATCATAGTCCTTCTTTTCAGCCTATTTTCTAAGTTGCCACGCTAAACATTTTACCTTTGTCTTTTATGGAGAGCAAATCATTTCATGTTCCACAGAGTACATCTTTATGTTTTCTCTCACAGATTTTATAAACAGGATGACCCAAGTTGACAACCTATTGAGTATGAATGTCCATTCATTTCTATAAAGTTATTCCTATTTCGAACTAGTTTCATTTCCTTCCTAATAATTTACAATACACATTTTGTGCCTATTTTCAATGGCTGAAGCAATTTGTGCTGATATTTCCAGGACATATCCACAGTAAAAAGCCTCTATCCTTCTTGGACACCAAAAAATCCTACATCATGTGCCTTTTTTAATTATATACTATTTCTTTTTTCAGAATACATGTGTTGAGGGAGAGGATGTATCTAAGAGCATTAGATAATAGCGGAGAAATGAAGAGAAGTAACTTTAAACATTAAATCTCTTCAGCAGAATGTTCACTATTTGTTCAGTCCATTTTTATAAACATTCCACAAGATATTGTTATCAAAACATTCTGTTCCATTGTTTTCTGTGTGGTCTTTTATTTTCTTTTTTTTCCTGAGCTGTTTTTAAAAAAACTTAAAATGCAATGGATGTGTCAGCGTGTCCAATGGGGATTTGCTAAGCACTAGTGAGACATGTCTTTCCTCCTGGCCCTTTAATTAGTCAGTTCCTGGTTATCTCCAAGCCAGAAAAGACTTTTTCTGCCTGTAGTCTGAGCTTGCTCCTTAAAATGAAATTAAGCATTTTCTGTTGGCCATATAAAAGGCAGCTGTAGGGAGCTTGTTTCCCCTCCCCCTCTGCCAAACAAATTTGGGGTCAACAATACCAAAGGGAAGTGGGAAGTCTGATTCTGAGTCCCAAGAATTCTAGCACTATTTTCCAAACAAGATCACCAGCAATAGATAGCCAGTCCATCCCCTGGCTGGGCATAAATGTTTATTTAAGCCCAAGGGATGGGCTGCACCTCACAGAATCAGAGAAAAATTTACTTGGAAAAAGACTGACCCAACTCATCAGGAGGGCTTTAAACTAAAATTGAGGGGAAAGGGTGACCAAACTTTAGAATTTCTGGAACATAAAACCAATCGTAAATCCCAAGAAAACAAATCAAACAAGGAGGTAGGGAGTGTTGAGGGAAAAAAATATCAAACAACAATCAGGAGATCCAGGAAACATACCCACGGGCAGGCATAAAAGTCTTAAATACTTTTATGCTAATGCTCAAAGCTTGGGGAACAAACAGGATGAACTAGAAGCAATAGTACACAAGGGTAGGTATGACATAGTTGGCATTACAGAAACCTGGTGGGATGAAACCCATGACTGGAATGGACTTATGGATGGATACAAATTGTTCAAAAGAAAGAGAACTATAAAAAGAGGAGGGGGAGTTGCACTAAATGTAAGAGAACACTACATATCTACAAAAATGCACATGATCAAAGATAAAAGCCCTCCATAATATATATTGGTCAATATAAAAGGGGGGGGAGAAGTGACATTGCCGTAGGTATATAATACAGGCCACCCAACCAATGAGAAGAAATAGATGAACTCTTTGCCAACCAGTTAAAAATGTATGTAGGAAGCATATCACAGTAGTAATGGGAGACTTCGACTACCCAGATATCAGATGGGAGACCAACTCTGCAGCAAACTGGAGATCAAACAGATTCCTAACCAACTTAGCTAACAACTTTGTCATGCAAAAGGTAGAGTAGGGAACTAGAGGCAAAGCTATACTGGGCCTACTTCTTACTAATAGAGAAGAAGTGAGGGAGTTGAAGTTGCCAGAATCTTGGGGAAAGTGACCACGTCATACTGGAATTCAATATAATGCAAATACAAGTAATAGAAAGTAATTCAACCAGTGTCTTAAACTTCAAAAGAGCTGATTTTAACAAACTCAGAGAGAACCTAGGAAAGATTCCATGGATGAAAATCCTAAAGGGCAAAATAACTCAAGAAGTGTGGGAAACTCTGAAAAATGCTATCATAAAAGCCCAGACCAGCACAATACCACTGAAAAAGAAAAACAAGAAAGTCAAAAAGAAACCAGCATGGCTACACAAAGATCTCTCAGACAAACTGAAAGACAAAAAGGACAAGTACAAAAAATGGAAAGAGGGGCACATAATTAAGGCCGGTTATCAGCAGACAGCCAGAACATGCAAAGACGAAGTCAGGGAAGCAAAGGCTCAGAATGAACAGAGACTTGCAACAGAAACCAAGGATAATAAAACAAGTTTCTTTCAACATATTAATAACAAGAAAAAAGTCAAGGAAACTGTAGGTCCACTAAAGAGAGAAGATGGCAAGTAAGTAACAGGCAACAGGGAGAAAGCAGAGCTGCATAACTCATTCTTTGCATCAGTCTTCACACAAAAAGAAATTATAGCACAACATACCCCCAAAACTACTGTGAAAGACAAACTAGAAACAAAAATCAAAATAAGCAAGAAAATGGTAAGAGAACACCCATCCAACCTTGATAAAGATAAATCACCAGGACCCGACAGATTACATCTCAGAGTTCTGAAGGAGCTGGCAGATGTTATCTCAGAACCATTGCACCATATCTTTCAAAAATTCTGGAGCACCAGGGAAGTATGTGAGGATTGGAAAAGGGCTGATGTGGTTCCCATCTTCAAGGAAGGGGGGGGAACAGACCCAGGAAACTACAGACCAATCAGTCTAACATCAATACCTGGGAAGATCCTGGAAAAGATAATCAAAAAACAGATCTGCGAACAACTAGAAGCAAACAAAGTTATAACTGGTAGCCAGCACGGGTTTTTTAAAAAACAAATAATGCCAAACCAATCTTATTCCATTCTTTGATAAAGTGACCAAATTTGTAGACCAGCAAAACGCTGTGGACATAATAAACTTAGATTTCAGTAAGGCATTCAACAAAGTAGACCACAATCTACTGCTTGGTAAGCTAGAAAAATGTGGAAGAGACAACATCACCACCAGATGGATTTGTAGCTGGCTGACAAACCGTACTCAACCAGTAGTCCTCAATGGTACTACATCCACATGGAGAGAAATAAGCAGTGGGGTACCACAAGGCTCAGTCTTAGGGCCAGTACTCTTCAATATCTTCATTAATGACTTAGATGAGGGAATAGAAGGGGAACTCATCAAATTTGCAGATTTGCACTAAACTAGCAGGAATAGCCAACACCCCAGAAGACAAACTCAGGATCCAAAAAGATCTTGACAAACTTGAACAATGGGCCGTATCGAACAAAATGAGTTTTAATGTGGAGAAAAGCAAAGTTTTACATTTAGGCAGGAAAAATCAAAGATATAAGTACAAAGTGGGTGAGATCTGGCTGAAAAATGGTAACTGTGAGAGGGACCTTGGAGTCCTAGTGGACGATCACTTGACTATGAGCCAGCAGTGTGCAGCAGCAGCAGCCAAAAAAGCTAATACAATTCTGGGTTGTACAAACAGAGGCACAGAATCAACATCAGGCGACATGTTAGTACCACTTTATAAAACCCTAGTGAGATCACACCTCGAATACTGCAACCGATTTTGGTCACCATACTACAAAAAAGATGTTGAGACCTTGGAAAAAGTTCAAAGAAGAGCAACTAAGATGATCCAAGGCCTGGAGACTAAAACATACGGCTGCAGGACTTGGGTTTGGCTAGTCTAAAGAAAAGAAGGACTAGGGGTGATATGATAGCAGTATTCCAATATTTGAGACTGCCACAAAGAAGAGGGGGTCATATTATTCTCCAAAGCACCAAAGGGCAAGACAAGAAACAATGGTTGGAAACTGATCAAAGAGAGAAGCAATCTGGAATTAAGGAGAAACTTCCTAACAGTGAGGACAATTAACCAGCGGTATAGCTTGCCTCCAGAAATCGTGGGCGCTCCATCACTGGAGGTTTTTAAGAAGAGACTGGAGAGTCACTTATCTGAGATGGTATAGGTTCTCCTGCTTGAGCATGTTCTGTACCAGCCTGCTACTGGCCCTACAGCAAAAGCAGGGACAACCCCTTTACAAACGGCAAGAGGCTGGAATAAAGCCTGCCAAATTTATTCACATAAAACAGAGCAAGACAAGACACCAACCATAAAACAGGAGCTAAGAAACAGGAACTATCCAAGCGGTTGCCTTCAGCAAACCAGCCCTCCCACACATTCCCCTTAAATACAGTTCAGGGCGTGGCCTCTCTCTGCCTCCTTCCGAGGTGCCCCATTGCCTTCCTCTGTTTACTCCTGATTGACTGCCTCCTGCGTCGGGCGTCCTTGAACAGGGCCAGCTGTGGGTCATCTTCATCCACGCTGTCAGGCTCACACAGCTGGGTCTGCATCGTGACCAGATGAGAGGGGCCTGGCTGGGGGCTCTCATCAAGCTGTCCAATCCCCTCAGCAAGCTCTTCAACACCCCCCTCCTCCTCCTCTGAGTCGTCCGACCCAACTGCCGAACCCACAGGCTGACCCTGAATCACAACAGAGCAGGGGGCTGGACTAGAAGATCTCCAAGGTCCCTTCCAGCTCTATTCTATTCCAGTTCTGATTTCCTTCTGGGATTGTCAAACTGATCACCCTCCTCCATCATTCCTTTCCTCTTGTCTCTGCTTATGACTTGCCTCTTCATTATAAAAGCTTTGCAAGCAGAAACAAGAAAAAAGGGGTATTTGGGAAAAAAGAACATCTAATTGGGGGAATGTCAGAAACATCTTAAGGAAAGCCAGACTGTTCAGTGGCCATAAAAAGGAGACAGGGGAGAACAATAATCTGGGAATTGAAAGGGTTGGTTGGAACGCCGAGTGGTGAGGCAGCATTTCACACTGTGACATTTTGCTGCAGCTTCCAGTTTTCAGTTATGTAATCCCAAAATCAGCCTGCTGTTCTTGGGTGCCTCATCACTGGATGATCCCAGGTCATTCAGTTCTTTTATTTGAGAGGTATTGATTTAAAATGACTTTGTGAAATTCTTTTTTGAAGCTATATAAGGTTGTGGTTATAATTAGACTGTTTTTTTTATCAACCATGAATCAGCTGCCAGTCAGCTTCAGGTGACCACACATTTTAGGATTATGAAAGGGGGAGAGAAAAAATCTGAAAAATCAGGGAATTGGAAAAGGGGAGTTGGGGCATCCAGTTCATCTTCTGCTCAGTGTAAAATCCAAACTGAAATATTTCTGACCAATATCTACCCAGTTTCTGCTTGGAGACATCTAATGAAGGAGAATCTGTCACCCTCTCATCCTCCCTCCCCCCCCGTCACCTCTCATGAGAAGTGAAACATTTTCAAGGAAAAACTAAGGAAGTCCAGTTGCTTTTCGAAAGCACTTTTTGGACACCCATGACTTGGATGATTGAGAATCTCCCTAGACATTGACACCTGCACTTTTCTTGGCAAGATTTTTGCCAGTGGTTTGCTCTTGCCTCCTTCCTAGGGCTGAGAGGGAATGATTGGCCCAAGGTCACCCAACTAGCTTCATGCCTAAGAGAGGACCAGAACCCGTTGTTTCCTGCTTTCTAGCCCCATGCTCTTAACCACTATTCCAGGGCTTTTCAACCAGTGGTACGGGTACCACTTGTGGTACATTGGCACCTGGCAGGTGGTACACGACCATCCTAGAAAAGTGGTAGCGGGGGAGGGGAATGAGCTGAACCGGTGGCAGCTCTGCACAAGCCTGAGCGAGAGACGGCTGGAGCTGCAGGGCTGTCAGGGGTCAGCGGAAGTGCCAGGATCAGCGCTAGGTTCCAGCTGGAGCTTGGCACTGATCCTGGCGCTTCTGCTGAGCCCAGAAGAAGCACCGATCAGCTGGAATGTTGCAGCATCTCCAGAGTCTTGTGATTTACATTCAGATACTTGGCAACTGATTCATATTTATGACGGTCACAATGTCCTAGGGTCATGTGAAGTGACCAAAACCTGCTGCAACCACCCAGCAGATGGGGCAAATAAAAACCAAACACCCCCCACCCCACCCTTGCTGCCAATCCTGAACAAAAATGCTCACAACAATGAAAACCTCAGACAGGAGGAAGAGTGCCACCGGGCAGGCAGGCAGGTGTCTTGCTCGGCTGTGGCTTGGGGGGCACTTTTTTCAGTGCCATTGTAACTTCGAACAGTCACTAAGCGAACTGTTGTAAGTCGAGGACTACCTGTACTTCATCACTTTTTCCCCCTTTTTTTGGTCATCAAGTTTTTGACACCTTGCTAGGTGACTGGTGGTACTTGGATGTTGCCGTATCCTAAATGTGGTACAATGGGTGAAAAGGTTGAAAAGCCCTGCACTATTCCAATGGCCTCCTTATATTCCCGTTAAAGTTCAAGTTTAAACACACTGACTGACTACTTCTGAGTAAGTAGCACATGTTTGCCTCTCATGTCTAATAACTTCTGTACTGAACATGTTCCTTCTTGCATCATTGGAAAATGGTACATGATGAACTTAATTATTTCTTATTGACTGCCCTTTAAGCAAAAGGCTCATATCACAATTTCAGCTATTTTAAGAAAGAAATGTTAATGTTGATTTCTGGAATTTGTTCTTTTATATGTTCTTTTAATTACTTTCTGTTGCTTTTGCAACCCTTCTTTTCAACCAGCACTGAGAAATCATGTCCAGTTTTTGTATATGCACTCAATCATTATGTTTTGTCAAGCATGGCAACTTTAAAATTTATTTATTTTATTTTATTTTAATTCCATTTATATCCCGCTCTTCTCCGAAGACTCAGGGCGGCTTACAAGCTTAGCAGTAGCCTTCGTTCTATGTATATGCCTGCTTATTAGGGCTTTCGGGGGGCCCCCAAGTGGCATTATTACAAAGTCAGCTTAATTGCCCCCAACAATCTGGGTCCTCATTTTACCTACCTCGGAAGGATGGAAGGCTGAGTCAACCTTGAGCCTGGTGGGACTTAGGTGGACTTCAGTCCCCAGAATTCAAGCAAGCTGGCTGGGAATTCTGGGAGTTCGGTCCATACATTTTAAAAATGCTGAGATTGAGAAGCACTGTTCTAGGTGTATGTGGATGCCAGCACATATTTTCTAGAAGCAACTGCTTGCCATTTACTCTGCCTAAAAAGCATGTAGCTCAGCGCCAGGTGATTTCATAGATAAGTTCATGTGACTTATGATAAAAATGAGAAAATCATATAAACTAGTATTACTGAGCATTTAGTTTGTCATTCTAAAGGGCTTGGTACTGTGATAGATTTAATCTGCCCCGTACTGATTTTTGCTTCCCTACATCAAATGCTCCTAACTCTTCTTTTAGATTCCTTTTAGAGTTTTGTTTTTTTTTGTTTTTATATATACTTCTGTTGTATAGTTTTTAGTTTTTTATAATTATTTTTTAAAAATCTGATGTACAGTATTTTATGCTTTTTAATTTGCTGTACCTGATCATCCTGATGCTGGTCTGACCTTAACAAAGATTTGATCTGATGTTGATAATCTGGATGCAAGCTGTTATCACTTTTTTCCAGAATGTCTCCCCCCCCCCAAATTCTCAGTCTCCTCTTGGTATTTTATGACAGAGAGGTCTTCCATCTGATTACTAACTGGGTATGAGCCTGCTAATTTTTATTTATTTATGTGTAAGAACAGCCAAGGTTGGCTAAGTGCTGCTACTTATCCAGGTCTGTGAGACGGCAATAGCTGCTAGAAGGGCTATCTTTATTTGATAATCAATCATCCTGCAGTGGCAATCCCAAATTGCTGCATTGGCATGGAGAGATTTCTTTGGTCCAACATTCTATCTGCAATATGGATGGATTCAAATAATTATTTCTTGATTGCTACATATTTGTTAGCAGTTTTGTTTTGTTTTGAAATCAGTCATTTTCTATTCTCTTGTTTTCTGAAGGAGGAATCAGGCATCATCATCATCCCAGCTTTTATATATTTAACTCAAAGCAGAAAAAATACCTAAAGCTTCTGCCTCCTATTTTCCCCACAGCCTCAGACCTGTGTGAGAGAATGACTGTCCCAAAATCACTCAGCCAGTTTTTATGCCTAAGGGAGGCCTAGAATTCACTGTCTCCTGGTTTCTAGGCCAGCATCTTAACCCCTATACCAAACTGGCTCTCATTCCTCTTTCATTCTGTGTTTCTTGATGTGTTGCCCATTCTCAAGTCAACTCCACAAACCAATTTTATTAAAGGAACCCAATCAAATCAACTTCATAATCCCTTAGTCAGTTTCACAATGCTAACCATCCACTCTCTACTTGGCCTTCCCTGCTTATATTGTCTATGATGCATGTAAAAGTAATATTACCACAAATTGTTTTACATTGTATTCGGCAGCGCGTGGAAGGTCTTATTCGCTGAACACATTTTTAAAAAATTTGAAATGTAAATCCTTTGTTTATTTACTGGTACTTTATTCTTCATCCACGATGACTTTTCATTTTCTGTTTTTGCTTATTCTGTTCTTTACATTTTTAAAAACAAATTATTAATATTAACAAAAGAAAAGAAAAAAGCAGCAGTAACAATAAAATGTTGTGGCCATGAGTTTGAGGCCCCAGCCCTTTCTTGTACATTCTGAATGCTATGCATGCAAATAAGGGGTGTGGCTTTGTTCACATCTTTATACAGTAGCCGCCATCTTAATTATTTTGGGTGCCAATATTACCCGCACCCTGGCATTCCAATGATGCTTTTCATCATTAGACTCCCCTGTACAAGCACAACTTGCAAAGATAAAATCATTCTGAGAGAAAAAATAGCATAAGGAAATTGATTTGGACCATTACATGGTTTAGGCAGGTGCCACATTGATAGAATATAACACCATAGGTAACTTCACTCTTAGGGACAGGAGTTTTAAAGCAAAATAACTGCAACAGGTAGTGGTAGGAGACTTAACTGTGCTTAGTAGAACTGATCTACTGCAAATCAATAGCGACTCGCTTTCACTGCTTGTTCTTGGAGCCAGCCCAAGCCCAACAATATTCATTTTGTCAATTTTTCCCAGTTGCATGTGTTCCAATCAACACATTAAATAAAAGGCTACCATTAAATTTGGGCTTAACATATATTCAGGGGTTGTAAGTGGAGGAAACCTTCCAAAAGGTCCTTGCCATTGAAAGCAGTCCTCCACTAATTGTCTGTTGATTAAAAGAGAAGAACACTGCAGCAATGACCGGATTGTTCTTGAGTCTGCAGATAAAGCTATGAAGGACAGCTACATGGTCACGTTAAGAGAATAGGGAGGATTGGCACTGTTGAAACTACTGCTATGGAGTTTCAGCTACCTGAAAGACCTGCGTTGTATTCACCTGGGGGATCAGAAGGGCTCTGCCGTATAACTAGCAAAGCAAAGTGCCAAATCTGATAGTGCAGGATCTTCTGGTGGAGCTCACCAGTCCATCTTCCAACACCAGCACTCTAAACATTGTAGTGACATGGCACCTGGCTCTCCTCCAAGTGCAACAATACTGGATTATGTGCTAGCTGTTTCAAATGAGCTAGTAATTATCATAATCTGGTAATTGAGAAAAATCTAATTATGCAAAGCTAATGGATTTAAAGCCTTGCTGAAGGGGTGGGGGTGATGAGGGAGGTTGATCTTTTTGAAATGGAATGTTGCTATCTTGAGTCCATGATGGGGCAAGCCCATCCCTCTTCACATGGCTTAACATGAGTTATAGGGAGAAAGGAACTTTTTTATCAGGGAATCAAAGGATGGAGGCAAGGCTGGCGCTGTCCTTGGGCAAGAGTGCAACATCTACTTAAATACCAAACGCCGAGGATAGGAAGCAGCAGCAAGAGTAGTGTATGCCATAAAACCTGCCTTGCACTCCATAAGCTATGGTTTGGCTACAAAGTGCAATGGGAGCTGTTGGTTTGGCCAGCTGGCACAGATTAGTTAGATACTGCTAACTTGGAAATAAGTAGGGAATACTCATATATATTCAGTGAAGAATGAATGGATGAAAGCAAGCATCTGTTACTATGTACCTATCTAGTAGACAAATACTTTGCTATCAAATGACTTTTTTTAAGTAGAAGACATAACAAATGCAGAAGAAGCCATCATGATTTCTCTTACCCCATCATCTATTGCTTTCTAGTCCTTTGGTGCCCTATTGCGCTGGGAAGTCCCAATTTCAGCTCTGAATTCCAGAGTTTATTTCATCCTTGCTGATCAACCATTCTTAGTTATTGGCAGGTCAGAACAGTCACTGTTCCATACACTCAAGCTGCAATGTAAGCATAGGCAGGTGAGACTGAGATGATTGTTGCTGTGACCTCCAGTACAGAAGGTTCCATAAAGGGAGTAGATATTCATGAATGAAGGCAAATGAGATATTAGGATATTAGAAATTAGGATTAGATATTAGTTGCAAGAGAATCAGATTGAGACAGGGCTGTCACGCTGCCATCTTGCTCAAGAGTTTCCCACATGAACTTGCTTGACTTTCATATTTTGTCTCTGACTTGTTTCTGCCTAAATCTGACAGTGTGGCCATTCTCTGGGTCTTTCTATGAAGCAAGGCCAGCTAAGGATACCCAGGAGAAATTCCTTCCCTGTTATAGCAAACATCCCACCAAGATCCAGATGGCATCTCCCTGTTGGCCTTCGGTTTAAACCTTAAAAACATGGCTATTCCCCAGGCTTGGTGCCAGGCAGTTTGGTAAGCTTAGTTTAGACGATGGTCTGTTTACTTTGAGGGAGTCTAAGTCAAACTTCAGCAGCATATGATTGAATTGGTTGTTATATTTTATATTGCATTATTGCTTGTGTTTTCAATTGCTGCTAGCCACCTAGAATCAGGCATTGGAATGGGTGACCATTTAAGACTTATAAATAAAACAATAAACAAGCAAGCCTTTGGTCCTATCCAACCATCCAGTGATGGTTAAAGAAGACATTCTTTCTTTCTTTATTTATTTATTTATTTTATTACATTTATATACCGCCCTTTCCCTAAGGACTCAGGGCGGTTTACAGGGTGATTAAAAAACCAAAATACAAAAGTTAAGAACAAATTTTAAAAGAAATTATATGTGTCCCTGCCTAAATAAAACCCCAGTTAAAATAAGATTAATCCTCAGCCTGGGCCAGAGAGCTCGAAGAGCCAGGTCTTCAGGCCCCGGCGGAATGAACGGAGGTCGGGGGCAGTCCTCAGCTCCACTGGCAGCTGGTTCCAAAGGGCAGGCGCCCCCACTGAGAAGGCCCTATCCCTGGGTGTCGTCCGCCGGCAATCTCTTACCGGTGGCACCCTGAGAAGACCCTCCCTGTGGGAGCGCACTGGACGAAGGGAACTTGATGCCAGCAGCAGGTGTTCCCTCAGATATCCCGGACCCAAGCAGCTGTCTTAAAAAGTGCCAAGAAAGCAGAGCTAGAGACCAAGATCCACTGTGGGGTCAGTGACAGAAAACTATTAGAACCCCCTTGCTCAGTTCCATCCCTCTTCCAGGGGGAGCTGCATTTAGACAAGCTGACCTTCCCTCTCATTTGCAAGCTCTGTACATTACTGGCTCTGTATAATAGCTTTCCCTCAAAAGCTTTCAGCTTTTCCCTTTCCTTTTTCAGAGAGACATTTCTTTACCCCCTGCCAGCCCCTAGTTCAAATCAATTACCTTTCACCCATCAAATGAAAGTCTGTTTGCTCATTCAATTATTGAATATGCTTGGTCCACTGTGAACTAAATCAAACATTCATTAATTCTACTTTTCTTTATCACCTGTACATTCTGAATAAGATTCCCTTTAGACCATGTTTTGGGGTCCCATTAATCTTTTCCTTTGTATGTAATTTTTATTAAAACTTTAAAATAAGGTAAAAACTAACACAAACAAATATAAAGCAAGGAAGAAAAAATAAAAAAGCAAAGAAAGCAAAAAAAAGTGCAAGGAAAGAAAAGATAAGGTAGCCTTTATTGTCATTTTTTTTTACTGTGAGCATACTGGCCCACATTAAAAATGAAATTCTGTTGCCTGCTCTTCTCAAAAGAAAGTATATATCTACCCATATACATACATAACACACATATACACAATATATATATATTTGTTTTCGTAGATTTTCACGGGTACAGGTATGTAGCTCAGGATGTCATCACACAGCCCATCACCCAAGTCGTTGCAACACAAAAGACTAATGGGCACACAGCCAACACCTCAGCCACACAGGATGTTACAAAACAGCTGACTGAGCTGCAAACAATAACTCCATCATCCAATCAGAATGTAACAACACAGCCAACCAACCCGCTTACAGCAACAAAGCCAGCACACACACAACCCCACCAATATTTATAGAGAGACAGCAGCTCCGATCACGCTTTGCTCGCACAAGCACGAAGCCGAAGACACCAGCCTGAAGATGATGAGTGGGACCTCATCGAAACATCGCCAAGACACCCTCAATCTTACACGGGAAAAGACCCAAATATGCCAAGACCTACATACCTGTACCCATGAAAATCTCTCTCTCTCTCTCTCTCTCTGTGTATGTGTGTGTGTGTGTGTCAGAAGAAGGAAACTTGAGAGTTCACAAGGTAGATGGTATACTATATGGAACAAAACTGTGACTGAATCTGGATGTTCTGCTTCGGATACCATGAAGCCTCCTCCCAGAAGGTAACAAGGAAAACAGGTCATGGAGAGGAAGTGCAGTGTCCCAGACAATCCTGTGGATCTTGCTCAAGCAATGCTTATATGCTATGGCCTGGATAAAAGGAAGTTGACCAAGTGACAAAATTAGTAGATCAGAGGAATGCTGTGGATATAATTTACTTGGACTTCAGTAAAGCATTTGATAAAGTAGATCACAACCTACTACTTGATAAGATAGAAAAACGTGAGTTAGACAGCATCACCACCAGATGGATTCGTAGCTGGCTGACTGGCCATACTCAGCATGTGGTCCTCAATGGAACCATATCTACATGGAGGGAAGTGTGTAGTGGGGTGCCCCAGGGTTCTGTTCTAGGCCCAGTGCTCTTCAACATCTTCATCAATGATTTGGATGAGGGGATAGATGGGGAACTCATCAAATTTGCAGAACACTGGGCTCTATCTAACAAAATGAGATTCAACAGTGAAAAAAGTAAGGTTCTACATTTAGGCAAGAAAAACCAAATAGTATAGGGGGTACCTTGCTCAATAGAAGTAACTGTGAGAGGGATCTCAGAGTTCTAGTGGACAATCACTTAAATATGTGCCAGCAATGTTCTGCAGCTGCCAAAAAAGCCAACGCAGTGCTAGGATGCATTAACAGAGGGATAGAATCAAGATCACGTGAAGTATTAATACCACTTTACAATGCCTTGGTAAGGCCACACTTGGAATACTGCATCCAGTTTTGGTCACCACGATGTAAAAAAGATGTTGAGACTCTGGAAAGAGTACAGAAAAGATCAGCAAAGATGATTAGGGGACTGGAGGCTAAAACATAAAAGGAACGGCTGCTGGAATTGGGTATGTATAGTTTAATGAAGAGAAGGACGAGGGGGGACATGATAACAGTGTTCCAATATCTCAGGGGCTGCCCCAAAGAAGAGGGAGTCAAGCTATTCTCCAAAGCACCTGAAGGCAGGACAAGAAGCAACGGATGGAAACTAATCAAGGAGAGAAGCAACCTAGAACTAAGGAGAAACTTCCTGACAGTTAGAACAATTAACCAGTGGAACAACCTGCCTCCAGAAGCTGTGAATGCTCCAACACTGGAAGTTTTTAAGAAGAGACTGGACAGCCATTTGTCCGAAATGGTATAGAGTTTCCTGCCTGAACAGGGTTGGACTAGATGACCTCCAAGGTCATATTATTATTATTATTATTATTATTATTATTATTATTATTATTATTATTATTTAATTATTATTAATTATTATTATTATTAAACTACCAATCATCTTTCCTGCCATCCTCACCAATCTCTGCATCGCCTTGGTGTCTGAAGCAATAATACAATATGACAGGATGGTCTCAATCGTCCCTCTATAGAAAGTGGTAAGGACAGGGGAAGAAAGATGTGCTTTTCTCATGCAATGCAGAAAATGCAGGTCTGCTGTGCTTGCTTCAACAGTGTCTCGCTGTTGAGCGACCAAGCTAGCCTACTCGTTAGCTGCACCCAGAAACTTGATGCTGCTAACCACCTCCACAGGTGAACCATTAATACACAGAGATGTGTGGCTGTGCCTGCCTTTTCTGAAATCAACAATGATCTCTCTGGTTTTTCCTACGTTTAAAACGAGGCGGTTTTTGTTACACCAGTTCACCAAACCCTGAAGAACATTGAAGAAAAACACTGAAGAATAATAGAAAAGCAAATAAAAAAGGTATAAAGAAATGGCTGCCTATATTCTTCAGAGCAATTTATAAGCACAAATATATTTTAACCTCTCTCCCCAAAGTTACATCATTATTAGTCTTCTTTCTATAATCTGTTCAAAACCATAAACTGCAAGTTCATTTTTTTTCATTTTTACCCAAAAAGTCTGCAAGAGGTTTCCAGTCACCAATAAATGTAGATAATATCTTTTTTCCAATCAAGTAAGCCAATTTATCCATTTCAGCGAAATCTGTCAATTTCACCAATCATCTCTCCATAGTGGTGATGACCTATAAAGCCCTAAATGGCTTGGGTCCGGGATATCTGAGGGAACACCTGCTGCCGGCATGGCTTGGGTCTGGGATATCTGAGGGAACACCTGCTGCCGGCATCAAGTTCCCTTCGTCCTGTGCGCTCCCACAGGGAGGGCCTTCTCAGGGTGCCGCTGGCAAAGGATTGCCGGCGGGCGACACCCAGGGGGAGGGCCTTCTCTGTGGGCGCGCCTGCCCTCTGGAGCCAGTTACCTGTAGAGCTCAGGACTGCCCCTGATTTTCGTTCATTCTGCTGGGACCTGAAGACCTGGCTCTTTGAGCTTTCCGGCCAGGACTGAGAATTTTTAATTTTAACTTATTGTAATTGGGTTTTTTAATCAGAGTTATAGTGGTTTTAGCTTTTCAGTCAAGGATAATTTAATCTATTTTAATTGTTATTAACTTTTGTATTGTAATATTGTTTTAATCGCCTTGTGAACTGCCCTGGGTCCTACGGGAGAAGGGCGGTATATAAGTTCAATAAATAATAATAATAATAATAATAGTGGGCAGTGTCAAATGTTTCCATCTCTGTGCATAGAGTAATCTCACTGCAACAATTGTATCTTGAAATAATCTTCCATGGCTTTTTTTAATTGTCTGTTAACCCTAAAAGGAAAAGTTCCAGCTTCAGTTGAATATTGATCTTCAAAAATCTCTATCAAAATATGTATTTGAATCCAATTTGTTTAGTTTTTTTACATGACCACAAACCATAATAATATGTGCATATATTTGAACTGCCTACATTCTAGATAATGTCTTTGGCATTATATATCAACAATAGATCATTTCATAAAATTCTCTTTGAGATCATAACACAATATAAATTTCAACCTTTTTAGCAACATATTTCCCCATTGATCCATCTGTATATTATAGCCAACATTCTTAGCCCACTTTATCATATACAATATTTTTGACCCGTTCTTCCTGTTTCAAAATTTAACAAAGGTTTGTACATTTTACCTGTTTGTTCATTATCAGTACACAATTGTATTTTGAATTCTGACTAATTTTGTTCCATATTTTAAGTCTTAAGATACTTATATCTTTCAAATAACTTTAAATGGGAAAATCATTGCTATTAATTGTTCTCTTGATCTGATTTTAAATTCCCGTAATTTTCCAGTAAGCCCCAGTACATCAATCATTTATCTTTACCATTTCCCTTTTATAATATGCTTCTTGAGCTGGGAGGTGATTCATTTAATCTGCCACAATAATAATTCAGACATATTTGGATTTCATATTGTTCTATGGCCTTCTTTAGTCATTACATCTATACCAATTCACTAAAAGAATTTCATGTTTTAAATCTTTTTTTTTTCACTCCCAGAAACTGAAGCCTCTGGGAATTACTATTTCCAAGCCCATTTGGAAGGGCCCAAACTTTCCCAACATCTGTCTCTGTGACTGCATTTTTGAATGCATGCTTGCAGCAAAAAAAGAAAAAAAAAGCCTAAAGCAAGGCACTGCATTGCATCCATTTTCTTGCCCAGATTGGTCTGAATGTAAAAAACATTTATGCTTTTTGTGCCTTCGCTATGTGAAGCACAAGTCACATATTGCAGGATCCAATCCGGGTCGGTCATCGGGACCAGAGGTATAGACTTCCAAGCTTTTGGACTCATACTGTCCATCCTCTGGGATCCTCTCTCTAGCAGAGTGTGACAGTTGTTTAGCTTTAAGACAGCAGGATTCTCAGCTAGGGACAGATCGTGGGTTAATCTGGGTATGGATGTGCTTAAATGGGACTTACTGCCAAAACTGTAGGGCAGTAGCTTGCAAAATGCTATGCTGTTTCCTTGAATCATGGTCTATATGTCAAAATAATCCAGGCTAAACTCATAATCCTAAAAAAAAATTCTATCCCTAAAATGTAGGATAAAAATATCTCTGGGCTGAGAATATATTTGGAATTTGGAAAGCATGTATATGGCTGACATGCGCAGTTTGTCTGTACATAAACTTGCAGCCATGATGGGCATAGTTAGAAATAAAGCATCTGTGTACTCTCAGGATGCTGTCGATGACTCCTAAAAGCTTTTCTGCAAACAATTAGGATGCTATAGTCCAGTGCTTTCCTTCATAGCATTCAGTTTCCTACTAAATGCTTTTAGAATAATTTTTTACTTCTTTATTTACATCAGGTGCTACAGGAAGCTTGGTGAACCTCAGCCGCTGTGTTTGAAGACCCCCAGTGTCTACATTACTCCCTTCTGCCCTAAAAGGGGTTAAAGTTTCCACTTTTGAAGTCATGAGGGGAAAATTCCCCCTCGTGAAAATTCGAACTAAGCTACGTATGTTTCTTCCTGTTAGGTTCCAATAGACGACCACACCGTGAGGTTTAATGCAAGAACGTTTATTAACACAAGCATAAGTCAACTGGCAATTAACCGTTTAACTCCCCCTTATATAGTCAGCTACATTCAAACAGTGGCCAATCCCAAGCCCGGAAACTCCCGCCTAAATTGCATTAGCCAATAATTGCACTCAGAGCTTCCCGCTTCTAGAAAGGTCCCTTTTAATTAATCTACAGACACAACACCCCTTCTCTCCCACTAATGTCATTTATTAACATAGTCTCTCAGATATGATGGTGGCTTGTGAACTCTGGTAGGGTATCTATTACTCTTGTTGGCAACCGTCTCATTTGTTGTCTGGCTATTGGCACTGGTCCCGGCTGTTTGGGCTCTGGGCTCGGATGGTACAATGTCAGTGTTTTGTTGTTGTTGAGCTTGTTGATGTTCTGGACCCGTATGAGATGTACTAGGGCTACCCCTTGGAATCAACTCCCAGTCATCGTTGCCCAGCTGCGGCGCTATGTTGGGTAGCCTGGATTGTGTTTCAACCCCACCCTCACTGTCCCTGGTAATTGTTGAGCTCAGGCGGTCAGGATTGAATATGACATCTTGAGCCTGTGTGTATTGGCCCACATCATTTTTTACAATATCAATTTCTGGGGCCCTTTTTCTTAATTGGTCGATATGTCGCTTAATTACTCTATTCCCTTCCCCCTCAATAGAATAAGACAATGGCCCCGTGACATCTATGACCACTCCCGGTACCCATTTGTCACCCGGACCATAGTTCCTGGCCCACACTAAGTCACCAATGTTGAGGGACCGGGTTGGTATAGCTGCCTCAGCTTCTGTGGGTAGTCTGTCAGGGTGAAGTCTGTCCAGCTTTGTTGTTAATCTTCTTCCCCACCTCATTTCCGCTGGGCTCTTCCCCGTAGCTGTGCAGGGTGTAGTATGCTGTGACAGAAGAAATTGTGCCAATCTCTGTTGCCAGTTGCCGCGGATGATGCGTTTCAGAGCGTCTTTTGTTGTTCGGACGTTGCGTTCAGCCAAGCCATTGGTGGACGGGTGAAAGGGTGCCGAAGTCGTGTGCCTAATCCAATTGGCCTTGAGGAAATCCTGAAATTCAGCAGAGGTGAATTGGGGCCCATTGTCAGAGACAATCACGTCAGGTAACCCATGGGTGGCAAAGAGGCCCCTTAAAACCTGAATGGTTTTAGCTGATGACATGGTTTTAACAGGCACAACCTCCAACCACCGGGAAAAACTGTCTACCACAACTAGGAATGTTAGTCCTTGAAATGGGCCTGCGAAATCAATATGGATGCGTGACCATGGATTCCTAGCCGCCTCCCATTTGTGTGTAGAATTGTGAGCCTGTTCCGGCCTAGAACGTTGACATAGGTAACAACCAGCTACGCACTCTTCAATTGCCGTGTCTAACCCAGGCCACCACAAATGACTTCTAGCTAGAGCCTTCATGCGTACTATTCCTGGGTGGCCATCATGTAATTCAGCTAATACTGACTTCCTATGAATTTCAGGAATCACCACTCGGCTGCCCCACAACAAACATCCCAAATGAGATGATAATTCATCTTTTCTCCTAAAATAAGGTGTGAATTTAGGGTCTGGATTCTTATTGGGCCATCCCCCCTGAACCCATGCTGAAATTCTGTTAAGTGTTAGATCCTTCTTAGTGGCTATGGCAATGTCCTTAGCAGTTAATGGGCACTCAGGTATTTCATGTAATGACAGAATCTGGCCCGCTGGAGCGGGATCCCTCTCAGTGTCGGTTAGTGGCAACCTGCTTAAGGCATCTGCATGGCCCATTTCCTTGCCCGGTCTATGTTTTAGGGAGAATGAGTATGCTGAGAGAAATATGGACCACCTAAGCATCCTAGGGGACATGATTTGAGGTGTCTGCTTATCAGTGGTGAACAATCCCAATAAGGGTTTGTGGTCAGTGTAAATAGTGAAGTTCCTACCATAAAGGTAATCATGGAACTTTTTCACACCTGCCACTATTGCTAAAGCTTCCCTGTCAATTTGAGCATAATTTCTTTCGGCTTTAGTCAGTGTTCTTGAATAATAAGCAATTGGCTTTTGTTGACCCTTGTCATCCATATGGCTAATGACAGCACCCACCCCATAGGGTGAAGCATCACACGCTAAATAAATTGGCTTATTTTCAATAAAGTGTGTAACAGTGGAATGGCTAGACAAAATGTCCTTCAAAGTTTGAAAACTGATTCTATGTTTTTCCTGCCAATGCCAAGGGGTTTTCTTTTCTAAGAGTCTATGTAATGGTTCAGCTATGGCAGCCTTATGTGGCAAAAATGTGTGATAAAAATTAACTAACCCTAAAAGGGCTTGTAATTCAGCCTTATTCTTTGGTTCAGGTGCCAATTTAATTGCTTTAATTTTTTCAGTTGTTGGATGAATGCCTTTTTCATCAATTCTAAACCCTAGAAATTCTGTTGATTTAACTCCTATAAAACATTTTTCCCTTTTTAATTTAAGTCCCGCAGCTCTAAATTTCCCCAATACCTGTTCCAATCGGTCAGCTAATATTTCTTCAGTTTTTCCAGCAATCAGGACATCATCAAAGTAAGGGCATACACCAGGTATGCCCTTTAAGGTCCTCTCCATCACCTCTTGAAAGATGCCTGGAGCTGCTGCAATTCCAAATTGAAGCCTGTGAATTCGAAACGCCCCCTTGTGGGTTACAATCGTTTGGGCCTCAGCGGCTTCCTTAGACACGGTAAGCTGTAAATACGCCTGCGCCAAGTCGAGCTTGGCAAAGATGGCGCCGTCCTGGATCGTCGCGAGGACCTGCTTCACCGTTGGGACCGGGTAAGCGTGTTTTTTCATTCCTAAATTTAGAGTGGCCTTATAGTCGGCACAAATCCTCACATCCCCATTTGGTTTAAGGGGTGTGACGATTGGTGTCTCCCACAGGCCTCCCTCGACCGGTTCAAGTACGCCTTGGCCTACAAGCTTATCAAGCTCGGCCTCGATTTTTTGTTTAAGGGCAAAAGGTACCCTCCGGGCCTTCAATCTGATCGGTTTTACAGCGGGATCTAAATTAAAATTAATGGGGGGGCCTTTATATTTGCCTAAAGATCCATCAAATACGTCTGCGAATTCATCGCACACAGATTTGAGGGTCTTACTTTGAATTGTATTTATTCCCCCTACCCAAATTCCTAAAGCAGGGAACCAATTAAGGCCTACTAAACTGGTCCTTTGGCCTTCGGTCACTAACAGGTCCAATAATCCCTTGAACCCCTTATAACTAACTCGAATGGAAATTTTTCCCTTAATGCTTATGGGGGATTTTTGGAAATCGGCTAGCTGGATTCTTGTCGGCCTAAGCGGAATTTTGTGACCACTTTCCCGTTCAATGTACTTCAGTGTTTCTAATGAAATTATTGATACTGAGGCCCCTGAGTCTACTTCCATTTTGCAGGGTATTCCTTGCAACTGGACTACAATTTTTAATTTAGGCCTCAGTACGTGATTTATTTTTTGTTGTCTAATGTGGTTGACTCTCGCCCCCTCCCGGCGGTTGGATTGTTGTGCCCTAGGTCTAAGGGTCTCTCTGCCATGCTCCCAAGGGGTTACCTTACCTTCGGCCCAGACGTCCAATTCGTGGATCCGGTTGTCTAGCGTCCGGTTGCGGCAAATGGCCTGGATGTGGCCGGTCTTTCCACACGATCTGCATTTCGCTGTGCGGAATCTGCATGTTGATCTGGGGTGGTTGCCCCCACAGCTGCCGCATCTGGTGTCCTGGTCTCTGGATCTGGGCAGGATGTCTCGTGGCCCTCTTTGCGCTGCTTGTGGTTGTTGTCTTCGGGCCTGGTCAGGAGCTTCAGTCCGCGGTGGTCTGGTTGCCATCTTACCGAATCGTCTGGAGATCTCAGCTATGTCGGCCTCCCATTGCTGGTCCACCTCCCCGCTGTCCACATGGCTTTCTAAGTTGATTTCGGCTGCAGAGCCCATGCTGCTACGGGGGGGGTCTCGCGTTCCTGTAGACTCATAAGTTAATAGTTCATCAAGGACTTCCTGTAGATCTCCCGTGGGCTTGGCGATGATTCGGTTTTGTAGATTTTCGTCCCGCAAGCCGAGCACCACTCGATCTCAGATCCGGATCTCGAGGTTGTCATATTTGCACCTCACTGCCGCCTCTCTAACCGCTGCCACGAATTGAGTGATTGATTCGCCAGGTCTTTGATTCCTTTTTTCAAAAATTCGTCTCCAAAATAATTCAGACCTTTTTGGCGTGAAGTGTACCTTCAATTTTGCCAACAAGTCTGCATACGAGACGCTAGAGACCGGCAGAGGTTGACATAGGCCGACGGCAATTCGATACACTGGTGTCCCGCTAAGGGTCAGAAGAGCCGCGGCTTTCTTCCTGTCGTCCGTTATGCCGTTTACTAACAGGAACCCTTCAACCTGGCCAACATATTCTTCCCAGTCCTCAGGGAATCGGGGGTCAAATTCCCTCAATGAGCCGACATGTGCCATTGGGAAAAAAAATTTTTTTGGCAGCGTTGTATTTCGGTTGACTGCGTTTGAATTTTCCCGCCTCGCGCACAGCTGAATTCACCGTTCCTTCACCGATCTGTCGTCTATCCCACCCTCGTCGCCAATTGTTAGGTTCCAATAGACGACCACACCGTGAGGTTTAATGCAAGAACGTTTATTAACACAAGCATAAGTCAACTGGCAATTAACCGTTTAACTCCCCCTTATATAGTCAGCTACATTCAAACAGTGGCCAATCCCAAGCCCGGAAACTCCCGCCTAAATTGCATTAGCCAATAATTGCACTCAGAGCTTCCCGCTTCTAGAAAGGTCTCTTTTAATTAATCTACAGACACAACACTTCCCCTCCCAGTTCAGATGTTTATCAAACTTTCTTGCATTGAAAGACTCAGGCAAAGCAAGTCCTGCTCCTCTGGACAATTCCTCAAATCTGGATATGTTTGCTTTTATTAAGTGCTGGCGGGAATCAATATATCTCGCTATTCAGCAGCTCAAGCTCTGTGGATTGAGATGGACTTAGCCTGTGGTTTTTAAGGAAAGTGTTTGCTCCCCCACATGGCAGCAGCTCTTCCGGGATCTGGCTTTGCTAATTGCCCAGGATGGGCACGTTTACCGGCTTCAGATTCCCAGGAGGGGCCACAGCAAGGCATAGGGCCAGGTTACTCCCCACCCCTACAGCTGTTAGCATCCTACTGTGAGTCAGCTCCATGGCTTGAGAGAGAGAAAGGCCCTCGGCAGAGTTCACTAGCCCATGCAAGCTCTGGAATCTATCAACAGCAAACTGAAAACCTTAGCAGAGTTTGCACCTGTGACCTGTTCCTAAGAGGGCATCAAATTATGCCTGGGCCTGGGTTGCCAGAAGAGATACCCAGTTTTCGCACTCCAGCCGAAGAAGATCAGCATATTAAAGATGGCCCTCAAGTGGAGCAGTCACTTTCTGTTATGTCGTCTGCCCCCAACCTGGAAGAGTTTGCTAATAGCTCAACGCTGCACGGCATCAGTCATATTTTCCATCATGGTTGCTGTACAGCCCGCAACATTCTGTGGACAATGGCCTTCTTGGCTTCACTTAGCTTTCTCTTCTGCGTCTACATTGATCGAGTGGAATTCTACTTCCAGTATCCGCATGCCACCAAACTGGAAGAAGAGACGCTCCATAGCATGATTTTCCCAGCAGTAACTATCTGCAATGTCAACCTCCTGCGCTTCTCAGAAATATCTGGTCATGACCTCTATTGGGCTGGAGAGTTCCTGGGTTTCTTGGACAGTTCTGACAAGATTGTTGCACCTCAAAAAGCAGATGCAGATGTTGTAAAGATCCTGAACCAGAAGCTGCAGCAAAGCAAGGGGGAAAGAAACTTGCCATTTGACTTTGGAGAACTCCACAATCGTGCTGGACACCAGATGGACCAGATGCTGATTAAATGCAAATTTGGCAATGAATCATGCAATGCCAATGACTTCAAAACAGTGAGTCAGTGTCTGCTTATGGGGATTTTGAATCTTGGGAATGATCCTCAGAGTTTGTGGGGTGGTGGTGGTACGTTTTTGTCTCTGGGCCATGGATGAAGGTGAAGCAAATGTATGAGCTTCTGTGCCCTCTGCTAAAAAGAGATGCCACTCAGAAGAACCATTTCAAAATGCCTTAAATGTCCTACTCAAACTCAGTAGGGGTTGAGTAGATGCTCAAATGGAAGGCTATTAATTTCATGGCTTGGGGAATATTTTTCAGGTGTTAAGGTGAGTAAAGGGCTCTTGAACCAGCCTCAGAATGTCAGAAAGAATGTGTTGCTTTGACAACTAAGCTCTTGTGAAAGAATCACCCACTGTGGACTTTCCAGGAACAAGCAATATTTCTTGTCTATCATTCTAGTTCTTCTGTCTGCCACAAGACGTGTTTGCTTGTTTCAAGTGCCAGATCACCTTTTAGGCTCAACCATAATTGCTGGGTAATTATGACTCTTTAAGAAAATGTAAGTGCTTTGCCATCTCTCTAATTATGGGGCTAATCACAGAGAATATATCATCCCATCCGCTTCGCTCCCCAAAATGATATGGGATTTAGTGCTTAGATTTTCAGACTGGGGGTCCATGGCTTCTGCTTCTTACATTTTGTATGGCTGATCTGCTTACACTCATAAAAATCTTGTGTTAGTTTCAGTCATTTCACCATGCAACAATATTGGATGATACATTCGTTTTCTGGATAGCAACAGGGCTGGAGGTGGGGGTGGGGAAACAGCCCAACTTGGTTCTAGTTTTTATTTGTTCTCAACAATGATGACATATTGTGTTCTACGTGGATAGTTGGAATGTAAAGTTGGAACTGACATCTGCTGCCTATATAGCTGGCAGAGGTACCAGATGCAGGTGCAGAACAATTTAGTTTAAATCATCATCATCATCATCATCATCATCATCATCATCATCATGATGGCTGGTTATTTTCTGCAAGTGAAGCCAGTTCTTCTACCCAAGGACATAAGTCTGTGATTGTCTCTTTCTCTTGCAACTTTCCTGCCAAAGTGCACCTTTCCTTACTGCAGGAGGGAGGGAGAGAGAGAGAGAGAGAGAGAGAGACAGAGAGACAGAGAGAGAGAGAGAGAGAGAGAGTCTGCCTGTTTCTCGGAGCAAATACCAGATTTTGCTTCTTCTTCTTGTTTAACTTGTCCCTTCCCATCTGGATAAGATGCCAAATGAAGGGGAATTAAATGCCTAAAGAAGGGAGGGGAGAAAAATTTGACCTATCCCAGCATGACGCTGTATGCGCTGGAGATCAGCCGTTCTATTATCTCTGCTTGCAAAGCTTCAGATACAATTAGTACTATTAAGCTTTACTAGATTCTTGCTGATCAGCACTCCAGGTCAGTTCAACGCCACAGATGTGGATTGCGATGTGTCTACCTCAATAATTTCTTCATGTGCCCCTTCATTTTGGCACCACATATTTGTGAATACTTGCTTTATTGTTGTAAAAAAGGAAAGTCCATTTTAAAAAGAAATATTAAGACCATTTCAGCTATCATAGGAGAGGGGATTTTTTAAATTTATAATAATTTTTATTAAGGTTTTAAAATACAAAAGATAAAAAATAATACATACTAAGAAAAATGTAAAAATTAAAAGAGAAAAAAGGGGGAACAAAGAAATAAAATATAAGAAGAGATATATAAAGAAAGTTCCCCCTTCATCAAGACAAGTACCAACAATTTTAGTAATTTAATTCCTTCTCCAACACTTCAACCAAAGGTCTCTGCTTCCCATATCTCAACTCTTATCTATAAATTACAAGGCCTCATGATTTAATCATAATTAGTGAAAGTCCATTCAGAATCACCAGAAATAACAACAGATGCACTATATTTTAATCTTAAGCAAATAAACCAGTTTTATAATCCTTTATTTTACTTTTAACACAGTAACACCCTTTCTATAAAACCACACCAAAAAGTGTCTTTTCTCCATATCTTCTCTCTTATCTATAAACAAAACTTTAAAGCTTTATCATTTGAACGTAGTAAAAAAAAATCTACTAAAAGCCACCAGAAACAGCAACATATTAAAAAACTAAATCTTTAATCCCTTCAAATAGTGTCCAGCAAAGTTAATTTCTTATCACTTTCTTCTTCATCTTCTCTCAGAAAATTCTTTGGAAGTTTAACAGATACCAGAAATAACAACATCTATATTTTTAAAAAATATATCTTCTTTCTATATCTTACCTGTAATCAAATCTTTAAAGCAACATCATTCAGCCCCGGTCAGGAAAAACCCTTTAAGAACCACTAGGAATGATATCACATATTTTCACCTTGATTGAATAAGCCAACTTTACATTCTTTCTTTTTTACTTTCAAATTTTTAATGTTTATTCCTTTAAAATAATGTTCTTTTCATTTTCTCTTTGGCTTTTCTCAGGAACTCCTTCATGAGTATAACATATCACTTCTGTAAGTTCAGGATAAGACTTGTCAAAGTCCTTGACTTACTATCTGGGGTTACTTATGACCCGGGTTCAAGTTCCAATGGTTGCCTTCCCCCCACTCAGCAGAGACATGATCGTATTTCAGGCGCTCAGACACCAGGTTGCATTTATTTGCTATTTGCAGCCACGTGACATTTTATTTCTGACATTTATTTCCAGTTTTCGCGAGCCATGGGTTTGGTTAATTACCACAGCGATTACTGCAAAAAAAGATCATAAAATCAGGTTGGTTCATTTGCTGCTTATTTCAGAATAAAAAGAAAATAAAGTTCTTAAATTTACACAGGACTTCTTTTACTAAGGATTGAGGGAGGGTTAACTGGTGTGATGAATTTTGTGGTTCCAAAGGTTATTAATATCTAAAAAGCAGCTACTGATCCATTTCCAGAAGTGATTAAGAATGGAAGTGGGCAAACCCAGTTCCCGTTCGATGCTCCAAACTGCAGTTTGAGCAAAGCTGACTTTTCCTCAGCTCCAGAGCTTTAAAATTCACCAGAGACTGCTGTTTTATGTTTTCCTTGGGGAAGAATCTGTATGGAGCAATTATGGGTGATTCCAGGTCCTCCCCTTTATCTCCTTTATAAGAGGAAAGGTTTTGTTATCCCAGATGTTGACCAATCAGTTGCATGCACAGCCATTTTCTGCTGTGCTACTCAAGTACCTTATTTCACTTGCACTGAACTTTTATGTATTTCCTGATGCATATATCCAGTTCTGATTTCCATATAACGAAGTGAGCAGAATAATCATCTATGCAGTCATTTTCATTTCTCTTGACAAGCATTCATTCTTTGCAATAGATCACATACTGGTCATTGCCTTTCAAAAACATTTGTATACCATTTCTGTATCCATTTTCCCATCTTTAGTAAACATTCTATCAAAACACACAAATTCAAAAACCTGTTCTAAGTCTTTGACATTTTATGTATAACCTGCAATTGTTCAACCCAATTTTCTCTGTCAAATGCAGCTCTTTGATCTTTGATACATTAAATTTCAGAGCTACAGTTCTGAAAATTAGACAATATATGTAACATACGCAGCAAATCATTTGGGTCCTCAACCAACACTATGGTATTGCCAGCATACAAAAGTATTTTATCATCTTCAAGTATCAGCATTTCATATACTTTTATCTATAAATGTACTAAACAACTAAGGCAACATCACACATTGTCTTACTCTCTGCTTATTGTTGAACCATTTGCTAAACATTCAATTTATTCTCATGTATGATTTATTTCTACCAATTACCATTTTATTGCATTCAACAACAAATTTTCAACTTTATTGTCGTGTGACATATTCCATAATTCCAACCAATGCTTATCATATAGTAAAGGTAAAGGTAAAGGTTCCCCCGCACATGCGTGCTAGTCGTTTCCAACTCTAGGGGCCGGTGCTCATCTCCGTTTCAAAGCCGAAGAGCCAGCGCTTGTCCGAGGACGTCTCCGTGGTCATGTGGCCGGCATGACTAGACGCCAAAGGCGCACGGAACGCTGTTACCTTCCCACCGTAGTGGTCCCTATTTTTCTACTTGCATTTTTAGGTGCTTTCGAACTGCTAGGTTGGCAGAAGCTGGGACGAGTAACAGGCGCTCACTCTGTTACGCGGCACTCGGGATTCGACCCGCCAAACTGCCGACCTTCTGATCGACAAGCTCAGCGTCCTAACCCACTGAGCCACCGCGTCCCTTGCTTATCATATACTTTCTCTAAATCAAAACAATAACACATAATCTTTCCTTCCATCCATCATACATTTTTCAATGATCTCTGGATAGCAAAAATGGTTTTCACAGTGTTCCTCCCCCGCCCCAAAATAATGCATTTCACTTCCCAAATTTTATGCAGTACCACCTCTTGCACCATTTCAATAAGAATTTACACGGATATCTTCCCAGCCAAATTCAACCAACTAATCTCTCTGCATTTATACTGATATTTGCTACTGTTCTCTTTGTATTGGGGGAACAATAATAGTCTAATGGCCTAATGGGCAGGCACAGATATATTCTTTACATATATGTTAAAGAAGTTGCACAATTCCATGAGCAAAGCATATTCATACTGCTTGTATATGGTAATGCAGAGGTCCCCAATCTTTTGGGCACCAAAGACCAGTTCCATGGAGAAAGGTTTTTCCACGGACCAGAGTGTGCATGGTTTTGTGTGCTGCCTGCATCCCACAGATGGGGCTTTGCTTCTTTGTGCGGACTGGTTGCTGGCATGCTGTGGCCTGGTACTGGTCCACAGCCCAAGGGTTGGGGACCCTTTTTGTATTGTAACACTTCTCAGTTATGCAGTCTATGCTGGCAGCATTATGCAGTATACTTTTCAACCTTCTGACAGGATTTATTGCATCTTTTTCATGAGCTTTTTTGTACTACTTTGGCATCCTTCAGTCTCGAGAGACTATATATATATATATATATATATATATATATATATATATATATATATATATATATATATATATATATATATATATATATATATATATATATATATATATATATATATATATATATATATATATTTATATTTATATTTATATTTATATTTATATTTATTTGATTTATATACCGCCCTTCTCCCGAAGGACTCAGGGCGGTGTACAGGGCAATAAATATCAAAAATACAAGATACAAAAGTTAAAAAAAATTAAATAATTGTGCCCGTATTGTGCTCTGGAAAGAGGTCCTAAAGCAGCATCTGATGTGGCTAAAAAGACCAATTCGAGAGTGGCAGTCCCTTCTACACTGAGGGCAGATACAATCTGTCCCCTGTCCAGCCCCTAGATTTCGCTGGTTCCAGGACTGCCTCTTTGCCTCAGCCTGCTGCACAAGTGTCTCTTCGAATTGGAGAAGGCCATGCTGCATCTTTAGCCTCCAAGCTGAGTGATCAGAGGTCAAGGTTTCCCAGCTGTTAATGTCCATTCCCAAGGCCTTTAGATCCCTCTTGCAGATATCCTTATATCGCAACTCTGGTCTCCCTCTGGGGCGCTTTCCCTGCACTAGTTCTCCATACAGGAGATCTTTCGGAATCCGACCATCAGCCATTCTCACGACATGCCCAAGCCAGTGTAGATGCCGCTGTTTCAATAGTGTATACATGCTAGAAATACCAGGACATTCCAGGACTGCGCTATTTGGAACTTTGTCATGCCAGGTGATGCCAAGAATACATCAGAGACAGCGCAATATAAAAGGTGTTCAACTTTCTCTCCTGCCACATGTAGGGTCCAAGACTCACCACAGTACAAGAGTTTGCTCAAGACGCAGACTCTATAGACCTGGATCTTTGTATATTCTGTCAGCTTCTTATTAAGCCATACTCTCTTTGTAAGTCTGGAAAATGTGGTAGCTTTACCAATACGTTTATTCAGCTCGGTATCTAAAGAGAGAGTGTTGGAGATAGTTGAGCCTAGGTACACTGGACGACCTCCAGTTCTTGTGCAGAGATTGTAATACAGGGAGGTGAGTCCACGTCCTGACCCATGACTTGTGTTTTTTCAGGCTGATTGTTAGTCCAAAGTCTTGGCAGGCCTTGCTAAAACAGTCCACAAGTTGTTGAAGGTCTTAGGCAGAGTGACCAGGAATGACAGCATCCTCAGCGAAGAGGAAATCCCTTAGGCATTTCAGCTGGACTTTAGACTTTGCTTTCAATCTGGAGAGATTAAAGAGTTTTCCGTTTCTAATATTCATTTAAATTCCAAGCAACTCGTTAAAACACTTCTCCGGAGTTTCCTCATTTTAGTTTCATCCCAATTTTTTATTTCACCACTTTCATTTAAAATCCTATTCACTCTGTTGGTAGCTGCTTGTTTAGCTCCCTATACCCATTTCCAAAACAATTTTTAAAATTTAAATCAAAATTACTCTATGTTCTTTTGTCCTTTAAAATTTTAACCATTGAGTTGCAACTTTCTCTTATACCTTTCTCAGATTATAGTTTACAGCGATTGTTCTCTTATGTGTTTTTCCCCTCGTACACAGTCACTTTCACTCCATAATCCCACTAAATATAGGCATGAATGGGGGAGGGGAATAACGCTTGGAGGACAGGCACATTATCTGCTATTTACAACTTTATATGTTGTAATGCAGAGAATCCCAGCCTGCGGTGTCCACACTCCCAGGGATGGAATTTCAGATGGTGAGACAAAGAGTGGCTTCTGTTTCTTAGTGATGTGTCATGACCCACAATTACCGGTACTTTTGTGTAGGTACAAACAATCAAACATATTTCCTAGGAATGCATGGTGTAGGAAAGGCTGGGAGCCAGTGTTCTAATATATCAGTATCAATGCACATTATTCCATTTGTGGAAGAAGAAGGAAGAGCTAGGAAAACCATATGTTTTTATCAACTTTGTGTCTTTTGTGAATACGTGCTACAAACCAACTATAACACTGAAAGAAAAAGGGAAATAGAAAGTCAGTGGTACTCTTTTAGGTAGAATTTAATAATTAAAAAGAGAGTTTGCTGATGGCATATGGAACTCAGCAGTTCCACATCTGTGCAAGAATACAAGTTGCTTTGAGCGAGCAGTTTAACTTCCATTAAATTCTAATGGATTTAGTTTGGTTTCCCCCTCTTGATAGAACCAGTGAATACATTGTTTTAGTTTTAATTTTTTTATCTATCTTTGTTGCCATTCTAGGTTTATTGTAATTTTTCATAGTCCTGCCTTGGCAGGAAAAAAAAGCAATCTGAACTTTTGGGGCTCAAGTGGGGGAGACTTAGAAATTCCTTTATTCCTACCCAAGGTAAAAAGAGAAAGCGGGGAAAATATTGTGCAGCACATATATTCTATAGCTTTTAAAACAAACTTTTGGTGAGAGTTATAGTGTTCCTGAGTAGAGCATAAATGGGTTTTGGGCTAGGAGTAATGTACATTTCATATAATTTCTGAAAGTATTATAAAAATATTGGGTGCAGAAGAGAAGAGAGAGAAAAAATGTAAAGATGAAATGGATCAAGAAAATAGGTTTAGGCATAGGTGTTTTGTACATTTGGATTTTGTGAGCAATCCAAATGTTGCTTATATACATAACCCTCACACAATTCCTTTGCAGAGTAAGCAATGTTATGTAAAGTACAGGAAAACAGTAAGAGGTAGTAAGGAAATACATTGGAGATAAGAGAAGAAGCAAGGAAATATTACTGAATTAGTATACAGTAAGACCATTCCCTGTATTTTGCCATACACTTCTACCCATGCAAACTCTCCTTTCTACCACATTCATATATAGATTCATACACAGATTTTCATCCATTGAAAATTTCATTTCTTTCTTTTTCAGGGTCTCATCTAACCGTGCTCCTTCCTGCCTTACCCTGTCTTTCATTCCCTTTACAATTTACTCGCTTTACTATCCAAGACACAGTTTTCCATATGTCATGGTTGTCACCAGAGAGCTCAGAAGTATGAGTCCACCGCTTATCTTGGCTTTGGTCAATCATAGCTTTCCAATAATGCTTTCAATAATAAACAGAAGGGGTAGTTGTGGTTACCAGCCTCAGCTGTCGATATGCCACTTGCAGCATCCCCTGCCTGGTCTACAACAACTCGCCACAGCCAACTCACCATAGCCAACTTGCCATGGTCAACTCTCCATGGCCAATTTGCCACAGCCAACTCGCTGCAGGACAACTTGCCATGGGACAAGAGTTACACTAATATTGAAGAAATAGTTAAATAGAATAATTAAAGAAAGGATGCCAGAGAAGGGACAAAATTAAATGTGAATGACAAAAAATAAAATATTTTTTTAATTATTTGAAATAATTAAATTGAATTGTCGAATTGTCCTGCAACAAGTTGTCCCGATGCAAGTTGGCCATGGCGAACTGGCCATGGAGAGTAAACCATTGCGAGTTGGCTGCAGCAAGTTGTTCCATTCCCTGCAAGTGATAAAAATGAGGCTCGGTTTTGGCATAGTTTGGCTAGGATGTCACAAATGCCACCAAAGCCCAACTTTACCCCTAATGTGTTCATGCCATTCTGTGCAAGCAGAGATCTCTTGTTTAGAGACTGTCTTGCAAGTCAGTATATCATGATCCGCATCCTATATCAATTCAGAAGCATAGACAGTGGTTTCACACATAGTCAGAATAGCACAATAACAAGATAAAATGCTAAGATAGATAATGCCCTTCAACAGCTATCACACTTAACCACAAATACAAATACACTTCCCTGAGGACAACAGCTGGTAGTAAAAGGCAATCTAATATTGGGAGATGGCGGAGAGTGGTTGAAGTCCTGCAGATTATTTATAAAGCAAAAAGGATAGAACTCTCCTGGGAAAATTCTAAAAGCAAGTAGGATTCATAAATGCATAGATGAAAAGAGATGTGAATAATAACCTTATCTGGGGCCTTGTGCTAAGGCAAGTCATTCTGTATTTAAAATGAGAAGTGTTTGTCCTTTTAACTCAGGCACAACAAATCAATATACAACAGCAAAATCCAATGAATATGATAAATCCTCCTTTGGCACTCCCCTCCCCCCAGCACCTTGAGTCTTGTCCTGAGTTCATCTTAAGGTTAAGCTATCATGACAGCACATAACATTACTATGATCTGTGGAAATTCTTTTTTTCCCTTGGCTCTTGATACCAATGTTGGTTGAAGTGATCTAGGATGGCTGATCACTTTCTGTGTCTACATTTCTTTTTCTAAGCCACTACATCCCAGTTCTCTTTTTTAGTGAACAACAGAACTCAGTAGCTTAGTTTGCACAAGATGCCAACAGGATTATTATGGATGCTTCCATATACAGAGTTTCCATTCCCCAGTTCCTCACTAACTAGCTTGAAATTGACCTGTGATTGTCTTTACTGATCTTTAAAAGGCAAAGGACAAGTAGGAAAAACCACAAGCCAATCAGTGTTCACATGATCAATGGGGGCGGGGGGAGAGATCATTTGACTAGGGCCCCTACATACGCAAAACTTCTGCAGATCTGGAGCAACTAAATCTACTCATCTCCATACCACAGAAATAAAATAAATGACTGACATGCATTCTAGCTCATTCCTCTCCATGTTTCCAGAACACATTATGCACATCAGTCTGGTCTTTTCCAAAAACATTTGAACAGTTGCTGCAGGCTGCTAAGCCGTTAGTTCACAAATGCGTTTGAATATCTCTTATAAGTAGTCCTCGACTGACGACTGTAGTTGAACCTGCAATTTCAATTGTAAGTCACGACGGCTGAAAAGCAGGTCATCATTTGGCCATGCCCAAATTTGCGACATTTTTTGTGCTGATTGTTAAGCAAATCTGGCCATCGTAAAGTGAACACTACAGTCGTTAAACAAACCCTTTGTTTGCTATGAGGAATCCAGAGGTTTCTAAAAAAAAAAAGTCACAAATTGCGGTTACATGACTGCTTGACACCGCAAATGGCCATCAATGCGGGACAGTTGCCAAGTGCCCAAAATGGGACATGTTCTCTCTCTCTCTGTGTGTGTGTGTGGATATCAGAACTTCAAATCCAGGTCATACACTTTTCAGGGTTCATCATCACTTTCAACGGTAGTAAGTACTAGGTGTGATAGTAGCAAGATAGTATGCTGGGAGCTGCACAGCCAGTGGAGTTTCCCCAATAGCTCTAATCATAGTTTCATGTGGCTGCAAAAGTGGCTGCATTGAGGAGAGAATGACATAACAATAACAATAATGAAGAAAGGAGGAGGAGGAGGAGGAGGAGGAAGGGACTTTGGAGGTCATCTAGTCCAACCCCCTGCTCGGGCAGGAAACCCTATACCATTTCAGATAAATGGCTGTCCAGTCTCTTTTTAAAGACTTCCAGTGTTGGAACATTCACAGCTTCTGGAGGCAGGTTGTTCCACTGGTTAATTGTTCTAACTGTCAGGAAGTTTCTCCTTAGTTCTAGGTTGCATCTCTCCATCCGTTGCTTCTTGTCCTGCTTTCAGGTGCTTTGGAGAATAGCTTGACTCCCTCTTCTTTGTGGAAGCCCCTGAGATACTGGAACACTGCTATCATGTCCCCCCTCGTCCTTCTCTTCGTTAAACTACACATACCCAATTCCAGCAACCGTTCCCCATATGTTTTAGCCTCCAGCCCCCTAATCATCTTTGTTGCTCTTCTCTGCACCTTTTCTAGAGTCTCAACATCTTTTTTACATCGTGGTGACCAAAACTGGATGCAGTATTCCAAGTGTGGCCTTACCAAGGCATTGTAAAGTGGTATTAATACTTCACGTGATCTTGATTCTATCTCTTTGTTATTGAAAACAAATGCCCAGAATTAATTACCAGGAATAGGATACTGAAAGCTACCTCTAGATTCAGTGAGAGGGAGGAAATCTGGAGTGAAAGAAATCACCATCATTGTTTCATTCCACACAAAAAGGAAACAAAAAAAATACTATCTTCCACTATCCATAAAGTGGTTCGCTTGTATATTCACCTCCCAGCCCCCTAGTGCTTTGTGTCCTGGCCTCTTCTTTGAAGAAAACAAGGTAGAAACTGGGGCCATGTCCTCATTTGCCCCCAGTCATAAGTATGCCCTCGGAACACCTGTTCTTCTCTTGTACCTCTTGATGTTTATTTTTATTTATTTTTATTTTATTTTATTACATTTATATACCGCCCTTTCCCGGAGGACTCAGGGCGGTTTACAGGGAATTAAAAAACCAAAAATACAAAAGTTAAAACCAGTTTAAAAAAATTTAAATTTATCCCTGTACAAATAAAACCCCAATTAAAATAAATTAATCCTCAGCCTGGGCCAGAGAGCTCGAAGAGCCAGGTCTTCAGGCCCCGGCGGAATGAACGGAGGTCGGGGGCAGTCCTCAGCTCCACTGGCAGCTGGTTCCAGAGGGCAGGCGCCCCCACTGAGAAGGCCCTATCCCTGGGTGTAACCCTCCGGCAATCTCTTACCGGTGGGACCCTGAGAAGACCCTCCCTGTGGGAGCGCACTGGACGAAGGGAACTTGCCTCCATCTTGTCCAACCCATGTGTGAAACTGCCTTAAATCATCAAATTATATTACATTTAGTATTCCACCCACCACCACCACCATCCCATTCTGACATAGTCTAAGAATAGTCTCAAGATATATAAAACATCTGTTATGCTTTGCTCTCCATCACTGCCCCAAGAGACCAATTGTTTGTTTTCAAATCAATAGGGGCATGCATGTCAAGCACCGGGGAAATCAGAAAATTCAGGCAGTTCAAATGAGTGTAAAGATTTATTGTGGGATGCAGGGACTCATGACTTATGATGCGTTTGATGCCCCCCCACGGGCACCTCCTACAATGCATTCCCTTTCCTTTCCAATCCTTGATCATCTTCCTCTGCTACCCTTCTGCTCCTCTCTCCCCAAACAGGTGGACAGAGCTTGGAATATGAAGTGTCAAGAAAATGGCAAAGTAATCGTATTGAAAATTAACGATGCTCTGTTTGACTCTGATGGAGTCTTTACATTACTATTTAAATGTAAACAACATTTACAGGCCATCACCATATCAACAGTCAACTAGATTAATACAACAACGCTAAAGGGCTTCAGCCAGCTGTATTTTTAGCAGTTTGCACAAGGTTGAAATAGCTCAACAGTGAAATGACTAGATAAATCCTAAGTAAAATCGCTTTCACTTATTTATGGCTGCTGGTGATTCAGGTTCCTCTATGATATCTTTGTGCTTGTTTCCCTGCCCTCCTCCCCCCAAAAAGCTTACTTGTTTTAAAACAGACCCCATCCCATTCCTGCTGCAGAATTCTGATGGTGACATGCTGGATCTCCCTTACCGTCCCTGATTTGGGATTGCTGAGGATGAAGTCAACTGCCAAACGCAGAGGGTGCTGAATCTGGAGCAGTGCAAAGACCCAATGGAAATGTCCTCAGTTTGCCATTTTCTTAAAATAGTTTGGGCCATCCACTAATCCAGTGAGTGGATACACAATATTAAATGTTCTGTGAGCCTGGCTAATGAGTGTGCAAGTTCTTGTCTATCATAGGATACAAATGTAGTTTTTTCTCTGTTTTGTTTTTTAGCAATTTCTTTGGGGCCGATCATGTTTAAAGGGAATGACACTTTGGCGTCCCTTTGAACACTTCACAAATGCCAAGGAATTCTCAGGGCTTGAAACCAACATCAGACTCTAAATGAGTCGTGTGTGTGTGTGTGTGTGTACATGCACACATATGTGCGCCTTTACTTATGAATGGGATCAACCTAGCAAAGAAGGGCTGAAATCTCTACTATGACTGCCTTGCAGGAAAGAGAATTTGTTTGGAAATGGAGGGAAACACACATTTACTTCAACTGCATAGGTTTCTTTAACTGCACCAATTTATCATTCCTCATTCAACTGCATTGCTATCCATTGCCCAACCTGGCACCAAACATTGTTGTTAGAATTATGGCTTTTAAAGCAGGGCTTGGAGTTACCTGAAGTGGGTAGTTTGAGTGCCTTCCCCCATGATCCTCTGGGATGGGGATGGGGGTGATGATCCTTACTTAATTATTTAGCAAATTTATACAGGTGCCCATTTCATAAGCAGTGACTCTGGGCAGCGTACAACAAAGCTAAAAACCAGTTAATGAATACATAAACAATTGTTACAATAATAATAATAATAATAATAATAATAATAATAATAATAATAATAATAATAATAATAATAATAATGGAATTTTAAAATAAATGTCTCTTTCAGTAAAGAGCACCAACAGAACTTAACTACTTTTATTTTGTTCTTGGTTGCAAGCCAAATTAGCAAGAATTGAGAGACTAAGCTGAACCTTTGGCTATAATCCTCTAGTCTAGTCCAAAATCTCAGATGCTGCCTTTAAGAATATGGCCAGCTGGGGCTTTTTTCTGGCATACTGCAGATTAAGGGGACTGAGTCACAGGCCCTTGAGAGCCTTTTGCAAGGCTTTCCCCCACATCCTGTGACTCCTTGCTGGGAGTGGAGACAACTGCCATACAAGCTAAAGCTGGAAGCCCTTATGACTGGAGGTTACAGCATGCTCAGTGGCTTGGAGCCCCATACAGGAAGGGCCTTAATTCAGCGTGACAGCTCCACTCATTGCCATAATGAGAACAAAGTGAGGCTGCTGAGCGGCACCGCACGCAGGTGCCAACCAACCAGCGTTCATCACTTTTGAGGATTATAGTGACAAGTAAAGCCCGGTGTGAGGTGTATATGTGTACGAAAGAGAGGTTACCAGCAGGGGGAGGTTTCTGGCCATTGGAGCCAAAGGCAGCAGCAATCATTCTTTAAATGCCATGATTCTTTGAACCAGAATACTTGGTTCAAGACCAGCTGCCAATATACATCTACAGGGATTCTGGTAAATTCACCTTCTGGATCTGCTTCCACTGGCACTGTGAAAAGAGGAAACGTGCCATCTGACCCGACACATGGCGTGCCTGAGGCTGCCACTTTAGCCCTGACCCAGACTCACTTGAGCATGTCCCAAACCTGTCGATGTCCCAGTCAAAGCTAGCCATGCATATGAGCACCACCTGCTTCACAGCATTCGTTTAGGAATGTTTTCTGGACAGAGGTGCAAGTATGTTTGCCAGCATGGTGAAGTAACTGCCAAATCCGAAAGAAAAGGGCACAGCTAGCCTTATACTGCCAAGTCTACCCTATGGGAGTACATGGTAGCAGGGAGAAACACGAAAGCATTCTTCTGAATTTCCTGGGCCTAAAGTAATATACAGCTGTAGATTCTGCCTCCAAGAGAGAGGTTAGCAACCAGAGCTATTCAAGTCATTTTTCTTCTCTGACGCTTCTCTGCAACCCTCTTCCACACTGGCTCCTGAGAGCTTTTGAGAGCAGCGGCCAGGACAGGTTGAAGGAGTCCAAGTTTGTAGTATGTCATCATTGAGAAGTAGGAGTTCCCCCTGCCTCTCCTTCTTCCGAATGTCCTGAGTCAATGAGGCGAGGATTATGAGCCATAAAGCCAGTGATCAATGGATGCTGGCGGAAATGTTTCCAGTGAATAAAGCTGGTAAATGGGAGGAGAAGAAGGACTGAGGAAGGGGGGAAAGAAGCTATAAGACGTAGGATACAGGTAGTCCTCAACTTACAATAGTTCATTTAGTGATCGTTCAAAATTACATCACTGAAAAAGGGATTTTGACCATTGCAGCGTATCCATTATCATGTGATCAGAATTCAGACACTTGGCAACTGACTCATATTTATGACCCTGTTACGACCTTCTAACAAGTAAAGTCAATGGGAAAGCCAGATTAACAACCGTGCTACTAACTTAACAACTGCAGTGATTCACTGCGGCAAGAAAGGTTGTAAAATGGGGCAAAATTCACTAACAAATGTCTCATTTAGCAACATAAATTTTGGGTTCCAACAATGTAACCTATCACCGCTGGTACTGAGTCCATCCACCTTGCTGCTGGTCTTCCTCTTCTTTCCTTTCCTTCTACCTTTCTCAACATTAGGGCTTCTCCAGAGAGGTTGTCCTTTGCACAATGTGTCTAAAATATGATAATTTGAGCCTGACTATTTGCACCTTGGGTAAGAATTCTGGGTTGACTCGTTCAGTGATCCATTTGTTTGTTTTCTTGGCTGTGAATGCCATTCTCAGAGGTCATCTCTGATACCAAAGTTCAAAAATATTGATGCTTTTCCCATCTTGTTTCTTCAAAGGTTGGGGAGATGTTTCTTCTTTCACTTCCATAGAGTATCTGAGGGAGTGCCATTGCTTGTGGTATTTTAATCTACGTAGGTATTGACACATCATGGCATCTGAATATCTTCAAAGGCCTTCATGGCTACTCTTCCAAGTGCTAGTCTGTGGCACATCTCTTGACTACTTGCTTCTTTCTTGTTGGTGGCTCATTCTAAAAGGCAGAAGCATCTCCCACTTAAATCTCTTCAGTATCATTTCTAAGATTGGTTGTTGTACTTGTTACAATTAGTTCGGTCTCCTTAATATTTAATTGTGGTTGCATTTTTTTCACTGTGCTGCTTGACTTTTACTACAAGAACTTGCAAATCCTTTGCATTTTCAGCTATCAGAATAATGTCATCAACATAGCATAGGTTATTAATATTTCTTCCTCCAAATTTAAAACCATTCCAGCTTCCCCAAACACTCGACATTTGTTTCTCTCTCTCTCTCTCTCTCTCTCTCTCTCTCTCTCTCTCTCTCTCTCTCTCTCTCTCTCTCTCTCTCTCTCTCTCTCTCTCTCTCTCTCTCTGTGTGTGTGTGTGTGTGTGTGTGTGTGTGAGTGAGTTCAAGTCAGTTTTTTTATTTCCGGTGGCTGCCTGGATTAATTGCCTGAGGTTTTCTAAGCAAGATTTTTCAGAAGTTGTTTGCTATTGTTTACTTCCTAGGGCTGGTCCCTCTGCCTTCATTTATTTTATTTATTGACTTGTATCCTGCCTTAATTCAGAGCAGCAAACTTGTCCAACACATCTTCCTCCTATTTTTCCCACAACAACAACCCTGTGAGGTGAGTTGGGCTAAGAGTGAGTGACTGGCCCAAGGTCACCCAGCTGGCTTTCATGGTTAAGGTGGAATTAGAACTGACAGTCTCTTGCTTTGTAGGTTGGTGCCTTGACCACTAGACCAAACTGGCTCTACATTCAACATATAGAATGAATAAGTAAGGGGAGAGTATACAGTCTGGACTTACTTTTTTGACAACTTGGCTGTCCTGTCATGTTCTGACTGTATTGTGGCTTCTTGACATGTTTATAGGTTTCTTATGAGGACAATGAATTATTCTGGGGTTCTTATTTTTCTAACACATTCCATGACTCGATATGATTGACAAAATTTAAGGTCTTTCTATAATCAGTGACGAACATGCTTCTTTTGGGTATTTTATGGCTTTCTCAATTATCCAGCTTCCATGAGAAATAATATTTCATGTTCCTCAGCCTTTTCTAAAGCCAGCTCGAACATCTGGCATGCTTTTCCCCACCTAGGGCTCTAATCTTTGTTGGGAGATCCTAAGTGGACCATTGCTGTGTTGGTATTTTTCCTAACAAAGCACAGGTCTGAAAATACCATCCATTTCTTAAGAATTCTTGTGGGCTGAAAGGCATTATTAGGAATAAAGATTCTAAAAGTCAGCCCTTTGCATATACCAGTTTCCTTTTAAAAAAACACAACAAATGCCATTTATAGCTGGAAAAGTGCAGGGAACTTAGCAGGTACCAATATCCACGACCACATTAATATCCAACTACACCATGTGGCCTTTCCCAGTTTGGGAACATATCCCCAAGATCTCTTTAGGGTAGCTTCCTACAGAAGGTCACTGTGTTTGGTTTCTGTGTCTAGTAGATAAGCAGACATCTCAGGAGAAAGAAATTTCACTGAGGCACAGAGACTCTCAGCACCTGCCAGGAGGTTAATGCAAAAGAACTTAGCAAACTTCATGGCTCATTGCTTTGTAGAAACAGGGTTGGTAATGGAGTAGAAATATGTGCTGGCCTACACAGAACTAATTGTTCAACAACCATTATTCAACCCCATGTTTGCTAGTTTGTGTTGTGTAGTGGGTCCGACGCAAGGAAGAGACGCCAGCCGGTGTGTGAGTTCAGCTCTTTATTGGATGGGGGGTAGCGAACTGAGGGATGAGGGTTACCTGGCCTCCTTAAATACCTAGCCAGGTAAGCGGACAGCCAATGGGGTTGGCCCTAGGTTTCCCGCCGAAACTGGGTTTCCCACCAAAACCGTTCAGGCCAACGCCCCCTGGTGGCTGTTGCTATGCAGGTGCCTGCATACATAACAGTTTGAGTCTGTTTTCACTAGTTTGACAACTCCCTTTCATTTACACAGATCTACTTTGGCTCTCTTCAGGAAAAAAAAAACCCAGAAACAAAACATCTATTTGCCCTCCCTTGGATGTTAAGGCAAGATGCTTGAATCATGGAGAGGTTCTTGGTGTTCGCTAGCCCTACATTTCTTCTCTAGAAAAGACAATAGTATATTTTTGCATGCTTTAAGATACACATGAGAAAAATAAAAACATTAGAAACAGAATCCTCCAAAGTTAACAAGTTTATCTCAGTCCCCCACTGTTATACTAGACAATATGATACTCCGTGCTTAATTAGAGCCAGCAAAAATAAACTATAAATTTATAAGGTAATGAAAACAGTTAGATGAGGTGGTGGGGGAAATGGAATACAGTAGTTACTGTGTCAAAATGAAATTTAAATACATTACTTGTCTATTCTCAGCGTATACAACACAAACAACGCCAGTAAATAGTTTCTGGTGTCCCAGACAGTGGTAAAAGTTCACTTTTTTTCCCTTTGGCTTCCAAGTATCTTGAGATTTATACAAGCTCTAAAAAGAAAATACAATAAACTACTCTAATGCACCATTCAGTTTCCTTGCCCCTTCCTTCTGGGTTTGGCAAACTGATTCTACAGTTTTCTTTGGGTAAATTCCCCAGTCAGACCCATCATCAAATTTCTTACCTAGCTGTACAGAAATCCAACTTGTAGCTTGGCGCATGGCAAAGGTATTGATCATCACCTTCACATTTTTGTCATGTTGAGCAAGTATTAGATTGAAGGGCTCTTGTTTCAGTCAGTCATAACAGTTCCGACAGGGGGTGAGGTAGCCACTTTGTCAGATGAAGCAACAATGCAACAAAGAAACAAAAAGACTTAAGGGCTAAGAGATTAATTGCTGCTAGGCAGCTTCACGTTCAAAGCTAAAGACTAGAAGACAACGACTAGAATTAAAATTCTTAATGTTTGACGTTGCCTTTCCCTTTTTAAAAAAACCTTTCTTATATGTTTGTCTTTTTTTTTTTATTAAAAAGTTTTAACATACAATTTTTCCCTTAAAAAATCCCCCCTCCCCCCCTTCTCCCTCCCCCCCTTCCTCTCCCCCCTCCCCCCCTCCCCCCCCCGACTTCCCAGAGCTAAGTACAAGGTATATATAAAAAAAACAATCATAAACAACCATATACTAACAACCATAAACTCTAAAATCTATCACTCTCTAGCTTATATAGGATAAAACAAACCTTAGTAATATTAAATATACATAAATATATATAAAAAAAAACCAATATAGAAAAAAAAATAAAGAAAGAAGAAAAAAGACTTATTCAAATATAAAACTTCTTAACCCTATACTTATTCTGAGTAAACTCAAGCCATTTTCTCCCTTCCATAATATAGCGTTCCTGCGAGTAATCTTTCAAATAGGCCAAAATCTTCACCATTTCGACCAAGTTGGAAACCTTTAAAATCCACTCTTCTATGGTCGGCAGTTCCTCTTTCCAGTAATATCCTATCAAAAGTCTTGCTGCCGTAATTAAATTCAACATCAACTTAGTATATTCCATCAAATTTTTATCCAAAAAGCCTTAACCTTTTTGCAGGTCTACCATATATGAAAATATGAAAATATATTACGTCTTTATCACCGCACCTCCAACATTTAGGCTAATAATTCAGATACATGCTTAGCTTTTTAAAGTCTAAATACCATCTATAAAACATTTTGTAAAAATTCTCTCTTAGATTTCAAACTTATATAAATTTTACATTCCTCATCCAAATCTTTTCCCACCTCCCACTACTTGGCTGTAAGTACGTTGTGAAAGTTCCATAGACTTCTGCTGATCTTGTTCTTTTATCTTTTTTGATCGTTTTAAAGCAGCACGCGTCACCCTCTGTTCTCTGGGATCATCCAAAAGTGTTATAACTTGATCTCCTGCAGCACCATTCTCCTCTATCTGTCCATCTTCAGCCTCTTGATATTCTCCTTCTCCAGATCCCTTTGCAGCTTCCAGAAGTGTTAATGGGGTTGCTTTTAAAACATTATTGTAAAAATCACGTGCTTGCATCACAGTAACCAAACGGTACCTTTTACCTTCATACATCACCATCAACCCAGCTGGAATCTCCCATCTGAACCTTATATCTCGTTGCTTGAGCTCTTGCACCAGAAATGTAAAATCCTTCCTTCTCCTTAAAATCTTTGGAGGAATTTCTTTTAGAACCAGAACTTCTTGATCAGCAATCACGACTTTAGTATCATAGGCAGCTTGTATAACTTCATCTCTAATTTCCCTTTTTGCAAAATAAACCACCACATCTCTAGGCAGCTTTCTCTGTCTAGCAATCCATGAGTTCACACGATACACTTTATCCATGCCTCCTTTTATTTCAGATGCTGGCTGATTCAATACCACTTCGAGAGCCTCAGAAACCAGCTGCTTTAAATCTTCCTTAATATTCTCCTTTAAACCTCTAATTCTAATGGCAAACTGCATCTGGAAATATTGAGCAAGACTTAATTCTCTATCCATTTTGTCTCTTAAATCTTCATTCTCCAATACTTTTGCTTCTAATATAGCATTCTTTTGAGTCAAATCTTTGACTTTTTCATCCAAATCTTCCACACATTCAGCCACTTTATACACTGAAGACAAAATGTCTACCTTCATCACGCTGAACTTCTGTTCCATCCTCTCTTCTATTCTCTCCTCCAATTTCTCCAATTTCTCCTCCATCTTTGCAAATTTATCATCCATTGATTGATTAATTGATTCCAAAAGTTTATCCAGAGCATCTCGTAAGTCCTTCGATGTCACTACATCAGGAGGATGTAATGCCTGCAATGATGATTGTTGCACCGGGGAAGTTCCAGCACTCCTAAGAGTTTTAGGGGGAGGTTTAGCCGCCATCTTTTTCTTTCGATTGTGACGCACTTTCACTTAGAGTTTAAAAAATCCATCAAGCTCGAGAGTAGAATAAAATAGTCCTCTTCACCTTTTCCTCTTGTACCGCTCTGCCTGCTCTTTTTATTCCATAGTCCTTCCTTCAGGCAGGGGTGGTCGCAGAGGCCTGGCTCTGCTCCATAAAGTCAGGAGCAGAGGCGCTGGCCAGCTGGGAGCGACCCAGGCTACGGGGGAGTTCGATCCTTCGGCCGCCCAAGCTGCAAGCTCAGGTGGCCCCGGAGAACTCAACCCCTACCTGGGGCCTCACCCCCTCCTCTTCTCCCGAGGAGGGGGCTTCAAATTCGCCCAAACAGCTGATCGGCGCTGTTTCGGGCGAAAAAAAACTCAGCTGAGCCGCGGGCAGCCCGGGAAGGCTGTCTCCGTCGCCGCGGAGCCACCGGAAGAGCCTTATATGTTTGTCTTATATGCCACCCAATCAACACTTATGTATCTTATTTTCATAAGTTATGTTTAAAAGGTAAAGGGTTAGACCACGGGGTAGGCAACCTTGGCTCTTTTATGACTCATGGATTTCAACTCCCAGAAGGCCCAGGAATTCTGGGAGTTGAAGTCCATGAGTCATAAAAGAGTCAAGGTTGCCTACCCCTGGGTTAGACAATATACAAATCAGGAACAATACAACATAAGAGTAGAAATCAAATTTCAATGCCAGAGATCTTTAATGTAACTTAGTTTCATCCAACTCTCAGGTTATGAGGTAGGATAGTTCAGTCTTTTGTGCCTTGAACAGTGCTTTTTTTCTAAAAATCAAACACAGGAAAGGATAGTCAGACCTCAGGCGGGATTGCTGGTCCAAAGAAAAGGGCCAGCAATTGAAAAGGAAGGCAGCCCTTCCACTTGCCATTCCCTGAGTAAAGGGAGCCTGTAGTCACCTACCTCTGCCTGATCATATCAGACAGACAAAAATAATTAGGAGGCAAAGGTCCCAAAGATATCCAGCTCCTAAATCATCAAGGAGTTTAAAGGTGACAACTAGCACCTTGAATTAGACCTGAAAGAAAACTGGTATTACAGTACTAAATGGTATTACATGTGCAGATGGCAAAACTCTGATAATTTCTGGAGGAGTTGCATTTTGGAGAATTGCAACAGTAACATCTGAGTAGTTTTCAAGGGCAGCCCCACTGTCAGAATCCATTTATATCATATTCATAAATGTATGTTTCAAACATTATTCCATGGATTCTGCCATCTCCCGAAGAGGAGAGAATGGATGTGTATTGAACTGGTATTAGGCATTTCAAAGGAAAAGAGAAGCCTTTTGAACTGCGGAAACAAAAGGGGGGGCTAGCATCTGGCTTGTGTCAGGGAAGAGAGCAATAAACATAAAAGGTCCTAAGTTCCTTTTTCCCATGAGAGGAATGATACGAGGTAAATGATGGGGAACTGACCAAATGGGGTTAAGGGGGGTTAAACCGGGAACTCTTTATAAGGGTTTAGTTCATGGGACAATATTAAGTCCTGTCTTGTATTCCTACAACCAAGCATGTCATAGTAAAGATTCTTTTTGGACTAGATTTGACTCCAAGAGTTTTGTCTTCCTAAGACGTGGTTTGGGGTGGGTCCTGACACCCACGTAGAATGCTTTCCAGTAGTCCAAATAAAAAGTGACTAGAGCGCAGGTAGCAGAGAGAAGGACCTCCTGTTCCATGAAAATAAATGTGGTTATCAGATGGAATTGTGCAAAGGCTTTCTTGTTGCCAACAGCTTAGGAAAAAAGCTGAGAGCCCAGAAGGACTTCTAAGACTAGTTACTAACCGCTTTGGCACAGGGAAGCACAAACCCATTTGGAACAAAAGATAATAATCCAAGAAGCAAGAATCACAAAGATTTCAATAAGGAATTTTAATGTAAGAATTTGGGACCCATCTTGGGAAGTGCAATAGGAACTTCCTGCCCTCTTTAACTTTACTGATGATGTGGAATCTCTCTGAACATTTTGGATCTTTTCATCCCAAGCTTTTTGGTAGTGGGAACTAGGCTGCTGCTTGTGAGATAAGGCACTAAGCTCTTCTCCCCACTGTTGGTTCTTTATGTTTAAAGTTCCTCCTGTTATTTTCTCAGCCTCCTTGCAATGTTTTACAGGAGTCAGATGGTTTCTAATCCCAAAGCCATTTTGTCTTGCTGGGACTGAACCAAAGATTGTTTTTCCTATCCTGATTGTAACAGCCTTCATGCACTGAGACAGAACATTGACTATGTTACTTGTTCAGCCTATGATACAGTAGCATGAAGATGACATCTGAGTCCCTGTTGATAGATTACCTCCCCCAGCAATTTCATGTAGAAGAGGTGGGTGCCAAAATCCAGAGGCTTGTCCTCTCCCTCCCCATGACCTACTGATATGCCCCCTCAGAAAGGAGAACAACCGCAATGTATTGCTCCAAACACCCAACTTTTGGATGTGGACACCATAATTGATGGTGTCATAAGCCACTGAGAGGTGACGCAACCCAAGAAAGATCCCTTTTCTCATGCTGGTTTTTGTCAAAGGCAATCCACAATAATATCCGATACAGTTCTGTACCCATTATCTAACTGACTAAAAAGGGTCCAGATACTCCGTTTTCTCTGGGATTTGTGCAACTACCTCCTCAATAACTTTCCCCCGCAAAGGAGAGGTTACAGATAGAACAATAACTTTCCAGTATTGTAGAGTCGAGTGATGATTTCTTGAGAAGGAGCAAAGGTGGATGATACCACCTCATCTTCCAAGCATGTCCCTCCACTAGCCTGATCCAACCTCTTCGTGAACCAGGGAAGGACTGGATCTACACCACACCATGTCACAGGCTACTTTGTCCACTTCCTTGGAAGTAACTATATCCAATATATCACAGACAGCATTACTAAACTGTTTTTAGTCACCTCTAGAGGATTTGCCCAAGCTAATATAAGGGGGTTTTATTCCCCCAGTGAAGAATATTCCTCATAATAGCTCTTTAACTGTCTATCCAACCTGTTCTTCTCAAATAGAATCCATTTCAAATCAAACACCAGGCAGCAATTCATGGAAATAATAAAATGAAGAAATACTAATGTTTTACCACCACTACCGGTATCATTAACTTGTAGGCTTGAGTGTGTGCTCTAACATATGTTCAGTCACACTTGTTCTTCTCAACACTGCTCTAGGCATTTCCTCTGCCACTTCATCTTACGGAGCTCCTCAGTGAACTATGGATCAGTGCACAGGACACTCAGGCACAATACTATCCAAGGTTGTGGCTGCTCCCTCATAGTAGAGGTGACTAAAACCTTGGAAGAATTGCCCTAGGGAAATGCCCAAGCCTGCTCTGGAAACCAGGTAGTTCTGTCAGACATTTGGGGTGGACCAATTGCATGGGTTCCACCTTCCTGAAGATATTAGTAGCATTGTTCAAATCCATCTGATAAGGGATTAAGATTAATGCCCACGATGCATCTATCTCTCAAATCAAATCAAGAGTGTGAATTCTCATTTGAGTCTTGTCTTCAGTTCCCTGGAATAGGTTCATAGTTGTCATGGAGGCCATGTCCTCCTAGCCTGCTTCAGACCCCTTCCCCATGGAAATCAGGCTGAAAACCTCCAATATCATAAATCTGGGGAGCCCCACCACCATCCCAGTAATGAGTCCAAGCCCATGGGCAGCAGGAAAGATGAAATAGCAACAGTAATCCCAACTTTTCTCTAAAGCCTTCTTTCACAAGCAATTCCTCCCATCTGATTATCTGTGGAACGGTGCCTCGGGGGTGCAACCAGAGTTTCCCAGATGACAATTACCATCTTGCCCTGAATTTATCTCACTGAAGAGGTTTACGTGATCTAGTCACTTGACAGCTACCCTAGCCAATCCATTTCACCAACTTCCAATCAATAATTTCAATTCCTAATTTCCAGCCTGTGTACCGTATATACTTGAGTATAAGCCGACTCGAGTATAAGCCGAGACCCCCAATTTCACCCCCCAAAACTGGAAAAAGTTATTGACTCGAGTATAAGCCGATCCGCCGTTCTGCAAGCCTGAATACACAGGAATACCCTGTGTGGCCGCGGCTCGTCGGCAGGTCTCCGTTCCTCCTGCCGACCTTTGGGGAGGTTTGGGCGCCTCCCCAAACGTCGGCAGGTCTCCGTTCCTCCTGCCGACCTTTGGGGAGGTTTGGGCGCCTCCCCAAACCTCCCCAAACCTCGGCAGGTCTCCGTTCCTCCTGCCGACCTTTGGGGAGGTTTGGGCGCCTCCCCAAACCTCCCCAAACCTCGGCAAGTCTCCGTTCCTCCTGCCGACCTTTGGGGAGGTTTGGGCGCCTCCCCAAACCTCGGCAGGTCTCCGTTCCTCCGCACAGACCTGCCGACCTTTGGGGAGGTTTGGGCGCCTCCCCAAACGTCCCCAAACCTCGGCAGGTCTCCGTTCCTGTTTGGGGAGGTTTGGGCGCCTCCCCAAACCTCCCCAAACCTCGGCAGGTCTCCGTTCCTCCGCGCAGACCTGCCGACGTTTGGGGAGGTTTGGGCGCCTCCCCAAACCTCCCCAAACCTCGGCAGGTCTCCGTTCCTGTTTGGGGAGGTTTGGGCGCCTCCCCAAACCTCCCCAAACCTCGGCAGGTCTCCGTTCCTCCGCGCAGACCTGCCGACCTTTGGGGAGGTTTGGGCGCCTCCCCAAACGTCCCCAAACCTCGGCAGGTCTCCGTTCCTGTTTGGGGAGGTTTGGGCGCCTCCCCAAACCTCCCCAAACCTCGGCAGGTCTCCGTTCCTCCGCGCAGACCTGCCGACCTTTGGGGAGGTTTGGGCGCCTCCCCAAACGTCCCCAAACCTCGGCAGGTCTCCGTTCCTGTTTGGGGAGGTTTGGGCGCCTCCCCAAACCTCCCCAAACCTCGGCAGGTCTCCGTTCCTCCGCGCAGACCTGCCGACCTTTGGGGAGGTTTGGGCGCCTCCCCAAACGTCCCCAAACCTCGGCAGGTCTCCGTTCCTGTTTGGGGAGGTTTGGGCGCCTCCCCAAACCTCCCCAAACCTCGGCAGGTCTCCGTTCCTCCGCGCAGACCTGCCGACCTTTGGGGAGGTTTGGGCGCCTCCCCAAACGTCCCCAAACCTCGGCAGGTCTCCGTTCCTGTTTGGGGAGGTTTGGGCGCCTCCCCAAACCTCCCCAAACCTCGGCAGGTCTCCGTTCCTCCGCGCAGACCTGCCGACCTTTGGGGAGGTTTGGGCGCCTCCCCAAACGTCCCCAAACCTCGGCAGGTCTCCGTTCCTGTTTGGGGAGGTTTGGGCGCCTCCCCAAACCTCCCCAAACCTCGGCAGGTCTCCGTTCCTCCGCGCAGACCTGCCGACCTTTGGGGAGGTTTGGGCGCCTCCCCAAACCTCCCCAAACCTCGGCAGGTCTCCGTTCCTGTTTGGGGAGGTTTGGGCGCCTCCCCAAACCTCCCCAAACCTCGGCAGGTCTCCGTTCCTCCGCGCAGACCTGCCGACGTTTGGGGAGGTTTGGGGAGGCGCCCAAACCTCCCCAAAGGTCGGCAGGAAGAACGGAGACCTGCCGAGGTTTGGGGAGGTTTGGGGAGGCGCCCAAACCTCCCCAAAGGTCGGCAGGTCTGCGCGGAGGAACGGAGACCTGCCGAGGTTTGGGGACGTTTGGGGAGGCGCCCAAACCTCCCCAAACAGGAACGGAGACCTGCCGAGGTTTGGGGACGTTTGGGGAGGCGCCCAAACCTCCCCAAAGGTCGGCAGGTCTGCGCGGAGGAACGGAGACCTGCCGAGGTTTGGGGAGGTTTGGGGAGGCGCCCAAACCTCCCCAAACAGGAACGGAGACCTGCCGAGGTTTGGGGACGTTTGGGGAGGCGCCCAAACCTCCCCAAAGGTCGGCAGGTCTGCGCGGAGGAACGGAGACCTGCCGAGGTTTGGGGACGTTTGGGGAGGCGCCCAAACCTCCCCAAACAGGAACGGAGACCTGCCGAGGTTTGGGGACGTTTGGGGAGGCGCCCAAACCTCCCCAAAGGTCGGCAGGTCTGCGCGGAGGAACGGAGACCTGCCGAGGTTTGGGGAGGTTTGGGGAGGCGCCCAAACCTCCCCAAACAGGAACGGAGACCTGCCGAGGTTTGGGGAGGCGCCCAAACCTCCCCAAAGGTCGGCAGGAGGAACGGAGACCTGCCGAGGTTTGGGGAGGCGCCCAAACCTCCCCAAAGGTCGGCAGGAGGAACGGAGACCTGGGGAGGTTTGGGGAGGCGCCCAAACCTCCCCAAAGGTCGGCAGGAGGAACGGAGACCTGGGGAGGTTTGGGGAGGCGCCCAAACCTCCCCAAAGGTCGGCAGGAGGAACGGAGACCTGCCGAGGTTTGGGGAGGCGCCCAAACCTCCCCAAAGGTCGGCAGGAGGAACGGAGACCTGCCGACGTTTGGGGAGGTTTGGGGAGGCGCCCAAACCTCCCCAAACGTCGGCAGGTCTGCGCGGAGGAACGGAGACCTGCCGAGGTTTGGGGAGGCGCCCAAACCTCCCCAAACGTCGGCAAGTCTCCGTTCCTCCGCGCCCTGCCTGCCTGCTTCTTTCCGCTGCGGAAAGAAGCAGGCAGGCAAGGCGCGGAGTTTGGGGAGGTGCGCGCGCACCTCCCCAAACCTCCCCAAACTTCGGCAGGTCTCGGACGGCGGTGGCTTGGGAGAGGTGCGGGCGATCCCGGAAGCACCAAAGCCTCGGCCGCGCACAAGTCCTCGGTAAGTTTTTTTTGTTGACTGGAGTATAAGCCGAAGTGGAATTTTTCAGCCCAAAAAGTGGGCTGAAAAATTCGGCTTATACTCAAGTATATACGGTAACTATTCACCATAGGTGATGAAGTTCAACATTTCTGAGAGTAACCAGAGTGGGGAAGATGCTTTTAGGGGTCACAAAACACTTTTATTTAAACCAGTTATTGCTGCACTAGAAATGAATATACCTGGCATAACAATAGCATAGAAAGAGCTAATAGGTAGAATAGAAGCCTAGCCAAAAGGCTACTTGGAGAATTCAGATGTCCTCCCTAAAAATAAAGCATAAACCTGTTGAGAAATGTACAACAAAAAAGCCTTAATGGACCCAAAGAGTTGGCATGTAAAATGATATCTGCACCTGGCAGATTATGTCTTTCTCTATATGTTCACTGGAAGAGAGATAGAAGCAAGAAGGCTGCTGCAGATGGAGATATTATCAATCCAAATGGGAAGGAATTATATTGGTTCTGGTGAAAGATGAAAGATATATTTGGAAGAATCAAAGATCCAGCAAGAGTGTGTGAGCAGGATCCACAGCCAGAGGGGAACAGAGGTTCAGAGGCTCCTAAAGTACCGCACCCAACAATCTATTCAATAGGTTTCTGATGACAGATGTAGTTCAGTAATTGGAGTTCAGCCACATCTTGCCGGACTTGATAAGGCATTGACAAAACAGCCCAGCAACTTCTAGCTGGGTTGGATTACAACTTCCATCAGCCCCAGCTACTTACCATAAAACCCCAGACAACCACTTTCTGCAGTGTGAGTTATTCCTTACATTTATTGAGTTCAGGTGTTCAGTTCAGATTTATAAATGAGTTCCAGCTTCACCCTAGCAGCCTTCCTTTACAAACTTTTAGTTGAAATGCAACTTCAGATCTTTTGTTCAATTCCCAGTGAGATTTTAAAAAAATATTTCCATAGTGGGTATTCAGACGGCACTCTGCCTGATGCGTTTAGTGTGTGATAAAGACCTCAAAGCTCTTGCCCACCCAGAGATTACTCGCCTCCTTCTCTCTACTATGCACCCAATGAGCTGAGAGCAGCCTGGTGACCCTCCTAGAACCCTTGAAATCTCATCACAATCAGATTAAGAAAAATAGGTTAGGAGGTAGTCTAGTGAGCCATGAGTCAGGCAATTTGAGGCTCCTCCCCGGGCGTGCTCTGTCACCTACACAGCCCCAATGGTGCCAGTATGGCCAGGACAGAAACTGTTACATTTGGTTCCCAGGCAGGTCCCATCCTTCCCACAGTAGGCCTTAATTGTATCTCTATCCCCATGCAAATGATTGCAATACTGCAGGGTATTAGCTAAGGGGAGGAAGATGGAAGCTTGACGCATCTCGGGAAATGTCCCTGCAAAAGGCTTATTAGAAAGGAACACTTAGAGAAGGGAAAGGGTTAACAGACTCCTCAAGCTTAGAAAAATATTGGGGAGGCTGTTAGAATAGTAGCTCTTTATAGAAACTGAGAGTTTACCCAAGGATAGTCATGAAGCCGGCGTGCCTAAGAGTGCATTAAAACAAAATCAAGGTGATTATGGACACCTGGATAGGGCTGTGGACCCTCTGTCAGGGCCTTAAGCCTGAGGCCCAGTTCAGATCCCTATTGAAACATGCAACACAGTGGGTGACTTTGGATAAGTCAACCTGCTTACAGGGTTATTACCTTGAGGATAAAATATGCCCTCTAAATACAGTCTTGAACTTCCAGAGAAAAGATGAGATATAAATGCAGAAATCAATGTGGAAATCAATCAGACTCATTTTTATTAGCATTCCAGGCACCTTGCTGCCAAACTGAACTTGAGGAAAGTCCCCTTCTCTCAAAGCATGAATTCAGCTGAGATGCTGCTATAGGATCCAAATTTAACAAGCCCTGCCTGGGTGGCCACCTGGAAATCTTTGGGCAAGACCTTCAGCTAGCTCTTTTTCCATACTCAGTCATTGCTTATGGGAATAGCAGCCAGACTATGGTATTTAAGACATTTAATAGGCCAATATCTCAGCTTCACCAGGAGTCTGAACTATGAAGATGTTAAGCTATAAGTTGGCTGAGGCTCTCGTGCCCTGACATCTTTTCTATGTTTTGGAGATCCCAACAAGGTGAAAGAAAGAACAATTCCTTGGGAGCAGTTTAGGGACAAGTCCTAATCCTAGCTGTACTTCCAACAAGCAACGATGCCTTCTCCAGGTCTTACACAGGCCCTAGCAGGTAAATATCAGGCTATTTTTAGAAGATCCTTCAGTGTGTGCTGCAGCTGTTCCCTTTGTTCAGATGAACAGATCTAACTCAATTTCACATCCCAGTGAGGCCCATGCCTAATCTCCCAGAAATTAACCTTTCCTGCTTTCCTGAATGTCTTTCCCCTGGGCCTGGCTACTTGGGATCAAGGACTAATCTGCCTGTAATGAGGTGGAACTAGAGCTGACTGTCGCCATATTTGCTATGGCATGCCTGGCAACTTCAAGCCCATCAAGGGAGTTACTGCCTTAAGTAACCCCTGACCCCTAGGGGGAGAGTAGCTTTGTGTAAGAGGACACCAGGACTTCCCTAAACTTGAGTGGAGATTATTCAAATCTGGAGGCTAAAAACTTGACTTGTTCTCTTCATTCTCCTTTCTACATCTTATAAAACTGGAGCAAAGTGAGCTGAACATGAAAACACAAATTCATTGAATCTGGATGTGTGGTACCTTAATAGATCTTGGCCACCACCAACAATCAAGTGCCATCCTCTATCGGCAGCCCCAACTGTCACCCCTGGGGCATACAAGACTCCTCCACTGAAAGTTGAGTACACTAAAAATAGCACCTCCAGCATGTGGCTGTTACACCTTGCAACTCATTTAGGATGTGGGTGAAAAATGCAGGTAACTATGTAAGGCATTTTGCTCCAATCTGGTGCTCTGTAGATATCCTGGGCTCTATACTTTCCATCACCTCCAGCTAGCCTGGCCTTTGGCTAACACAACTTTGAAGATAGAACAAACCATCTGTTCTACCAGAGCAATACATGAAGGGGTCATAATGGTTAGATTAGCATTTTGTCGACCAGAAGGTCGGCAGTTTGGAGGGTCAAATCCCAAGTGCCGCATAGCAGAGTGAGCACCTGTTACTCGTCCCAGCTTCTGCCAACCTAGCAGTTCGAAAGCACGTAAAAATGCAAGTAGAAAAATAGGGACCACTCCGGTGGGAAGGTAACAGCGTTCCGTGCGCCTTTGGCGTCTACTCATGCCGGCCACATGACCACGGAGACGTCCTCGGACAAGCGCTGGCTCTTCGGCTTTGAAATGGAGATGAGCACCGGCCCCTAGAGTCGGAAACGACTAGCACGCATGTGCGGGGGAACCTTTACCTTTAATTAAGATATTACCCTATCAAGATTTTTATTTGTTTCCCCCAAACAGGAAGAAGTATATTGCAGTGGCAGTCTAACAATCAGAGGCATAGTTTCCTATCATTTTAAGATTATTTTATCTTTTTAAGCATTAGGCTTTCTCCTGTCCCTCTCTCTCTCCCTCTTTCTCTCTCTCTTTACATATGAAGTTTTACACAACAGTTTTAATAAAGGACGAGCATACGGCATTATAACCATCCACCCATAAGTTAAGTTGGTAAGCAACTTGTTCATTAATTGCTATCTAATATCAGTCTTCAGTTCTCTGAGTAATTGGGGCCATAATTTTCACGTTGCTTTTCTTTCCCCTCTTTTCTTTCCTCTTGTTCTGTTTTTTGTTCTATTCTCTTAAATTAAATCAATTTAGTCAAATTAACTCCCCACCAAGTAAAACCAACAGAATAGTCCTGGAAAATCTTGATCCCACCCAGTACAGATTTTCTCAAGGTAATCCCTGGTGTAAAAATAGATTTTTCTGAAATGGTATAGAGTTTCCTGCTTTAGCAGAGAGTTGGACTAGAAGACCTCCAAGGTCCCTTCCAACTCTATTACCCTGTTACTCTGTTATTTGGATGGATGGATGGATGGATGGATGGATGGATGGATGGATGGACAGACAAAACTGGTCTAGTGTACAATACCTCACTCTGGCCTAAGCCATTAAAACAACTGGACATACAAGAATTATATCAGGGTCTTTATGTTATTAAATCTTCTATTTGACCAGTTGCAGGCATAACTATGTTTTTAGCCTTTCTAATCTATTCTTCCATCAATGTAATGGGACTACAATCCCATAATTCTCATGTTGTCTGGGAATTCTAGGGGTTCTGGTCCCAAATATCTAATCCAGGCAAATTGCTGCCACCTCCTTCTTAAAACTGGAGGGCAACCTATCACTGGGGTCCTGTAAAAGTGCGTTCCATGTTTACTTTTCTGCGACAGAGTGAACCCCGTTCTTTGGCACATCAACCATAGCACCAGCTTTAGAGGGTCAAAACAGGCCCATCTCACTAACCAAAGTAAGGCTCTGTACGAGGACTGCAAGACTTGGAGGACTGAAGTCAGCATCTTGAATCTTCTTTGGGAATGGCAACTGCTGCAATTTCATCAACTCTGACATTATGTGCTCTCTGTGGTCTACCCCGGCAGCCAGCCAAGCAGTGGGAGCTGGAATCAGCTGCACTTTCAAAATTCTTTTCAGTGATGAGTCTGTTTGCAAAGACAGAGAGGATTGGGGCCATGTGCTTGTTCTTGAGGGGGGGGGATTGCAGCTGACATACAGCCCAGAGTTTGATCCCCATGGTCTTTAGCACAGAACCTGCTGCTGGATGTCTCTGGGCTGTCCCACTTAGTGCTTTAGGCTGACTCAAACCCAGACTGCCACGTTACTCTACCCATTGTAACTTTAAGATGGTAAAAGGACCCTGCTGGATCAAGCCTTATGCCCATCTAGTCTAACGTTCTGTGTTGCACAGGGGCCAACCATCTGAGAAGCTCACAAGTAGATATTAGAAGGGGCAGTCCTCTCCCATGGCTATTCTTACAGCTGTTATTTAAGTCTTACTACCCATAAAGAGAGGGAAATAGTCCTTGAAACCTGATCTCCATACGTTTGTGCAGTCCTTGTTTATTTAGAAATTCAGACAGTACAGATATTTCATAGAAAAGTTTGCAGATTAATGTATGACAACACTTTAAAAGGGTACAAACTATTCTAGTGGAAGAAATAACTCATTTTCTCCTTACATATTTATGTATCTGTAATTTGGGTTAAAACAAATATAATTTCCAAGCAGTTAAAGCTTTCAACACGTTTTTTTTAATTGAAAAGTTTTAAAATACATTTTATCTTTAACAATCCCCCCTCCCCCTCCCCTACCTATCCCTCCCTACCCCTCCCCCCCTTTCCCCCCTCCCCCCCCAACTTCCCAGAGCTAAGTACAGGGTATAAAAACAAAAAAAACAATCATAAGCATCCATTTGCTACCAATAATAAATTCTTAAATCTATCACTCTCTAGCTCATATAAGATAACTACAAGCAAAACTAATATTTCATATAGGGGGGAAAAAGAAAATAGAAAGGAAGACTTATTCAAATGCTAAATGAAACTTTTTAGTCCCATATTTGTTCTGGATATATTCAATCCATTTTTTCCACTCCATAATATAACGTTCTTGCGAATGATCTTTCAAATAAGCCGAGATCTTTGCCATTTCTGCCAGGTCAGAAACCTTTAAAGTCCATTCTTCTATAGTCGGCAGTTCCTCCTTCTTCCAATATTGACCTATTAAAAGTCTTGCTGCTGTAATTAAATTCAACATCAACTTAGTGTCCACAACAGTAGCGTCTGCAATTATACCCAACAAAAAGAATTGCGGACAAAACTTTATCCTTTGCTTGAAGATCTTCTGCATATTCCACCAAATTTTTATCCAAAAAGCCTTGACCTTTTTGCAGGTCCACCATATGTGAAAATATGTTGCATCTTCGCCACCACACCTCCAGCATTTTGGCTGATAATTCGGATACATACTTGCAAGCTTTTTAGGATCTAAATGCCATCTATAAAACATTTTATAAAAGTTCTCTCTTAGATTTTGAGCTTGTGTGAATTTTACATTCCTCACCCAGATCTTTTCCCACGTGTCCATTGTAATAACTTCTTGGATATTCTGGGCCCATTTTATCATACAATCTTTAACAAGTTCTGTTTCTGAGTCAATTTCTATCAATGCAAGATATATCCGTTTGATATGTGCTGGACCCTGATTTCTAATTTGCTTTATCAAATTTTCATCAGTCATTGCAAAACCAATTTTCTGATCTTCTTTCCACCTGCCCCGTAACTGAGTATATTGAAACCAAGTTTGAACAATCTTCTCATCTCGCAAGAGGTTGTACGGCTTCAAACACCAGACATTTCTTTCCAAGCTTAAAATCTCCTTATACGTAGTCACATCATGTTTGAAGCCAACATTTATGTTTTCTATTGCATGCTTTGGGATTGCCCACAACGGCATCTTGTAATCTAACTTATGTCTATACTTCTTCCAAACTCTCAACAATGCCTGTCTTAAAATATGCACTTTAAACACATTATCTACCTTCTTATCATACAACAAATATGCATGCCAGCCAAATAACAAGTCATGGCCCTCAAGATTTAATAATCTCTCTTGTGTCAAATTGATCCAATCACTTATTCCTGCTAACGCAGCAGCTTCATAATATAATTTAAGATTGGGCATTTTAAGACCTCCTCTTTCACGAGTATCCTGCATAATCTTAAATTTAACTCGTGGCCTTTTCCCTGCCCAGACAAATTTATTGATACCCCGTTGCCATTCTTCCAAATTAGAATCTTTCTTAAGAACCGGTATCATTTGAAATAAGAATAAAAATTTAGGCAGGACATTCATTTTCACTGCTGCGATTCTTCCCAGCAAAGACAATTGCAATTTTTCCCAACTCTCCATTTCTTTTTGAATTTTTCCCCATAATTTTTCATAGTTATTTTTATATAACTTAGTATTAGAGGGTGACAAAAACACCCCCAAATATTTGACCCTTTTAGCAATCTCAAATCCAGTTAATCCTTCTAAAAGAGCCTTTTGCGATACTGTCATATTTTTGGCCAGAATTTTAGTTTTTTGTGCATTAACTTTAAATCCAGAAACCCTCCCATATTGCATTATTATCTCCATCAGGTCCACAACAGAGTTTTCTGGCTGGGTCACTGTAACAACCAGATCGTCTGCAAACGCCCTCAATCTATAATCCTGATCTCTAATTTGTATACCCTTAATTCTTTCCGAATTCCGTATTTTAACTAGTAATATCTCCAATGTTAACACAAATAGTAAAGGCGATAATGGACACCCTTGCCTTGTGCCCTTCTCAATATTACATGCTTCAGTCAAACTATTGTTAACTATTATTCGGGCAGTTTGTTTTTGATATAATGCCCTAATTGGTTGCAAAAATTTATCCCCAAAATTCATTTTATCTAAAACTTTCATCAAAAATTGCCAATTCAACTGATCAAAAGCTTTTTCAGCATCTAAAAAAATTAGCGCCGCAGAAATCTGGTTGTTCCTTTCCAAAAACTCTAACACATCAACGATATGCCTCACATTATTTTTCATTTGCCTACCACTAATCAACCCGGTTTGATCCCCATGAATCACCTGTTGCAGAACCCTCATCAATCTGTTAGCCAACACCTTAGCAAATATCTTATAATCTGTATTTAAAAGTGATATCGGTCTATAGTTTTTTACTTGAGTAGCATCTTGATCTTCCTTCGGAATCAAAGAGATAAAAGCAGTTCTCCAAGATGGAGGCACCTTTCCCCCTCTCTGAATTGTCTGAAACAGTTCCTTTAACGGCTTTATCAACTCCATTTGTAAATTTTTGTAGTAAACCGCAGTCAAACCATCCGTACCTGGCGCCTTATCCATCTTCAATTCCTTAATTGCTATAAAAATTTCTTCTTCTGTTATCAATTGATTAATCTCCTCTTTTTGTGCTTGCGTAAGAACCGGGATGCTAGCATTCTCCAAATATACATCAATGTCTTTTTCATTAATCTTCTCCTTAGCATATAATTTAGAATAAAAATCCACAAAGGCTTCCTTAATAAGATCCTGTTGAAACACAACCTTTCCCTTATGTTCAATTTTATCTATATTAGAAGCCCTTTGCTTTTTCCTTAGTCTGTAAGCTAGCCATCTGCCTGGCTTGTTAGCATTGCAAAAAGTATTATGCCTGGCAAACCGCAAGTTGGTTGCCACTTGATCAGCCATCAATTTATCAAATTGTCCTCTTAATAGCTTAATAACCTCCTTAGTCTTCACATCCAATGGGTTCAAAATTAAGGCCTTTTCTTTTTCCCTAATTTCATTCTCCAATTCTTTCCTTCTGGCTTCCAAAGTACGTCTGTATTTATTATTCATATATATCAACACCCCTCTCATGTAGGCCTTGCTAGCATCCCAAACCATGTCCATAGAGGTATCCTTATTCATATTAATTTCAAAAAAATCCTTCATCCGCTGTTTACATTCTTCCACATTTCTCTGATTTCTAAACAAATTCTCATTTATGCGCCACGAGCGCCTATCCCTATTGTCCTTATTAATCTCTAACCAAACTGGACTATGGTCCGAAATAGTTCTTGCACAGATCTTTACCTTCTTAATCCTAGAAAAAAAATCATTAGTCAGCAAAATAAAATCAATCCTGGAAAAAGATTGATGTCTGTCAGAAAAAAAAGTATAATCCTTTTCATATAAGTGTGTGTCACGCCAGATATCTCGCAGTTCCAAATCATCCTTCATTTCAAAAAAAGATTTAGGCAATCTGGCATGACTCGGAACACGCTTAAAAGAACCAGCCTTATCCATCTGTGCATCCAAAACACCATTCCAGTCCCCCATAAAAATAAACGATTTGTAATCCAATTGAGTAAGCTTTGTATGAAGTGAACTAAAAAAATCAGCTTGTTGTTGATTAGGAGCATACAGTCCAACTAGAAGCGTTTTTTTTATCTTCTAACAACAAATCTATCATAACATATCTTCCTTGCTTATCTGCTTCAATTAATTCCACTGTTAGAGTACTTTTAACGTAGACAACCACTCCATTTTTCTTATTCATCGCAGAAGCAACAAATTGCGTGCCCAACCTTGAGTTCGGTAAATACTTTTGGTCCATAACCCTAATATGCGTTTCTTGCAAACATATAACATCAATCTTAAATTGTTTTAAATATTGAAAAACTTTCTTTCTCTTCTGTGGTGAGTTTAATCCATTAACATTCCAAGTTAGAAATTTAGTCACCATGCGTGGCGCCCCGAAGCTTTTGGAGCACATCTTCAATGGCCCCTGTATTTTCTTTGGGCCGCGCTCCTCCCACAGCTTCACTATAAGTACGCTTTGAAAGTTCCATAAACTTCTGCTGGTCTTGCTCTTGTACTTGTCTTGCTCATTTTAAAGCGGCACGCGTCAACCTCTGCTCTCCAGCAGCAGCCGATGAAGCTATAATTTGATCCCCTCCAGCACCATTCTCCTCTGTCTGTCCACCTTCAGCCTCTTGAGGTTTCCCCTCTCCAGATCCCTTTGCAGCTTCCAAGAGTGATAGAGGGGTTGCTTTTAAAACATTGCTGTAGAAGTCACGCGCCTGAGTCACAGTAACCAGACGATATCTTTTACCTTCGTGCATCACCACCAATCCGACTGGAATCTCCCATCTGAACTTAATATCACGTTGCTTAAGTTCCTGTACAAGAAATGCAAAATCTTTCCTTCTCCTTAAAATCTTTGGAGGAATCTCTTTTAGAACCAGAACTTCTTGCTCAGCAACCACAACTTTAGTATCATAAGCAGCTTGAATAACTTCATCTCTAGTTGCTCTCTTTGTAAAATAGACCACCACATCTCTAGGTAGCTTCCTCTGCCTTGCAATCCATGAATTTACACGAAAAACTTTATCCATACATCCCTCTATCTCAGATGCTGGCTGGCCCAATACTGCTTCCAGAGCCTCAGAAATCAGCTGCTTTAAGTCTTCTTTAGGATTCTCTTTTAAGCCCCTGATTCTAATAGCATACTGCATCTGATGGAACTGGACAAGACTCAATTCTCCATCCATTTTATCCCTTAAATTTTCATTCTCCAGTACCTTTACTTCTAGTATAGAGTTCTTTTGACTAAGATTCTCCACTTTTTCGTCCAAACATTGCACACATTCAGCCACGCTTTCCACTGTAGACAAAATGTCTACCCTCATTGCACTAAACTTCTCTTCCATCCTCTCCTCCATTACGTTAAACTTCTCTTCCATCC